>NC_132916.1:48010304-48682804 GCF_047675955.1 Chlorocebus sabaeus | reverse complement strand
GAGTCTGCTTTCATTAACTACTTATCATTTGTTGGTGTAATGGGGAGTGGAGTGTGATGTAGGGCAGTGGTTCGTAAACTTTAGCAACCGTTTGAATCATCTAGAGGGTTTCTTAAACACAATTACTGGGCTCTGTCCAAGTTTCTGATTCAGTAAGACAGGTGGAGCCTGAGAACTGCATTTCTAATAACTTTCCAAGTGATGCTGCTGCTGGTCCTGACCTATCCTTTGAGAATTACCAATGTAGGAAATAGCAAGAACCAGAGCAACAGCAGCTTACTGTTTTGCAGATCTATTTTTTTATGACCAGCTCAAGGCATGAGTAAGAGCTGAAATCCAGTCATGACCCCTGGTACTGGCCTGTATCAGCTAGGAGAAACAGGTATCTTTTGATGTATTTTGTATTCACTCAGAAGGGGCTCTTTTTTTTATTAGGCACAATGTGTTTTATATGCTAGCAGGGACCTTGCTGAAAACAACAGAAGCTACCTTATTTAGGGAACTTCAATAGCAGGCATTTATCTTAAGTCCTGCACCCCCAACAGGACATACACACATGCATGTATATATTTATGCATGCATGTGTATTTATACACATACATATGCACATTTATTCATACATGCATGTTTACAAGTATGTATTTATGGATATATTATCTTGCCTATGAAAAAACATGCCCTGGAGGGTTTTTATACACACATATGTATGAATGTGGGCATGCATGTGTTCAGTTATCTCACATAAATCTTGCCTTGGTGGTTTTACATTCTATTTTATAAATCAAGAAAATACAAGTTTAAAACCAGAAATTAAATTTTCATAATTACACAATCATTCCAATCTGTGATCTTGAAACTTACAGGAGCTATAGAGTTTAACATAGTTTTATGTATATATAAATCCTTGAATGTGGTTGGTTTACTTGTCCTTGAGTAAGCTGGGGCCTATTTGTGTTTTATAAATATAATTAAGTAAAAGGATTCCATTTGATTTCTGCTTCAAAATAAAAGGTCAGGCAATCCATGGTACTTAGAATTAACTTGGCGTAGAAACAAAGAAGCATAAATTGCATAGATGAATCTTCAAAATAATCTCAATTCAAGGTTGTTGAAGCCCTTGATTCAAAATTTCAGGTTATAGGACATGCAGGATAGAACCAATGGTCCTGAGGATTCTAAACAGTGGCTTCAAGGATATCCAGAATGTTCTTGAAATGGAAATATTTTAGGACATGTAGAGTTTTCTGAGAAGCAGTTCCATAGCTTTTGTAATTTTCTGAAAGTTGACCACAGTCTAAAGATTTCAAAAACTTGCATCCAGTCCAACTACCTCCTTTAAAAACAAAGAAACAAGCCAGACATGTCACTCAGGCATTTAGCAAGTGCACTTATGCCAGTGACTCTAGTCTGGTGCTCTTGACATAGTTCTGCTGATTTTCTGATCTAAAATTGCTATAGCCTCTGCTAAGCTGTTGAGGTAATAAAGATTTCATAGCAAAATTCTGTGGAATTATCTGCAGTTTTAATAACTACTTAGTTGTTTTTTTCTTCTTATCATAGTGATTGGTTATATCATTACAAAGGTATTTTGTTACCACATTTTAGTCAGTCTATACAAAAATATTATTTACAATGTTTTATAAAATTATTTAATTAAAATACAGCTAATTGCACAATTTTTATTTTCTTGGAGATTCCAAAAAATCAAGATTCTCATATGGTTTCTAGGTCTGTCCTTGCATAGGTTTAAAAACAGATTTTATTAACTGTGAATAGAATATAAAGTCCATATTTGTATTCATAGTTTATCTTTTTATTCATGCTTATTTACTTATTTTCCTTATTCTTCTGCATACCATTTTTGCAAGTCATGAACAGAAATTCAACAGGTTTATCTTTTTTCTAGGTTTAAACTAAAAAGTCAAAACTTGAAATATTGTTATCTTCATTTAAATAAAAAAGTGTGATATAAGTCTTAATATCAGGGTTGAAAACATGAGCTATAATACCTTTCCATTATTTTTCTAATATGATTTGCTGTATTATCTGAAATTCCTATTTTGTGACTCAATCCCCTTATTTTTGGATATGATTATCTCTTAGCGAAATGTATGGCACATAGATGCAAAATGCAGTTTCTTTACCTCTTATTCTTTCATGGCTATGACCTATGGAGTGATGTTGGCAAAACGAATCATAGGATCATCAGAATTTGATAGATTCATTATAATAGGAGCATTTTACAATGATGCTGTTAAAATTTCAGCTTTGTTAGTGTAATTGGTATTATCACTTGCTTACCACATTTCTGATAGAGTATAGCTGATCACCATTGTTATTAGCAAAACATGTAAAATAAATAGCATGAAGGTAAATTGCTACCATATTAAACTACTTGATCACATATTGCCCACACATTTTTTTTTTTCAACGGACTCCAATATTATTTCCTGGTAATAATGAATGGCAGAATATGGTTTTTAAGTATAGAAAAGTCTTAATTTTCTTGAAAGTATTTATCAAACAAAATCAGTTCTGAGGATGGCAAGTCATATTCTCCCTTAGGTTTTGCTTAAATATAGAATTAAAGAAAGAATGTTCTCTTAAGAATTTAGCCTGTAGGAAAGTAAAACCAAATAAATTCTCCAAGTATACACACACACTCACATAGGGTGAAGATGGAGAGGCATGACTTTTGTGATCTGCACTTTGGCTGAGTTCATGTTTGCATTTTAAAAGGAAGTTGAACATAGTAGAAATCCAACATTGTAGATCTCTTATCTTTATTGAATTATAAAGGAATTTTATTGCACATTTTAGAAATACATGGGACCAAACTGTTTTCAGAACCAAGATAAAATCATTTAAATTAAAGTTTATTATAAGGTGCCAACCACAATCAGTTTCAATTAGGCTCACAAAGAATGTTAGAGTAGCTCAGCCTTCTCAGGAATCTCTATAGTTAAAGATTTGCCTGCATACTCATTATAGATCCAATTTTTGAGAGGTTTATAACTCAGTCAGTTTAATTTGCTTTGGGAAGAGACTTGGCACTCTGCTTTCTAACCCAGATAAATTGTGAGGGTTTAAAACTATGTAATACATTTAAATTGCTTTGGTTTTTCAGTGATTTGGAGTTTTATTATCATCTTTCTAAGAAAACTTTTTGAACATTTTTTTGAATCTCTCTTTATAAAACGTGCCACAGTCATACATACATTTGTTTATGCACTAAGGCTCTTTAGAAGGCCACAAACTATTGCAATAGCTATGATTCTTTTATTCTCCCTCATATGCCAAAAACACATTTTTTGCTCCCTTGGAAAAAATATTACCCATATTATGCATGCATGATCTATAGAAACACTCAGGTCTCTCAGGATCCACAGATTTCAAAGTTTCTGTCTTAATGAATATCTAAATAAATTTCTCAAAGTGAAAATAAATTTTACAAGCATGCAGATTTAGTCATGACTTGCTTTAATACAAAAACCTGGTAAAAAAAATTTTTAAAAATAGTATCTCGGCCGGGCGCAGTGGCTCACGCCTGCAGTCCCAGCACTTTGGGAGGCCGAGGCGGGCGCATCATGAGGTCAGGAGATTGAGACCATACTGGCTAACACGGTGAAACCCCGTCTCTACTAAACAAAATACAAAAAATTAGCCCGGCGTGGTGGTGGGCGCCTGTAGTCCCAGCTACTCGGCAGGCTGAGGCAGGAGAATGGCGTGAACCCGGGAGGCGGAGCTTGCAGTGAGCCGAGATCGTACCACTGCACTCCAGCCTGGGGGACAGAGTGAGACTCCGTCTCAAAAAAAAAATAAATAAATAAATAATAATAATAATAATAATATCTCACTAATCTCTGAAACAAGGAACACTTTGCATCTAAATTCCAACGTTGATAAAAGTCTGCGTAAAAGACTTGTAAAACAGAATTAAGACCAATGGATGTATTAGCAGGCTAAGAATAATACTGTCGTAGATTAAAATGAATCACATTTTTTTCTATTGATAATGACAGACAGTGATTTAACTACTCTTCGGTAGGCTATTCTTAACTGGCCATTTTGTAGAGAATAATAACATCTGTGTTTATGGAATAAAATAATTTTAGAGCTGGGAGAGATTTTGTATTCCATTCTTCCCTGATTAAAAAAAAAAAAAAAAAAATGTAGCATCTGGAACCCAAGGATATTACCAGAATTATTTAATGCCAACTGGAACCTGGAAATAATATTTTTTTCTTCCTATCTTAGCCTACTTATAATTCTTAAGATAAGTTTCTTTTCATTGGGTGTTTCACTGTTAAAAAACAAAGTCAGTAACTCTAACCTGCCAGGAAATCAATGACTAATAAACAGTTTAATTAAGATGTTATTTTAAGATAGTTTCTCCCATTCCTGTTTACATGTTTTCTCCATGTAAGATGGAACAGTGCATAGCATGAAATTTAGGAATCTGAGGCTGTGCTTTCAGAATGGAGATGCCCTCCTCTACATGCCCAGTGTTACTCCTAATAACAGTTTACAAAATCTGTGAACTCCTTTTGGAGTTGTATATAGGCTCTTCTTTGGCAATATACATCTTATTTCAGTTGTTCCACAAGGAATGTAAAGCTTCATTCTTACTAGTTTTCCTGAAGTTACTGAGTTTCAGGAATTTGTTACAGATAATAATTTCAAACACTGCCAATCAATTTCAGATATTACACTTCTCTATTAACACAGCAACAAATAGCCAATAGAAAAAAATGCCAAAGAAATCCTAAGAATAAAAATACCTCTAGAGCCACTTTTTCAAAGCAAATTCAAATAGAAGACCTCAAAGTTCCACTTCTAGTAAAGCTAATAATAAAAACAAACTGATAATGGTGATAATAATAATACCTCAACATCTTGGAACTCAAACAAGTCTAGAGTTGCACCTCAAGTTATAAAATGATCTGTAACCAGCAAGAGTATTAATCGACAAGAAAAAGTCAAAGGTGCAACCCGAAAGGTCAAATGCTGGCATAGATCTTGATATCTGCTCTTTAATGTCTCACTCACGTCATTTCCTTGCCACGCACTGTAGGCTTTTCCTAACACACTTAGAAACCTACAAACCTTGGCCTGAAGGGGCTGTAAGAGTCACTGATGTTGATCTCTTCAGATTTTTTTCGCTTAGAGCTTGTAGTTGGCAGTTAGCCACCTGCTCACTAAATATTTTAAACTCTGAAATGAAATGCCTCTCAATGGGCTGTACAGACATTCCAAAAAATAAAAACATAAAAAAGAACTTTATTACCTCACTTAAACTCAATTGGCATTTAATGAGGTATGAGCAATGTCTATGTAATGTCATGAACTAAAAAGCAAATGACCTCAGAAGCTGAGGAGTGGTACCAAAATCTGAACTGCATCTAAAATAAGATTGTATTTTCCTCTGCAATCTGTTTGATGCAGAATGCATTAGTGTCTTGGCATTGGACAGCTGTGATTCCATCTAGAAAGTGTAAGGTTTGCTCTTAGGCTTTTTGTTTCTTTTGTTTTTTAATGCTATTACTAATTATGTTTAATCCATTTATCTGAATTCAATCTGCTTTTTTTGTTATTATAGTTTTTTTCTTTTGTTTTTAATAACTGTGTGATAGTATCTTTTATATGCCTGAGTTGAAAAAAATACATTAACAGTATTAGCAATTTCTCCATAAGATCCCAAGTTGTATGCTACCATAGGCTCTTAAACAAATAAAAATTAAGAGGCAAGTTAATCATTTAAGAAAATATACTGCTTCTAGATTTTCTTTTCTAATTTCTAACCGTATATTGTTTGGAGCCAACAAATGATTCAATAAGAAACTTAAAATGTTAAAGCTTTCGATTTTTATATTTGCCCATGCCTCGATTATTGTCACAGACAGAATCCTTCCCATCCCACCACCATGTGAAAGCTGAAGGATGCAGCCAGGGCAACAGGTCAGGGCAAACTCAATGACATGACTCATTCCATCCAGAGATTGTGTGGATACCATTGTATTTCTTAAAATAAACTCTATTTGACATTTACCAAAAGGTTTTGAAGAAAGTACAGAGAGTTGCCATATACCCACACCCAGTTCTCCTATTATTAACATCTCACATTGGTATATGTTTCCCATAGCTAATAAACCAATATCGACACATGATTGTTAGTTAAAGTGCATATTTTATTTAGATTTCCTTAGTTTTTACCTACTATTCCTTTTATGTTCCAGGGTCTCATCCATGATACCACGTTTAGTTGTCTTGTTTCCCTAGGCTCCTCTAGACTGTGATAATTTCTCAGATTTCCTTGCTTTTGATGACCTTTACAGTTTTGAAGAGTACTGGTCAGATATTTTGTAGAATATCCATCTATTTGTGTTTGTCTGTTTTCCTCATGCTTAGACTAGGGAACTATGTTTTGGGGAGGGAGACAACAGAGGTAAATTGCTATTCTTATCACATCGTATCAAGAGTACCTGCTTTCGAGATGATTTGCTCCTGTTAATATTATCCTTAGTTATCTGGCTAAAGTGATGTTTTTCAGGTTTCTCCACTGTAAAATTACTCTTTCCCCCTCATTTCTATACTGTACTATTTGGAAAGAAATTACTAGGGGAAGCTCACACTTAAGGAATGAATAATTATGCCTTACCTCATTGAGGGCAGAATATCTACATCAATTATTTGGAATACCTCTGCATAAGAGATATGTCTATCCTCCCCCATCAATTTATGTATTCAATCATTTACTTATATCAGAATAGACTTAGAGATATTTACTTTATACTTTGGG
The DNA here is from genome assembly GCF_047675955.1 of Chlorocebus sabaeus. Classification (NCBI taxonomy): domain Eukaryota; kingdom Metazoa; phylum Chordata; class Mammalia; order Primates; family Cercopithecidae; genus Chlorocebus; species Chlorocebus sabaeus. Next base: position 48,676,005 of record NC_132916.1, on the reverse strand, counting down.
TTATAATCTAATACTATGCGATTTATTTCTTGCTCAAATTGTTTTAGATTTGGTTATTTAGAGTCCTTTCTTTTGGCTTTGCTGTCCCTTTGACATACCCCCATCTTCCTGTGTGTATGTGCACATGCACATGTGTGTGTTATTGTGTACGTGTTTTAGTACTTCCTTATTTTCTGACACTAGCAGATGCTCCAGGTTTATTTTGTGTATTCCTTGCTGCACATCTAGAATCAGCCATTTCTCCAAGAAGCCCTGGCTCCTTTGATTTGAGAATGGCATTAGGGAGAGAAACATCTGCATACTGGGTATACCATTTAATTTTGGCTTGATAAATAGAGCAGGGCTTTTTTTAAACAGCATTGTTTTCTGACCTGACAGCGCAACTAATATTAAGATAAATACTCTTCTTTTCAGAGCACTCTCCTTATACCTGTTAAGATAAAACACATTCAACTTAACGTCTAACAGTTTGGCCTTGGAGGAAAAGGTCTTTGTGCATTCTTGAAGAGAAGGGCAAACATTCTGAGAGGAAATTTGTATGCCTCGGTTAGTATTTCTCCTTTTTCCTTTCACTCATATTAGCAGATCATTGGCTTTGTGCTTGTTGCTTCAAAGGAAAAAGTCTGGCAGGACAGAATCCCCAAATAAACTGAGAGTCTCTCTGATTTTGTTTTCTAAACACTGAAGTTCTTTGTAAAGGATATTCACTGGCATTGACAGGGAGTTATGACCAGATAATTGGACAAAATGCTGGAATTGTTTCCCAGACATTGAGAGAGAGAGAGAGAGAGAAAAGAAGAAGAAGGAGGAGGAGGAGGAGGAGGAGGAGGAGGAGGAGGAGGAGGAGGAGGAGGAGAAAGAAAGAAAGAAAAAGAAAGAAAGAAAAGAAAGAAAGAAAGAAAGAAAAAGAGAAAGAAAGAAAGAAAGAAAGAAAGAAAGAAAGAAAGAAAGAAAGAAAGAAAGAAAGAAAGAAAGAGAAAGAAAGAAATAAAGAGAAAGAAAGAAGGAGAGAGGGAGAGGAAGGGGGAAGGGGAAAGGGAGGAAGGGAAAAGGGTAAGGGGTAAGGATGCGGGAGGGGCGAAATGTAAGGGGGAGGAAGAGGGGAAAGGGGAAAAGGAAGGAGAAGAGGAAGGGGAGGAGGAGGAGAAGAAGAAAGATAAGAAGAAAAGGAAAAAGAAGAAGAGAGGAAGGCAGCAGGGGGAAGAAAAACATATTATTATCTGGGGGCTGATGCAGGGGTACAACGACTGGGGAAGCACCCAACAGGTAGATCCAGGCAGTTCGATTATATGCAGCCTTGCAAAAGGTTTTTGGTTCTCACAGGTTACACAAAGCAGCAGAAAGCAAAGAGGACATGAAGAGGCATTCAGAACTATTAAAAGTAGTCATCTCATTGGCAACTTGTATGAGACAGGGACTAGAGCAGATGGCCCGTCTCCCTTCTCCCTCCCAATGTCCAGACACTGTGGAAGACTCTAGGGACAGAGCAGAAACCTACTGAAGGGCCACAAAGGGAAGCTCTGCCTTAGAAACTAAATTAAGCTATGGAGCACTTAAGAATATTTCTAGCTCATTTGAGTTTGTGGACTAAGACTTATGCCCACAGTAGCTCTTATATTCTTCTTACTTTGGTTAAGGATTATATCAAATCCATCACCCCTTGAAAAAGCTTTATAAGGGATGCAATGCATTTTAAGCACTTCGGGAACTCTGACAGAAAAAATTAATGCAGAGTCGTATAGCTCTCACCTTTCTTCTTCAGGATTATCTAATTGTGGCTGGAAGTCCCAAGGCTCCGTACTTGTAAAGCACTTTCAGTACAAAGGGTGACACTTTGATTAAGGTAGTTGAATATAATGGTTAAGTACATGAATTTTGATGCTGTCAGAAATAATTGTTGTAAACAGAAGCTTGCCTAAATTCATATCTGGGGTCCATCCCTATCATATGCTGTGGGACCTTGGGGTATCTGTGCCTCAATGTCACATGTATGACAGAAACGAAATAGGGGAACTAACAGTTCCTATCTCACGTCATTGTTATAAAGATTGGGTGCACATTTGCAAAATGCTCAGAATATAGGAAGCTAGATGTAAATAACTGTTAAATAAAATAAATATAATGACTTGGTGCTGTCACGGGGTATATTTCCCTTGCTACAACAATGTATTTAGCATTGCTTTAGAAAAGGAAATTCTTGTTGGGTCAATTTGAAACTTTAACACTGACTAGATTTAATTAGTTTCTAAACTTGGTATCTGAGAATTTTGATTGTATTTTTTGCTTCTGATTGCTTTAGCAAATGTGACTATAACATGCCTGTCAAAAATCGGAAAAGTATATTTTTTCTTATGTACACACACACACACACACACATACTCACATACACACATATGAATTCAGTAAAAGAAACTGGTTTGATTGATTTAAAACCTCCTTAAGAGGTAATGAGGCTTCTCAATGAGATTCAAATGTCTCAGAATTTGACCAAGAGGCAGATGATAGGCAAAACACAGCTTAGAAAAAATTTTTTTGTAAGATGTAAACACCAAAGACAGTTTATTTCTTAGCCAAAATGATTTCCATATTTTGCCAATTAGGAATGGCTTTGTTTTAAAGTCCAAGGATGAAAAATCATTTTCCTGTGCATCCTTTACATGCATGCACACACACACGCACTCTCTCTCTCTCTCACATGCACACACCACACACACACACACACACACATACACGCATATACACACACTTTGCTGTTTGGAAGCTATTAACAGGCATCTTCTTATTCAGGAATTAGAAAAAGCTACCACACAAATGTCTGAGATGCCTTTTAAAAATCAGCACTTTAAGTTTTTCAAAGATAGATTTATTTATTTATTTATTTTGAAAAAAGCAAGTACTTCATCAGTTCTCTCACAAAAATCTTCAAATGCTTTCGGGAAAGAAATAAATTTTAAAGTGTGTTCAGTCATACTCTATTCAAGTAAAGCAGTGAAAAAAGCCTTTGAATCAGAACTACAGCTCACCATAATCTGGTTAAAATTATCTCCAGCACCACCTGTCATTATTAAGATGCAGAGAAAGGAAAACTACCTTCAGTCTAGTTACAGAGCTGTGCATGTGGCCCATCAGCACCTTAGAACTTTCTTATCTAATGGCAGTTAAGTTTTCAATCCTTCTTGAACCAGTTTTATATAATCATTGAAGGTTTAATTTAAATGTGTTCTAAGGAACATTTCATTAGCATTTATATCCACTCATGGAAGAAAATCCACAGGTCTTTTACATTTTCCATCTTAGGGTTTTGTTAAATTTTCAAGCTTAACCATCTTGCTTAGCTTAAAAAAAAAACTGTTATGTTATTTCAGAAGGTGATAATATGCTGTAGCATAAGTACCAATGTGTTAACTGTTAGATTCATTTTAGCAGAAACTAGAGATTTGTGCTCTAAATGCCTGGTCCTAAACATGACTCATAATGAGAGAAGAAAAGATGAAGGTGAGGCCACCCTGCCCAGGTTCACAAAAGATCAATGCCTATGTTAACTGAAATCTATTTTGTCAATTTTGGTGCTTTCTAGTCACATCAAAATCAGTTGCCTTCTTATGGCTTGAGAAATCCATCAAGTCTTTCAAAGAATTCCTTTTAGTTTAACTCTACAATGATCTCGTCTTAACCAATGCATTACTTTATATCCAGTTGAGTCAAAGGAACCCTGGCTCTACTCATGAGAAAATTATGTACATATATATGTGTGTGTGTGTACATTATAGATATAATATATGTATATATTATATGTATATATGTACATTATATATGTATATATGTACATTATATAAATATATGTATATAATATATGTGTGTACATATACAGGGGTAAGATAATCTAGACAGGGTACAGAAGTATATATCATAGAGAGCTCAAAATAGTTCTATTGCTTATAATAGCTTAGGCATAGTTACTGACAAAATTTATATAAATAATCACTTCTATGCCTACAAAATTTGACAAATATTTAAAACTTAGTATGTGCTAGTCATGGTGATCTTTAAAATACTTGTTTTTTGTATTTTTAATTGAAAGTATATATGCATATGTAAAGAGTGTGCGCTTGTGTGTGTGCACATACACACCGCTACAACAGGTATCCTGAGCACAACTACCAGTAATACTTTAAGTGTAGAAAGTGGTTCTGTTTGAAGAATCACTTTGTGCTACCAAATGAGACATATTAAGAAGCTTGTCCAGCATGTTCGTGGAGACTATAGCCAAATCCCAGCAGAAGCAAGCTCAGAGGGTGTTTGCTTTAACATGATCTATGCTGACTTGACCAATTTCTTACTTCTTTCCTTTTCCTTCTTTGTGATAAATAACTTAATATCACTTACGAAGGGGAAAAGGCACCATTAAGATGATGAAATTTGGCAGATTCCACCTTGAAAAGGTATATATTTTTTCCTTTAAATAGAGCTCTGAAGATTATGATCATACCACTGCACTCTAGCCTGGGCGACAGAGCGAGAAACCTGTCTCTTAAAAAAAGAAATATAACCCTAAGAAAATCTAAAGCATAAATATTTACTGACATTGTGCTTTGGCTTCCACTGATATGCAGCTGTAGTTTGTATAGAAGAAGATAATACTGATTTTGAAGTTTTTTTTTTTTTTTTTTTTTTTTTTTTTTTTGTATTTTTTAGTAGAGACGGGGTTTCACCGGGTTAGCCAGGATGGTCTCGATCTCCTGACCTCGTGATCCGCCCGTCTCGGCCTCCCAAAGTGCTGGGATTACAGGCTTGAGTTTACTCATATACATACATATGACTGAAAAGATCAATTATTGGTTAGCAGCGCCTGAAGAATATTCTTTTATTTGTGCGTACAATTTCTGCTTTAGCAGTTGTTTGAACACTGTATCTTGAGGACTTTCTGTTTCGTTTTACTTTTTCCAAGGTTTTGACTCATGGCTTCACTGAACTGATATGAAACCAGTGCACTCAATAGGTTCCAGATAAATGATTGTATGTGAGATGATGGCGGATCAGCGTCTTAGAAGTCATACAGCCTTAAATTTTAAGTCTACAGAGAGTCTCTTTTTATGAAGAGCCATCTAATTCCTTAGCAATGGAACATACAGAAGAGCATAAAATTGTCACGGGCATTTTCAACAGCATTTTGTATGTTTTATTTAGTCTTGTGCATTTGTAAAACATCTATGTAAGGAAACAATCTTATACTAAAAAAGTACCAACAAGTAAGATAATTTATAGTAAGACTTTGCCTACATAAATCTCAAAGGAAAAAAAAAATGCTAGTTACTACAACAAATGAAATAAATCACAAAGCCATGAATGTTCTTGAATTAAAAAAAAAAAACAAAACACAATCTGTATATCTTATTAACTAGTGCAATGTTTTTCACATTTTAAAGTAAAGGAGTACTTTATTTCAAATTCAGTCTTTAAAAGAACTTTTATCTGTTTTATCTAAGAAAAGTGCAGTTACGGAAGCCTGGCCACCTCACCTTCCTGGTCAACTCTCATCTCCCATAAGAAGCCTTAGACTTACAATGAGCATTGTTGGAACCGGTTCCGATGTAAGTGTTTTAGAAAGATTGCCTGCAAACAGAAAACTGAATAGTCATTAATCATTAATCCCTGGTCCTTTTTAGTACAAATAGTTTTCATCATCCTATGCTAACAAATTAGTTGTTTCAAAAGCATTACATTAAATTTGGGCACTTTCATTTGTGGGTTCTCCAACAGAAAGTTTCTACCCTTCTGCAGAACCTGTCTGGTTGGATGTATAATCACTAGTGAGTCCTGCTATTCTGCAGTGAGAGGAGGCAGAGAGTATGAAATTCTAAGTCAAACTCTCCCAATTTACCACATAGCTCCACCTCAGTGCATTTTATTTATATATCTAGATAGCACACACACATTATCTTTCTTTACATATAAAAATAAACATATATATGTATGTGTATATATATTTAGAATTACATATATCTACTAGACTAAAAATCAAAAATAATATACTATCTAAAAAATAATCTGCCTCCTCTCTCCTTTCTTCTCCTTTCTCACAATAATCATAAGTTACATGTTATTTTCCAAACCTTTATGTTTGTTCAAGCCTGTGTCATTGTTTATGCTAATCGCGATGCTCGAACCTATTCCATATCTGCATGAAAAGCTTCCTCTGACTCTCCAAGTCTCAGGTCCTGAAATTCTTCCTTCTCACTTCCTGGTGAGATGCTCTTGTTCTATGCTCCCAAAGGCCTCTGTACCTACCACAAGCAGATGGCTTATGTACAGATGACTATGTAGCATTCTGAGTTGTAACCGTTCATATTTCTCCTATAAATAATTCTTAAGCATCAGTTGTTTGCTCTCTGTATACTATGTGGTGCCTGAGTATAGGATTGTAACTCTTCATTTATATTTTTTGGATACTACCACTGCACCTTATTCAAAATAGATGCTAAACAAATTATTTGTAAATGAATAAAACCACTTAGATATTTTTCCAAAAAGTCATCTAATGTATCCTTTCAGCAAGGCCTTCATTTTCACAGCTTAAGGGATTCTTAGGTGTGTGTTATAGATATTTTGATGTTATCAGTAAAATGTATAAGATTTAATTTAATAAAATGTGGCAACGGCTGGGTAGACAATACCTATAATTTCCTATTCATTTAGATGCTCTAAATATATCAAAGTGATGAAAAGAAATTGGGGATCTTTGTTTTTGTCTACTGGTCATTCCACTCAGAAAAAATATACTTTAAGGACTATTTGCTAATTAAAAAGATTAAAGGAAGGAAGAAGAATTGAACAATAATAACTATAATTGTCCATTAAAAATTATCAAAAATGTAAATAAAATAGTATTTCATTTGGATTATTTTCTCCTATATTAAGTCACCATAGACTTATACTATTTATGGCATAAAAAATAATACACAAAAACAAATATGATAGAAAACATATGAGTTTAGGTCTAAATATTTGTACTTACATTAATAAAAAGAACTTCTCATTGAGTATCTTTGCATCTACATCTATTAGATCACGTTGTATAGAAAAGTAGGCTCCAAGCACGTCATGTCAATGCTTTAAAACCTTTGAGCTGAAGCCTTTAGATTTATTTTTTCAGTAAGGAATTTAGACACAGTATTTAATGTATGAATATTTTCCAAATATTTTAATAAAGTAGCTGATGTACTGAAATGAAATGTGTGCAATAAAAATTGCAAGTTACATATGTAATCATCTTGGGACTATGTCTGTCTTTGAATATGCCAGAGATGTACTAATGAGATATGCATCAGTAAAAGAGTAAAATCCCAAAAGCAAACTGCTAAGAATGGTGGACTGCAGTGATTATTTTAGGGCCCCCAAAATTAGATTTAAAATCATATTTGCTCTAAACAAACAAGAAAATAATATATGGGAGAAGATATCGTTTTTAAAAATTTTTATTATGTATTTAGAATTTAGTGTTTTGAGGCCCCATACAAAAGATCAAATTCCAAAAACAAAATATGTCAAAATTTATTTGAAAGGAAGGATATAAATGACCTTATCAATCAACATTTACCATAGGAGAATAAAAGAAAGGAAATAAAAAAAAAACAAAAACAAAACAAAAAGAAAGGAAATTAAAAAAACCCTTCAACCCAGGAGTTAGCAAGCTTTTTCTGTTGAGGCCAACTAGTAAATACATCAGACTTTGCAAGCCATACAGCTGTTGTTGCAAGGATTCCACTCTGGGCCTATAGCCAAAGAGAAGCCATAGACAACAGGTAAATAAATGGTTATGGCTGTGTCTCAATAAAACTTTATCTACAAAGCAGACTGAGGACCAGATTTGACCCTTAAGCTGTAGTTCACCAGCCTTGGTTTTAAATACAAAAGAGCAAATATTAATAAAAAGAAAAATATAAGTTTAGCAAAGCTAAAAGAGTAAGTTTAAATTGACTTATTTGAAAGATAGTTTTTTTTTTCCATTAGTCTAATATTATCCTAACAATTTAAAATATGAGATCATTTGCTATATAGCTTGGAGAACACCTTCATTATCTTTTAAAGCTGGGATTCACCAAATCTCCCTAATTCCCTTAATTACAAGCCCAGTAATAATCTGGATGATCAGAGAAAAGATTTACTATTTCTCCAATTTACGATTTCTTTGTGTGTGTGTGTGTGCATGTGTGGTGTGTTCAATACATTCACCTAATTGCTTCTCCTAATTATAATTACAGTAAAACCTGGAAGTTATTCTTGACCACCTCCCTCATCTGTTTTCACCTTCATCATCATCTTGTCTAGTCTTCTACAAAGCCCTCTAATTGGAAAGCACTCCCATCATTTCTCCACACTGCTGCTCCACTGTTCCTTTCAAAAGGCAGAGCTGATCATGTTACACCCTGCTTGAATTATTTACCTTGAGTTAATATAGAAATTAAAATCCTTTATGAGGCTTCCACAGCTCTGCCTGGCCAGGTTCCTGCAGTCTTCTCCTTCCTAGTCTCTCGCCAGCACCCTTTGATGTTCTGAGCTGCAGCCACAGTGGCCTGCTCTTGGTTCCTCATCCTTATCATACTAGCTGCCATCAATGGACTTTACACATGCTGTTTTTCTGCTAGGAACAGCATCCACCACTCTCACTCACGACCTGCCCCCATCTTGCTAACTTTGACTCATTCTTCAGAACTTATGTTTTGCTTTCCCAGTGAATCCTTCCCTGATTTCCCTGAGTAGTTCAAACTCTAAATCCAGAGTAATCCTTGCACCATTAGGACCTGGATCAGGGTGAGGCAAGTGAAGCACAAAGAAGTCTCTTATTCTCAGGGTTGTACAAGTGTGGTTATGGTCTTCAGGAAGATAAGAAGAGGTGATGGGGAGAAGAATATCTAATCAGCATGTAATTCCAGGCCAGTGCAGGGTCCGCAACTAAGGGATGGAAAATACAAGTCATCCCTCTTTCCCTTTAAGCCTACACTTTATTGTGGAACTCTGGGAGTTTTACTGTGAAAAACTGTCCCAGTGAAACTGATCAATATACGAGATCTATAAGAGGAATCCTATGAGTCCTATAGGGAGTTTAGATGGAGCGTGAATTTTCTGTTTTTAAATGAAACAGTTCCATTTTAAATGCATTCATAAGTAGCTACATAGCTTTATATGATTGTTGTTTACATTAGCTAAATATAAAAAGGACCATAATAGACCTTTGTTATTTGCAGTGATTATCAGGGTAACACTGAATAAAAATTGCTTGAATTAGAAATAGAGAGTGTATTTTTCATTTCCTGACTATATACAGATTAAGTCATATAATTATATTGACCATGGTCTATTAATATATGCATTTTACCAAGAAAAATATTGACTATCCTGAAAAAGAAACCCTGCTGAGCAGAATTATTTTTCATAAGGCTAGTTGAGTTTTATCTTATTTTATCATTTGCTCTAAAATTTATTGGCACAATGTTATAACTTTGTAACACCATGACTGCATACTGCTCCATCAAAAGGAAAAAGAAAGAAAGAAATCACCTAAGGGAATACTTCGTAAGCCACAGTCACTCTGATAAATTACTAAAATCATGGAAAAGATTCAATCAAGTTATTCAGAGCACCCAGATCAGCAGCAGGGCTACTGCAACGAGCAATTCCAGGGGCACCATTCATATGGTGTTCTCTGGGAATATGGGTCTCTGGAGTTATGCAATGTGGGTGGCCCCAAAGGGCAGAATTGATATAAGTAGATGACAGCAATGTTGCAAGGCAGACAGAGTTTTGTCTTAAGCTTTAACATACTTAAAAGACAAAAACTAAACTATCCAAGGAAACATATGATATCCAAGGAAACAACTATCCAAGGAAACATACCTTTCACAGGAACTTTACTTAAACTACCTGATCTTATGTCATAGGATTTTCTGGTCACATTTGAGTTTGGTTCAAAATGTTAGTGTATTTGTTTGCTACAGCACAACTGTACTCTGCCTCAAGTTGCAAGCTCCACAGCAACTTGGCCCATATATAAGTTTCATCGATCAGTGTTCCTTTAGATCTTTTCAGCATCTGGTAGAATTAAATGTGGTATGTAAATAATTAATAGAGCTATTATATTTTTTCTTTTTTTCAATTATGAAGTCAATAGAGCAAAAGTCTAAATATATGTGCATCCTATGAACATATACACATAAAGAGGGCTGAGAAATAACCATGTATAATCGAAATTTTCTGCAATCTGAACTAAAACAATTTAGGTGAAGCCACTTTTTCCAATCATATTTCATCAAAAATTTAGAGAACTGTACCTGTGGAACAAAACACTATAAACTCTGCCTTGAAAACCTGATTTAGAAGATTCTCCAACTAGCAGAGATTGCTATAATGGTGAAAGGAAAAGGAGAAAGGATGGGATATGTAATCAAGATTTCAGGATTTTGTTATTCTTACATTTCCTTTGGTTGACACTGACGTTTTAACTGACCTGGGCTATGAGATCGCCTCCAGTACAAGTATATCACCCTTGTCTAATTTATCTTGAAAATTCTATTGAAAATTTATCTTGAAAATTTCTAAATTATCTTGAAAATTTTTAAAAATATTAAATAGGTTGCTCACTTTATCAATATTGGAAGATGTAAAATCTGTACATTAGATCCATAATAAGATATACCCATGTTATTCCAGGAAGGTATCAAAATAATACTGAAAATATTAAAAATTATATTTACCAAGTACCTATCATGTAAATACCACCTTCTTATTCACTTCAACCAAGTAGTAGTTCTCATTTAGTCTTACAATGATCTAATTATGTAGTTTCTATTACCCCAAACATATACTTGAAGAAACTGAAACTTAAATAAGTTAAATAATTTATCTAAGGCCACCAAATAGTAGGGCATAAAATTGGAATATAAATTCTTTTTCAGTTACCTCAGTCTGAGCTTTGATCAATTAAATTTATAATATTTTCAAAGTAAACATTTTCTTTTAAAATGAATAAAACATGAAATATTATCATGATTATCCTTTGGATGCTTTATTTGTACCAGATGTTAAAGATATACTTGTTTGTCACAGATAATTTTATAGTTAATAAAATATCAGGTTGGATGAGATTGGCTATCTAAATATTAATGTAAAGATACCAACTTTCGATGAATGATCATTAAATTGCCTTAGACTTTGAATCACTTTTGGAGAGCCTTCTCTGACTTTTCCTTGTAAATAGAGCAACATATAAACAGACCACAGCACTGAACTTGGAGATGTAGGGATCCTTCAGGATGGCTTTAGAAGCATGAAATCACATGGAAAATGAAGCATGCAAAACATGTAACTGTAGTAAAGTCTTTTCTTTCATTTTCAGATAATGATATTTAATTATAATGAATTCAACATTTTTTCAGACTATTTAATGTTTGTAGTCCTATATCATGTTAAAAGCTTTTCAGTCTTACATGCATCAAACTACTTTTTCTTCCTGATGTTGTTTTCTTGGATAATTCTAGAAGAGGAGTGGTAATTTACCTAGTGTTTGGTATGTGTTCTTACATAGGTTGCTTATTGAGAAGTTGAAAGGAAGCATTACACCTTATTTTTATAAACTTTCCATAGTGGTCTGGGATCATGGCAATTTTCCTCAATAACCAAACATAGTGAAATAAACATTGACTCATGTATGAAGTATTGCTGTTATAATAGTGATCATTATATATTCATCCTTACTTTGTGTTTATTATCATACAAGCAGCCTACCTTGTGGTTACTTCGACATGTCTTCTCATTGTTCAAATAAAAATATTTTTTATAATTATGTAAAGTGCATTATTATCCACATCTTTCGCTAATATAACTACTCTTCTTTTTTTTTTTTTTTTTTTTTTTTTTTTTTTGGAAATATTTTTAGCGAGAAAGTTAAAACTTTCATGCCCGGAAAGAGTTTCATACCTGGAAAGAAAACATATTTTAAAATCCATGTCCATTAAACATTTTCATAGACATTTTTAGTTGATTTTTAGAAGAATTTAACATATTTTCCTGATTTCTTTCTTTATTTATTTTTTTTACTCTGAGCTTAAATAAATTCTCTTTTTGACTCCATATGTAACTTGGAGAAATGCTACAGAATGCCTGCAGTGATGGAGTCTTTTTTTACATGTCTTATTACATGTTGCCGTGGGTCTCCACTGAGAAGACCTATTTTAATTCTCATTTTCAGACTCTCTCCTGAGAAGGACGGCTGCCGCCTTCTTTCAAGGTCATAGAATTTGATGGATGAGGAGTACTAACAGAGATCCCAGTTTCATTCCAAATTGAAAGAACAACAGAAAAGAAGATTAACCTGTCCCAATTAAGCTGAAATGAGGCCAAGGGCAGGTGACCTTTATAACAACTGAACACTATCATTTGAAAGCTGAATTACTGAATAAAAAAAATAAAATCCAGCTCCCTATTACTGCATGCTAAAAGTAGCTTACATTTTATAGAAGACTCTTCAGTTTTCAATGCTTTGCTACTTAGAGTAGCTTGTTCTCTCACTAAGCACCAGAGTTACAATGACATGGTTGGTTATAAGTGATCCTCTTTTATAAAACTTGGAGAAGAACTTATTTGCCTTAGATCAAGGATCAAGGTTCCCCTGTGCCATCCAGGGATTTGTGCTTGAATTGGGATTCTAAATCCAATTGCCAGTTACTATCAGCCAAACGTTGTGTGTAAAACATTACAGTGATCCCAGCAATAAAGATTCTAAACCTATGAAAAAGGATGGTTAATGATTTTTTAAAAAAGAGAGAGCATAGAAAATATTGATGCATGCGAGTTTGTTTTTATATTTAATAGAATTTTTTCCTAAAGTGGAAAGGGGAAAAAATATTTTGTTTTATTTTTAGCAAACCTTCACATGTTTAGAATTTCATTAACTCATCTATTTTTGAAGTTACAAAGGCTATTTTCATAAAATCATTTTCTGAAAGTTAAAACTTTCTAACTATTGATGCAATATATTATTATTTTTCCATACAACCCTTTCACAGTTAGGCAAATGGTATCTTACTGTCATGATGTTTACACGTTGACAGCATTCTAATAGTTTAGAAATGAAGGTGACCATGTAGTTTCTATAGCACAATCTTATATAGACAAAGAAACTGAGGATTGTTGTCAAAGGAATTTCATTTCCTTTTTTTTAATTGTACTTTAAGTTCTGGGATACATGTGTAGAACATGCAGGTTTGTTACATAGGTATACATGTGCCATGGTGGTTTGCTGCACCCATCAACCTGTCATCTACATTATGTATTTCTCCTTATGCTATCCCTCCTCTAGCCCCCACCCCCTGACAGGCCCCAGTGTGTGATGCTTCCCTCCCTTGTCCATGTGTTCTCATTGTTCAACTCCCACTTATGAGTGAGAACATGCAGTATTTGGTTTTCTGTTCCTGTGTTAGTTTGCTGAGAATGATGATTTCCAGCTTCATCCATGTCCCTGCAAAGGACATGAACTCATCCATTTTTATGGCTGCATAGTATTCCACGGTGTATATGTGCCACATTGCCTTTATCCAGTCTATCATTGATCAGCATTTGGGTTGGTTCCAAGTCTTTGCTATTGTGAACCGTGCTGCAATAAACATATGTATGCATGTGTCTTTATAGTAGAATGATTTATAATCCTTTGGGTATATACCCAGTAATGGGATTCCTGGGTCAAATGGTATTTCTGCTTATAAGGGATGTGAAGGACCTCATCAGGGAGAACTACAAACCACTGCTCAAGAAAATAAGAGAGGACATAACCAAAAGGAAAAACATTCCATGCTCATGAATAGAAAGAATTAATATCATGAAAATGGCCATACTGTCCAAAGTAATTTATAGATTCAATGCTATCCCCATGAAGCTACCATTGACTTTCTTCACAGAATTAGAAAAAAACTAATTTAAATTTCATATGAAAACAAAAAGAGCACATATAGCCAAGAAAATTATAAGCAAAAAGAACAAAGCTGGAGGCATCAAGCAACCTGACTTTGAACTATACTACAATGCTACAGTAAACAAAACAGCATGGTACTGGTACCAAAACAGATATAGAGACCAATGGGACACAACAGAGGCCTCAGAAATTACGCCACACACCTACAACCATCAGATCTTTGACAAGCCTGTCAAAGGAATTTCTTAATGGTAAGTGCTTTTTTACAACATACAAACTCTTCTCATTAGGTAATTAATGATAATCTAATTAAGATGGAATGTATACCATGGACATTAAGCAAATTTAGAAATAAATATGCCTTAGTGGGAAAAAAGAAGATGTAATGAATCAAAGTCCATCAGTTGTACTCTCAACTTCACTGAATAACAATTTAGGCTGGAAGAAAAAGAAACAACCCTATCATTCATGGCTATTTTTACCACGAAAGTAAAAGAATGGCAATGATGACTTCTTAACACAATCTCAGACATGTAATAAAGAATGGGAGATTATATCTTACATCATTAAGGACTCTGAAATTATTAAATTTAAAATGCCATTCAGGTCAGGCTCACACATGTAATCCCAGCACTTTGGGAGACTGAGGCAGGCAGATTACTTGAGGTCACGAGTTCGAGACCACCCTGGCCAACATGACAAAACTCTATCTCTACTAAAAATGCAAAACGTATCCTGGCATGGTGGCACAGGCCTGTAATTCCAGCTACTCAGGAGGCTGAAGCATGAGAATAGAATCACTTGAACCCAGGCAACGGAGGTTGCAGTGAGCCGAGATCATGCCACTGCATTCCAGCCTGGGTGACAAAGTAAGACTCTGTCACAAAACATAACAAAACAAAACAAAAAGTGCCATTCAAATGATTTCCTGCACCAACCTTACTATCTGTAGAGGTTACAAATAGCTACATAGATGTTTTAGACATTTTTAAAGATCATATTTTGGATTGAAACCAATAAAAAGTCAAGTACAATAAAAATGACTACAATGTTTAAACAACTTGGAAAAGCAATAACATCTTAAAATGCAATAAAAACACAAAGCAATCTTTAAATAATACATTTAGTAATAGCCCTGTACAGGTACATGTATAATTTCATAGTTAAATGCTATGGGGGTTCAGGGAAAAGTGTTAATTTGAGGCAGAATAAGTTAAGAAAGGTACCATGGGATAGCACAGACTTACCTCTTTAAATAATTGGAAGGGAGGAGGGAAGAAGGCATTGACAAAGGTAATGAGATAGAGTGATGCACAGGCACATGGAGTAGAAGGTTGCAGAACACTTGAGGGATGGGATGAAAACAACAGTGGCTGGAACAGGTGTTATGTTGTAGGGAATAAATAGGAGATAACATGGGAGTGATACAATACAGGCAGATGGTAGAAGATTTTTATTGGCAGGTTAAGGGGTTGAGAATTTATCTTGGAAGCATTAGAGGACCCAAAGGCAACCAGGACTTCACTTGCTACAGTAAAACGTGCATATGTATATGCACATAATTGGTTGAAATAGAGTGCAAACATTTTAAAGTAGTAGTGGCCATAATTAAATGCTCTATTTTATTGTACTTCATTGAGCTATTTTATGTTACTCAATTATGAAGTATTCTTTAAACTTAGGTTGTTAGGTAAATAAACGGAACACACACACACACACAGTTTATTAATTCTTGTAAATCTCAGCTTTATCTAAAAATTTCTTCCTTTTGAATGGTAACTGATTCAGATTTAATGCAGTAGAGATACTTGTTTCAATTTTCTTGTCTAGGGAATCAACACTCTGCTGGCTGATTTTCTTTGCTGACAGGCTTCAATCACTTTATTTTCTCACATTTCAGGCTCAGAGGTTCAGTGTGAAGCTGTTTTGCAGAATTGTGGAATAAATGCTTAAGATTTTCTTCCTAAGATTCACTTCACTGCTATTAGGCAGATTTCAATCATGTGTCAGAGTATTTTGTGATCCCTGCAAGTCATAATACAGAATTCACATTCTGTATTTTCTCTGACGTGGTACTCAGTGATACACATCGAAGTACATATAAAAACGTCATAGGAATTGTTTTGTGAATGGAGTTCTTTTCTCTACAGTCCTGAATAAGCATATAGTATTACAAAGTCAAAAAAAAATATTTTAAAAATCTGACATAAAAGTAAAATTATAATATTGAACTGTCAGTATGCTTGTTTTCGAAATTATTCATTCTAGATTACTGGGGTCAGGCAACCTGAGATATATAAAAATGGCATTACCTATTGTATATCTGTAATTATTTGTAGATTTAGTAATGCTGAAAGCTATGTTGACAAAGCTGTGAACAAGAATTAAAATGAGGAAATTTGTATGAAGAATGTGGTGCATTTTGTCAGGTAGGAGAGGTTTGTACTAGAAAAAAGGATGAGAGGTTTATATTCTCAAATATGCATAGGCTGTTACAATATTTTTTGTACTAATATTTAAATTAGTAAGTCTGGTTTAAAAACTCAAACAAATTAACAACAAAGTAAGACTGTTCTCTAAAGCTAAGCTCAAATGACTAAAAAGACTGAGAATTTTGTTAGATTATGGTGCTTTTATTTTCTTCAAACAGTATATTATTTCTCATTGTGTATACTCTCCTTCCTTCTCTTCCCTTTAACAATTCTCTCAATCCCTTGTTATGTTCCAAACGTTGTAGGTAATGCTTTTAGAAGCTGTATCCCGTTAGGGAGCTAAGACTGTAGATGACAGATTTATTCTAAAATGAATGTATTTTTAAGACTCTTAAACATTACAATGTAGTTGAAATATTATGTGTTAGTGCTAGAATTTAATATTGTTACATGCAAATATTGAGATATCATCAAGTTTTAATTACACAGAAGATACACATAATTCCTTTTGGTTTTGACCAGTATTCGTCTTTTCTTTCTCTTTTTTTTTTTTTTTTTTTTATTAACCTCAAACCAGCAGCTAAACAAAACAAAGTGAAAAAAGAAAGATGGAAAAAGGAATTCACAAAAGTCTAAAGTCAAATGATGGAGGTTAACAAGAAGTTACCTATAAAACCTTAGAAACCATGTGGCAGTTCTACTTCTCCCACTACTGGTAAAAGATTTTAGTGAAAATAGGCTCTCCTTCAATCAGTGCATTAGTCAATTAACTATTGTTGATATTCGAAATAAAATTTAAAGGCATTCTCAATGGTTTTGATGATAATAGCATTGCTTTTATTATTCAAGTACTATGATGACAATTTTAATATGTATATATAATTTGTTACAAGTACAAAAAGCTAAAATTTAGGAAACTTGTAAAAAATAAATTGAATGGAGAGGCAAAGATAGGGAGTGAAAAAGAAAACTTTTCTAAAAGTAATTAAGAAGGAGATTATAAAAGCAACACTGATTAAGAAAACAGTCTAATATTAACAGCTTTGAAAACTAAAGTTGGTAGAAAAGCAAAATGTGTATAGGAGAAAAGTAAATAAATGGGTTGTATAATTTACATCTCTTCAATTAATTAAAGTTTGGAAAGAAATCAGTCTTTCTGTGCACATGCATGTATCTATACACACATACACACACACACAGAGTCACAATTAAGCTACACTAAAGAGAAAATAGTACATGTGCCCTGTAATTTTGTAGGGTCATTTTACACTTCCAGCACTTTTGTCAGGTTGATCTTTTTTGACCAAGGAATTGAAAGAGTTTTGCTATTCCTGAGAAGCTTTAGATGTTGTCTCAGCATAGTATAAAGACACATTTTGTGTCAAAACTTTGTATACAGATTTCAACTATACCTAACATAATGGCAGACTGAACTAACATAAATGGCCTCTCTTCTGTTACCAATACCTATATATATTAAATAAAATATAACTTTAACAAACTTAAAAAATATATTACTGAGAAAGAAAAGTTCCAGAAACTTCCAATTCATGATAACCACCCAGAATGCAGAAAATTAAAAGGGGGGAAAATAAGTGTGGTTAAGTTAAACAAAACTATAAAAAGCAATTCAATATACATTTAATAAAATATTCCAGAGGGTAAGGATAGATAGAATTAAAGGGAAGCAGTTATCACAAAGAAAATGATTAATAATTTTCCAGAGCTGAAGAAAGACATGAGTCTTCAAGTTGAAATAGTAAGTCAAATTTAAAGCAGTTAATAAATCACTTATAGAGAAACCATGGTGAAATTTTAGAAAAAATTTTAAAAGAAAAATCTTTAAAAGGCATAGAAAAGAAATAAAACATATAATCTGTAAAGGAATGGTGAACAGATTGAAAGCAGGTTTATCATCAGCAATTGAAGAGGTAAATACAATGAAATAATACCTTAAAAATTCCAAAGGAAAATAATTTTTAACCTATCAATCCTGAATTCCATACCCTGCACAACTAGCATTAAAAAGAATGAGGGCCAAATAAAGACATTTCCAAAGACAAAGATACGTTACTATTTACAGACCCGCACTTAAGAAACTTCTTTTTTTTTTTTTTTTTTTTAAATTTTTTTTAAAATTTATTTATTATTATTAAACTTCAAGTTGTAGGGTACATGTGCACAACGTGCAGGTTTGCTACATATGTATACTTGTGCCATGTTGGTGTGCTGCACCCATCAACTCGTCATTTACATCAGGTATAACTCCCAATGCAATCCCTCCCCCCTCCCCCCTCCCCATGATAGGCCCCGGTGTGTGATGTTCCCCTTCCCGAGTCCAAGTGATCTCATTGTTCAGTTCCCACCTACAAGTGAGAACATGCGGTGTTTGGTTTTCTGTTCTTGTGATAGTTTGCTAAGAATGATGGTTTCCAGCTGCATCCATGTCCCTACAAAGGACACAAACTCATCCTTTTTTATGGCTGCATAGTATTCCATGGTGTATATGTGCCACATTTTCTTAATCCAGTCTGTCACTGATGGACATTTGGGTTGATTCCAAGTCTTTGCTATTGTGAATAGTGCCGCAATGAACATACGTGTGCATGTGTCTTTATAGCAGCATGATTTATAATCCTTTGGGTATATACCCAGTAATGGGATGGCTGGGTCATATGGTACATCTAGTTCTAGATCCTTGAGGCATCGCCATACTGTTTTCCATAATGGTTGAACTAGTTTACAATCCCCCCAACAGTGTAAAAGTGTTCCTATTTCTCCACATCCTCTCCAGCACCTGTTGTTTCCTGACTTTTTAATGATCGCCATTCTAACTGGTGTGAGATGGTATCTCATTGTGGTTTTGATTTGCATTTCTCTGATGGCCAGTGATGATGAGCATTTTTTCATGTGTCTGTTGGCTGTATGAATGTCTTCTTTTGAGAAATGTCTGTTCATATCCTTTGCCCACTTTTGGATGGGGTTGTTTGTTTTTTTCTTGTAAATTTGTTTGAGTTCTTTGTAGGTTCTGGATATTAGCCCTTTGTCAGATGAGTAGATTGCAAAAATTTTCTCCCATTCTGTAGGTTGCCTGCTCACTCTGATGGTAGTTTCTTTTGCTGTGCAGAAGCTCTTTAGTTTGATGAGATCCCATTTGTCAATTTTGGCTTTTGCTGCCGTTGCTTTTGGTGTTTTAGACATGAAGTCTTTGCCCATGCCTATGTCCTGAATGGTACTACCTAGGTTTTCCTCTAGGATTTTTATGGTATTAGGTCTAACATTTAAGTCTCTAATCCATCTTGAATTAATTTTCGTATAAGGAGTAAGGAAAGGATCCAGTTTCAGCTTTCTACTTATGGCTAGCCAGTTTTCCCAGCACCATTTATTAAATAGGGAATCCTTTCCCCATTTCTTGTTTCTCTCAGGTTTGTCAAAGATCAGATGGCTGTAGATGTGTGGTATTATTTCTGAGGACTCTGTTCTGTTCCATTGGTCTATATCTCTGTTTTGGTACCAGTACAATGCCCACAAGAGAAAGCAGGAAAGATCTAAAATTGACACTCTAACATCGCAATTAAAAGAACTAGAGAAGCAAGAGCAAACACATTCGAAAGCTAGCAGAAGGCAAGAAATAACTAAGATCAGAGCAGAACTGAAGGAGATAGAAACACAAAAAACCCTCCAAAAAATCAATGAATCCAGGAGTTGGTTTTTTGAAAAGATCAACAAAATTGACAGACCACTAGCAAGACTAATAAAGAAGAAAAGAGAGAAGAATCAAATCGATGCAATGAAAAATGATAAAGGGGATATCACCACCGACCCCACAGAAATACAAACTACCATCAGAGAATACTATAAACACCTCTACGCAAATAAACTGGAAAATCTAGAAGAAATGGATAATTTCCTGGACACTTACACTCTTCCAAGACTAAACCAGGAAGAAGTTGAATCCCTGAATAGACCAATAGTAGGCTCTGAAATTGAGGCAATAATTAATAGCCTACCAACCAAAAAAAGTCCAGGACCAGATGGATTCACAGCTGAATTCTACCAGAGGTACAAGGAGGAGCTGGTACCATTCCTTCTGAAACTATTCCAATCAATAGAAAAAGAGGGAATCCTCCCTAACTCATTTTATGAGGCCAACATCATCCTGATACCAAAGCCTGGCAGAGACACAACAAAAAAAGAGAATTTTAGACCAATATCCCTGATGAACATCGATGCAAAAATCCTCAATAAAATACTGGCAAACCGGATTCAGCAGCACATCAAAAAGCTTATCCACCATGATCAAGTGGGCTTCATCCCTGGGATGCAAGGCTGGTTCAACATTCGCAAATCAATAAACATAATCCAGCATATAAACAGAACCAAAGACAAGAACCACATCATTATCTCAATAGATGCAGAAAAGGCTTTTGACAAAATTCAACAGCCCTTCATGCTAAAAACGCTCAATAAATTCGGTATTGATGGAACGTACCTCAAAATAATAAGAGCTATTTATGACAAACCCACAGCCAATATCATACTGAATGGGCAAAAACTGGAAAAATTCCCTTTGAAAACTGGCACAAGACAGGGATGCCCTCTCTCACCACTCCTATTCAACATAGTGTTGGAAGTTCTGGCTAGGGCAATCAGGCAAGAGAAAGAAATCAAGGGGATTCAGTTAGGAAAAGAAGAAGTCAAATTGTCCCTGTTTGCAGACGACATGATTGTATATTTAGAAAACCCCATTGTCTCAGCCCAAAATCTCCTTAAGCTGATCAGCAACTTCAGCAAAGTCTCAGGATACAAAATTAATGTGCAAAAATCACAAGCATTCTTATACACCAGTGACAGTCAAACAGAGAGCCAAATCAGGAATGAACTTCCATTCACAATTGCTTCAAAGAGAATAAAATACCTAGGAATCCAACTTACAAGGGATGTAAAGGACCTCTTCAAGGAGAACTACAAACCACTGCTCAGTGAAATAAAAGAGGACACAAACAAATGGAAGAACATACCATGCTCATGGATAGGAAGAATCAATATCGTGAAAATGGCCATACTGCCCAAGGTAATTTATAGATTCAATGCCATCCCCATCAAGCTACCAATGAGCTTCTTCGCAGAATTGGAAAAAACTGCTTTAAAGTTCATATGGAACCAAAAAAGAGCCCGCATCTCCAAGACAATCCTAAGTCAAAAGAACAAAGCTGGAGGCATCACGCTACCTGACTTCAAACTATACTACAAGAAACTTCTAAAGGATGTGCTTAAGTGAGAAGAAAACGAAATAAAAATGAAGAGCTAACACATATCCAGCAGTTGTGACCACCTACTCATTCAATTCATAGATTAATGTAAATAAATAAACATCATTAAAGGAAAGGATAAATATAGGAAAATATTTTAAAGTAGAACTAGAAAACTAAATAGTAACATAAGGATGGTATCTGAAAGCTGAGAGGCAAAGACAGGGAGTGAAAAAGAGAAAAGCTAAAGGCTAACCTGAAGGCTAAAGAACTCTACATTTCCAATAATATTTTTAGTAACTTAGTGATTTTGATATATCATAGTTCTGTAAATTAAATGAACACATTAAGGGTAAACCTAGAAAGACTGCAAATAGAATGTATAGTTTTCAAACCACAGAAACAGTAAAGATTAAAATTAAGAAACATGAATTCAATATAAAGTAGGACAGGACAAGAGAAAATAAGGAGTGTATAAACACATACACATCTGCATAACATAAATGGTCACTTATATCAGTAATGATAATAAATATAAACAGATGATACTTGCTTTTTGAAAGATGAAGATTTTTCAAAATACTAATAAAATAAAATTTAAAAAACACCTAAACAAGATTTATAGAAGACACATCTTAGCAAAATGGCATGGGGAATTAATTTTACAGTAAAGAGATGACTATAGTTACATTATACCAACAGAAAGAAAGCTGATGAAGCAATATTAACATCAGGGAAAATAAGTGTTAAGGGATGTGACATTCAACTCCAACATTCTTCTCTCATCAGAATGAAAATATGGATCATAAGACAAACTTACAGAGCAATACCTGTTATAAGTAAAATTATTCAGAATACAGATAACAATATCATCACTTAGGTGTCAAGATGGTTTTTCTATCCTCTTTCAGCTGTCGTTTGTGATTATACTGAGCTTATATTCACAACAGAACAAGATTTTAACATGACACTTATCCACAATTTTTTTCCAGGTAGTATGCCGAAGATATGCAATCTTATAATCTTTTGATATCATGTCATATTTTAATGTAAATGTGCTAAGGTAATTCATGTTACAGTGCATCAGCAAATTGCTCTTTTTGAGGACATATGTAAGCCATAGAGCCAGGAACAGGCTTATTTTGTGGACTTTGTTCAGACCATTGAAATTGCCAACAGAGGACTTCATAAGCCAGTCAGTCTCCCAGGGTCTAAATTGATTTATTATTTTATTTGTCTTTGTGGACTCCTCCTCTCTTTGCTTCAGGGGGCCAGAAAGTGGTCATGTTTAGAACAAATTTTCTAAAATATTTTAGTAAGGGAATTCTAGTGTACTCACATTACTTGCCTTTGGTGATCAAAAACTAGAAAATCAATCAACATTCACTAGAGATTATTAAATAGCAGAGAGCATTTGTCTGGTGGGTTGACCCAGATGTTGGAGTCAGGGTCACAAGGACCTGTGGAAGAAACTCTCTCAGTTCCTACAATAGTGGGAAACATGGCAGGAAGCAGATTCTCTGTCCCGTTTTCTGCATTTACTCATTCACAACTATAGTGAGAATTCAAAAGTGGGAAACGTCAAGTTTATACATTTGTTTCTGGTCCTCAGCTTTCAGGGTTAGATGATCAGGTCTCAGGCAAATCTCCAGTTTTGCAGGAGATATTGAGATGTCTAGATACAGTATTAGAAGATCATCTCAAAATAATACAGTCCTTTAATTCTGCTCATGTTACCTGACAACATAGAATTTTCAATTTTATTTTCTTCTATGTGTTTTTCATTTTTCTTCTTGCAGAGTAGGTTATTTTAAATGTAAGCACAATTTAAGACTGATTAATAATAATAAGTATGGTACACATATGAATCCAGAGGAAATGGTATTCCCTCAATAGGTCATTTTATTTCCCGTTAATGATATACAGATCCAACAGCAGAGAGAGAGAGCTGTAGCCTACAGCTACTACTTCCATCTAATACACTGTTTCAATTTCTTTTGCAAATGTACAAAACAATAGCATAGTTTTCAATCTGTTAATTACCCTGCTAGAGTTTCAACAATAACCACAAAAGGAATGCTAAACCTGCTGCACAAATT
Source organism: Chlorocebus sabaeus (assembly GCF_047675955.1). NCBI lineage: Eukaryota > Metazoa > Chordata > Mammalia > Primates > Cercopithecidae > Chlorocebus > Chlorocebus sabaeus. The sequence continues at coordinate 48,652,259 of NC_132916.1, read as the reverse complement.
TATTTAGATGTGCTTCGGGTATTTTATATTTTACCTTAAAATAATTAAGTCACAAATTAGATCTATAGAGTGGTTCCTTGATCATATGGCTTATTTGCTTTTTTAATAACTGTAATATTTCAATAAATCGCATGCTTTACTTTTTCAATAAGCATTCATAAAAATGTACATAATAAATTTGCATAAGCTATACTAAATACAGAGCTATGAAAATATAATTATTTTAAACAAATTTGACAGTGAAACAACTTATGTCTCAGTTTAGAGGGCATCAGGATTCAAAACATAAGTATTTCTTACACTGTGAAGATAGTCATTACCTAAAAAGTAAAAAGCAATCTCTTTAGCATCTTGCAATATTAAAATATCATGCACCTTTCATAAACACAGGTTACTGAGTAGTTGATTCTATAAAGTAGACATGCCTCTAAAACTGAGAAATAAATAGTGCTCCCAACACACTACAGAAGTACTAAGAACTCTAAGGGAAGGCACTAGGTTTTATGTATCTCTGAGTCCTCAGCACCTTGGCACTTGGCAATGGAAGTAATAACACTATGAATGAATACATGAGTATGTGGGGCCATCATGAGAAACGGTGTCATTGTTGTAAATGGGTGTTAACAAAATGTGTGTCCTGTGGAGTGACTTGAGAAATCAAGATCTGCTTATCAGCATGGCTTAGCCTCCGAACATACAAGGTTTCTAGAACATTAGAGAAGAAAAGGGACTTACAGATCATCTGACTCTGCTGTTCACAAAAAAAATAGACCCTAAGACATTAATTTTTATGAGAAGTTCTGAGGGAAAAAAGGATATGTGGTTAGAGAAGTTTAGAGAATATTGTATCACACACGTGGATTCACAACAAAGGTAATCTTCATGACTTTGGGAAGGCTTACATTGAAAGCAAACCACAACTCTCTCACACACACACCACTACTTCAGCTTTCAGCATTTCTCTAATGCTTTCTTCTTTTTTCTTCAAGTAAATAAACACCCCATAGAACCAGTGCTTGTGAGAACAATTTGAGAAATGACAAGGGGATTGATTCTCAGCTTCTCAGGAAGGAAACTGAGGCCTAGAGAACCAGATTACGTTACCAGGGTTACAAATTAGTCACTGGATAAAAAGTTCTAGAATCTAGGTGCTTATTTTAATTCAATGTTCAACCAGTATGTAGTCCTACCTCCTGTGAAGGCAGTACACACAGAGCAGGTGCTTCAAGGAGTTGCGACTTACCCTGATCCAGAAGGTAAATAAAAATTAAAGTAAATTCACGAAGAGTTTCTAATGTCCCAAGTACTTTTCTAAATGCTTTAAATATATTAACCCAAGTAAAGTCCCATCTTACACCATGGCCACAATAAATGAGAACAATTAAGGGCCGAAGAATTAGCAAACAAACTATGAAAGAATTATGAAAATACAGGAGACATTTTAAAAATAATATTTAAATAGAGAGGGCATTTCTCAATACAATGTGTAACATACCACAAGTTTTAGTAAAAACAACACAATACATCTCATGTGGATGAAAGATATCATCATCACATTAAAAAGACAAATGGCGGCCGGGCGCGGTGGCTCAAGCCTGTAATCCCAGCACTTTGGGAGGCCGAGACGGGCGGATCACGAGGTCAGGAAATCGAGACCATCCTGGGTAACACGGTGAAACCCCGTCTCTACTAAAAAATACAAAAAACTAGCCGGGCGAGGTGGCGGGCACCTGTAGTCCCAGCTACTCGGGAGGCTAAGGCAGGAGAATGGCGTGAACCCGGGAGGTGGAGTTTGCAGTGAGCTGAGATCTGGCCACTGCACTCCAGCCTAGGCGACAGAGCGAGACTCCGTCTCCAAAAAAAAAAAAAAAAAAAAAAAAAAAAAAGACAAACAAACAAACAAAAACAAATAAATGGCATTCTAAAAGAAAATGTTCATGGAATCAAAGATCTCACATTAATAAAGTATAAAATAGTTTTATAAGTCAATAAAACAATCTATATAAGAAATGGGCAAAACTATATTTAAGGAGAGAAATGGCCAGTAACCATTTCTGATATATTCACTGTGAATTCTGAAGTGAAACTATAACATATTTCACGTTATTAGATCAAGCAAATTAAAGGAATGATAAACTCCAGCACCGGCAAATGAACAAAGGAATGGTGGTCTTCATACCTCAAAATATTTAAGTTGTGTATACTTCAGTCAAATCCCACATTAGGAATTTATTCTGCAGATATATAAGAATGAGTGGGTAAAGGCCTAAATTATATATTTACACAGATAGATAGACATATAGTTAGGTATGTATTTTTTTTTTATTGTGGAATAATGGCATGGTATCATCAAAAGGGGAAAGTGAAAATACATTTTGGTACATTACAGCAATGGAATACTTCCCACTGGTCTGTCAGAGAAATAAAAAGTTTTGTATGTATTGACATTAGAACTGTCGAAAATGTATTGAGAGAAATAAGCAAGAAGCAGAAACAGACATGCACTATTACTTAGGGGTATTTTTAAAAGTGTATGTGTATAGGTCTGGGTGTGATGTGTGTACGAGTATAGGTATACCTGGAAGAAAAAAAAAGATCACTTCCAATAATCACGGACTGTTATACCATCCCTATCCCTGTCCCCTGTCATGCTGCACTACACTTAAAAAAACAGTGACTCCTGTGGGAAGTCACTACATATTTCCTTGTAGGAAATGGGGTTTCCATTTTATTTGCAGAGAAGGAAATCTCAGAAGTTTACTAGCCATGGGACCAATCAGGCTGAAGGGACACCTGTTACATTATATATATGTGCATATATATTTCTGTATATATTTATATTACATTTATATATTTATGCATATATTTAACTAGGCACATGCAAGTGTCCAAAGAATATTCTAAAGTGGTCCCCAAATGTTTATGTTTAATTATTTTTAATTACTTGTCAACATTATTCTGAGGATTGGGATTAGAATGTAACTAGGGAAAATGTTACCTTTTCTCTTATTCATTATTTTTCTTATAGCAAAAATTACTTTTATAATTAATAAAAATATTAATAATTTATAAAAGGAATAAAACCAAAAAGACTGAAAAGGAACTCTGGGGATTTTCTGTAATGTCATCATGGTCATTTTCCACTTACGTGTTTTGTGCATTCATACTGTTTATAATTGTCAGGGCTTCTGTGAAGTATAAACTACTCATTTTCCACTTATTCATTTTCTCTAAGAGCTCAGTGTCATTTCAAAAACTACAACAACCCTACTAGTAGTTCCCAAATTTGTCTACACTTCAGCTAGTAGTACCTTTGTTTCAGGAGTTTTATCTCAGATCCTCTATATTAACTAACAAGGGCTTGTACCCATATGTGAGTGCTGGGCAGCCTATTTTGATGGTCAAACTTTTGCACGCACATCAACATCTTTATAGTGACTATTTCTAGAAAATAAGGACATGCATACTCATTAAAAATTAAATACTCTTTTTTTCAATGATTTTTAACCTGAATATTTTATGCACATGTTTCAGAACACCGATGAGTAACCTGAAAGGGTAAAGTTCAAAGCGTTATAAACCTTATTTCAACATACATGATAGTGCTAAGATGATCACGCATATTTGATTTTAATTTCTTATATAATCTAAATAATTTCAGATAGACGGACTGATAAATAAACAGACACGATTCTATGTTTCATTCTTTTCTTCTGATAACTTGTGAGTTGCTCCTTTCAGATTTTGCATCCTCAGGCTGAGTGCTTATCTTTATAGAGAATCTTAAATGGAGTATCCGATAACTAAAGAGAACACCATTTGTTTTCAATGCTAAGGAAAATCAGTGCTGTTAAGTAGGCCTGAAAGAAACTAAATGGCAATAAAATGCTCAGTTTTCTTCATATATATTTCCATTTCTGACAAGACACCATCCTCCTTCCACTCATGGGCTCACAAATCCTAGCAGAAGAACAACTCAATAACAATAATTCTAAAAATTTCCAAGCACATTTTCAGAAAATAAGATACTCACTACACTGATTGTTACCTAAAAGACAAATTTATGGCCATTCATAAGATTTTCAGATTTAAAACAGAAGACCATTCATTTTTGCTCACATCAGTGGATTTTCAGCTTTTAAAGAAATCTGGGCCCTTTGTTTACTACATATTATTCACCTCAAGCAATGTAACAATTATCACTTATAATGGAAATTAAATTAAGACTCTTGCATGTTTACATTTTAGAGCACAACTATAGGAAAATTTAGTAGTTCCAATAATACCTTCTGCATAAAACATTGCATATGCCAATTTACTTTTACCTCTACAATTTTATTTATGCTACTGTCATATTTATACTCAGATAATTTAATGTCCAAATTAAATGGTGGGAGTGGACTAAAACAGAAAGAATCAAAATAATTCAATTTTTATGATGAAAAGTCAATGAAAATAACCTTTAAATACAATCATAATATTCACTAAGGGCGGAAGTCAATATAATCTAGTTGTATGTTTGGTCTAATGTATACATGAACACACAAAAGCACATAAACCAGCAATTGCAAAAAAAAAAAAAAAAAAAAACCAACCCACATATTAAAGAACTAAGTATTTCAATGAAATATTTTTATACTCTTCTGGTTTACATTTAGGAACAATCTGTGTCATCGCTACTCAATAACATATTTACCGAATAACTTCAATCAGGATTTTCTGGCTTTAAAGTTATTTTGTCATTCTTTTCTTAGTTTATTTCTAATACATTTGCTTTTATAAACTCATGTTCGTAATTTTTCTTAGGCAAGCCTGAAGGAGAAATCAACACTTTTTTTTTTTTTTTTAACTATTTGATGGGTCTAGATCTATTAATCATTGTAACTTAAAAATAAATGTTTCCCTGTGGAAGAGGCAAATCCATACCTCTCATCTATTAATTTGTTTCATTGTTTTCTCTTGATTCTAAGTACTCTACAAACACTAGTTGATCATAGAGATGATACAGAATTTCAGCATCATTTGCACAATAGATTACAGTGCTTCTAACAACTCTGCCAAGAGCTCTCAATATTATGAAGTAAAAATGATTGTTTTTCTCTCTTTTAACAGTCTCTGAATTTAAAATGCTGCGTATTGGAAAGGATAGTTTTGAAACATTTAGGTAAAAATGGTTCCTCACTTTTTTTTTATCCTCTACATACAAAAATTCTTTCAGAATCCAATATAAAAGCAAGAATGGCATTTATTAATGCAAATTGTATATCATTCTGTCATAGTCCTCCTTGTATATTTATTGCTTGATTGGAGCCTCCTGATTGACCTCAGAACTGTGTGTGTGTGTGTGTGTGTGTGTGTGTGTGTGTGTGTGTGTGTGTGTTTATATGCACGTATGAGGGGGAGAATGTGGGGGAAGGCAAAAAAAAAATAATGGCACCGGAAAAGAATGAGAAAAAAGGGAGAAGCTGGGGTAAGAAAATAAAGATAAGTAAATAACTTTAGGAAGGTAAAACAAAATATGGTATTGTTAGCTATGAATGCCCTCTGTTTGAGTACTTTAATGTGAAGTTAGACCACATCCATCACAGAACTTGGCAAGAAATGACCTAAAACTGTCCTTTCTGGGTATTGAGATGAGAATTTTTGTCCATGCTGTCTCTGTTCTTGGCATCTACTGAACAGAGACTAAGATAGCCAATTAAGCCTAATTGTGATAAATTATGTGCTTTATATTCATTCTAATGAAGAACTACTGCTTAGCAGGTAATAACCCCAAACCACTAAACTAATTGTGGTTAAAACCTTGGGTTAGATGTAGCATGACCCTGGATGTGAGAGGCTAGTGCTTCACCTATGATGCCATTATTACTGTATCCCAATTTACATACACAATTAATTTTGTGCCAATGTATGAAATTATTAACATTAATGTGGCTAACAAGGCCTGTTCTTCCAAAATATTTTCAGTTTTTAATTCTAGCATAGCTTTATTGGCATGAACTTGACCAACATAAATATCTCAAGGTTAAGTTTTCTTTTAGTTGTTGTCTCTTTCTGTCATAGATACAAAAGATTCCAGCGCACTTATTCTAAACTAACTTTCCTCTGCTTTCACTTAATTGAAGTGGTCCCCAAATGTTTATTTTTATTTCATACTCCTGTCAGTAAAAAGGTTACATATTTACATTTGACATCTAAAATGTTTAAGCATTCATTTATAAATTATAATGATGATTAACTGCACTAATATTATATTGATCATCAAAATATATAAAAACAGAAAAGTCAATAAAACAAACCCCAACAGAAGTTTCAATGTGTTCTTGCCCCATCCCAATGGACTGATTGTCATACATAGCCATGGGGTGGACTCATTACACTTTGTTGACCAATGTTCTGGTCAACAAACTGAGGTTTGCAAAAGGGGCAACTCAGTACACAATACCCCTTTTATTTCAATATAATTTCAGATATAAAAAAAAGGAAGATTACATCAGTTTTTTTTGTTTGTTTGTTTTATTTCTGTGAGATGATGTCTTGCTCTGTCACCCAGGCTAGAGTGCAGAGGTATGATCTTTGCTCACTGCAACCTCTGCCTCCCAGGCTCAAGTGGTCCTCCTGCCTCAGCCTCTTGAGTGGCTGGGACTATAGGCATACACCACTGTGCCAGGCTAATTTTTATATTTTTTGTGGAGATGAGGTTTTGCCATGCCTCCCAGGCTTGTCTCAAACTCCTGGACTCAAGTGATCTGCCCACCTTGGCCTCCCAGGGTGCTGGGATTACAGGCTTAAGCCACCATGCCCGGCCTCCAGGTTTGAAGAGATTTTAAGAGATCATCTAGGAAATCCCCTTATCACATCCACAACAGAGGAAAATTCAGTATAAGAAACCCATCGCTTCCCTTGAAGCACTCTTCCTGTTGGATATCACTGTTAGAATATTCCTTATTATATTGATCTAAGTCCATTTGGTGATTATAGGTTTGAGACATCTATAAAGAAAGAAATCTATTCATTCTTTTCCATGTTAGCCTTTCACATATTTGAAGAAATCTCTCTAAGGCTCTTTCCACTGATATTATCTCCAAGTTGCACATACTCATTGGCTTCGATTATCCTCTGTGAGGTGTAATGTATAAATCATAATTGCTCTCTCATCCCCTTTCATGAGCACCCTACTAGCTCGCGAATAACTATCTGAAAATGGGAAACCAAGTAATGCAAGCAATATGATAGGGTCTTCCCACTCTGTTGAAATCAGAGAAGTATAGACTCCATTCATCGGTCATCTAGCTTATATAGCTAAATAAGTAAATCTTCTTCAGAAATATGTTTGTCTTAAGAATTTTTATTTTATTTTATATTTTTAACAACCCTGTGGATATAATCATGATTTTTAAAGACAAATATCAAATTCATTACATCATAATGTTGTGTTTTAAAAATCTGCTGTGGTATGTTATTAAAACAACATTGCCAGTAATAAAAATCAATGGGCCTAAACTAAAATGGAAAAATAAATATGAATCCACTTGGGCCCTTCAGATAATGCACTTGGCGTTTCTTTCAATGAATATAGATAAGTGATTTCATGTGGAGGGACCTAGAATAATCATGATAAAATTACTTTACAGATAGTGTGCTTGGGCTAAAAGGTTCCATTATTTTAACTGATTCTTTCTATTTCTGGTTTCATTGATGCATGTTTTAGTCACATTTTTTGCATTACTGTTTAGCTGGGTGAAGTAGTCCTTATGCATTATTGCTGACTTTTACATTATCTTCCTAGGTAGCTTAAGCAATTTGGGTTATATATGTTTACATTTTTTAACTCTATAGAGGTAAGCAAATCGTGCTATTCCTTGAGTGGAAATGTAGTTATTTGGGTCAAAATTAAATTAAAATTATGCTTGGTAAAAAAAATCAAGTATGAGGATTTAATTTGTAACTTAATATTTTCACTGTATTTAAATGCTTGTCCAATCTCAGAATCAATTAATATTCTTATCAGGATATGCAGAGTCTATTAAATGGAAGTATCTTTTCTTTCCATTTCTATTTTTAAAGATACATTTTTGATACTAAAATCACCATCTGTACAAACTTGATAGCTAAAATTATAACCGTAGGCTCACATTATTGATAAAAAAAATCTTATGGCAGTGTTGATTTGGATTATTAATGTTCACAATAATACTTTTAATTATAAATACTTGAATATCAAAAATTATCATACATGTACATACAAGAAGGGAGTTTTCAGATTAAAATAAGCAAAATTTTAAGAATGGTAAATTGCTAACAGAAGACATATATAAATATAGATACATGTACATACATTCTAAGGTTTTCCATTGAACAGAAGATGAAACAGAAAAACAATTAAGTCTTGAATTTATTCTGTTAATATTTGATAGTCTTCCAAATAGTTGGTTCAATGGATCATAAAAACTAAATGTCATATTTTGAGAAATGTGATAATGGGGATAAACACAAAAGGATGAAAACAAGACTGACTATGCAGTTAATATTGGAAAATATCTTTGTTTTGTCGCATTTGAATATGCATATTTTCTCTTCAGTGGTAAGGAAATTTATATTTAGCTTTGCAAGCTAAAGATTCATTCTGGAGATGAGCATTTAGTGACTGCATCCATTGAAAGTCAAATTTATGCAATTGAAATTACTTCATTCTTTGGCTATCCTGGACAAAAAAATAAACCAAATAAATCAGCCTAACCAAAAAGTCACAGCTGTATGGTCAATATGGCTGTTAAGAACAATTTATAGTCCAAATCTAATTAGCATTTCTTGGTATGAGCTACAGCTCCACTCCTTTGGTCATGTAACTATTCCAAACCATCACGACTATGTCAACAGTTATTTCAGTTACATTATACTAATGCTTTCAATAAAACTTTACAATGATTTAAAACTTTGAAATTTGACGTGTGGGTGTGTGTGTGGCTGTATATGTTTGTGTGTGTGTGTGTGTGTATGTAAAATTGCCTTCAAACTGAAGGATGACTTACACAGAAGGTCTAAATATGGATGTTATTGTCCTAGCCTCAGATACTCAATCTTCCTCAGCATTAATTGTATGCACCCTTGGCCTGACCTAAAAGATAGCCTGTTGACCTTTCAATCTATAGGCTTGTCACTTATCTCGATTTTTGGTTGTGTGTAGGAATACTGCATGGTTCTCCATTGCTTCTACTTATTAACAGAGTTGGCTGGTTACATTTGAAAGGTATCCTGAGCTCAGTCTGGTGCACATTTTTGCCCCTATAGATGCCTGTCCATTCCTGTTTAGATATTGCTTTATATCTCAAATAGTTCTTTACTTAAATGCAGCCATTACAGGAATATAAAAATGTTGATGTCAGCTTAAGGTCTATTTTAGGAAAAAAAAAAATAAACACACCTTAGGTATATATCTACATTACGTACAGATTACCATTAAAATACATTCAAATATTTTTCATATTAAAACTAGGTCACATATCTGACTTCCTATGAGAATCTTAGTAGGTTTAACCTAAATGTGAAAATATTCAGTAAGAGAATTCTCTATATGTTTGTGAGGCTGACTTTGAAATTTATGGAGCATAGTCATTACCTTATGTATATATTTTCACTTAAGATGTTATTTAATTAACAATTCCTTGTCCCTCAAAAGTGGTTTTGTACATAGAAGGAGAAGGCTTGACCAGGCATGAGTTTAGGCATAAGCTATCAATTATCTTTGTAGAGGCCAATTATCTTTTTTGTACAAGTTATCAGAGCAGGTAGGAAGAGGAACGGATAATTTAAATTCTAATCATGAATTCTATTCTCTATACGTAGGGACAATTAGCAGACAGTAAAAAAAAATAACCTCAGGTTAGAATCTATGCTTAGAAGCCCCATTCCTGTTTCCAGAATTCATGTTTCCTTAAGTGTAGGCAGCCAGAAAAGACTAAATGGTTCATGATGCATTAAAACATCCCAATACAGGAAACATGTAGCTTTCTATTCATTAAGCTTAATATCTCTTGACCCTATCCCGTGGAGGTATAACTAAAGTTCACAACAGGCTCATAGGGAGATTGGATTTACTAGCTAGCCAGACAAGGGACAGCAGTGTCTTTCTGTTAACCAGTCTCCCTGAATATGGATTGTAGAGACTACAGATAGGACAAGAAGCAGGAAGCTGCTTCCGAATTAAGGAAAAACATTTATTGTTTGATTATTGAAGGGAATTGATAAGTCTCTCTTGGTCTTGGTCACTATTTCAATAGACTTAAATTAGTAAAGTTCACACTAGTGTCTGATGATTAGTTGTTTAAACATCAAGTAGGCTCAGGGTCGTGCCATGACAAAATCCCTTATGTGCACAAAGAAGATATGAGCAGAGATTTCCTTTATCAATACTAATCATAGAATTAAAGGAGATTCATCCCATGAGTATCCTTAGAAATAATTTATTCCAATGCTTCATTTTACAGGTAAAGAAACTGAAACCTAAGGTAGTAATATGTATAGTGCCATTTAGTTGACAAACAGCAGAGCTTGAACTCAGACCACATGTTCTGTTAAGTCCAATGTATGCAGCATTGCAGGGGAAACTGAAAATAGATCCATGCTCTAGGGAAACTGGAGAGACCATACTTAAGGGATAACATTCTGTATCCCTTCACACGTCATATGATAGAATTTACTCTAGTGCAAAGGGCAACCTAATGACTTGAAGGAGTGATGGCACTTCAAAGAGAAAGGTGAAGACAGAGGGCCATTGTGTTAATATGTGCCATGGGGTGAAGAATGGAGAGAATGAGTTTCAGTTGCACTTCCACAAACTCACCAACATTTAAAAGCTTCCACGGTTACTATGCCCTGCAGAGATGGGATGCAATTATGCAGAAGTCAGACTAAAATGACTACAGGATAGCAGAATGCTTGAAAGAGTTGAAGTCAATTAAGATTCTATGACCTGTTCTTGTATCATCTCTCTGCTAAGAAAGTGCCATTCAATCACTGTATTGTACATCTTCTGCATAATGAAAGCACCTGCAACTGCATAAGGCTTGATTTAACTTCCAAGCGGAGTATTCCTTTGTTGTGACTGAAATTTTGTTTCCTATAATAGGTCTTTTCCCCCAAGTTTCATCATACCCAACCTCCTGGATTCATTACAAGAATAACTGGTTAAGGCATTTTGATCCTTCTTTCATGAAAACATCAAACAAAACAAATATATTTTAACCTTAAAAATTATTTTTATTCAGTTAGCATTCAACAAATATTATTTAGTGGCTACTGTCTACCAGGCACAAGGGTTTCAGAAGCCCTGAAGGAGTTTAAGGTCTGATGGGCAGGATATATATGCTAGTAAACATCATAATATTACAATGGGGACATTCTCAGCAGAGTTCTATGCAAACACTGATGAATAGTCACCCAAAAGGAAATACTTCAAACACAAGTGTTCATGTGGTCAAAGACGAAGGGCATGGTAGAGAGAAGGGAAATGACAAGAGGTTTAATATGGAGAAGAAGCTGAATAAGATTTGGAAAGTGGCAGTAGAAAAAAGCCATCCAGGGTATCTCAATCTTGGCAATACTGACATGCTGGACTTAATTGTTCTTTGTTGTTGGGGCTGTCCTCTGCATTGTAGGATGTGTAGCAGCATCCATGCTGTTCACCCACTAGATATGTGCTCCCACCACCGCCATCATAACGTGTTAATAAAAATGTCTCCAGACCTTGCCAAATGTCCCCTTGGGGACAGACTCTTACCTGGTTGGAAAAACACCAGAAAATTGGTGTAAGTTACATAAACAAGATCTGTATATACCATACAAAGGAGTTTGTACATTATCACATACATAGTAATGAGATGCCCCATTTCATAGAGACCCCATTTCCCATAGAATACAAGCACATATACCACCTGACATTTTACACATTTTATATAACTTGTATGTTTTGGTCAGGTGTGATGGCTCATGCCTGTAATCCCAGCACTTTGGGAGGACAAGGTGGGATGATCGCGCTAGGTCAGAAGTTCAAGACTAGCCTGGGCAATGTGGCAAAATCCCGTCTCTATCAAAAATACAAAAATCAGCCAGGTGTGGTAGCACACGCCTGTGGTTTTAGCTACTCTAGAAGCTGAGGTGGGAGGATCACTTGATCCTGGGAATTCAAGGCTGCGGTGAGCTGAGATCATGTCACTGCACTCCAGCCTCGACAACAGAGGAAGACCCTGTCTCAAACAAACAAACAAAACTTACATATTTTGCAGTTATAAAGTTTTGTGGAGAGAGGTTTGAGCTTTTCCCATTTCAAAGCGGTTCTAAATTCCTCAACTAGCATGACCAATAGAAATATTTCAAATGTTTCTTGTATATGTAACACTGTTATAGAAGCAATATGGAGGAACAAAGGAAATAATGTAGTATTTGCTTTCAACATAATGAGAGTAAAATAATAATAAACTGGATGTTGGTCTTGCCATGCCTTGGCAAGCAGGAATTCTGGCAGAGTAAGACAGCAGCCAGCAAGACCCGGGTTCTGCAGTTGTTTTGCAAATAAGTAAAGAATTACATTGCCCAGGGATTCCCGCTCCCCGATTTTGAAGGCACATTAATTGAATGAAAATGATTTAAAATTTGATTTTGATGAACTGTTACAAAACAAATATGTACTATATATACATAGAGAGAATTAGCCAGATGAATGACCCACTGGCAATCTCACATATGTTTTTAGCAAAGGCAGTGAAGAGGTCACATAGCATCCTTAATGACATGCCAAGCCTGGTCAGCAGTGTCTGATTTTTTTTTGTTTTGTTTCTTTTTCATTTTTGCTTTTTTCTTTTTTCTCTCTTTTCCCTTTTAATGTCCCAACACTTGGCAGTAATATATAGTTTTCAGTCAATGCTTCCTTCAGCATTTATTATATCATTGTTGCCATGACAAAAGATTATGGGTGTTAATCACAAACAGAGTGTTGTTACATGAGATTTTGAAACCTGGATCCAACAGTGGCATGATAATTGTGAGGAAAAAAAATTGATCACATTTTCAATAATAAAACAATGGTGAAGTCTTATTGATTATTTTGAATTTTTTTTGTCTTCCAGAGGAAATCAAATATTAAATGACCTGAGGAATAAAATGTACAATAAAATGCAATTTAGACAACAATACAGAATTTCAACTCTTAACAAATGCAGGTATTTTTAAAGTTTTTAATTTCATAAAGTGATAGAATAATAAAAAGTATTTTTCAAATTAATTTTTATGATAAAAGTAATATAAGGATAACATAAAACCTCAAATAGGAAAGAAGAGTAAAAACCAAAAAGTGAATGATACACTTTTCCTCCAGCTTCTAATCCTTTCCTTAGGAAGTATTAACAATATTTTGTGTATCCTTTCAGAAAGTTTTATTTGCACAGAAGATACTATTCTACATAGAGTTGCTCTATATTTTCCTTTTTTACTTAAACACTTTTTTAACTTAAAGACATCCTTGCAGAGGTTTCGATATTAAAATTCATATATCCACTGTATTCTTTCTAATGACCTTGTAGTATGCATTTTGAGGTATGCATTCCATTGCATGCATGTATTTTTTTTAACAATTCCTTTTGATGAAGAGTTACAGATTTTCCATTTTTTTTTTTTTTTTTTTGCTTACAAATAATTGTATAGGGGGGCAGAGCAAGACAGCCGAATAGGAACAGCTCCAGTCTCCAACTCCCAGCGCCAGCGACACAGAAGACCGGTGATTTCTGCATTTTCAACTGAGGTACTGGGGTCATCTCACTAGGGAGTGCCGGACAATCGGTGCTGGTCAGCTGCTGCAGCCCCACCAGCGAGAGCTGAAGCAGGCGAGGCATCCCCTCACCTGGGAAGCGCAAGGGGGAAGGGAATCCCTTTTCCTAGCCAGGGGAACTGAGACACACAACACTTGGAAAATGGGGTAACTCCCACCCCAATACTGTGCTTTAAGCAAACGGGCACACCAGGAGATTATACCCCACACCTGGCCGGGAGGGTCCCACGTACACGAAGCCTCCCTCATTGCTAACACAGCAGTCTGCCATCTAACCACAAGGCAGCAGCGAGGCTGGGGGAGGGGCGCCCGCCATTGCTGAGGCTTAAGTAGGTAAACAAAATCGCTGGGAAGCTTGAACTGGGTGGAGCTCACAGCACCTCAAGGAAACCTGCCTGTCTCTGTAGACTCCACCTCTGGGGACAGGGCACAGCTAAACAACAACAACAACAAAAGCAGCAGAAACCTCTGCAGACGCAAACAACTCTGTCTGACAGCTTTGAAGAGAGCAGTGGATCTCCCAACACAGAGGTTGAGATCTGAGAAGGGACAGACTGCCTGCTCAAGTGGGTCCCTGATCCCTGAGTAGCCTAACTGGGAGACATCCCCCACTAGGGGCAGTCTGACACCCCACACCTCACAGGGTGGAGTACACCCCTGAGAAGAAGCTTCCAAAGCAAGAATCAGACAGGTACACTCGCTGTTCAGCAATATTCTATCTTCTGCAGCCTCTGCTGCTGATACCCAGGCAAACAGGGACTGGAGTGGACCTCAGGCAATCTCCAACAGACCTATGGCCGAGGGTCCTGACTGTTAGAAGGAAAAATATCAAACAGGAAGGACACCTATACCAAAACCCCATCAGTACGTCACCATCATCAAAGACCAGAAGCAGATAAAACCACAAAGATGGGGAAAAACCAGGGCAGAAAAGCTGGAAATTCAAAAAATAAGAGCGCATCTCCCCCTGCAAAGGAGCACAGCTCATCGCCAGCAACGGATCAAAGCTGGACGGAGAAAGACTTTGACGAGATGAGAGAAGAAGGCTTCGGTCCATCAAACTTCTCAGAGCTAAAGGAGGAATTACGTACCCAGCGCAAAGAAACTAAAAATCTTGAAAAAAGAGTGGAAGAATTGATAGCTAGAGTAATTAATGCAGAGAAGGTCATAAACGAAACAACAGAGATGAAAACCATGACATGAGAAATACGTGACAAATGCACAAGCTTCAGTAACCGACTCGATCAACTGGAAGAAAGAGTATCAGCAATTGAGGATCAAATGAATGAAATGAAGTGAGAAGAGAAACCAAAAGAAAAAAGAAGAAAAAGAAATGAACAAAGCCTGCAAGAAGTATGGGATTATGTAAAAAGACGTCTGATTGGGGTGCCTTAAAGTGAGGGGGAAAATGGAACCAAGTTGGAAAACAATCTTCAGGATATCATCCAGGAGAACTTCCCCAACCTAGTAGGGCAGGCCAACATTCAAATTCAGGAAATACAGAGAACGCCACAAAGATACTCCTCAAGAAGAGCAACTCCAAGAAACATAATTGCCAGATTCACCAAAGTTGAAATGAAGGAAAAAATCTTAAGGGCAGCCAGAGAGAAAGGTCGGGTTACCCACAAAGGGAAGCCCATCAGACTAACAGCAGATCTCTCGGCAGAAACTCTACAAGCCAGAAGAGAGTGGGGACCAATATTCAATACCCTTAAAGAAAAGAATTTTCAACCCAGAATTTCATATCCAGCCAAACTAAGTTTCATAAGTGAAGGAGAAATAAAATCCTTTACAGATAAGCAAATGTTTAGAGATTTTGTCACCACCAGGCCTGCCTTACAAGAGACCTTGAAGGAAGCACTAAACATGGAAAGGAACAACCGGTACCAGCCATTGCAAAAACATGCCAAAATGTAAAGACCATCGAGGCTAGGAAGAAACTGCATCAACTAATGAGCAAAATAACCAGTTAATATCATAATGGCAGGATCAAGTTCACACATAACAATATTAACCTTAAATGTAAATGGACTAAATGTTCCAATTAAAAGACACAGACTGGCAAACTGGATAAAGAGTCAAGACCCATCAGTCTGCTGTATTCAGGAGACCCATCTCACACGCAGAGACATACATAGGCTCAAAATAAAGGGATGGAGGAAGATCTACCAAGCAAATGGAGAACAAAAAAAAGCAGGGTTTGCAATCCTAGTCTCTGATAAAACAGACTTTAAACCATCAAAGATCAAAAGAGACAAAGAAGGCCATTACATAATGGTAAAGGGATCAATTCAACAGGAAGAGATAACTATCCTAAATATATATGCACCCAATACAGGAGCACCCAGATTCATAAAGCAAGTCCTTAGAGACTTACAAAGAGACTTAGACTCCCATACAATAATAATAGGAGACTTCAACACTCCACTGTCAACATTAGACAGATCAATGAGACAGAAAGTTAACAAGGATATCCAGGAATTGAACTCATCTCTGCAGCAAGCAGACCTAATAGACATCTATAGAACTCTCCACCCCAAATCAACAGAATATACATTCTTCTCAGCACCACATCGTACTTATTCCAAAATTGACCACATAATTGGAAGTAAAGCACTCCTCAGCAAATGTACAAGAACAGAAATTATAACAAACTGTCTCTCAGACCACAGTGCAATCAAACTAGAACTCAGGACTAAGAAACTCAATCCAAACTGCTCAACTACATGGAAACTGAACAACCTGCTCCTGAATGACTACTGGGTACATAACGAAATGAAGGCAGAAATAAAGATGTTCTTTGAAACCAATGAGAACAAAGACGCAACATAACAGAATCTCTGGGACACATTTAAAGCAGTGTGTAGAGGGAAATTTATAGCACTAAATGCCCACAAGAGAAAGCTGGAAAGATCGAAAATTGACACTCTAACATCACAATTAAAAGAACTAGAGAAGCAAGATCAAACACATTCAAAAGCTAGCAGAAGGCAAGAAATAACTAAGATCAGAGCAGAACTGAAGGAGATAGAGACACAAAAAACCCTCCAAAAAATCAATGAATCCAGGAGTTGGTTTTTTGAAAAGATCAACAAAATTGACAGACCACTAGCAAGACTAATAAAGAAGAAAAGAGAGAAGAATCAAATCGACGCAATTAAAAATGATAAAGGGGATATCACCACCGACCCCACAGAAATACAAACTACCATCAGAGAATACTATAAACACCTCTATGCAAATAAACTAGAAAATCTAGAAGAAATTGATAATATCCTGGACACTTACACTCTACCAAGACTAAACCAGGAAGAAGTTGAATCCCTGAACAGACCAATAGCAGGCTCTGAAATTGAGGCAATAATTAATAGCCTACCAACCAAAAAAAGTCCAGGACCAGATGGATTCACAGCCGAATTCTACCAGAGGTACAAGGAGGAGCTGGTACCATTCCTTCTGAAACTATTCCAATCAATAGAAAAAGAGGGAATCCTCCCTAACTCATTTTATGAGGCCAACATCATCCTGATACCAAAGCCTGGCAGAGACACAACAAAAAAAGAGAATTTTAGACCAATATCCCTGATGAACATCGATGCAAAAATCCTCAATAAAATACTAGCAAACCGGATTCAGCAGCACATCAAAAAGCTTATCCACCATGATCAAGTGGGCTTCATCCCTGGGATGCAAGGCTGGTTCAACATTTGCAAATCAATAAACGCAATCCAGCATATAAACAGAACCAAAGACAAAAACCACATGATTATCTCGATAGATGCAGAAAAGGCTTTTGACAAAATTCAACAGCCCTTCATGCTAAAAACGCTCAATAAATTCGGTATTGATGGAACGTACCTCAAAATAATAAGAGCTATTTATGACAAACCCACAGCCAATATCATACTGAATGGGCAAAAACTGGAAAAATTCCCTTTGAAAATTGGCACAAGACAGGGATGCCCTCTCTCACCACTCCTATTCAACATAGTGTTGGAAGTTCTGGCTAGGGCAATCAGGCAAGAGAAAGAAATCAAGGGGATTCAGTTAGGAAAAGAAGAAGTCAAATTGTCCCTCTTTGCAGATGACATGATTGTATATTTAGAAAACCCCATTGTCTCAGCCCAAAATCTCCTTAAGCTGATCAGCAACTTCAGCAAAGTCTCAGGATACAAAATTAATGTGCAAAAATCACAAGCATTCTTATACACCAGTAACAGACAAACAGAGAACCAAATCATGAATGAACTTCCATTCACAATTGCTTCAAAGAGAATAAAATACCTAGGAATCCAACTTACAAGGGATGTAAAGGACCTCTTCAAGGAGAACTACAAACCACTGCTCAGTGAAATAAAAGAGGACACAAACAAATGGAAGAACATACCATGCTCATGGATAGGAAGAATCAATATCGTGAAAATGGACATACTGCCCAAGGTTATTTACAGATTCAATGCCATCCCCATCAAGCTACCAATGAGTTTCTTCACAGAATTGGAAAAAACTGCTTTAAAGTTCATATGGAACCAAAAAAGAGCCCGCATTGCCAAGACAATCCTAAGTCAAAAGAACAAAGCTGGAGGCATCACGCTACCTGACTTCAAACAATACTACAAGGCTACAGTAACCAAAACAGCATGGTACTGGTACCAAAACAGAGATATAGACCAATGGAACAGAACAGAGTCCTCAGAAATAATACCACACATCTACAGCCATCTGATCTTTGACAAACCTGAGAGAAACAAGAAATGGGGAAAGGATTCCCTATTTAATAAATGGTGCTGGGAAAACTGGCTAGCCATAAGTAGAAAGCTGAAACTGGATCCTTTCCTTACTCCTTATACGAAAATTAATTCAAGATGGATTAGAGACTTAAATGTTAGACCTAATACCATAAAAACCCTAGAAGAAAACCTAGGTAGTACCATTCAGGACATAGGCATGGGCAAGGACTTCATGTCTAAAACACCAAAAACAACGGCAGCAAAAGCCAAAATTGACAAATGGGATCTCATTAAACTAAAGAGCTTCTGCACAGCAAAAGAAACTACCATCAGAGTGAACAGGCAACCTACAGAATCGGAGAACATTTTTGCAATCTACTCATCTGACAAAGGGCTAATACCCAGAACCTACAAAGAACTCAAACAAATTTACAAGAAAAAAACAAACAACCCCATAAAAAAGTGGGCAAAGGATATGAACAGACATTTTTTAAAAGAAGACATTCATACAGCCAACAGACACATGAAAAAATGCTCATCATCACTGGCCATCAGAGAAATGCAAATTAAAACCACAATGAGATACCATCTCACACCAGTTAGAATGGCAATCATTAAAAAGTCAGGAAACAACAGGTGCTGGAGAGGATGTGGAGAAATAGGAACACTTTTACACTGTTGGTGGGATTGTAAACTATTTCAACCATTATGGAAAACAGTATGGCGATTCCTTAAGGATCTAGAACTAGATGTACCATATGAGTCAGCCATCCCATTACTGGGTATATAACCAAAGGATTATAAATCATGCTGCTATAAAGACACATGCACATGTATGTTTATTGCGGCACTATTCACAATAGCAAAGACTTGGAATCAACCCAAATTTCCATCAGTGACAGACTGGATTAAGAAAATGTGGCACATATATACCATGGAATACTATGCAGCCATAAAAAAGGATGAGTTTGTGTCCTTTGTAGGGACATGGATGCAGCTGGAAACCATCATTCTTAGCAAACTATCACAAGAACAGAAAACCAAACACCGCATGTTCTCACTCATAGGTGGGAACTGAACAATGAGATCACTTGGACTCGGGAATGGGAACATCACACACTGGGGCCTATCACGGGGAGGGGGGAGGGGGGAGGGATTGCGTTGGGAGTTATACCTGATGTAAATGACGAGTTGATGGGTGCTGACGAATTTGGTGCAGCACACCAACATGGCACAAGTATACATATGTAACAAACCTGCACGTTATGCACATGTACCCTAGAACTTAAAGTATAATTAAAAAAAAAAAAAATCTTGGTCATTAAATTTAATGCTAAAGCCTTAAAAAAATAAAAAATAAAAAAACAAACAAGTCATTGTATATTCTAAAATCTGTACATACATCCTTAAGCAATTTTTAAAAGCATTTATGAGATTCATTCCTAACAAGAAATTTCTTCAAATTCAATTTCTTAAATTTCAAAAAAGCTCTCTGAATCAGACATTTCTCTCAATGAGAAATTACTTCTTTTTTGTAATTTTTGTATTTGGAATTCTATCAGGATATAAAAAAGAACAGGAGACAGAAATTCATGTTCTTACAGTTAATATGCTCTAACATGTTACATAATATAAAATGTCATGCATAGAATAAAAGCTTAATTCAAGAATATATTTAATATCAGAAAAGTTTTGTAGTTTAGATTAGAATATGTAAAATTGAACATTGACTTAATGAATGATTTAACAGTATGTATAATACGGTTACTCCTATTTTTCTAAAATGTTGTATGTGCGTCTTATGTTTAAAGGCATATTGAAAGCACCAACCATTATGGTACAACCATCCCAGTTAGGAATTTAAAATGGTTTTGAGCTACTCAAGCTTGTTAAACATGAGTCTGGCCAAAATATGTAGAATCAAATCTGTGTGCCATACATTCATTCAGTCAAAAATATTCATATAATTTATAATATGTGTCAGATATTAATAAACATTTTTAAAAATTGTAAGGGTCCTAAGAATCTACTTTTATAAGATAGAATTTGAGGTTTTCTATCAATTTTCTAATCCAAATTCTAGTATATTCCATAATTGATTAATGTATTCACATTTATTCTATATCAACTATTGAATAAATAATTTATCAACAATAACTTTTATTCAATATAAGAGTTATTGAATACCTACAGCATGCCAGGTTCTATGGTAGATGATGTAAATACAAAATCCTCCCTTTATTTCATGAAGCTTGCAGCTTAGTCATTAAAATAAATATGACTTAAATATTTTTGCAAATGATTATAAAACCAAAACTCTGCTATATACTAAAAAGGAGAGTTACAGATCATATAAGAGTATATGAAGTGGGAATTCATCTAGTCAGGAATATTTCTTGGATATGAGGTTGAAAGGATAGATAAGAGTTACGAACACAAAGAAGAAAATGAACAGCGTTTTGGAGAAGAAATAGTGTCTGCAAAGCTCTTGTGAGGGAAGTGCTCACAGCTATGATCATTTACTTAGTCATGACTGTATAGTGGAATGGATATACTTTATAGTTGTAAATTTATGACATGCTTCCTGGTGTGTGGGGTAAGAACTACTGTAATGAGGAAGTCCAAATTTTAGACCCTCTCAAGACAGTAAAATCAGTATCTCACTCTGTAAGGAATAGCAGGGATCAAAGCCACCCTTATAATGGTCCTATGCTACCCCCTATAATTTGCAGGTTTGGATCATACTAAGGCCAGATAGACTGTTCATCAATGACAGTAAACTACTGAAGACTCAAACAAACAAGTGTTATCTCTAATTGCAACCACTATACCAGACATGGCATCTTTCCTAGAGCAGATTAGCACTGCCTCTGGATGTCAAATGCAATCAGAAACAGTACATATTTATTGTCTTGCTCCAACATGTTGTTAATTATTTTTTCTTATGTCAAAATATAGTCTGAAGGGAACCGATTGTCTGGACACCTCGGAGAATATCATCTTTGTTCACTATATTGATGGAACCATATCAATAACATCTCGGTCACTGAAACAGATGAGCAAAAGTAGCAATCAAATTGGAGGCTTGAGAAGACACATGTGGGAGGATAGGAGAAAAAACAACATAAAAATTGAGGAGCCCAACACATGAGGGAAGTGTGTAGGGGTCTGATGGTCTCTGACATAATGAAACATTTCCTTAAAGTAAAAAGCAAATTATTACATCTTGCAACTGTCATTACCAAGAAAAGTGAACAATACCTTATAGGCTACACAATCTTCTGAGCATAGCAAGTCCCATACTTGAGAATACTGCTCAAACTCATTTACCACATGACAGGAAGGGCTGTCAGCTTTGAGCAACATCTTAAACAGAACTAGGCTGTGGTATAAGTGGCTCTGCTCCTTGGGACAAAGAACCCGGAAAATATTATGATGCCAGAAACATCTTTGATGAGTAAGCCTAATTGCAGTTTATATAAAACCCAACAAGAAGAATCATAACATAGACTGCATGATCCTGGAGCAAAACCACACCATCTGCAAGACCAAGCCAACATAGAGCTTCTGGCATGCTACTGGGATTTGGTAAAGATGAAGTTCCTGAACATAGGGTAGAGGTCACTACGCTGTCAGAACTATCCATCATAATTTAGTGTCTATCAGAACTACTGAGTCATAACTCAGGTGTACCCAGAAACAATTTAATGTAACATAGAAATGGCATTTCAGGGATCAGGCATAAGCAAGACCAGAGGTTCCAAATAAGATGCAGGAGCCATTGTATTAGACCCCCATGCCATCCACCATTAGTGCCTCTCAATTCATATGGCTGAATGGGAGGGAGGTCCTTTATAACTAGCTGACAGAAGAAGAAAACATTCAAGCTTGAGCCATGCATCGATCAGCTTAGTGCGTGAATATAAGAAAAAAATGGGCATTGACGACTTTAGAGCTTCGCTAAAGGGTGACTGGTAAATATAGTGGAGAGGGGCAATTCTCCAATGGTTAACATGTCTTCAATGCATCTGGTTGTCCATTTTGTTTGGAAATAAAAGTGGCCTTAGGTGAGAACTTAGACTGACTCACAGACAGTGGTAAAAGGCTTAGCTGGTTGACTAGGGATCTGGAAGGAGAAGAGTTGAATGATGAGGGATAAGGAGGTCTGGATTGGTGGCATGTCAATGACTACATGAGAGTAGGCACGATATTTAAAATCTTAATATTGATAATAACATGCACCAGAAGCACCTGCCAAGAAGAGAGAAGACTCAGCATCAGCCCAAGTGCTAGTCTTACATGTCTGTAAATGTACATGGGCCCATTTACAAAAATTATCTAGTTACTGCCCTCATCAACTATTCAACCTGCTAGAAATAGAAAATACTTCATGCCCAATATAGCACTAAACCTTGAAGGGGCATACCAGAGATAAGGTGGAAAGTCGACTACATTAGACCCCTTCCACCTAGAAGGGGCAGTAATTCTATGTTTTGTTTATTTATCACTACACAGAAAACCATCTCTAGTGGCTTAAAATGACAACACTTGCTTTGCTCATAAATCAGCAACACTTCTCTGCTTCACTGCACATGAGCCAGAGCAGCTCAAAGGCTGGGGAATAGAATCGTCTGAAAGTGTACTGCTCAATCAAATGGCTGGAAATAGATACTGGCTCTCAGCTGGGACTTCAGCTGAATTTGTAGGCAAACTCCTCCATGTGGACCTTTTCAGAGCATAGTGGTGGACTGTAAAGATATGTGTCCCAAATGCAAGAGAGAGCCAGGCAAGAACTGGATCACCTTTTCTAATCTAGCTTTGTAAGTCACATAACTTCACTCCTGCCAGTGTCACTAAAAGCAGATGACTAAAGCTATACCATATTCAAGAGAAAGTATATTAAACTCCACTTTTTGGTGGAGGAGTGTTGAGGAATTTTTGGATACATTTTAAACTACCACATTTGTCTTTATTGGAATTAATATATATCATGGTATGGATTATTCTTTTCTGCCTGCAGAAACTCTGCAGAACTAGAGTCTAGAGATTTAGTGTTTGATCCATTGACATAGGATTCTGCATAAAGCCATATTATAAAAATTGACTTACTTTAGAGAAAAGGAGGGGTAGAGGTGGTTATGAATCATGAGATTCATGGCTCTATCATATACTGACCATTCATAAGCTTCCAGCTTTACATAGTGAAGAAATTGCCTGTTTCAGGCACAATTATCCAAGTGTGATCTTAGATGATACCCAGAAAGGATGACAATATATAGACAAAATCAATTACTAGTATATGGCACTGTGTGTCCCCCCTAGGTAGAATACATGTGTCTAGAAACTAAGGAGTTGAAGTAGGAATGGACCTGCTTACAATCATTAGTAGAGAACCATTTGGAGAAATTTCTGCTTCCCATCTCCATAATTCTAGGCTGTACAGATTTCCATGTCTTGATTCTGAGAGAGAACACACTTCTACCAAGGGACAAAGAAGTGTCTCATTATATATCAAAATCTAGGTTTTGCCCAGTAACTTAGGACTTCTCATTCTAAGAGACTACCAAGCAAAAAGAGAAGTCTGCATCCTGGAAGGGCTAAATGACATTGATCATTAGGAGAAGGTGAAACTGATATTACACAGTGGATCAAGGAATCATATTCTCAGTTTGGAAACTAGGTGATCCACTTGGACATTTCTTGGTATGCACTTGCCCAATTTTAATGGTAAGCAGAAAAGTGCAGCAGGCATGGCCCTAGAAAGGGATGGTAACAAGAGGATCAGACTTCTCAGGTATGAGTATCTAAGCCACCTCATCTGGCAAGTTACCTAGACTTTCAGAAGTACTAATGTAGAGTGAATGGAATTCAGGAGCAATGGTGAAAGTTATGATCTTGAGACCAGCTGCAGCAAAAGGGGCTTAAGTCTATCCCATTAATTTTTTTTCTTGCAAGTTTTGCCCAGGTAAAATAGGACCACTAGAATCTCAGTGCAGCTCTTCTGTAACTTACTATATAAAGCAGGAAGTAGACTATAGTAGATACTGTGGTGTACCACCTAGATTCATCAGTCCTACCTCAGGACTGAGCACTCATTCTCCAGCTGCTTGGTTTGCTAGAAATTGACTCGAAGTCATGTCTGCTCTCTATGGGGAGCTCACATCTGATGATTGGTTCATGCAGAAATATAAATGTCTAGGTTTCTTGTCCAAATCAAGACACTGATGAAGGGCTATCCCAGCCTGAGTCCTTTGTAGAATGATCTGAAACACAGTTCTCTACCCAATTTTGCTTTTTAGGATCGTCCTCAGGTGTTAATCCTGAGAGCGTGCTCCAGTAAATTTCCTGCATAGAAATCTTCACAGTAGGCTTCCAGCAGACCCTGTCTGAGATGAGTCAAGGGAGCAAGAAGATAGAAGAGGAGATAAAGCTCAGGGACCAGAAGAGATACCATACTTTTTCATCATGTATATGGCCCACATTCCTTTTTCAAATTTTTATATCTCTATAGTTGAAATACAGTTTATAATTCATGTGATAAACAAGTCTTTTGTTACAGTTTGATTGGCATTTTCTTTTTGTTGTAGTATATAAATTAATGACATTTTACATTCAAAACCCAGATTTGACTTGAAAAACAAAAACAAAAACAAAACAAAACATGCAGGAAGAGGTTAGAATTTGGATTTTCTAGATATTTAAGTAATTTTAAAGGCTTAATAGAGACCCTAAGGACAGTGGGAAGGTATTTAAGAGGAAAAGCCTGACATCATATGATTTGCTTCTAAAAAGACCTCTGAATCTAGTGTATGAAGAAATAATGATAAGATATGTAACCTCATGAGCAGACCCTGTGTAGTCGTCTACCCAAAGCAGATGAGAGTGTTTCATGGAGATAAAAAAAAAAAAAAGTGGATAGATTGAGAGATTTGAGAGGTATTTAGCAGATGAAATCTGTAGTACTTAATTTTAGGATGAACATAGGGAGTAAAAAGTGACTCTGGCTTTTAAATCAGCAACCAGGTGATTGGTGGTATCATCCATGAGCTAGGAAACACAGAATGAAAACCAAGCTAGGTTTCTTTAGAGGGGAATTGTAATGTGAAAATCGGGAGTCATTTGTTTCACACTTTAACTTTGGAGATGTCATTAGCTATTGAGAAGAGCTGTCGAGCAAAATGTTATATGTGTGATTCTAGGATCTGAAGAAGTGTATGCCTGAGGTACAGTTTTGGGAAACATTTGAATAGATTAATAAGCGGTAATTGAAGCTCCAGATATGGATGGTATCACACTGGAGAGTGTGAATAAAGGAAGGCCTAGGAGCAAGCCTTTATTAACTCCACGATTTAGCAGCTGGGTAGTAAAAATACATTTATAAAAGGATACTTCAGAGAAGCATTCACAGAGGAAAAACAGATGGCTGTTGTGTCCCAGAAGACAAGGAAAGAAAGTGTTTCAAGAAAGAGGGTGTGGGAACTGGTGTTGAATGATGCTGATACAGCAAGTAAGACAGGGACTGAAAAAATGTTATTTAGTTGGTGACAGGGAGGCCATTGGTAATACCATCAAGAGCTGTTTGCTGGAAAGGGAAGGCTGCATGCTGCATGAAAGCAGGCTAAGCAGTGAGAACATATGAGGAAATGGTCACAGATTCAGCTGCAAAAGGTGGAACAGAGAGGATGACAAGTGAAAGGTAGTAAGCCCTGAGTTTTTGTTTTGTTCATAATGATTTCTCTTCTTTCTTTTCTGTATCTTTCTCTAGCTCTCAGAAGGAAACACATTTAAGAGTCAACAGAAAAAAACTGAGTTTAAGTTAGAGGTTGAATAAACAAAAGACAAAAGGAATAATTAATAATACAAGTAAGGATCCTGAATTACCCAGAGTGACATTTTATCTTCCACATGGAAGAATATAGCAATGGGTTTGAATAGTCTGTTCCCTCTTTTCTAAAACTGAGTGGGTGTAGTGTTTATAAGTTGAAGTGTTTGAGGAAAAAAAAAAAAAAACAAAAAAAAACACTATAGAAGTAGAAATAAATTAAAATTAAATTCTGGAGATTTTTAGACAATTATTGCAGCTTGGTGCTGATTATCAAGCTGAATTTTGGTTTTCTTTCTCAGATTACAAATTATGTCACATTTTACAGTAATGATGAAAACAATGACAAGCTGTGTGTTGAGAAAGCCATTTCTGTAAAATTTTCCCTCACTGGATAATCATATGTGAAGCCCAGGCCTAAATGCTCTCATTAAATACGATGCCAATGGGCTTTCTTGCCATTCCACGTGCCTCTGTATTTCCAGATATAAGGAACTGCCAGTTAAAATTATACAAATAATAACTACTGAGAAAATCAGAACTTACCATCAGACCATTACCTGGGGTTAACAACAACAACAAAAAAAACATAGATCAGCACGTATTCCCTACAATTCAGCTACCATATCCTATGTGTTGAGGAAATTATTATTCATTATTCAAAACCCAAGTCAAGTGTCATCCCACTAGACTACTTCCTTAACCTCACCTCCAACTCTATGCACAAAGCACATGCCTTACCTCATAGTACTTAACGTCATGAATGGCAGGTTTCTATTCTAAGTTTCTAGGATTAGACTGTGAGCTCTATGAGGAGGAACAGCTTCTGATTCAACTTTGCATATTCACAGCACCTAACTCTTTTCCAAATTATTGAATGAGATAAGTAGAAAAGACAGAGAGAGATGAAAGAAAAGCAGGAAAGAAAGGAAAGAAGAAAGAATGGAAATCAGAGGGTGATAAAGGAAGGATGGAAGAAAGGAAGGATGGAAGAAAGGAAGGAAGGAAGGAAGGGAAGTAAAAACGAGTAAAAGAAAGAATAAAACAAAATAATGTAGCATCACAGAACATAACGCCTTGTGATCAAATAATTGGCAAAAATAAAACTTGTCATTATCTACTTCGTCAAACTGACAATTGTTCTTAACTAAAAGGCAATGATTCCTTAATTCCACAAATATATATTGAGTACTTATTCTGTGCCAGGCATAGGCCCACTGGATGGTATATTATAAATAAGAAAAAACAATTCCGTACCCTTTTGGATTTCACTTTCTAAGGTAAGTCATCTTACTGCGTTAGTTATACAGTATGATCTAAGTTGTTAAGTTTTATGGAAAAATATACAGCAGAGCCACCTGGACTGACAATGCAAGGGTGAAAGACTGAAATTTTAAAATAGGTGGTTAGGCTAAGATTCACTAAAAAGACATTTGACTCAGAGTCATGCATATGTTCTAGAGGACGGGCATTCCAATGAGAGAAACCAATAGTGAAAAAGCTCTGAGACAGTGTGTGCCTGGCGTGTAGAAAGCCAGGATGGCTAAAAGCAGAGTGAAAAGGGTGAGAAAGGTGATGGGGAGAGGAGGCAGCTCCAGCTCATGGAAAACGGTATAGCCATTGCAGACTTTTACTAGCAGGAGATGGAAGCCTTTTGAGGGTGTTTAGCAGAGCAGTGACATGTTCTGGTTTAAACTTTCAAAGAATCTGCATTTAAATGAACTGCTGCATTAGAATAGAAGCTGGGGGCCAGTGAGAGGCCAGGCAGGAGATCCTGGTGGCCTGGACTGGGTTGGCAGCAGTGGAGGTGAGAAAAATGGTGGGATTCTGGGTGCACCCTGAGGACAGAGGCAAGGGGATTAGCTCTAGGATTGGAGTGGGCTGTGGGAGAGAGAGACACCAAGAGAAAGTTCAATTTCACTAAATTCCAGTTCTGGGATTGAAAGTTCTATTCAAATACGTTTCTATGTTCTCAAAGCATTCATATATGAATAAACACAAACTTGAAATTATTTTTATTCTCACCTATTGATATTATGAATTAGATCAGTTTTCAAGTTCATGTATCAAAAACATGATGTTTTATGACATTGTAATGATAGAAAAATAAGCATTTATAAATTATGTGAGGGCCGCTTTAATAGGAAAAGTCCTCATTTCTGGTGTATCTTACTTCAAGTTTAGAGTAAAGAGCTGAGAAAGGCATCTGAGCTAATATTAAGAGAAGAAACAATTGGTATTACAGAGGGTCTTTTGTGGCTAGTTTTAATGAATAACATTTTGTCATCAAGTGAAAGTATACAGACTACAAATCCATACAATACTCAGCATATCACTTCCATCAGTGTACCATAGAAGCCTTTAAGGCAGACAATACTTTAGCTGATAAAGCAGAAAGACAAAGCTACATGGATTAAAAATTAAAATCTGCTGGTTTACTGTCCATCATTTATTCTCTATATTGGGGTTAGCTTAGCTTTAAAAAGTAACAAAGCAAATATTTCTTCCATAGAGCACTTTACATTGGGGATTTTGAATTTAAACGTTATAAAGAAACTACTTATATTTAATCTAGTATTTTTATTTTAGAATTTGTATTTCTGAAGAATATATTTCCAAGAACCCAATAATACTGTGTCTCTTTGGACTATAGAATGTTAGGCTTTGAGACTTTTTAATATAAAGGATTAGGTAAGCCTATGAAAGAAGCATTTGAGAAAAATATAACACTTTGTTACTATTTTTATCTCAATGACATAAGTTGTATACTCACAAGAAGTTCAGAAAACCTATCCAGCAAAGACTTCCTCTAAGTCTGTTTCCTCAGTAGTATGTCTCCTAATACCAACATGAGCTCTGGAGCCAAACCTCTTGGGTTCAAATCCTGGCTCAGTCACTTACTAGCTGTGAGACTGTGGGAAGTGCATTTAAAGTCTCTGTGATTCTGTTTGCAGGTGTATAGTAAAGGGATTAATAAAAATACAGCATTATAGGATTGTTGTGAGAATCAAGATTTAATACATATATAGCATTTAGAACTATAGCAAACAAAAAACACCCATTTAACATTAGCTGTGATGGTTGTGGAGAGTACTTATCAACCGTGCTTTTCCTTTCCTGTTTTTTATGAAACCTTATGAGTGTATCTGACTTCCTGGGGCCAGAAACAGAGCTTTGAAGACTTCTGTTCCATACAACTTAATGATGTACTAAGACCTCTACAGTCTTGCCTCTGACTTTCTTTTGATTTCTCAAACATTCTAGCTAGCTATTTCTTGTCTAGGAACGCACCTTCTCAAGATGTTTGCATGCCATATTCCTTCTAGTTATTCAGATTTCAGCTGAAAAGTCATTGCCTCGGAAAAATGTCTTTGACTTCAAACCAAAATCAATAACCATTCTCCTTTAGCTCACTCTGATTAGTTATCTCAAAATATTCGTGATTTTCTGAAACTCTTCATGATAATTATTTTTATTTCTGTTTCTTTTGATTAATAAGTAACTCTATTCAATAATAGTGGCTGCATATAATATTTACTGAATAAATATTTGTTGAATGAGTAAAATAATAAGTTAAAACTCAAAATTTGTATTGTCTTAGCTTCAAATTCTCTGACCATCTTTTGCATACTTAATTCTATAAGGTATCTCACTGACACACTACATGACCCTATGAGGCATGGCTTGGGCAGCCTCAAAACTTATACTGCCATTAAGGAAAGATCTCACAGTGTCAGAAAGACTGGTAGCCAGCAACTGGCATCATGCTCATATAAAAGAAACATTTTTGCTCAATATTTCACTAGACTGAATGTTTAGACAATTTCTAAAGAGATGTTAAAGTTTCCTAATGCAATGAAGCAATCTGCCTATGTAGTGCCAGTAGAAAGGCAAACAAAATATCTAGCAGCTCAAAAATATCTTCCTTATTCAATGCCCCAAATTTCCCACATGTCCACAAAATACCTACTATTGTCTTTTGGAACTAACATTCCAAAGATTACAACTTGAGAAATGATGAAATAGATAAGGTGCATTTGAAATCATCTACAGATGATTTTGAATACAACATAAATACTAAATACTAAACTTCCCACTAGAGATTTTAGAAATACATTTACCTAGCTCAAAAAAGCAAATGTTAAGTGTGTCTTTTTAAAAAAATAACCTGACCCATATGAAATGTACTGATATGTGTCCCCTGCAAAGCCCCTTCCCACTGAAAACAAATGTCCCAAATAAAAGAGGCATATAATATATTAGAATTTACATTTCTGTTTCTCTGCTTCAGAGGAAATCAGCAAGAGCAATTGCTAGCCCTATGCTGAGTCCATCCCCACCTCTCCACCTTTTGTTTTCCTGGAGAACACAGCAAATGCAATAGATCAAAGTCTGTTTTCTCTGTGCACATAGGGAGCTGGAAGGCTGTACGCTCACTGCCACTGCATCAGATGGATAATGACAGATGTAATGTCTATAGCATTTCAGTAGATGAGGGATTTTTTTCGCCTTATCCTATGAGAATGGAGGACAGTGAATTAGTGTACTGCATGCACAGACTGCCAAGAGGAATATACCACCAGCCGGAGCAGCAAAAACAAACAATCCCAAATGCTTTTGTGGTTTACAAGTGGTCATTTTTCAAAGAGGATGCACGTGGATAGAGAGGAGAGGCTCCTGGCGAATGGAAGAAAACTAACACTGTTTCACAACATTTCTGGGAAGACACTTCCATCAAATATTCATGGTAGCCTCTTGTCTATATGAGCCTGGTTGATAGAATAATAGTGCCGATTCACCTGGCACCAAATCTCAGCCCCCTTCCCATTCCCCAGCTAGTAAATCTTGGCTGTCAGTGATAGGCGCTGATGGGAAATGATAGCCTTATTGAGCTGCCTCATGAACTGTAACTCATTTGTTCTCAAGACCCAGACTGACAGCCCTTGCATTTCTCCCTTCCAGCAAAATTGAGCATAAATCACTTTATCATTTTTCCACATGACAGTTTATCAGAATTCTGGAATTCTATATGAAGTCATAGGGGCTGGTGACAGAAAATGAGACAACTTCTATCCTGTAGCTGAGGACTGCCCCTCCAAAGGCAGCAATGCCACCATAAAAATACCAATGAGATTCAACTAAATACAAATTCTCCCCCGTTTGAAAGACACAGCATTAGCTTTCTTTTCTCTAGAGTTTTCTGCATGAGAAAGAGGGGGAGAGCGAAGTTATGGAATATAATTATGCCTTTTTTCTAACAAGCAAGTGGAAAAAGTGGTCCAGTCCAATTCAATGCTTCCACTGCCTAATTTCAGTGCCGGTGTCTTCTGAGAGTGAATAGTCAGAATGGCAGGGGCTGATATTGAGGCCATACCAGGTTTTCTCCAGAGTCGATTAAACTAATTTAGCATAACCTGACAGTTTGCCTTCCTTTCTTCAAAACATAGTTTACACGTGCACAGACTGCGTTTCCCAAGTAGGAATACAAAGACAGCTGAGATGCCCTGACTGTTTAGAGGATCACAACTTCATGGATGTGTTGCGGGGAGCCAGGCAGGCCAATTCACAAGGAAGATGGTTCCTATAGTGTGCATGGAGAATATTAGTGCTTTGGACACACGGAGGAGGAAGTGGTTGACTGTGGAGGAAGAAGCAGTCTGGAGAGACCTCTTAAGAGAGGTGACTGTGAAGTTAAATCTGGGAAGCTGATTCAGGGTTTCCACCAAGTGGACCAATGACTCTCCTGTGGGTGGCCACAGAGGCTGGAGGTCTAGTCAGTTTATTTCATCCTCATTTTAATCTAAACATAAGCCTTTCTCTATGTGGTGGTTCACTCAACCTTTATAATTTTATTTTATTTATTTATTTGTTTAGGTTTTTGAGTCAGGTCTTGCTTTGCTGCCCAGGCTGGAGTGCAGTGACACAATCACGGTTCACTGTAGCCTCTACCTTTCAGGCTCAAGTGATCCTCCCGCCTCAGCCTCCTGAGAAGTTGTGACTTACAGGCACACCCCATTACACCTGGCTAAAGCTTTACAATTTTAAATAGAGTTCTCTAAAAACACTTAGCACTATCTAAGATTTAACATGCATACATTTGTCCACTGAGGATCTATAAAAGCACTGTTCTGTTCCATAACTGAACCTAGTTATGGAACAGAAAACACTGCACACATGTGGCTTGACAATAACATATCAGTGCCCATGTTGCCTGCCTGTGAGGGGTATTACAGATTAAACTCTCTTTCACTGCTTATAGTACTGTCATCAACTTTTTAACTTTGAAATTCCCTGACTTTCTGACCCAAAATAAGGGGCCACCTGACCATTGCATGGTTGATTCTGAAGCATGGCAGTAAATACACTGCTTTAATGTAGAAGACATGTACACAGTTGTGACACAAGATCCCTTTTTTGAAATTTGCTGTTCTCACAGATCGCTATTCAAATTAAGAAGGGAGTTTAACAAAGTTTGTGTATTTCTAAAGGCCAAACAATGGCTTTTAATTCCCTTGTTTCCCAAAGTCTTCTTTCTGAACATTGATTCTGGCCTTTACAGATATATTTCAGTATCTGAACTATGTGAAATAACTATTTTTTCCTCTTGTTTTTTTTTTTTCTTCTTGTTGTTGTTGTTAGTGGTGGTGGTAGAAATATCTCTTTACATAAGCATTTATGGAGTTTCCAAGGTGTTATGTATAGATATTTAGATATATGAACACAATTATATATATGTGTGTGTGTTTTTGTGTGTGTTACAAACACTTAGAAAATGTCAAAATTTAGATGTGAATCTCTCAGATGGCAGTAGTTCCTCCCATTTGCTGTTTTAATTAATTAAATCATTGGTTTAAATAAATGCCTATAGGGCATATATTTTCCATAGAGGTGATATCATCCCAAGGAGGAAAAATTGGCTCTTGAGGGGGTTAAAATATCTTATTTCATATGTTTAAAGCACAGATATACATATAGTATATAATATATCTATGGTTTCAACTTTCATGGGAAAGGAAATTCTCACGGGACAATAATGGAAAACAAAATGTTGAGAACACTGGCATCAGGCATCTGTAATGGTATCAACGGTGGTAATTATTTTAAAATATGTTTTGAATAAAGTAATCTTGGTGACTGCTTTGGCTTTCACGGTTTTATTTTGATTTGCAGTGGAGTGATAGCAGTTTCAGTCATTTTTCTGAAGAGAGTGGAAAATACGGTATAAATAGAAAGTCTACATGTGGGAATCTGGCCAGAGATATTGCAATGAGTAAATAGAGAACAGGGACCAAGAAAAATCACTTATTCCATCAAACAAGCCCCTGGATGCAAAACAGTTGGCAGTTTCTGTTTCCCAAGCAACCTTTGCCTGTTACAGAGTGTCAGAATGAGCATCGCAATCCCACTGCAATCATATGCACTTTGTAAAATCTCTCTAGGAATTAGTGTCTCTAAAAATAGGCAATGAAGAAGTTATCTCATTCTAATTTATTGCCATTTTCACTCAATAAAGTTCCATTTAAATGTCTATGGAGGTCATGCATGTTAGCAAGACATGAGCAGTTCTAAAAGCATGTCTGAATCATGCTGAAAATTCCTGACACCCAAGTAATTGAAAGCCTGTAAGGCTGTGTGTGTGTGTGTGTGTGTGTGTGTGTACGCGCGCGCGTTGCTCTGTACTTGAAAATGTATATGATGGTTGTAAAAGGTCCACCCATTGGGAGGTGGAGTTTATGTCACCTCCTCTTGAACCCAAGAGTCTTCGCAACTGTTCTCAAGCAATACACATGGTGGAAATAACACTGCATGATTACTGAAGCCAAAAAGGAAATACATTTCCACCATTTTTTGAAATGCACATCTCCGTAGCTCTGAGCTGCCATGCAAGAATACCATCTGAAGCTACCGTGTTGGAAAAACCACAAGGAGATACTATAAAGAGATGGAAGGAGACACTGGGTTGTTTCAGCCCTGGCTGTTTGCATCTTATGAGCCCAGGTACCAGACATGTGAGTGAATGTGCCTTAGATGATTGCAGGCCAAGTTGTCCTCTGATAGCAACTACATGAAGGATTCAAGTGAGAACTGCCAAGCTGAACCCAGTCAACCTCCACAAGAGATAATAGTAAAATAATTGTTACTGCAAATCACTAAATTTTGGAATTTGGGGATAGCTTGCTATACGGCAACATATGATAGGAACATGTGCTCATATGCACAAAGTGAGAATGATTCTATTATGACTAAATATTTCTAGAGAAACTTTTCAAAATAACTTGAGCTATTTTCTGGAATATCATAGCATGAAAGAGGACTTTATTTTTTTAATTGAACAGAACAATTCTCTAGATTGTAAATTTCATCAAGGAATTATTCCAGTAATTCATTTTCCTTAAAAATAATCGCACTTGGTAATTTACATTACATATTTGGTATCTTGGGTTTTTGCAGAATTTTGAAATATTTGTCTTTACTGCACAGCTTTTTCCTTTGAAATCTTTCTCATATTTTTCCCCTTGACTTTTTTATTGCCTCATTTCATCTACCTAAATTTAATGTCTCTTTATTCATCTTATTCTGATCATGTTATTTCAGCTCTGTCCCCGATGCTATTTCTTTCTAGCATCTTGCACTTTTTTAAGTACCTTCAACTGATCACCCTGCCAGACTCCCCAACAATTCAGGATTGGCCCAAGGACGTGAAGAGACCTGGCAGCAAGGGCAGCAGTGGCTGCTAGAGACCAGCACAGTAAACCAGTGTCTGTGTCACCAGCACCAGCACCAACCCATTAAAGTCCCCTGAAGTACTGCACTTATTTACTGCCTCTTGAAGCCCCAGGGTTTCATTTCTTCATGTATTTATTTAGTCCTTCATTCCACAACCCTATGAAAACCACTAACTACAAAGGCAAATACAGTCTTAGCAACAATGATAACAATAAGGAAAATAAAATATGACCCCCGTCTTCAAAAGATTCCATCCGGAGAGAGCCAACCACAGTGATGTTGATAGAACTGAGCTAGCCACAACACACAACACATGATAGAACTGAGCTAGCCACAAGTATTCATAAAGTGCTATGGGAACACAGAGGAGAGACTTCTCACGTCAGCCTAGGGAGACTGAAGAAGTTATCTCAGCCAATGCAACATTGGAACTAATAAATAAGTAATGGAAATTCAAAAAGAAAAAAATATAGGCCAGGCGCAGTGGCTCACGTGAGTAATCCCAGCCCTTTGGGAGGCTGAGGCAGGTGAATCATCTAAGGTCAGGAGTTCAAGACCAGCCTGACCAAAATAGTGAAACCCCGTCTCTACTAAAAATACAAAAAAAAAAAAAAAAAAAATTAGCCAGGAGTGGCGGTGGGCACCTGTGATCCCAGCTACTGCAGAGGCTAAGGCAGGAGAATTGCTTGAACCCAGCAGGTGGAGTTTGCAGTGAGCCGAGATCCCGCCATTGCACTCCAGCCTGAGTAACAAGAGCGAAACTCTATCTCAGAAAATTAAAATAAAAAAGAGAAAAATACAATATGAGTTCACATGCATGAGAACAAATGGATATCAATGTTCACATTCAGGAAATAGAAAGTAGCTAGTTCTGCTGAAACTGCAGATACAGCCATGTCCCATGAGAACAAGTAAGTAAGGGCTGGGTGATTAAAAACTCTGCTATGTGGCCAGGCACGTTGGCTCACGCCTGTAATCCCAGCGCTTTGTGAGGCCGAGGCAGGAGGATAACAAGGTCAAGAGATCGAGACCATTCTGGCCAACATGGTGAAACCCCGTCTCTACTAAAAGTACAAAAATTAGCTGGGCGTGGTGGTGCTTGCCTCTAGTCCCAGCTACTCGGGAGGCTGAGGCAGGAGAATTGCTTGAACCCAGCAGGCGGAGGTTGCAGTGAGCCGAGATGGCGTCACTGTACTCCAGCCTGGGCGACAGAGGGAGACTCCGTCTCAAAAAAAACAAAAAAACAAACAAACAAAAAAAACCCTGCTTTGCGTATTCTTTGCCCCTCTTATACACACCCCACATCAGCACAAGGGCAGACACACGCATACTCAGAGATGCACATACTTTTAGTCTTGATGTATCAGTTAGTGTTCAAATTAATTTGGTAATACCAGAGAATCAAGTTACAAAATCCTGTATCTAATCTTGGAAAAGATATATCTCCTTCTTGCTATCTTTTCCAGAGAAAAGATATTGTCCTTAGCCTTAAATATTTCCTCAGGTTCTCTGAGAATATCTTCTGAATGATTAACTCAGTCTACACTTATGAAGGATTTCCTAATATGTTGCTTCTGTTTTTCCCTGCTGTAGCTTTTACTTAGGCTGCCCTCACTGACAAATGAGAATCATCAACTCCTAACTTATTTATAACATCCTTTTATATATTTGCAGGAGAGCTCAGGGAGCAATTCAAACAGAAATGCAGCTGCTTTCAGTTCCACTAAATAAAAAACCAAGCATACTTAGTTTGGTCTCTCAGATATGGCATCTCAGCCCAGAGATATTGTTAACAACGTGTTGTATATAGTATGGAAGAATCCTAGTTATTTCCAGCAATCTGGGGTTTGGATGAAACATGCCTCCAGTTCTTCGGTGGTATTTTCTATTTTGTAAGAAATACTCATTCCATGAAAAGCTATGTTTAAAAACTCAGTTTATGGTACTTAGAGATGGAAGGAGTGGAAGGAATTCCAGAATGAAAGATTTTTAAAAACAACAAAATTTCTGAGTAGTGACTAGCAATTGAAAACCCACTGGATCTAATTTTTTGGTTATTCACGGAGATAAAGAGGAGGCATTCTGCTGAGCTAAAGAGAACTATAGTGGCACAGAACCTGGACCAAAAGTAAATGAGAAAATACAGAAAATGTCTTTAGAGTGTTAGAAAAATCTGTCTTTGACATTCCATTTTCTTGAAGTAAAACCTAAGTAATACTTAATTTTGAATAAATTCTTAAATTGCCAGCATGTAGCTACATCAAATACAAAGATTTTGTAGCCCCAAATGACCTATTTCCATTGTTTCATGACACTGAAAGGAGACATAGACTTCCATTACATCAGGGAAATATGTGGTCTATAAGACCAACGAGGAATCAGTTGCCTCTTCCTACATATTAAGCATAGCTAATAACTAATTCTTAGATCATATTTCAGGCAACTCTAAGAGGTTTACAGAGATTAACTCATTTAATACTAAAGTAAAACAACAAGCTATGCAGCTGATACTATTCTTTATCCAAATTATTCAATAAAACAGAGGGACACATAGATTCAATGATTTGCTGAAAGTCCTGGTTAGTTAAGTGGCATAAGAAAATGTGATTCTCCTGGAAGTTGTTTTACATTTTACAAAGAATTTACTGAGGTATAATTGACTATAATATTTGTTATATTTAAAGTATACAATTTAAGTTTTGGCTTATGCATACAAGTATGAAATCATCACCATAATCAAGATGATGATGAGGATGATGGTGATTATTTTGGGATTTATCCATGTTGTATATACCAGTAGTTCTTTCTTTACATTGCTGAATATCATTGAATGGTATGGATACATCACAATTTATCTGTTCATTTGTTGATGAACATTTGGTCATTTTCATATTTGGTTATTACAAATAAACTGTTATGAACATTCATGTACAATTTAATATATTGTCATACACTTTTATTTTCTCTTGGGCAAATACCTAGGAGTAGGACATCCAAGATATGTGTTATAACACAGGTGCATATTTAACTTTTAAAGAAATGAATTGCTTTCCAAAATGGTTGTAATATTTTATAATCTCACCAGAGTGTATGTGTATTAGTCCATTTCCACACTCCTGATAAAGACATGCCTGGGACTGGACAATTTATACAAGAAAGAGTTTTAATGGACTCACAGTTCTAAGTGGCTGGGGAGGCCTCATAATCATGGTGGAAGGTGAAAGGCACATTTCACATGGCAGCAGAGAAGAGAAGAGAGCTTGTGCAGGGAAACTCCCCTTTATAAAACCATCAGATCTTGTGAGACTTATTCACTATCACGAGAATGGCATGGGAAAGACCTACCCCCATGATTCAATTATCTCCCACTGAGTGGCTCCCACAACATGTGGGAATTATGGAAGCTCTAATTCAAGATGAGATTTGGGTGGGGACACAGCCAAACTATATCAGTATGCTTGTTCTTCTATATCCTGATCAGCACTTGGTGTGCCACTTTAAAAAATATTTTGGCCATGTATATTGGTATCTCATTGTGATTTTAATTGCACTTTCTTAATGACTAATTCAGGTACTTATTTTCAATCTATCTTCTTTAGCAAAAGGTCTCTTTAAATCATTTATCCCTGTTTTATTTTTTCTTTAATCCTTAACTTTTAAGGGTTCTTTACTTACTCTGGATACAAGTAACTTACCAGATAGGTGATTGGAAAATATTTTCTCCTATCCCATGGATTGTATTTTCATTCTCTTAATAGTTTCTTTTGAAGAATAGTAATTTTAGTATCAATAAAGTCAGTTTTATCATTTTTTGCAGTTTTAGTATCAATAAAGTCAGTTTTATCATTTTTTAAGTGTGGATCATGTTTTTAGTGTCTTATCAAAAAATGTTTCCCTCATTTAAAATCACAAAGATTTTCTTCCATTAGAACAGTACAATAGCTCTCTGCATTTCACAAGTAGGGGCATAGACTACACCTTTCCGTAGAACAAATATAAAATCATATTATAAGAATGGCAAGTGAGAGGGGAGTTATTTTTGCAACAATCTTTGGAAAATACAATCTGCTACATATTCCAATGGAGAAGATAGTATTAAGAAGAAAGATAAAGGTCATAAGTGTTTATTACTACAAAGAGTCTAGGTTACATGTGCATTGAAGATAAAGGCCAGTATTTTTCTGTTAAGGTTTTATTGGCACTTTTGGCTTGAGCAATTTGTCTTGTTATACAGTATGTAAATAAAAATAATACACATAAAAATCTTAAGAAGTAAAAAGGCAAAAAAATCATATTGTGAATAAGTCAATAGTGTTTATAATAAGGTTGCTCAGTCCTCAATATACCCTCCAACACTTGTTATTTTTTCTCTTTTTGGTAATAGCCACACTAACATATATTATCTCATAACTCATTGTGCTTTTAATTTGCATTTTACTGGTGATGAATGATCTTGAACACTTTTTCACATACCTATTGACCATTGGTAGGTATGTCTTCTTTGGAGAAAAGTCTATTCAGGTCCTTTGCCAATTTTTAAATTAGGTTATTATTAT
The DNA here is from genome assembly GCF_047675955.1 of Chlorocebus sabaeus. NCBI lineage: Eukaryota > Metazoa > Chordata > Mammalia > Primates > Cercopithecidae > Chlorocebus > Chlorocebus sabaeus. Next base: position 48,612,602 of record NC_132916.1, on the reverse strand, counting down.
TATTATTATTTTGCTATTGAGTTGTATACATTTCTCATATATTTAAAATATTAAACCCTTATCAGATATAGAGTTAGCAAATGTTTCATCCCAGTCTGTAGTTTGCCATTTCATTACTGATTCTTTCCTTTACTGTGCAGAAACTTTTCATTTCAGTGTAGCTCTATTTGTTTATTTTTGCTTTTGTTGCTTTTGCTTGGTCACTGCCAAGACCAGTATCATGGAAATTTTCCCTACATTTTCTTCTAGGAGTGTTATGATTTCAGGTCTTATATTTAAGTCTTTAACCCATTTTGAATTGATTATTGTGTATTGCATAAGATACATGTCTAATTTCATTTTCTGCATGTGGATATCCAGGTTTCCCAACACTCCTTATTGAAAGACTATCTTTTTCTTCAATGTTCATGTAACCTAGGCTCTCTGTGGTAATAAACTCTTATGACTTTATCTTTCTTCTTAAAACGGTCTTCTCCCTTGGAATATGTGGCAGATTGTATTTTCCAAAGATTGCTGCAACAATCTTTTTCTTGGTGCCCTGGTTGAAAATTAGCTGGCCATATATGTATAGATTTATTTCTGGGCTCTCTACTCTGGGAATGTTAATTGGTATAGCCATAGGGAAAACTGTTTGGAGGTTCCTCAAAAAATTAAAAATAGAACTACCATTGATCCAGCAACCCCTCTTCTGGGTATATATTCAAAGGAAAAGAAACCAATATCTTGAAGAGTTATCTGTATTCTCACGTTCACTGCAGTATTAGTCACAATAGCCAAGATAGCCAAGATAAGGAAATAAGCTCTGTCCATCAATAGATGAACATATAGACATATAGAAAACAAAGTGTTAATCAGCCTTAAAAGGAAGGAAATCCTGCCATTTATGACAATATGGATAAGCCTGGGGGGGCATTATGCTAAGTAAAATAAGTCAGACAAAAAGAAAAATATCGCACGATCTCACTTAAATGTTGAATCTAAAAAAAAAAAAAAAGAGTGAATAGAAGCAGAGAGTAGAATGATGGTTACTAGGGGTCCAGTCTTGGTTTAGGGGTTGGAGTGAGGAAAATGAGATGTTGGTTAAAGGGAATAAAAGTTCATTTATGTAGGATGAAGAAGTTCTAGAATTCTAATGTACAGCATGATGACCATAGTTAATAACACTGTGTTGCATGTTTGAAACTTGCTAAGATGGTAAATATTAAGTGTACTTATCACACACACCCACCTTACACACACACACAATAGTAACTATGTAATGAGCTGAATATGTTAATTAGTTTTATTGGAGTGATCAGCTCATTGTATATGTGTATCAAAACAGCACATTATACTCCTTTAGAAAATTTTTATTAAAAGTTAAATTAAGCACTTTGGGAAGCCGAGGCAGGCAGATCACAAGTCAGGAGATTAAGACCATCCTGGCTAACCTGGTGAAACCCTGTCTCTACTAAAAATACAAAAAATTAGCTGGGTGTGGTGGCGGGCACCTGTCGTCCCAGCTACTCAGGAGTTTGAGGCAGGAGAATGGCTTGAACCCGGGAGGTGGAGCTTGCAGTGAGCCGAGATTGTGCCACTGCACTCCAACCTGGGCAATAGAGCAAAGACTCCGTCTCAAAAAAAAAAAAAAGTTAAATTAAAACTGTTTACAACAGTATAAAATATGTATTACACACTGTCTTAGTCTATTTGTGCTGCTTTAAGGAAACACTTGAGACTGGATAACTTATAAAGAACAAAAAAATTATTTGTCACAGTTTTAAAGGCTAGGACAGGAAAGGAAATCAGTTATCTTGAAGAGACATCTGCCAAGGCGCTAGCAGATTCAGTGTCTGGGGAGTACTGCCCTCTGCTTCCAAGATCACGTCCTGTTGCTTCATCCCCTGAAAAGGATGAAGGCTGTGCTCCTACATGGTGAAAGGAAAGGAACCCACTCTTTCAAATCCCTTTTATAAGGGCCATAATCTCATCCATGAGGGCTCTGCCCTCTCATGAATTAATCACCTTCTAAAGGTTCCACCACTTAATAGTATCATGTTGGTTATTAAGTTTCAACATATGCATTTGGGGGTCCACATTCAGACCACAACACTGTTTAATTTTTTATTTGTTTTGATTGTAGTGTCAAAATTAACATCACATTTTGAGTCCCTATATTGGGCTAGAAACATAAATATGTGCTCTTTTGAAAACCTGAGGAGGTAGGTATTATTATGTACATTTTACATATGGAGAACATAAATCTCACAAAGGTAAGATGTATTGATCAAACTTACATGTCTAACAATTACGTTCACTTCAGAGTCTAGGTCTTTCTGACTCCAAAGCCCTTGCTTTTCTCACTGTGCTTCATTGGTTGTAAGATCAATGCTTGTATATTCTTCTTCTTTATTATTTCTTAATTAATAGTAATAGTCCATATGACATTTAATGATTTTAGTCACTAAAATATGAAAAAATAGAAAATTCAATTTCCAGCACTGGTACATCACTTTGAGTACTCACAGAAAAGAGCACAGGTGTGCATTTGTATCTGACAATCAATATCAGCAACAGAAATGTTTAAACTATTTAGATTTGAAATGCATTTAAATTCAACGATTTTTCTTGACTAGTTTGCAAAAATGTATGTGTTTTTCCTATTTTTGTCTTGGGAATTAGTTATTATTTTGAAAATAATTTTCTTTTGTATGTCATGAAGTTGAGGGTTTGGAGATTTACTCAACCATTTATAATAAGATCCTGAGGAACTCGTCACAAATACTGTAACAGTCCCCAAACACATACTATCTTTTGGAAAGGTCAGAACCTCACAGTGATTTTCATTGAACCTTAAAAGACAAACAGCTTCAGCACAGCACTGCTATATCTTGGCTCAATGCAATTCTAACCCTATTGAGAATAGTAAAATAAAGAGGATATGTGATCCAGATTGCAAGTAAGCTGATTTTATTGCTGTTTTTTGTAATTGTTGTTTTGTTGTTTTGATTTTCTTTTCAGGCAAAGGTCAAGGAAAAAATCCATTTAATTCATTAGTTAGGCATGAATAATCTATTAAGCCAAATTTGAGTGTGGTAATCTCACTTATAAATTTAGAACAAAGATTAAAAAAAGATAAAAATACTAATCTTTCTGAGATAGTACACAGTAATAATTTGAACAAAGATAATAGGATTAATAGCCAATGAAGCTAATAATGGTTAGGGCATGCAGGCAATGAGATATAAAAATATCAAAGTTGTTTCAAAACTCAATCTTTCTTTAGAAATGCATTCCAAGTTTTTATTGTTCTTCTATTTGACCCTTAAAAGTATGGGAATTATTTGCTATTGTCTTTTCAATTTGGTAATTTACTTAAGACAGCCCACAAGGAAAGCAATTTTCAGTATGTCTAACTCAGTTGCCATTATATAAAAAGTTCAATTTAAATGAATATCTTGGGCCAAATAACAGAATTGACACAAACTAAATTAATAATAAATCACATTAATATTATTTAATATTTTATAGCATGAACTATTTAATACCACTCAAATTATACTTTTATTTTTTCTGTCATTCTATAAGCAATTTCATTTACATTTTGCTTCATCCTCCCTTCTAATTCAATTATTCATTTGTTTAAAATAATTTCCGACTGAAGGTGATCAGAATATGCCACCCCAAAATATGCCACTCTGGCAAATTAACTATTTTGAACAGAAGGCAACTGAGAAATAGCAGATGCAGGAGGGGCTCTCTGACCTCTCCCTTTCTTCCTAAAATCAAGACGGACATACGTTTCCTGTGAGAAAGATCCCTTCCCTGAAGGAAGACGAGAACACTCATCTCTGGAAATGGGGAGTCAATTTGAAAATGAATCTGTACAAACCTTACTAAAATAACCCTTATCTTCTATTAGTTTTCCTCATATGCTTCCTAGTCACTAACTCTCCCATCATTTGCTACCCCGACAGTGAACTCACACTGCATTTCCGCAGCACATCATTAACCCTCATATGAGTTACAACATGGAATCACAAGTGATTATCCTTGAAGTACAAAACGTTAAAAAGATAGTAAGAGTGACTTATTTACCACAGAACCTATTAAAAACGCTACAGTTAAGTCCTTGTCAGAGTTACTGTAATAAACCAAGTTTGATTCAACACAAAAGTTTTAGTTGGACATTTCTGCTACGTGTGAATGGCATCCAAAGAAGTGCCCTAATAGAAATGCTTTCATATGGATAGTTTCTAGGTAATTCTGAGATGTTATCTCCATGTTTAATCACTACTAATTCTTTACTTGGAAGTTAATACATACCACTTTTTGGAAGTATAAACCACCTTTCATTTTAACCTTTTGAGAGGAGTTAAAAGAGTTAATATTCTTTTGGTCATGATTTTGGTTACAAGTTACAGTGAGAGCCACCATGAGTAAAGCACACGAATAGCAGTGGGGAGAAGAGGACAAACCCCTACTTTCTAGAGAGACAACCAAGATGAATTAATTACTCAGGATATTTCTTCAAGGACATTAGGACCAACGGAGAGAAAGCATTTTTTGTTTGTTTGTTTGTTTTGTTTTAATTTTGATAGTGCCAGCTATTACATGATCCCCTGAATTTTCTTGAAAAGCTACTTAGTGGCTAAACTTCTAACGAGAAATGAGTACAGGAAGTGAATTGTATATCATGTATGCATGTGGTGAAATATTTATTGCAGCCATCTACTCTTTTTCTAGTACAAATTATACTCATAACAACAAATTCTACTCATCCTAGTGAGTAGAATTTGTAGCTATAATTTTATCCTGAGTATTAAAAAACAAATTATGTCTTATGGAAAGGAAGATAAAGCTATACAAAAGCAGAATAAGCAATATAAAATAATCCATAGACAAACACAACCTCATCCTTTGACCACACTCTTTGGATGTCTTTGATGTGACCCCGCAAAGCAAATGGATTAGCAATAGTTGGCCAATCTCAAACAATCTGGGATAATGTCAGAATATTCAAAGAGAAAATGCTTGGCATATATTCAACTCTTAATTGTTTTACTGTGCAGATAATGAGCTTCTACATATGGTTCCTTTAACCATTTTAACTACTGTGAAGCCTATATTTTTTGCTTTCTTAAAAAAGAAATCACCCTATAGCTTTATGCTTTTCTTTGTGATTATACTTAATTCTTCAGTATTTGTACACAGGTAGCATGAGCAATTTTAGGTTCTACCTACACATAAACAAAAAACTCATTTTGTTTAACCTACCTTCACTTCACTTCTTTCTAGTAATTTACATTTGAAAAGCAAATGTGTTACCTTAACTGCACTTTGATGGGCAAACGCCTCTAAGAGACTGTGTTTCTAGGCAACAATACAGAGAGTAAGGCCAAGACAAAGGAAATGGTTCCCTACTTCAAGTGACAGAACAAAAGGGATTCCTTCATAATGCATTAATGCCCACAGAACAGAACATTTGATTTGATTTTTCATAAGCTGTCATCAAAAACCTGTCTTTTAAGTAACTATTTTTCTGAAGTTATTGTTTGATTTTTCTTTTCCATTTTTAAACAGTATATAACCAAGTTTAATGATCTTTAACTCACCCTGGCTAACTTAACAGTATATTTTTTCTAATTCTTCTTCATCAGTTCCTCTCTTCCCTATATGAACAGTCTGTTCAAATGATCATACTCCAGGATATTCAGGAAAAAAAAGGAAGAAATCTTGCTGACAAGACAGACAGTGTGCAAACTTTTCACACTATCAGCAGTGCTTCAGAATCTTGTATTTGTAGTTAAAGATATTATAACTACAAAGATATCACAATTAAGGTCACTTTTTTTGTTTTTCTCTTTAGTAAGAGCAACTTCTAAAAACTCATCCATGACATGTAAAAAAGAAAGCATTAAGAGATCTGAAAACTAATTCAGGAAGGAACAAATAGGGAATGTAGACTACTATTTGCAGTAAGACATTACCTTATGTCTTCTATTGTTTCTCAATGAATGGGTCATTTCAGGACTATGAACTTGTTGCTTTTTGAGTAGCAGCAAGAGTTAATTTGGATCATAGATCAGCAGCCTCCTTCTTAGGCAGCTAAGTGTCCGCAATGTTCCTATTCCCTAGCAGCAGAGCACCTTGGTTATGAATCCCACCAAACTACAAGGAACAAAGTCGTTTAGCTATTGAATTTCATTTCTCACTGGAATTTAGGAAAACTTGTCATGACAGATCTGGTATTAGACATGTTTGATACTATGGCAGATGATCAGATGAGACTTCAGAGTCACTGCTTCTTCACCAGCAGTGCTTCCAGACCATGAGATTAATAGAGGTTACTTTACAAATAAAACAGAGAAGTGAAGGTTGGTTTATGGAGAAAGACAAACAAGACTAGAGAAGAAAAAAGTAGATTCAAAGAGAAGAGATGAAGAGAGACAGAGAAAGTGAATGAGGATTCCTTTATGAGCCCCAGATGCTTAGAAATGGAGGCAAATTAATTTTCTCTCAGTTTGAGAAAAAAAACAACAACATATTAAAACAGGCAGAGTAAATGCTAATCACAGAATGGGAAGCAGAAACTCAGACAATGGATATTCATTTTAGAAAGAACCATTACCCTTCTTAGGCCAAAAATATTAAAGAATTTTGCAAAGCAAGTAAGAAAGATGTAAAGTCCCCTCAGAAACCATTTGATATACACTGTGTGTGATGAGAATCATTCACATATGCAAAAGATTGAACACTAGTAAAAGAACCAAATACAATGATCCATTATTCCAGTCAGGACAAAATGGGAGAAGAGTGCTAACGGGACATCAATAATCAGTACTGGAATAACACATTGTTAGGGAGAGTTCAAAGAAATAGAATACCTCATTATCTTGCACACAAGGTATAAGAAATCATTTCAGCTTCCAAATGAGGAGAAAGCACAATAATGGCATGCACTACACGATATTTCTAGTTTGTTGTATATGATTTGCTCAAGTTAACTGTATAGTGTATGTGTGTGTGTGTGTGTGTATATATACACACACACAGAGAGAGAGAGAGAGAGAGAGAGTTTCCATTTCAGAATAAGCGATCAGTTATTCTAACAAAATGCTCTGTAATCTTCGGCATCCAATGCTGCTGGGATCTAAAAATCTTCTTGAAAGACCCCACCTATGTCTTACAACAAATTATTATTTTGTGTTCAAAACAAGAAAGCTAGACAAATCATTCCCTTATAAAATATTGTCTTAGCCTGGCTTTAAACTGGTTTGTTACAAGTTACTCTGAATTTTTAAGTACCCTGAGTTACACGGAACACACACCATACAAACACACACACACACACACACACACAGAGTCCACATAGGGACACTGTTCATAACATTTTTTTTTTTTTTTTTTGGCCAGAAAAGAAAGCAAAGCTGAAATACATTTAATGCCTAATATGTCTCTCAAGTTGCTGAACTTTTATACTGTTGCATATGCAAACCTGGGTCATAATAAGCAAGCAATTAACTACCTTGTCCAGTGTGACACAGTTAAGAATGCGGAATGGAAGAATTTAAACCCTGTCTATCTGATTCTGAATTTCATTCACTTTAACTACAACTTCATATTTCAACATAAAAAAAGGAAAGTCTGACTGTTGTCCACCAGGATGTCTTATAATTCCTTGATACCTAGTGGACAGCATTAGAAGAGAAAGTAAGATACAGAATGTGAAAGAGACCCTGGAATTTTCACTTGACAACACCAGGCCGAAGTAAGCCTTAGACAGAGGAAACAGCTTTGTTCACTTTGGTCACCATCAGGTTTAAAATATGCTTGTGAGTTCTACAAAGAGTGTTCTGAAGGCAAAGTAACAAAACATAGGGTAGAAGGGCTGAGATACAAAGATTTTTAGTCTTAATTACAGTATTAGGACATTTGATCTGCAACATGTATATATTTTTAGGGAAAAAGACTTATTTAGAACCAAAGTAAAACTAAATAAATAAATAAATAATCAAGATGAGCAGAAAATGATAATATCTGTAAATATTTTTTACATACTACAGTCTATTTCTCTCTTGTTCAGAGGGGTTAAATTCTATCGTTTTATTTTCAACTACACTTATTCTTCCTTCTGTTTTCTCTATTCTGCTTTTGAGTCCATCCATTGAGTTTTTAAATGTATTTTTTCATTCTGAAAATTCCATTTGATTCTCTATATTCTAAATCTTTGTTAAGACTTTCAGATTTTGTGAAACTTTCTGTTTTCTATTTGTTTCAGATGTGTTCATAATTGCTTGTTAAAGCACTTTGTCATAGATATTTGAAAATCTTTGTCAAATCATTTAACAGCTGTCCTCTCAGTATGCCATCTATTTATCATCGTTTCTCGTACATTTTGATGTCTGCCTGATTCTTAATATGTGAATTGATTTCTTTAATTGAAAACAAGATTATTTGGTATTATGTTATAAGATTCTGGACCTTGTTTATTTGTGGGTTTCAGCAGGCCTCCTCTGACACTGCTCCACTGGGTGAAGCATGCATGAAACCATCTCATTGCTGCTAAGTGGGAGTAAAAGTACAGTTTCTCCACTTTGCCTATGCTGACATCCTGGTCTGTAGAGGGGAGGGTTCCTTATAACTGCTGGGTGAGGGTGGAGTTCAGGCTCCCCACTAGATCTCTACTGATACCACGTTAGCTGGAGAGGAGGAGTACCTCATTACTGCTCCCCACGTTCCCCTATTCACACAGGGGCAGGAGTGGGGGTGTTGTCTCTTCACTGCTGAGTGGTGATGAATGTCATGACTCTTCACTATGTCTTCTCTGACACTACTTTATTTTCATTATTTGTTTGTTTGTTTCAGAGTCTTGCTTTGTCACCCAGGCTAGACTGCAGTGGCACTATCCTGGTTCATTGCAGCCTCAACCTTCTGGGCTCAAGCAGTCCTCTGGCCATAGCCTCCCAAGCAGCTGGGACTACAGGTGCATGCAATTATGCTTGGCTAATTTTTATTTTTATTTTTGTAACCATAGAGTTTTGCTATGTTGCCCAGGCCGGTCTCAGACTCCTGAGTTTGTGCCTTGGCCTCCTCCCAAAGTGCTACACTTAAAAGTATGGGCCACCACATCTGGCCTGATACCACTTTAATAAGGTGCTACTGAATTCCAAATTTTATGCCAGAAAAATGCACATATAATTTAGATGAGGAGATTTCTCTTTGCTTTTATGATCCAAATAAACTGTTATTGTTACCCAGTTTAAATTATTTGAAGTATAAAGAAAATCCAGGCTACTCAATGCCATGCTGGCCATGCAATTCTTTGGGAATAGAGGCAGTCACCTCTCCTCTTGACCTTTCAGGGTTTTCTTATGCTTGTTCTTATTATGTCCAGAGGTCTTAGTTATTCTTAGTAAGAGAAATAGAAAAAATTGTTGTCTACTCTATTTTTCCAGAAGGAGAAATGCTGTGCGATAAACTAAAATTAAAAAAAAAAAAAAAAAATGAACAGAGGCTCAGGGACAGGCAGGACTATAACCAAAGATTGAATATTTGTGTTGTTGGAGTCACAGAGGAGAAGATAAGACTTTAGACTTTAACATTCTGTTTTAGAGAAACTAGCAAAAGGAAAAAAAAAAAAGCAAATTAAACTAAGTAGATAAAAATCAATGAAACCTATGCTATTGTTAAAATAAATAGTTGGTTTGACCCCATTTCCAGGCATATAACTCCTAAGATCCTTAGAATCTCTAAAGTGATGGGTTTTTGTATGCTCATGAGTTGGTGATGGTTGACAACTCCTACGTAGCTTTGGAATGAAGGCTGGTTACCAGAAAGACCAAGGCAGGAATAGAAGATTGAGACTTTCGGTCTCACCCTCCAATCATCTAGGAGAAATAGGGGTTGAAGGTAAAGTTGATTATCAGTGGCCATTGGTTTAATCAATCATGCCAACATAATGAAGCCTCTGTAAAAACCCAGAAGGACAGGGTTCACAGAGCTTCTGGATACATCTGGATAGCTGAACACATGTGGGTTCTTGGAGGGTGGCATATCTGGGGCCGGCTTGGAAGCTCCACAATCCATCCCCCATACCTCACCTTATCCATCTCTTCATCTCTATCCTTTGTAATATAGTTTGTAATGAGTTGTTGAATGCAAGTAAGTGTGGTCCTGAGTTTTGTGAGCCATTCTAGAAAATTAGTCAACTTCAAGAAGGGAAGAGTGGGATCCCCAATTTGTAGTCAGTTGGTCAGAAGCACAGACAAAACCACCAGGAGTTTGCTATTAGCATCTGAAGTGAGGGCAGCCTTATGAGACTGAGACCGAAACCTGTGGAATCTGATGCTCTCTGCAGGTGGGTAGTGTCTGGGTTGAACTAAATTAAATGATACCCACCTATTGTCTGCTGCAGAATGCATTACTTGCCTGTTGGTGGAGAGAAATCCCCAAATATTTGGTCACAGAAGTCTTCTGTGTTGATTATTGTTGAGTGAGAGGATAGAAAAAGCAATTTGAGGTTTTTTTTTCACTCAAAACCTCAAGATGATTCTTTTTTAAAGCTGATTCTTAGAGAGGATCAATAATATTGTAAATATTCAGCCAGATTAATTATGAATCATAATTTAAAATTAACAAGTTAACAATATCAGAAATAAGAGGGTAGCTTCACTGGAAATCCTACAGCTATTAAAATGATATGAACAATTTGGCACTAACATATTCAAATACTTATTAAATAAATCAAATGTGCCAATTCCTTGAAATATACAAACTACCAAAACTCAGTCAAGAAGAAATAGAAAACCAAACAAACCTGTATCTATTAAGAAATCAAAATTGTAGTTAAAAATCTTCCCCAAAAGAAACTCCAAGTCCAAATGGCTTCACTGGTGATTTATAACAAATATTTAGCAAAAACAAAATACCAATCCTGTAAACAATCTTACAGAAAATTTAAGTGGAAGGACTATTTCCCAATTCCTTCTATGAGGCCAGCATTGTCCTCCTATCAAGATTGGACAAGAAATACAAGTAACGAAAATTATAGACCAATATCTCTCACGAACATAGCTACAACAATTCTAAACAAAATTTTAGCAAAAAGAATCCAACATTACATAAGATGGATAATATTCTAAGAATGCAGTAGCAAGCATCTGTTTAAAATTCAAAAATCAATATAGTTCATGATGTTATCAAACTAAAATATGATCATCTTAATAGGTGAAGAAAAAGCATTTTATAAAAATCTATTTACACATTTCCCATAAAAAGTGTTGATAAAGGAGAAATAGAAGGAAACTTCTTCAACATAATAAAGAGCATTTATCAAAAATCTACAGCTAACATTATATTTAATGGTAATACCCTGAATGCTTTCCCTCTAAGATCAGGAATAAGACAAGGATATCTACTCTCAGCACTCTTATTCAACATTGTACTGAGGTTCTAATTAGTGTAATGAAATAAAACAAACAAACAAACAAAGAACGAAGTATTCAGGTTCAACAGAAAAAACTAAAACTATCTTTTTGGGACAACATGATTATCTACGTAGGAAATTCCATAGATCTACAAAACATGTTTCTGGATCTAATAAATGAGTTTAGTATGTTCATAAATTACAATGTCAATATAAAAAATCAGCTGAATTACTATATATTAGCAATACACAATCACATATAGAAATAAAAATGCCATTTCCAGTATGCTCAAAAATATGAAATATTTAGGGGTAAATTTGACAAATGATCTGAAAGATATGTATATTTATAGGTGCAAAACATTGCTGAGAAAAACTGAAGATGACAAAGTAAGTGGAGCAATATATCACCTTTATAGTCCAGAACACTTAATATTATTACAAAGTGAGTTCTCCCAAACTTTACTGATAGTTTTAGTGCAATCCCTATCCCAATCCCAGCAAGATATCTCTGAGACACTGACTAAATTATTCTGAAATTTGTATGGAAATACAAAACTTTGAAAAGCACAAAAACATCTTTGAAAAAGAACAAAATTGGAGGACAAATACCATCTGATTTCAATAAAAAGTTACAGAAGTCAATACAGTGTCGTATTGATATAAAGATATATCAGTGAAACCAAATAGACCTACACATATACAGACAATTGACTTCAGACAAAGGCACAGAGCAGTGAAGAAAGAATACGCTTTTCAATAAATGGTGCCACAACAATTGAAAACCTGCCTAGTTAAAAGAACGAACATCAATTCTTAAAACAAACAAAAAATTAGCTCAGAATATATCATAAACCTAAATGTAAATCCCAAAACTATAAAATTTCTAAAGTAAAATATGAAAGTTTTGTGACTTGGAGTTTGGTATAAATGACATCAAAAGCTTGATCCATAAAAGAAATAATTGATACATTCGACTTCATCATCAAAACATTGTTCATGGAATGAAATGTTAAGCCATCAATGGGGGCAAAATTTGTAAATCATAATCTGATAAGGCAATTGTATCGAATACACACAAAATTATAAACACAATAATGAGAAAAAGAACAAGAAAAATTAGGCAAAGCATTTGAACACAAGCTTCATGAAAGAAGATGTATAGATATATAGAGGGAAAGTAGCATTTGAAAAGAGGATCAACATCAGTAGTCATAATGAAAACACTTATTAAAGCCACAATTATATAGCACTACATACCTATTGAAATAACTCAAATAAAAAACAACAAATTTTGTCAATGATGCAGAGAAAATCTGATTCTCATATGCTACTTGTAAGAATGTGAAATGGTACAACTATTTTGCAAAACCGCTTGGCAGTTCTGCTAAAAATTAAACATACAACAATTCATATGATCCAGCCATTGTACCACTTGGAATTAACCCAAGAGAAAGAAAGTCTATAACCATGCAAACACTGTGCATAATGTTTTAGCATCATTATATACTAGTCTCTGTATGGACATATACTTTCAACAATGAAACAACCTGAATGCCCATCAGTAGCTGAATGGATTGAAAAATGGTCATGTATCCATCTAATCGGAAATAAAAAGAAATTAACTGTTGGTATATGCTGCAACATGGACAAATCTCAAAATAAATATTTTGACTCAAAAAGAGTACATACATATTGGATGATCAATTTACATAATATCATAAAATAATGCAAACTAGTTTATGGAGCAAGAAATAAGATTAGTGGTTGCCTAGGAACAGCTCAGGTGATATGGGGAGGACAGAAGTGAAGGATTATATACGCATATGTAGAAATTTTTCAATGATGAGAAATATATTTATCTTGATTTTGGTGATGGTTTCTTAAGTACATACATAAGTCAAAACTTACCAAATTTTACACTTTATGTACAGTTTATTGCATGTTAATTATGCCTCAATAAAACTTTAAAACATACTCATTTATATAGAATTATACACACACACACACACACACACATCATGGTGGTAATGAATGAATTGGGTAAAGGGTACAGGTTTACACTGCATCAAGCTAGTCAGAGGCTGGCTTACTTTAAACAATAAGAATACTCAGTAATTTTAGACGGCTATTATTTCTTTCAAAGCCCCAGTAATGAAGTAGTGTTACTGAATTCTTTTGGTCATTGTTTTGTTTTACTTTGTCTTATTTTTCTCCATCCAGGCACTGCAAAATATATTAAACCTTAAGTTATTTGTATTTAAAACAATATTTTGGGGGGATATCACACTGTTTCACTAATGGGATAATTATGTTGGGTTTCCTATTATTTTAGGATAATGAAAAATGTTTTTCCAGGCACAGTGGTGCATGCCTGTAATCTCAGCTCTCAGGGAGGCAGAAGCGGGAGAATAGCTTGAGCCCAGGAGTTCGAGACCTGCCTGGGCAATATAGCAAGATGCTGTTATCCACAAAAAGAAAAAAAGAAAAAAGACAAAAAAAGGTTTTTATATTTATCTTAAGTATTGTGAATTCATGAGACTTTCTAAATATCACCAACAGAAGCTTTCTATTGATGATTTAAAAATAAATATCCCATCTTACATTTCTAGATAGGGAAGGAAATCTTAGTTTATAAGGTCTGAAAATTGTCCCACAAAAACTATAAGCCATTATCTATGCTTCTTAGATGTGTGGTAATTATCCACAAATTTCCTGCAAAACATTTATTATTTTCTATCAAGAATCTAAGTATTACTGAGATTATTTATGGTTTTACCATATTTTGCAAAATTTTAGGCTTCAAAACATATTTGCAAAAACTTAGTACCCAGTAAATCATGAAAAATGGTTTAACACTCAACGATGTTTAATACTTTATGTTAGAAAATTCTTCCCATCTGATCTGCAACCATTTTTACTGAACTTGCCAAAAGTAGTGCAGTGGACACTATTATAGATGCAAATAGTTTGTACACGGCATTCATTCACTCAGCAAAGATTCATTTGCTTCTCTAATGTGGGCCAGACACTTCACTAGGTACTGAGGTATAAGGATCAACAAAAAAGAGAAGATTCTGGGTTTTATGTTAACATTGCAATGGGAAGATACAGGCTACATGATTTTGATAATTTCTGTATTAAGTATATTTCATTTGAGAATGAAATGAATAAAAAGAATCTCTTGGTAAATTTAAGATACGAGATTTATATTTTAATGATCTAATAAACAAACATATCTTAAATTCTAATTTACATCTATGTAAATTTAATAGGGTCAAAAATAAGCATATATACACAGTTTATAACTTTTCAAAAGTACACATAAAATATTCAAAAAATAAATGTTTTGAGAATTTTTAATTCCATCACTCTTTAGTCTTTTACATTAAAAAAGAAAAATCATTAAGACTTCCCTTCCAGTAATGAACTAGGTAACTCTAGCCAACTCTTCTACTGGGTGCATCTAAAAAAGCAGAATAAATTCTAAAAGCATCTGAAGGAAGTGAAGATCTGACAAGATAGGGAAGAATTACGGGTTTAGGATTTGGAGAAGGAAAGAAAATCAGGGAGGTGGTGCCACTGTTCTCCCAGCAGTATTTATTGATTCCTGACAAGGTTGCCGAGAGGAAACATTGGTACCTTCTCTTGGCTAGGGCATAGTGAATGATGCTCAGGAGTCAACAAAAAAGTGATCCCTGGTGAACCCTCTCTCTTTTGGGTTGGGACCTGAGAGGACTCCCCCTCCTCCAGAATAACAGTTAATCAGAAGTAGAGAAATCCTCCTATCTTCCAATCATCTCCATGCCTGGAAATGAATAAAGGTGATTCAAACTTGCAGTACCCCCAGGCAAGCAACAGAATTAAATAAACATCTGCTATGAAGAATGATAAAATTTATCCTAAGACTCAACTTATTTATACACAATATTTTCAGATACATATCTCATATATATTAAAATATAACCAGTTATACAGGAAGGCAGACAAGAATAAATATAAATAATAGAAAATAAACACACACACACATAGGTGCTTTAGATAGAACAGTTAACTTACACAGGCTTTAAAATAACTTGAGAAATAAAATACAGAATTAAGAATTTTGGTAAAGAAATGAAAACTATAAAAGAAAGAACAGATTTGTGATAATTGAAATTCTAGAACTGAAAAATATGGTTACCTATCTTAATAATTCAAAGCATGTGTTTAACAGCATACTATACAATTGAGATAATAATTAGTAAACTAAAGGCAAGGTCAGGGGAATGTACATGGCATGGAGCAACTAATTTTTTCTAATTTATCTGTTTTTGATTTATCTCCTCCCACTAAAACATGAAACTCCCTGTGTCCAGATGATAACTTGTTCACTGTAATTTTACCAGTGTCTAGCAAAATTCTTAGAATGTAGTGGATGTCCATTAAATAATTACTGAATAAAAAATTGCTCAGAAAAATTTCCATCATCGTTGCCACTACAATACTTTTGACAGTATATTCACTGCTTAAATATGATTGAGTATACTGAAATAATTTTGGAGAATAATTCCTAATCAGTGAAGGAAGGGGGGTAAAAGGAAGTAAAAGCTACTGGAATTGGGGAGGGAAAGAGAGAAAGAAATGTTGCTTTTCAGAGACCATATGATTACGAATGTATATGTAACTTATTAGAATTAGTAAATTTAGAAATGTTGCGGGATGTAATGTTGATTCACAAAAAATCAAATTTATATCTCTATATAGAAATAATTTAAAATGGAATTTAAAAAAGAACGTTTAGCATCAAAATGTAAAATATGCATAAAATATGAACATAGATGTTTAGACTATAAAACAGAAAATATAAAATTGAAAAGAAATATTACCTAAGGAGATAGGCCACATTTATGCATTTAAAGTTTCAATATTCTAAAAATATCAATTTTATTCCAACAAATGAATCAATGTAATTCTGATATAAAAGTAAGACGATTTTGTATCCATTTACCGACCTGATCCTATAACTTATAGACAGTTCAAGGACCAAGAAGAGCGAAGCCACTCTTGAGAAATAATTTTTTTTTTAACTTTTATTTAGGTTCACGTGTATAGGTGCAGGTTTATTATATAAGTAAATTGTACGTCACAAGGATTTGGTGCACCGATTATTTTGTCCCCCAGGTAATAAGCATGATGCCCAATAGGTACTTTTTCCACCTTCACCTTCCTTCTATCCGCCACCTCAAGTATGTCTCAGTGTCTGTTATTCTCTTCTTTGTGTCTAAAGGTACTCAATATTTAGCTCCCACTTATAAGTGAGAACATGCAGTATGTGGTTTTCTGTTCCTGTGTTAGTTCCCTTAGGATCATGGCCTCCAGCTTCACCCATGTTGCTGCAAAGGACATGACATTGTTTGTTTTGTGTGTGTGTGGCTGCATAGCATTCCCTGGTGCATATGTACCACATTTTCTTGATTCTGTTTAAGAATATGATGAGACTAAATGCTCTATTTATATCTAGACCTTATATAAAGCTATAATATTTAAAAGAAAGTGTTTGGCATGAGGATAGACAAATAGAACAATTAAATAGTATGGAAAGCCCAGAGAACTTTGTATATAGGGACACTTGACCTATCGCAGTGCAGATGTAATGGGAAAGGATAGTTGTTTCAGGACATGGTGCGGAGGCAGTCGAATATGCACACAGAAAAAAGTGAAACTTAAATCCTACTTCACGTCACTCATAAAACCAACTTACTACAGATTATCAACGTCTATTAAACTACAGATCACAATGTGAAAGGTAAGCCAATAAATCTTTTAGGTCCAGGTTTCTCAACAGCAGTGCTACTGACATTTGTGGTCAGGTAAGTTTTTGTGGGGTTGGGGTTGGGGGTGGAGCGTGGCAGTTGTCCTGTTCGTTGTAGGACATTTAGCAGGACATTATCCCTGGTCTCTACATGTGAAATGTTAGTAGCACACCCTCAGTTGTGGCAACCAAACATGTCCATAGACATTAACAAATGTCCCCTGGAAAGATGTGTAAGATAGTATTTATTATTTGGGAGTATAGGAGAGTATTTATTATTTGAAATAAAGAATGATTACTTAAACAGGACACAAAATGCTATAACCAAAAATAAAATCTTAAATTTGACTACATCAAAATAGAAGATCCATTTATCAAAAGACATCATTAGGAGAACAAAAAAGTAAGCCACAAAGTGGAAGGAAATAATAGTTGTATACCCAACAGGGAGTTCAAAACCAGATTTTATAAAGCACTGAATACACAAATGACAAAAACCTAATATAAAAATGATCAAGAGGTTTCACAAAATGAAGATATCCAAAGGGTCAAAAAATATACAAAAACGGTGTTCAACGTCACATGTAATCAGGAAAATGCAAACAATCTACAAGGAAATTATGCAACATATCCAGCAGAAATGGCAACATGGAAAAAGCCTGACAACAATCAAGAGTGAGCTAGGCTGTAGAGCAGAGGTTGGTACACTTTTTCCATGAAGTGACGAGTAGTAGGTATTTCAGGTATTGCAGGTTATATGGTCTCTGTCACAAGTATTCAACTCTGCTGCTGTACCCCAAAAGCAGCTAGAGACAATGGGTAAATGAAGGGACGTGGCTGTGTTCCAAAACAATCTTAATTTTAAGTATCAGTGGCAGGCTGGATTTGGATGGTGAGCCTTAGTTTGCAGACTCCTGATGTAGAGCAGCAGGAACGCTCATATATTGCTTGTAGGAGTATACATTAGTACAAAAAATTGGGGGGAAAATGTCATTATTGTCCAAATTAGAAGGACCTATACCTTCCCAGCAATGTCACTTTAAGATTATATACTCCTCAGAAATGTGTACTAAGAGACAGATATATAATTTATTGGTACTCTTTTTGGTAATAATAAATAAAAGCACTATCTCATATATATTGACAGCAAAAGGGATACATATCTTGTAATATCTTTAAAAATGTAAGATTTTACAGCAACAAAAAATAACAGATCAATGCATTATGTCAAACAGGCATAATGACATTTGAAAGAAGTCAGACATAAAAAGGTACATACTGTAAGATCCCATTTACATAATTTTTAAAATGAATATTCTAGCAGAACTCTAACATTTAGCAATGCTTCCTTAATTTATATAGAAATATTAATAAAGGAAAATAGGTGTGACCATAAAAATCAGGATATTAGTGTACTGATTAGGAGAGGGAGCATGGAAGGGTTCTGGGATGCCACCTGTATTCCATTTCTTGACCTGCACAGTATTTACACAAGAATTTGCTTTGTTTCATGCACATTTTCACACTTCTATTTGAAGTGTGAAAGTGCTATACTATATATTAAAATAAAAATAATTTTACAATGTTTACAGGAATTTTAGAATCTTCTTTTTTAAAGAGAAAAAAGAAAGAAATAGGAATATTGATATAATGGAGACTTGGTGTATAGCAGACACCCAAATTAGGGAGTTTTCTCTCTTACCAGGATATTGAGTATTGTTGCCTAGGCCAAATTCACAGCATGCCAAGTATTTCTCTTTTCTTGTGACTATATCAAGCCAAGTAACAGAACCTTACAAATCAAAAAAATATACAGAGAGAATCCAGTTCCTTTTCCCATTTTTTTCTACCCTTACTGTGCATTTTGCTCAATATTTGGAGGAGTCACTGGTTCTATGAAAAATGTAGTTTTCTGCCAGTGAGCACTGAATTGCTGACACTTATCTCTCTCCGTGGTTTTCAACTCTGGCTGCGTATTAAAATCAACTGGCAACTTAAGATTAAAAAAAAATCCATAGCCTAAATCTAGCTCAGACAAATTAAATTAGGTTCTCTTGGGGTGTGGCCCAGGCATTTTTAAAGCTCCCCAGGAAATTCTAATGTGTGGCAGATTTGAGAACACTGACCTGTCTGATGGCACCCTCAGAAGTATGCATAATTAAGTCGCGAATGTTTAACTTGCCTCAGTGCAGTCAATTAGGAAGAAAAATATAATGGCTCTGGTGAAGTCCAATTTCTCTCACATAGTCTCTAATTTATTGTTATCAAATAGGAGGAAGCATTCCTTTTTTCTAAAGCTCATGTAAAAAAATCCTTATTTTTCTTTTCTCTAAATGTTTATCATTCGTTCAGAGAAATAGTAAAAACATAAATAAATGAATTCACAGATCGTCGCCAGCAATTTTTGTATTACTGTGGCCCCAGGATGCTGTTTGTCTCCCCAGTGATCCCTTGTCTACCAGCATTTGTCAGGAAAAGTTTTTATAAAGTGGAAACCATTAATTGTAACCTAATACTTGGCCAAAGCCAGCTGTTCTTCCTTTAATTCTGTCTTCTGCCTCACTAAGGAATCTGTGTGTGTTGGTGGCACTTAAGCAGACAGATACTATGAGAGACACAACTTGCCAAAATTTACAGTGTGTTTCTGGAATGTTCTGCTTGCCTAATTCACCTCCACCCAACTCAAACCCTTATGCTACTCCCTGAATACCTGTCATCTGTAGGTCACATGGGAATTTTCACCCATGGAAACCTGAATTTCACAAAAAGGCTCTATGGAGTGGTAGAGCTTTCTCTGCAAACCCTACAAACTCTTATTTCTTAATGCACCGTGTAGATGTGGTGGGGCCCCTTGACCATAGGGAAAGATAATCTAGTAAAGAAGATCCAAGAATCCAAATAATTGATCCTCAATTATTAGAAATCCCAAGTCTCCACTTTGGGATGAACCCAACCCATTCCAAAGCAGAGATCTGCTAAGTCTCACGAGTATCATAAACTTGAAAATAAGTACAACCTAAAATAAAAACACATTTTAAAAATAAAGTCCAGGCCAGGCATGGTGGCTCATGCTTGTAATCCCAGCACTTTGGGAGGTCAAGGCAGGTGGATCACTTGAGGTCAGGAGTTCAAGACCAGCCTGGCCAACATGGTGAAACCCTGTCTCTACTAAATATACAAAAATTAGTCAGTTGTGGGGTGCATGCCTGTAATCCCAGCTACTCAGGTGACTGAGGCAAGAGAATCGCTTGAACCTGAGAGGCAGAGGTTGCAATAAGCCAATATCATACCACTCCACTCCATTCTGGGCAAGAGAGCGAGACTCTGTCTCAAATAAATAAAATCAAGGCAAAAGAAATAATTACTGTTGACATTTTTCAGAAATTTGAAACAGAATGGGGATAATTTTCAAATACCTTCCTCCTCTGAAGTATATACTTAGTCTCAAACTTAAAAAGCTCATTGTATTTGTTTTTCTACTGCTTTTTTGTACTTAATTTCTGATAAATCAACTAGTAGGCTTGATTATGTCTTTTCCATTCCATCCACTACCAATTGTAACACTCTTCTCACCTCGGGTTGATAACATTTCTCTTAAAACTGCACAATTTTAAATTGCCTCTATAAGCCATTCTTCATACCACCTGTAGTTTTAATCATCATAATACACTTAAAATGTTCAAAACTTTTTCAGGCCTTCTCAAGCCCAAGAGTGAACTATAAACATATTAGATGTGAATATGAGCTTGTAATTTGGACCTCTATAGACTAATTCTAGCCTATTTTCCATCATACCTTTCATTCTCACCTCTGCAAAACCTCTGTTCCATCAACTTGTCTGATTTCTTCAACCTACCTTAGAATTTCCAGTCCTGTGCCTTCAGTCAAATGGAATCCGGCCGTCATCTCAGCCCACTTAAATTCTACCTGTGAGGTGGTATTTTGTCCAAATGAGATTTGAGATTCTGTAATTTGGGCTCAGGAATTTTTTTTTTTTTTTTTTTTTTTTTTTTTTTTTTTTTTTTTTTTTGAGATGGAGTCTTAGTCGCCCAGGCTGGAGTGCAGTGGCGCAATCTCGGCTCACTGCAAGCTCCGCCTCCCAGGTTCAGGCCATTCTCCTGCCTCAGTCTCCCGAGTAGCTGGGACTACAGGCGTCTGCCACCACGGCCTGCTAATTGTTTTGTATTTTTAGTAGAGATGGGGTTTCACCGTGTAAGACAGGATGGTCTCCATCTCCTGACCTCGTGATCCGCCTGCCTCGGCCTCCCAAAGTGCTGGGATTACAGGTGTGAGCCACCGCGCCTGGCCCCAGGTATCTTCATTTTAAATAAATTCCCCAGGAATTTTTAAGCACCGTAAACTCTGAGAACCTGGCTTCAGGTCCAATTCAGGCCGTTCTTCTTCTAATGAAGCTAATATAATTTTAAAATAAAAATATAAAGAGCACTAAAATTCCCACTTGACCACTGAAAGACAGTTTTGACTTTCACAATTTGTTAATCTTTCTGAGCCAGGTTTTCTGGTTTGAAAGGGAGATAATAACACCTGACTCCCTGACATGCTCGTTATAAGGATAAGGACACATTTTCATGAGAAAACAATTTGAAATGTATACAATTTTAAAAGTTTTTTTTAAATTCTTCTTTTTCCACATTTCAGCACCTACCCTAGTTTTGCATAACATATTGGTTGAAATTGTTGAGTTCAAAATCTGGCTTAATGCAAACCCGATTACAATAAAACAAAACAACAAAACAAAACAAAAAACCTATCTATGACACAGTATCTCAATCAATAAAGCAGGGACAATCATTGTATCTATTTTTAAATGAGGTAAAACACTTAGCCCAATGGTAGATACACAGTAAATGTACACACTTGTTAGCTATTATTTGGAGTAATTATATTATTGTTCTTAGACGTCATCATTATTGGTAAGCACTGAATACGTTTGAATTGAATTCTACCATAATGTGTCCTAGAAAAGAGTAAATAATTATCAGAAATTACTGAAAAATTATAATTACATGTATTTATATTATTTAAATTACAATGCAATTTATACAAACTCTTAATTTCTTTGAGCAAAATTTCAAAGCAGGAACACTACACTATAAATGTTAAAACCATCATTATAATTTTCTTTATTATGTGTATTTAGAGTTAAATTTAGGGATATATAAAATAATTATATCAGAGATATGAATAAAAATAAAAGGCCCATATTTATTTTATCAGATCTATGGAATTATCAACCAATACTGTCAATAATACAGTTAACTGTTCCTTTTCCAGATAAAAAAGTAAAATCATTCTCTAATGTCTTTTTGTATTTTCACCGCAACTTACAAAAATCATAAAGTTCTAATGTTCTCATGGCAATACTTCTCCATAAGAAAGACTAAATAATGCCTGTATTAAAGTTAAAAATAAATTTAAACAAATAGAATTCATCTTTTAAATGTAACTTTTCCATCACTGTGGGAGATGCCACTATCTCTGATGCACCAGAAGCAAGTTTTTTGTCATCTTTGATGCCTCATACACCTCCCATACTCCCACATATAATTCTAAATCAACAATATCTGTAATAATGTTACAGATATATAAATATAGTTATTACAGTTGTACAGATATATACATAGTATGTAGTTATTTATATAGTATATAGATATATAGATATATAGTATATAGTTATATATATAGTATATAGATATATAGTTATTTATTCCTTTCCATCTCTACACATTCTTAATGATCTCTGGCCTGAATTGCTGAAATATACTCTCTATTAGCAACTTGGATTCTAGACCTTCTTCCCTTTAAGTGACGCAGAATGACGTGACTGAAATCACATTTCTGACTCATTGTGTTTCATTAAAACTATTCCCCTTATATATCTCTACTAGTCAGCCAATGCCCTTCATCAAATCTAGGTAACGGACTTTTTCCAAACCTCTTTTTCTTCTTCTTCTTCTTCTTCTTCTTCTCTTTTTTTTCTTTTGCTATCAAATAGCAGGTCTTATTCATTATTCCTTTCTTTTTTTTGGTACCCATTTTATTGTGTCAATTCCTTTCTCATTCCCAGTCCCTCTCTTTGCTTGAAAAAATATTCTTCATATCTTGGTATTATCTTCCCCCCTTTCATAGTCTATTCTAATAGTAACAATTTATTATTAAATTATTACACATTATTAAATCTTGTGATGCCCGTGGCATACCGTACCATGTATTGGGAGATACACATTGTTTCATTTTGAGTGGTAGAGTATTTTTAACCTCATCTGTTTAATAAGATAAAGTCCTAGAGAACAAATCAGTGGTGCCTTCTCCCTGGACTGAGGGCACCTGGAGATATATATGTAAATACGAAGTGCCATGGAAGTTATACTAGATTATAAGCTCCTGAGGGAAGAGGTTTTGTATGTTTTGTTCATTGATGTAGCCCCAGAGCCTACAGGCTTAGCACACAGTAGTCACTCGGTAAGTATTTGTTGAACACAGTGAAAGAATAAATGAGCAAATATATCACCACAAGACTAAATGACACTTATTACTCAGAGACTCTGTAGAGGACATATGACAATATTTTCAGCATGGAATGATACTATATCTATTTTCCTATGAAGCAATTTCAGCAACTATTTATTCAAATGCCTCCATACTGGACATATCCATTGCCATTCTATTTATGAAAGTAATCGAAGGAATAATCAAATGAAAAAAATCACTGATGTTACTTTACCTAAAAGTGAAATGGGGGTAATGATCTGAAGGGTTTAAGAGAGGAATTTAATGTTACATTCCTGTAAGTCACATGCTGTTTCAGTTGTGACTGACATGTTTATCTTTCCAAGTCAGCTGGTATTAGAGACATCCATGAGTATCTAAATTTTATTAACCATTTCTTTTATCTCTTTTGGAAAACTAGAATGTAACATTATGTGTTTACCACCAAATGAGATGAATTTATGGGTTTTAATGTTGTTAGTAACTTGTTGTAAGGATATCTATAATATCTGCTTGTAACCATAAATGAAGAATACACTATTTGCTAAATGAAATAACAGGAAGAATTTTCAGAATAAAAGGTAAAAATGCAAAATCCAAAATATGACAGATGGGAGAATTTCACACAAGATTTCTGTCTCAAATCACCTATGACTTGGATAGACTTTGGATGTTCATTCTGTGGGAACAGGAGAGTGTTGACAAGCATATTGAGAACATCAGGAAAAAGGGGGCACTTTCAAATTTTAAGTATTAAAAATATTCATGAGAAGATTTATTTCAATTGCTTTGTACCTATTTTATGTTTAATATTGTCTTTTTAATTGCATACAGAGGAGGTATTATAAATCATCTTCAATGTTAGTTCACTTATAGGTCTTATTTTGGCTCTCTGGAAAGAGGTTAGAGAGACCTGACTGATGATGTTCAGGAAGTCCAATCCCATATTATCACTCTTTTTCCTGATGCCTTCAATGCATGGCCAAGAAAAGCTTATCTGAGCAATGAAGCACAATCTTTTGGAGGTGTGATGGTTAACTTTATATGTTAATTTGAGTGGGCCGAGAGATCTTCAGACATTTGGTCAAACACTATTCTGGGTGTTTCTGGATAAGATTAGCATTTGAATTCATAGACTGAGTAAAGCATATTTTGCTCTCTTACGTGTGTGAGCTTCATCTAAGCAATTGCAAACCTGAGTAGAACAAAAAGGCTGAATTCCTCTTTCTGACCGCTGACCTGGGACATTGGTTTTTTTTTTGTTTTTTTTTTGTTTTTTTTTTTTTCCTGCCATTTGGGTTTGGATTGAAACATTGGTTCTTCTTAGTCTTGAACCTGCAGACTGCAGATATTGGGACTTCCATCCTCTATAATTACATAAGTCAATTTCTAATACTGTCTGTCTATCTGTCTGCCTGTCTGTCTATCTATCTGCCTGCCTGCTTATCTATCTATCTATCTATCTATCTATCTATCTATCTATCTATCTATCTGTCATCTATCTCATATTGATTCTGTTTTTTTCTGGAAAACCCTGACTAATACAAAGGCCATGCATTATTAAGAAGTCATGTTTTACTTTTTTCTTTTTGATCCTTTAGTATTATGCTGTTAGAGGAAGCCAAGAAAAAGAGTGAAGACATTGAGAGAGAAAGTGTGCTTATAAAACTCCCTGAACAGAATTATAGAACTATAAAAGCTGGAGAGGACATAACCCAGACATTTTATAGATGATCTCATGGAGCCCAATTTTTTTTCATATGATTTGCCCAAAGTCATTTGTGCAGGGTAATGATCCATGAAAAACACAAATAAAATAAAAAGGAAATATGCAGTAAATATATGACCTTAAAATATTAGACAATGTAAGTATTATACCCAGAACAGATGTCCAGATCTCTGGGATACTCTCAGGTGCTTAGGCCCTGAGTATACTAGGTAACATCATAGACTTTAAACTCAATAAGCCCGGGTTTCAACTCTTTCTTTGCTGCCTAGAAAGTGTGTAACTTTAATCAACTGACTTTACCTATTTTGGTCTTCATTTCCTCACTTGTAAAAGGTGGGGATATATTATCTATTTTTGAGGTGCGTAGTGAGAATTAAATGAAAGAGTTCACAAAATTCTAATTGAGTGGCTTATAATGGGCACGCACATAAAACATGGTTCCTTTTGTGGTCATACAAGTATATTTATACAGCCATTATGCATGCATGACTAACACTAGGTTCCAGGGTGTAACTGACAGTAGCTGCTTGCTGGGTATAAGGTATCTGGAGTGAGAGGTTGAGATTTGGAGACTTGGCTCCTCACCATCTGTACCAGTACCTGGCATTTTATTATGATTTTCTTTTAATTCTTTATTAGTAATAGAATGCCTTCTAACCATCACTCAGTATTTCAGCAATTCTCTATTATTTTTGTCTTAATTATATAAATGAATCTATAACTTTAGAGAGAAAAAGGGTTTGTCTATATCATAAAACTAGCAAACAGTATTGCCAGCATTAGAAACCAGGTCTTCTGATTCCAATTCTTTCCACTACCCACATCCTTGCTAATGTACACATATTACTTAAGAGATGTTACATGAGAAATTTCCAAAAAAACATAAATAAATAAAACACATTCTATAAGTGACATGAAGAATTATTCTCATCTGTTTATAGTTGCATCTTATGTATTGGGCCATTGTGTAACAATGATGCTAATGAATATCTCTGTAGTATTTCATAGTTAAAAGTTAATTTCACACACTTTAACTTAAATGTAAGTCTTCTTTCTTGCTTACGTGAAAGACTCAGACTAAACCTGGATTTCCTTACTTTTAGCCCCAAAGAGTTTCCACTAAGCCACAGCTGTCTCCAACTACAACTTCCTGGGTTTACTTATATAATGACAATTGGACAAGAAACACAGTCCAAAAGAAAAGGGACATAGATCAAACTGTATTTATGTATTTATTTATTTTAAAGACAGAGTCTCACTCTGTCATCCAGGCTGGAGTGCAAGGGTACAATCACAGCTTACAGCAGCCTCAAAAATCCTGGGCTCAAGGGTTCCTCCTCCCTCAGTCTCCTGAGTAGTTCAGCCTCCAAAGTAGCAAGCTTTCAAGAGAATGAGAAAATAAGAAAAAACTAGGAGCATATTGTCCTAAGCAGGTGATTGATCGTAGACCAGAGACCTTATTTTACATGAGATAAGACCTCCAGCCTTTCACTGAATTATTTATAAAATTTATATTTCTGACATTTCTGTCAAATGCAGCAAATTTTAAATTGTTCCACCCTTCAAAAATCAATAGAAGGAAGAATTGTATTTTTTTCTATCATAAATACACTTTTTCTGTATGACTGGAGCAAAGCTATAAAATAACCAACTGCAGTGAGCATGCTTCAACAACTTTTTCAATGGCAACTGCTACAGTCTAGCATAGCCCTAAACTTTTCTTCAGCTCAGGACAAATACACACACACGCACATACACACACACACACTTCTCACTGTGACATCTGCTGGAAAAGAAAGTCCTCATCTGCTATTTCTAGAGTTAATCTCTGCTTTGCTTATGATTTAAAAACCTTAAGGGTTATTTCTAACCAATTCATTGTTCTCTGCCTGTAGCTAAGAAGTAATGGAGGAAATGGAAAACATCACAAAAGACATTTATTTGTTAATTCAGCAAATAGCTATTGAGTACTTACTATGTCCATAGCATGGTATTAGGTGCTGAATACTACAGTAAACCAATGAAATAGCGGCCTTACAAAGCTTACAGTTTATGTGAACTACCATTTGAAGAATTTGGCTGCCCTGAGTAAGATCTAATTATTTTAAAAACAATGAGAAATTAAAAAGATACCCAATAAATTTTCCAGTTTTTAAAAGCAGTTTTGATTCAGAAAAAAATATGTAATAGTGACATTAGAAAAGGAATGAAAAATATCATTTATATAATAGATACATTGCCTTGAGTTCTGCCTATATAAAGAAGCATAGATATTCAATGAACATGTTATATCAGGTGAATTCATTGTTTGGCATCAAGGAACAAGACAAATTACTCTTTACCTGGAGATTCCAGTTTCATACAAACAACCAGAAGTGCTGAGTTGCTCAGCAGAGATTAGTAACCAATAGAATCCGTGAAGTCCACACTCTGACTTAGGTAGGGGGAAGGATAGCAGGGTATGGGACAGGGAAGTTGGAGAGTTCATAAGATCACAAGAAGTTCAAGTTTTGAGCTCCACCAGAAGTAACTTATAAATAGACTCAGTCTTTCCACATTATTTCCTGGTCTTTGAACATCCTCTGGGAATAGTGAGTTGAAACTGAGAACTCTGAATCTCAGAAGACAACTTGAAAAATTATATTTAACCTTAGACTCTGTTGTCACTGGGGGATTTTTACTTGATGGAGAGTTCTCTCTGTGTGTTCTGACTCTTTTGGATTTTAAGAGGTAAGGAAGTAGACATGATTTCAGAATGGATTCAGAGTCTGTTGCTCTGTAGAGGTATATGTTCCCAACTGTTAAAGGGCTCCTCATTCACTAAACAAATATTTATTGAGTAGCTACTCTGCGTCAGACCCTGGTGAACAAGACAGGCACAGCGCTGGACTTCGAAAGGTCCTATCATGCCAAATTGCCATTGACAGATTAAGAAAACAAAAAGGCAAGAGGACAGAGTGATTACAGATACCTGCTAAGCCCTTTTGCCCACACATATAAACATCACTTCATCAGCTGACAGGTAAGTTTGTGACAAGAATAATTTTTTTTTTTTTTTGACAGAGTCTCGGTCTGTCACCCAGCCTGGGCTGGAGTGCAGTGTCGCGATCTCGGCTCACTGCAAGCTCCACCTCCCAGGTTCATGCCATTCTCCTGCCTCAGCCTCCCTAGTAGCTGGGACTACAGGTGCATGCCGCCATGCCCAGTACTTTTATTTATTTATTTATTTATTTATTTATTTATTTATTTATTTTTAGTAGAGACAGGGTTTCACCATGTTAGCCAGGATGGTCTCAATCTCCTGACCTCATGATCCGCCCACCCCGGCCTCCCAAAGTGCTGGGATTACAGGTGTGAGCTACCGTGCCCGGCCAACAAAAATAATTTTTACTACATCTTCCTTCACTGTAGACTTGTACTGACTTGGAGCTTTACCTGATACTACTCAGTAAGTATTCATGTTTGGATCATTTTATCCTGGATAGCAAGGCTTTAACCATTCAATGTGTATTTGTTAATCATCCACATCTATGCACAGGTTATGGAAATATAGTTACTCATCTCACAGAAACCAGGGCAAGAAAGCAAAAATTTCTTTCAAAGATATTGTATGACTTCCAAAGAATTTTCCCATAAAAAATGCCCAGAACAGCACCAGAAATGTGAACTTTTAACATATTTTAGATGCTTCTCTTCTTTTCGTCTCTTTCCTAGTTCCTCATGGAACTTACAACGGCCTTGTGCTATATCCCCTGGCATTGCAGGGTCTACAGGAATAGATGCAGGACCAGCCTTGTCCCTTCCTTACTCTGTAGACTGAAATTCTGGATTTGCAGTTCTGGTGCTTTCTTCCACTCTCCCAGTTTCATAAACATGGCTCCTTCCACCAGTTCACAGATGGGTGCTGAGTTAGACAGAGAAACCTATCATTATTTTCTGGGCAAGGTAAGAAGGGAAAGCCCCATAGGTAGCTCTCATATGTTCATCTTCCTTGCAAATCATTGGACTTTTCCTAATCTATTCTGTAGTCAATATTTCTTCAAGCTCTGTTCAGGTATCTCTAAACTTCAGATTGGTATAGAAAATAGGAATCAGGTTTTTTTCTGTACTAGAAATCTTCATCTGCAGATGGTATTTCTCCCTTTGGAAAAGACAGATGCCATAGTGTTCAGACAGCACATGAAACAATAAAAGCCAGTTTTCTACTGGTTAACATTATTAAGACAGAATAATGTTCTGATTCAGTAAACTTGTCTTCATAACTGATCTCCAGCTTGTTTGCTTCAGCCTGCCTAATTGCTAGAGTATTGAAATTCTTCCAGAATGGTAAGTAAACAGCCATGTCCCAAGCTCCCTGAGTGCTGCTGTACCTCAAGTAAGAAACATTTGTTAAAATCGCCTGCTTCAGTCTTAGGTGGAAATATACTAATGAAAAGTAACTCCTCACCCACCCGCCTTTGAGTTGTTCATAGGAGGAGAGCTTGAGAGCTTTGCTAGGAAAGGATAGAGAAAAAATACTTTGCACTGGCGGCAAAGATGAAAGAACACTCTGCTTTTTCAGAGCTTTGGGATACCTATTAAGTCTACTGTGTCTTGTCAGGCTGACTCTGCTAACATAACCTAAGCCTTCAAATATCTTCAGGATAAAAGATCGGGACTCACACATAGCTTTTTAATAGTCTAGGAATATCCATTTCCATGCCCTCTTCAAGAAGCAGAATCTACCTAAGAGTTTTTTACTCTGGGGTCAAAAGTGAGGTCATGGATAGGGAATGGAAATGGATGCATTGTTCAGCAATTAGTGTCATGTCTATTTTTTCCTTTTCTAACACACCAATAAATTATCTTTTATTTTCTTTTTTACAGTCACAGGTCCCACACACACACACATAAACACACACCCACAAATATACACAGAGATGAGGAAGGGAGAGAGAGAGAGAGAACGATAGAAAGAAACAGGCTGAGGATCTAACAGTTTTGACCTTTTGGAAAAAAAAAATGATTTTGTATCTTACCCTTTCTTAACACTGACTTGTGAGGTAGTCTATTCCCTCAGGGCTTTATTAGGTTCCAAGAAATTAGGAAAAGAATGCTTGCTAACATTGCAATGTTCCCTCCACTGAGATAACATATTTGCATTTGAATTAATTTATTCAGTAATATTTAGTAAACCCTCATCAAGTACCCAACATTATGCTTAACACAGGATAAACCAAATGATATCAAATACAAACCCAACCCAGTAGGGCATTATGAAATAACACCAGCATTGCTGAGGCAGAGTTTTTAAACTGCAGATAGGAGGAGCTACTTAATAGGAAGAAAGGAAGCCCTGTGGAAGACAGGGCAGTTAGAAAAAGCAGTGGGAGGTGGGTGAGAAAGCTTTATTTACAGTCAATTCTCAAGTCTCATTCCAATAATATTGTGTATAAAGTCACAGCAAACACTGAATTAGTGAATACTGAACCATTGCTTCTAGGGGAAATGCAGTGTTAGGTTCCTATAAGCCTCTGGTTACAACATTTAGGTGAATTCATCAATATATAATTTTGTATTATGTGTGATTCTGTTTAAAGACACCTTATTTAATACACATTATTTATTTATTAGCATTGATGTAACAGGCAACAGCACTATCATTCATGCTTAAATAAAGCTTATCTAACACATACATGGTTTCTGAAAGGCACATCACAGCCTTCTTGTACTTTGGAACAGTAGTCAGTACTTTAGCACTAGGCTTGGGGTCCATTTTAATCAGGTAAATCACTGACAAAAAAAGGATTAAAATGCAAAAATGTCACTAAATAGACTATACAAAGCATACTTTTTTACAATATGAGAGCCAAAATAAGAAGGCAGAGCATCTCTTTGTTTAGCCTCAGCTAAGAACGTGTGCATTAAAAGGCTCAAACCTTTCTTTGCTTTGCATATGTCCACTAATGGTCATTAAATCACTATGAGTATTAATTTTGAGGTTATAGAAAATTTTTATTGAGTAGGAAAATTTGAAAATATAGAACCCACAAATAATGAAAATTGATTGTATTTATAAAAGGAAGTAGGAGGTCTGCATTACGAATAACCTGGAAGAAGGGGAGGAGTGCAGTAATTTTGGGACTATGAACAGGTAGATTACATTGCTATATCAGTGTTTTTCAAAGTGGGGTGCATGGGCCAGCAGCATCAGCATTACCAGGCCTTACCCCAGACCACTTAAATCAAACACTCTGAGAAAGGACCCCAGAAACCTTTGTTTTAACAAGCTATCCAGGTGATTGTGTTACAAAGAACCATCACTATAGAGGTTGCTAGCCTGAGTAATACATAGGACATAATAGTGAATAGAAAGGGTATAATAAATAAATCTAACAGTGTCCTGATGGCCAAGTTAATGAAACTGGTCTTTATCCAATAGTAACAAGAGGGTGAGCATGTTTTTTTGTTTGTTTGTTTGTTTGTAAAATTAATAATTCAGGTTTAAAAATGTGGAAGTAGTCTAGATCTAGGGTATTGAACCAGAGCAGAATCTCTGAACCTTG
Organism: Chlorocebus sabaeus; assembly: GCF_047675955.1. Taxonomy (NCBI): domain Eukaryota; kingdom Metazoa; phylum Chordata; class Mammalia; order Primates; family Cercopithecidae; genus Chlorocebus; species Chlorocebus sabaeus. Next base: position 48,580,617 of record NC_132916.1, on the reverse strand, counting down.
GAACTGTTGACATTTTGGACTAGATAATTTTGTGTTATTAGGGCTCTTCTGTGCATTGGGGGATATTTAACAGCATTCCAGGTCTTTATTCACTAGATGATAGTAGCAACTTCTCCTCCTTGTAATAACCAAAAATGTCTCCAGAAATTACCAAATATCAACTGAGAGGCAAGATTGCCTCTGGTTGAGAACCATCCACACAGAACTGTGCTGTTTTCATTTGCTTTTTAAATTATTCAGCTTAATTTAGCTAGTATTTCTTGACTACCAATTAGGTCTCAGACTGGGCCTGGAGTACAGATGCAGAGATATACAAGGCACAGAATATATTAACTTTTCTCTGAGGTCATAGCTTTTAGGAACCAACTAATTCGTCTTTAAAAGGTGAAAAGTAGGTATTCTTATTCTGATTTGTATAGATTAAACCATCTATCTATAGATTTAGTTGCTAGCACTCTGGATTTGAAAAAAAATCCAATTTTGCAAACACAAAAGCTGTCCACAAACATCAGACTGGAATTTTGTTACTCATATGCTTTGGTTATCATTTTGGTTCATTTTGTCATTTCAAGCTTCACCTAATGCTGTTGTTTGCTAGACATAAAACGATAGATAACAGGATGACAGGTAATCAGCCAGGCATTGGCATACTATTTCTTTGCCTTTGAGTCTGATGCTTTGTTTATATGACTAGGATCAGGAGCTAAATATTCTGAAGTAGTTCAGTTTGTGAATTCAGTTTCATGCAATGGGGCAAGGAGGTCCTTTCACACACTTTGCAAGAAGTACAGTGATTGAAAAAAAAAAAAAAAAAGACACCTTTAATTAGGTCCAAACGTTTTCTACAGAATAGAAGACTAAAGACACATGATGTCACTGTGTGCTTATCATTTCTCTATTGTCAAATCAAGTTTAAAAAGATATAAATGTATGTATGTATATGTATACATGTATGTGTATACTCATATATTTTATACAAATTTTCAAAAAGTTCATGGAAAACGTGTATTTTCAAATCACTATGCATGGATTTCAAAGTCGTTGAGCCAAAATAAACTCACATTAACTTAGGACATGTATGAAAAGGATCTACTTTGAGGTACTAAGAAGAATAAGAAATTAGTTTGAAAAGAGCCCTAATCAGAGCAAAAACTGAAGCAAGAACAAACATGAAACGTATGGTAAAGCATGGGTAGAAGAATTATAAAATCATTGATGTGTAACAAAAAGTTTACGGGGACAATGGCTCAAAGAAATCAACAGTTTACAAATAAATAACTTGTTTTGGGAAGGGATGAGATGATACTGAAGATGAAGCCTGCAGCAGCCAACCATCCAGGTAGATTTGTGAGAAGAGAATTTATCTTGTCCGTGCCCTAATTGAAGAGGATTGGCAATTAACAGCACAAACAAAAGCCAACACCACAGACATCTCAATTGACTCAGCTTACACAATTCTGACTGAAAAATTAAAGCTGAGCCAATTTTCCATTCAGCGAATGCCAAAACCATTGCACCCAGATCAGCTGGAGACAAGAGCAGAGCTTTCAAAGGAAACTGTAAACAAGTTGAATGAAGATCCTGAAGTATTTCTTCAAACATTTGTAACAGGAGATGAACTTTAGCTTTAGCAGTATGATCCTGAAGACAAAGCACAATCAGAGCAATGGCTACCAAGAAGTGGAAGTGGTCCAGTCAAGCAACAGTGAACCAGTCAAGAGTAAATGTCATGGCAACAGTTTTATGGTATGCTCAAGCATTTTGATTTTTTGCCTTCTGGAAAGCTATTGAATGATAACACCTGCTTATTATAAGAGTGTTTTGAGAAAGTTAGCCAAGTTTTATTAGAAAAACATCCAGGAAGGCATTAACAGCAAGTCCTTCTCTACCTTGACAGGTGCTCATTTCTTTCATCACACAAGGCCAATTTTGCAAGATTTCCAATGGGAAATCATTAGGCATCCATCTTACAGTCCTGACTTGGCTCCTTCTGACTTCTTTCTGTTTTCTAATCTTAAAAAATCTTTAAAGGACACTCATTTTTCTTCAATTAATAATGTAAAAAAGACTGCATTGACATGGTTATATTCCCAGGACCCCCAGTTATTTAGAGATGGACTAAATGGCTGAAATCATTGCTTACAAAAGTGTCTTAAACTTGATGGAGATTATGTTGAGAAATAAAGTCTGTATTTTTTATTTTTATCTTTTTGTTCTATTTTTCATGAACTTTTTGAAGTAGCTACATATATATGAGTAGGTACATGTATCAGTGGAAGATTTTAGCAAGAACTCCATAAATATGTAGCATAAATATGAGAAACAGCATTTGAGGGGGGTCTTGATCTTGGCTACTCACAAGATAGCTATGTTCACCTATAGAACATAGAGATAGACGTGTTCACCTATAGATAAGGTGAACACATAATTTGTTGTCCAAACACAGACCGTTTTTGGAATGAATTATAGTGGAAGAACAAGTGAAGACCCAGACTGAACTGGGCAAACAAGGATTTATAAACATTGTGGATAAACAGGAATAAAAATTCAAATTTCCTGTTTTAAGGGACCCTGATTCAGTGAGTTGGGGCCAGATCCTGGTGATCTTTATGTTTAAAAAGATCTAAAAAGATCTAGGGGTGGTTATAATCATGCATTGCTGAGGTGGAGATTGGCTGCATTAGTAGAGAGTGACATTAGAGGAGAGAAGCCTCCCAATAGGTCAATAAGCAGTCTCAAGGAATCAGGAGAGGCCTGCCAGTGGCTAAGAGACTCCTGCTTCACCTCTCACAGCTTTTCAAGGCACCTCGTCCATCTCCCTGGCATGCCCAGTCCTGCTGATGGCATTGCCCTCCAACTGGCCTTTTAATGTCCAACAGAACTTTTTATACTTCATAGCTGGTAAAAATAAAATATATTCAGGTGTTGAGCCTTTTCTATTTGTGACACATGACTTAACTTGGCAAGACTTTTGGCACCATGATAGTATTTTCTGCAGCTTTTTTCTCATTTGGAATCTATTCTTGCAATTTCAGGGATATTATTTAAATGGTCAGCAAAAGTGAAATTAATGAGTCATGGCCATTCAGTAACATCAATGGCTTATAGTTAGAAAGCAAGTTAAAAGGAATTGACTGCGTTAATTTAAAAAGTGAGTAAAAGAGCCGGGCAGAGTGGCTCAAGCGTTTAATCCCAGCACTTTAGGAGGCTGAGGCGGGTGGATCATTTGAGCCCAGGAGTTTGAGAGCAGCCTGGGCAACATGGCAAAACCCGTTTCTATAAAAAAAATACAAAAATTAGCTGGTTGTGTTTGCACATGTTTGTCATTACTGCTATCCAGGAGGCTGAAGTGAGGAAGATCACTTGGGCCCAGGAGGTTGAGGTTGCGGTGAGCCATAATCATGCCACCGCACTCCAGCCTAGGTGACAGAGAAAGACCCTGTCTCAGAAAAACAGAAAGTGTGCAAGACAGTCAAACTATTGTAAGAAATGTGTGTATCACAAGCAAATACAAGGTCTAAGTATTAGGCCTTGTTCATCTCAATAATTTTTGTAATAGGGACAACCCATTGTGCCTTGATATAGCACATCATTTAATTATTAAGGGGCATCAAATTATCAATATGGTCTCAAAAAATCCTACATCACCCCACTTATTCCTGGTGAAGATGATCTAGAGTAATCTTGAGCAATATTTCAATGTGTCTTTGATTCTGCTTGAATACTTCTCAACTCCTTGTTCATGTCAGCTTTTTTAGATTGCTGCAATATTCTACTAAATATATTCATTAACTCAGATAACATATTGACTGCCCATGCTATATCGGGTGATAAGAACAATAGTGAACAAGGTTACCAAGGTCATTACCAAGTTCACTGTTCTCATGAATCTTACTTTCCAGGTCTGGGGAGACAGATAATTAACTTATATAAACAAGGTATCTTCAGAGAGTGATAAGTACAATGAAGACAACTCTTTGGGATAGAAGTATTTCTATTATGTTCCTAGAGAACGACTAATACTGATAATTAATGTTTATTGAATACTTACACTATATGAGCCCATAGCTAAGAATGGTACTCCTCTGATATCAATTCTTATTTGCATTAACAGTCTAATGCAGGTATAATTAATATTCTTATTTCCCTAATGGAGAGACTGAGAGTCAGAGAAATAGAGAAATGTAAGATCATTCAGGAAGAGCCACGATTTAAAGCCAAGCTAGCTGATGGTCCAAGCTTTTCCTAACAAGTCCAGGTATGGAAGACGGAGCAACGAAAACAAAGATGTAAAGCCAAGCTAACTGATGGTCCAAGCTTTTCCTGACAATTCCAGGTATGGAAGACGGAGCAACGAAAACAAAGATGTAAAGCCAAGCTAGCTGATGGTCCAAGCTTTTCCTGACAAGTCCAGGTATGGAAGATGGAGCAATGAAAACAAAGATGTAAAGCCAAGCTAACTGATGGTCCAAGCTTTTCCTAACAAGTCCAGGTATGGAAGATGGAGCAATGAAAACAGAGATGTAAAGCCAAGCTAGCTGATGGTCCAAGCTTTTCCTAACAAGTCCAGGTATGGAAGACAGAGCAACGAAAACAAAGATTTAAAGCCAAGCTAGCTGATGGTCCAAGTTTTTCCTAACAAGTCCAGAAGCAATGAAAACAAAATAACAGAGATAAGTACATGATAGGTGCTAGTACAGAAGTGGAGAGAAAACTTTTCCTTGAGATTGGCATTGGAGCCGAGCATGTGGGTAAATGGAGTTTATCCAAGGGCAGTAAGAATGAAGGGGCACTCTGTCAGGTTGAGGGAACAGCACATGTGTGGCCATAAAAGCATGACCCCCAGATCCAATCCAGTGTGACGGGGTGTAGGTTCAAGGAGCTGTGGGAGGTGAGGTAAGAAAGAGATAGTTAGGCAGAGGTCAATTGTGGCAGGCCTTGTACCATGCTAGATGTTTGATTTTATTCTGTAGCTTACAGGAAGTCACTGAAGTGTTTCAGGCGAATAAGTGACCTTATACAATTTGCCCTTTTAGAAAGAGCACCCTGTTGCCAGTGTCAAAAATGGATTGGAGAGGTCAAACTCTGGGAAGATGGTTTGGTAAAGTTTATCTGTGGTTCAGCCAAGAGTTGATAATTGATGTCAGCCAGCAACTGTGAAGATGGATATTATTTCTAGCAAAGACACTAGGGAGGTGAAATTAACATGGCTTGTTAAAGGAAAGGGTGCCTGCGGGAGAAATCCTAGTGTATTCTCCAGTTTCTGGTTTTAGAGACTGGGTGAATGGTGACACTATTGGAGGAACAACATAATTAAAGTGAAGCAGTACAGACAAATTGTTAACTGATATGCTTTAATATCCTCATTTGAAAAGTGAGGAGGAAAATAGTATTTACCTCCTTGACTATGGTAAGGACCAATAACTTGTCAAACACATAAGCCACTTTGGATGGCTTCAGGAACATGTCAGAAAACCGACAGGTATCATGATGCCATGGGTAATGGATGTAATTTTGTTTCTCCTTCTCTTTCTCTCACAGTAGTTAAGGGTATCAAACATTTGTGATTAAATTGTCACCACAAATAAACAACTTGGCAATATGAATTTAAACAAATCTGAAACGTGTAACAGAAAATAAATGTTAGTCCTTGCTTTGGGACAGTGCACTATATAGCATGTTTTATTCCCTTTAATAGACACTAGGGTACTGTTTTCTTCTGTTTACTTTGTATGTGGGATATAGTTGAGGATAGCGAAATCTTACAGCTCCACCAAACTTCCTTGCTTTTCCATTGTCTGCCATTAGCTATGACAATCTGGCAGGTAATTAGATGATAGCAACTACCCCAATATTGTGTAGCTTGAGCAGACTGGAAAAGGCCTATCAGAGAATATCTTCAAGATCAATCTTGCAATCCAGGAACACATTATACAGAACTCTACCAGAATGGGTCTGGGCCCATCAGAGTTTTAGCTCGCATTTGTTTCAGTTTGGCTAGGTGCCTGACTGTTGCTGATTTCAGTTATAACGGATATAAAGAGAAAAGATGGAAAATGAATAAAATATAGATTGTTCATAAATTAATTTTTCTCTTCTTCTCCTCTCAGAGAGGATGTGTGCATCAAGGATATAAACAATATAAAATGCATTTTCCTCTTCCTACTCAGTAGTCTTTTAAATAATATATTGATCGGATATAGGATTACAGTAAAACATCTGTCTTACATGTTTTATATGAATGCAAAAAAAAAAAAGGGGGTAATTGCATTACCTCAATAATAAATCTAACAAAGAGAGAAAAAGAAATACTATTCCTAAAAACCATCTAAAATCCCAGATACCTCTAAATCCAAATACACCATTTTGGTTGCACTGTTTACTATAGTAAATAGAGTGAACAATTTGTTTGATGTGACAGAAAACAAAGAGAAGATATTATTTTCATTGCCTTAGAGTTAGGCTTTAAGCACAAAATGTGTGCTTTCATAGTAAAGCACTGAGAAGCTTAGAATCAAATAATGCATTATGCACAAATACTCATGTTTTGCTTACAAGTAACATTTACAAATTGTCATTCCTGATCAGTGTTTAGTAGAAATTAAATTATTTTGTCATTAAAGAATACAGGAAACTTTCATTTTTAAAAGTTCTCAAAACCTTTCTTGAGATTAGATTATTTGGCTAATCTTTATTATTCAGTCTCCATGTACCGTCTTCTTAACTGTAGATGTGAAGATATTCAAGTCTGCAATTGAGTGCTACAGAGAAGTTCAATTAAATGTGTAGCTCACTTTTAGGTGTTGGAAAGCTATCCCAGGGGTTTGCATTATTTTGGTTATAGTTAAGCACTGTAACACATAGGCCTCAAAATACAAAGTTCCCTAAACTCAATGGACTTTATTTCTCGTACATTGGTTCTTACTAATCTAATGTCTTTCTTCCAAATAAATGGTTCTCAACACTTTTTTTTTTATCTTGAGACCAGTTTACACTCTTAAATATTATCGAGAACTGTAAAAGTTTTTATTTACTTCTGTTATAGCTATGAATATTTATAGATATAAAATTAAAACAAATTTAAAATATTTACTAATTTCTTTAAAAGTAGTAACAAATCTCCTATGTTAACATAAGTAATGCATTTGATTAGAAAAAACTACATATTTTCAAACATATTTTAGTGAGAAGAGTGACATAACTTTACATTTTTATAAACCTCTTTAATGTCTAGCTTAATAGAAGACAGTTGGATTTCATGTCTGCTTTTTCATTATACTTTGTCACATCTTGCTTTGGTTCTAATATATACATATTTGCATCCCGTCTTATAGTGAAATATACTAAGCAAAGGGAAGAGCAATTTCGTAGTCCTTCCAGACATTTGTGAATGTTTCAAATAATAGTAGATAGTCTTCTTTGAAGTTTCAAGTGGTAGTTTGATACAAGTGGTAGTTTTTTAAAGGTTACTTGCAATGTGGAGTCTGCGCCATATCAATGAACTTTTCATGGTATTTTACATTGAAATCCATTGGTGTTTCTTGCACTTCAAATGAATCTTTTATCCTTGGATTATTTCTATGTCACGTGTTGGTCATCTGGAAAACATTGGTTTGCCGAGTTATGCAGATCTCCCAAATGTTACCTTATTTCATTATACAATATCAAAAAGTCACATCTGCTAATATCTCTGATTTTCTTGATGTCATTATGCAAATACTTTTGACTTCACAGACCCTCCAAAGGGTATCAGGGTTCCCCAAGAGTTTCCAGATGTGACTTATTGCACCACTGCTCCATACAATGATCCAAAGATCCTGGCTTCTTCCTGGCTTTTCTATCCTCCCTAAGACCTCATCAGGTTGTCTATATCCAGCCAGTTGAAGGAGACAGATCCTGGATGGCACACTTGATTCTTAAAAATCAATTTCCCAGAAGTGACACACATTATGACTGCTAGTATTCCATTAGTGAGAGCTGTTTATATGGGCACATCTGGATGTGAAGAAGTGAGACAGGAAATGCAGTCCCTAGGAAATATTGTCTTGCTGCTAAAATGCTCTAACATCGTACTGTATATATATTGAACTGCAGGGGAGATTCTTTCAACCTCCGCGTCTTGACAATAGCATAGTTACTTCTTAAGGAAATCTCAAACCTAACTGAACAAAAGAGAAGGCAGGCCCTCACAAATGAGATTCAGTCACAATACTGCTGTGTTACTGAATCGCTGGGATGCAGTGTAGCTACAGTGGCTGCCCCTTGCTTCTGTTGATTCTTGTACTAACTATTCAACAATGGAGCAAATTTCTTCCTGAAATTTTATTAGAAGAGTAATAATTGTATATAGTGAAAATATGTAAAAGCAGTTTCAAAGGATATATAAATGAGGAGTATAAGTCTCCCTCCCTTCTAGTGCCTGATTCCCTCCTCTTCCCCTTGGTAAACTCAGTGAAAATTCTGGCATTTTCTTCCAGAACTTTTGTTAATTTTCTGAAACCACAAAAAGTCAAACTAACAGGGAAATTACTCAGGTAAGGGAAATTGGGATTGCACAATGGGGCTATAATAATATTTCACATAGGTAAGCCAAGTTCTTTTCAAAATGTCTTTCCTGATGTGCAATGGCATCATAATTCTACAACTGAACTCTTGATAGATTTTTCAAGATGATATCACACATACTTCCTTCTGTAGATGTGTTTTGTAATTATAGAAATGATAATCAAATACAGTACTGGCTCTGTAATAAGATAAGCTTCCATACTTCTGGATCTTTTCCAAGCCTCTGTCCCACCTCTTTGCTACATAGAATTGTTGTGCCATCATTTTTATTGCATATAAAACCTGTATCAGGGCCAATTCTGAAAAAAAAGAAAGCACTTGCACTAATAGAAACTAAATTTATAAAGCAGGGAATTCATTACATAAATGATGAAAGAATTGAGAAGCTGAACTTGGGATATTGAGATAAAACAATCTCCTTTCCTCCCTCCCTCCTTCCTCCCTGCCTTCTCTCCTTCCTCCCTCCCTTCTCTCCTTCCTCCCTCCCTTCTCTCCTTCCTCCCTCCCATCTCTCCTTCCTCCCTCCCTTCTCTCCTTCCTCCCCTATTTCCCCTCCCCTCCCCTCCCCTCCTCTCCTATTCTTTCCTCTCCTCTCCTCTTCCTTTCTTTATTTTTGAGACAAGTTCTTGCTCTGTTGTCCAGGCTGGAGTGCAGTGGCACAGTCTTGATTCACTGCAACCTCAAACTCCTGGGCCCAGGTCATCTTCCCACAGTAGCCTCATAAGTAGCTGGTACCAGAGGTTTGCACCACCATGCCCAGCTATTTAAAAAAAAAAAATTGTAGGGTCAGGGTCTCCCTATGTTGTTGCGCAGGTTGGACTCAAACTCCTGGGTTCAAGTGATCCTCCAGTTTTAGCCTCCCAAAGTATTGGGATCACAGGTGTGAGCCACTGCTCTCAGTCCTCATTCTTTAACTGAACAGAACTTCAAAACCCATAACTCTGTAGCACTGCTATGGAAATTGCAGCTGCCTCAACATCCTCTTCCCCACCATCCAGGAGGGTGCCAGTGCTGGTGGAGGAAGCGCAATGACAAAATAAAAAATGATTAACCTGAAGGGCCTAGCCAGTATGGTTGGGTGCTGCAGGAATGTTCTCTGGGTGGCCTTGGACTGACCCAATTCTCCCACTTTCTCACTTGTAATTCTTTTTTTTTTTTTTTTTTTTTTTTTTTGAGACGGAGTCTTGCTCTGTAGCCCGGGTTGGACTGCAGTGGCCGGATCTCAGCTCACTGCAAGCTCCGCCTCCCGGGTTTACGCCATTCTCCTGCCTCAGCCTCCGGAGTAGCTGGGACTACAGGCGCCCGCCACCTCGCCCGGCTAGTTTTTTGTATTTTTAGTAGAGACGGGGTTTCACCGTGTTAGCCAGGATGGTCTCGATCTCCTGACCTCGTGATCCGCCCGTCTCGGCCTCCCAAAGTGCTGGGATTACAGGCTTGAGCCACCGCGCCCGGCCACTTGTAATTCTTAAGAATAACTGTGGAATACATTGGCAATGCAACATCCTGAGATAAGGAGAAACTGGCCTGTGTCGGTATATAGCAAAGACTCTGTTCCAGTCACTTGTAGAAACAGGATGTCCTTCAGTGCTTTACCCCCGTGTATCCTGTTGCCCATGGGGTATAAAACCCAGGGTAAGTTGTTTTCCAGGGTGCCTCACTTGTGGTACAAGTAGGACATGCACAGAAGAGACTCTTCACCCTGGATAGCTTTCCTGAGCCTTGAGAGATGATACATCATGAATTTTAGGCTTCTGCTGTCCCTTGCTGCCTATCTATAATAAGCCCACTTCATGGAGTGTGTGTGAGAGTTCTGTGTCACCAGACTTGGACAAATAGTAAAAGTGCAGCCCAAGATGCACTGGGCTGAAGTGATAATGGGTGCACAGTGAACCTGCTTCACAGGTGCCCCTTCAGTAAGTGTAAAGACTACTGGAGCAAGAAGTCACACTGACACCAATAGTGTACACAGGGACTGGAAATTTCACAGTTCAGGTGGTATCAACCCAGCCAGCAGAGTTGACACAATGCGGCAGGATTCAAACAAGCTCAACTCTTCTCTCTTCAGATCTTAAGATTCTGGAGGGTAATGGAGACCGAGATACATAAGAGAAAGGAGGCTGGAGTCTCATACGAAGAGAATATGGATTACCCCTGTTATTACAAGCAGTCAGTATTGAGAACTCCCAAGGCAAACAATTACAACCTGATTATGAAGAGGATCATTCTAGTTATATTCCTAAAATGCAAACTATTTTATGTCATTCCACTCTAAAAATCGTTCCCTTTACCTCAGTCTTCTCAAGGTAAAGTTCAATGGCTGAATTTTCAAAGCTCTCATTAATATAATTCCTGCCTAATCCTCCAGCCTCACCTCTTACATTTCTCATCTTCTTTCTCTTGCTCTCCTGGCCACTGAAGTTCTCAGCTTTCTACCAGGATTATTTTCTTCTTCTCCAACTTTTTCCTGGCTAACTGTGACTCATCCTCTAGGTACCATTTGAAATACTGCTTCTTGGAGACTTTCCCCAAATTTTAGTTAAGTCCCAATGCTATGTCCATCTGGTACATGATCCATTATTACACCCATCACACCTCATTGCAATTATGCTTTAATTAAATGTCTTCTCTGCTAGGCTTTAGAATATATAACTAAGAAACCTGGGTCCGCCTTGCTTACTGCCCTGACCCTTGGGCCCAGGCCATATAATTGATTCTCAAAAAATATTTGTTGAAAGAAACGAAGGAAGGAAAGAAGGAAGAAAGAAATGGTAGATTGAAATGAAAGAACGGTGAACGGAGAGATCTGAAGATCTGTAGAATATTGTTTCAAAGTGTCCAATGTCCAAGGCTGCATTGATATTAAATATCACCCATTTTAGTGATATTATTATAATATTTATTCCATCTAGATGGCATGATATTAAAATCTTTGCTAAAGCAACATTTTGCTAGTCCCATAGATCAGAAAACTTTAAATCCACCTTAAATGGGTGATACAATATAATGCTGTTTACCAAGCATCCATCAACATTGCTGACAATACCAAAGTTGCTTCACAAGAACGTTCTGTTGATCCAGAAGTTGATTTGTAGGGAAGTATGGTCAAAATTTAACCAATAGATCAATTTTAAAGGAAACATGTCTTTTTTTATAAATCAGGATACCTCTAGATAAAAGCAAACATCATAAATGACGTGGATTTTTATGTCATTTTCCCAAGAAAGAGTAAAAATCAAAGTCAGATAAATGATATTTATAGTAGAGAAATTTATAAAAACATGGTTCTAAAATGCATCACAGTATTCTGTTTTATATTGTGTCGGGAAGATTGAGGCTGGATGTGAGAAGGGCCTCTAACTGTAGGGTAAGCTTAAACAAAGGCACTGATGTAGGAAAGTTTATACTTGTCACATGTGCTCTGATTTCATAAAGAGAGAAAACGTTTAACTTTGAAAATATGTATCAAATTAAATTTGCTTGGGGAAAATATATATTGCATACATGCAATGCTAATTCTCCTTGCAGGAGGCTTTACTGCAATTTTTTAATGTACTCATGTATTTCACAGTACGGGGTTTTTGTCTGCTTACATTTCCCTGTCACTTTTTATAAAAACATCTTGCATTATTCAAACTGGAAAATAAATAATAAATCAAAACTAACATATGTTCTTTTCCATAAAAATTGTTGATTTCAGTGCCTTACAAAAATCTCACCAAGTAGCCATTTTCTAAATCTCATTTAATCACACTTAGATGAAAAGAAATCATTTTGTATGTCTTTGCATATGTACATGTGGCTAAAAGGAAGTGGATACAATATGTGATTTATCAGGGTGGGTTTTTAGAGTTGTGCATTTGTAATTTTTTTTCTTTTAAGCAACATTATATCTCCAATTAGGGAGTAACGAAATTTCCATTTCTTTGCAGCTTTCTCCCACATAAACACTTCAAATCTCAAAACTGTTCATTGGTTTTCTGACCTTTCCTGCTACATGCTATTAGAATCTTCTTTTACATTCTCTATTCATACTCCAGTGTAAACTATGTACAGGCACCCCCAGACATTATGTCTCTTAGAACTAAGGGCAAAGGCTTAGCCTAGAGATTATTCTCTATGTAACGTTAAAGCAGTACTAGATTAAGAGTTTTTGAGTCATTAGGTTCTTCATAGATGTCTGGCGTTTATTCCGATTAGAAATAATTTCTGTGTTTCTTCATTTAAAAAATGTCCTCCTCCCACTTCTTACCTCTTAACTTTCTGCATAAAATGATGGTTTCAACAACATTTTCTCATGAGCTGATAGTTTCTTTAGCTGAATGGGAAACAACTTTTCTGATTTTTATCTGGTCTACCTCAATATATTTTTTTGTTTTCTTCTTTATTGTATAAAGTCTGTACTGCTTCCTGTTAGACATTTACTGATACCTAAATGATGTGAGATCTTTCTGGGTGAGCAAAAGTAGATCTCAAAGTATAATTCTATCATTATAGAATGTATTAAAATGCTATTCCTTTGATGCATTATCAATTCATTATTTTATGTAATATATATAAATGTAATGTGTGTATTACATTTATATATAGATATAATATATTAATAATATAATATAACAATATTATAACATTAATAATATTCATATTATTAATGATTATGTTAATAATCATTAATATATAAATGGTTAGCAGTGAAGACAGATAACAGGAGTGAAAGCTGGAGCACATGTTTTAGGCAGAATTATCTAAGAAGGCCTCTTGAAGAGGTGACCCTAGACAAGAGACCTACATGAAGATAAGGAGTTGTCTTATTTTCTCACATCTCATGTCTAAGGTCATGAGAAGGTCTGAGAAACAAGGCTCTGGGCAGATAGAACAACACCAATAAAAGAAGCAAGAGAAGGATCTGCTTGGAGGTTTTGAAGAATAGCAGAAAGTAGAAAGCCATAGAGGAATCTGCAAGGTATAGCAGGAAGAGAATGAGCTGAGGAGCTAGCAGAGGCCATTTCTGCCAGTGCTTTGCATGCCATTTTGTTAAATGTTTTCCTACAGATTTATTAATATATTATTATCATTTTAGAACTAATTTTCTGATCCTAAAAGGACTGTAAAATAAACTACCTAGGGATATATTATAACTATTCTCTTACTGTTGGATAGTTAGGTTGTTATATTTTCTCAATATAACGTCTTTGCCCATAACACTTTGTCCTAATTTCTAGTTACGTATAGGACAGGACACTCTAAAGTTGCATTTTAATTACTGATAACATTTAAAAACAAAGAAAAGTTGTTACTTTGTTGTGTAAGAAACCAATACAGAAAATTGATGCTAAATAAGCTTTCTGGCTAGTCAGATCTCTGAATCTACTTTGCTTAATTGGCTCAAAAGAGCATGATGCTAATGCAGTAACAGTTACAAGCAAATGGCTATGTTGGCTAACATCATTGCTGCTCAACCTAACCAGCTTCCATGAGTTTCATAGGTCATAGGTAACACTTGGCAACCGTGTTAATGGTGCAGCACTTCGGGGTCATCATTATTAGAAAATTAATGCCAAATACATTCTTGTGGGTCACTCCATTCATATACACTTTTCCCTTTTTTATTTTCAAAACTCTCTTTACACCTTTTCACTTAAATTGATGACCTTTGACTCATTTTACTGAAGCACACTGAAGCAATTAAAAGAGAGTTTCCTAATTGTCTTAACACCAAATCTACCAGTCTGTCTGCATCTACATACATCAGCTCTGCATTTTCTCCTTGCAACAGATTCACTGTCCCTCTTCTTACTTAAGGTCAAACCCTGTACTTCAGCATTGGTTTCCATCCTCTCTAAGTTACTCAAGAATTTTGCTCCCACCCTATCAGTTTCTCCCTCTCACTAGATTGCTTCCATCAGGTACAAACATCTTCCAATAACTGTATTCGACAAAACCAATAAAAACAAATGAACAAACCTCCCTGGACTCCTCTGTGTCTTTTTTATTGCAGCCCTGTTTCTCAACATCTTACTGCAAGACCTCCTGAAAAAGCTGGCTTTACTATCTGTCTGCATTTTCTCACCTCCCCTCATTTAATAAAGCTCTCTTTACTATTTTTCCACCAAAACTACTTCTAGCAAAGTTGGCAGTAACTTTCTCTTTGCCATATTTAATATTCACTTTTTAATCTTCATCCTTATCACAATTTATCATCATCCTTCCTTGTCAATGTTTTAACCAAAACTCTAGAACACTAGTGCCCTGGCTTTCTTCCTACATTACAGGGCACTCCTCCTTAGTCTCCTTTTCTGGATCCTCTTTTTCAGACATGAGAAGTTGCAGAGCCTTGGAGCATAATTCTCAGCATTCTTCCTTTCCCTAAGTGTCTCCCTTAAGAAATCTCATTCTTTAGTTTGCCTTTAATCTCTACTTACATGCTAATGACTGAAACTCATGTCTACTGTTTAAAAATCATGTGAATTAAAGACTGACACATCCTATACCCTACTTGACAACACTGCTTGAGATGTCTAACGGGCAACCAAGACTTGATGTTGACAAAATAGAACCGTGGATTCTGCACACATACTACTTTCATTCCCAAACCTGCTCCCTGTCTTTCTCATGTCAATAAATGGAAACACCAAATTCTAATGCCTCGAGACTACAAACCTAGAAGTCAAATCTGATCATTCCCTTCCTACACCCTGCATCTAGGACATTAGCAAATTTTGTAGCACTAACTTCAAATGATATCAAGAATATAACTAGATGTAATCTTACATGACATTAGGATATATACTTTTCACTGCCTCCATTGCTACCTTCTCAATCAAAGCCAAATGCATCTCTTAGACTAAAGTAAAAATACCAAACTGATTTTCCTCTTGCAGCTCTTGCTCCTGCCAGAGTTATTTTCATAACAGACATAGTGATATTTATAACTATAATTTGAATCGTATCATACTTATACTTTTCAATGTTTTCTTACACTTAGAACAATATCCAAACTCTGTATGTTTTTAGAAAGCTGGGGAAAATTAGGAGTTATTTTACATTGCTCAGGTTCAATCAAATGTGAGGATCAACCTATAATGTTCAAAAAGTTTTTTAACAAATATCTATTAATCTCTTTTCAGTAAAGCATATTTGAAAAGTATATAAATGTTTTAATAATGGAACAAGAATCAGAATCATAATGAAAAAGAATATTTGCCAGTGATTTAGATGTCTCTAATTTTGACATATAAACTAAAATTATACTAGGAATATATAGGAAAATTGAAAGTAAAGTTTTTATTCAGGGTAAAATATTTTTTAATATTTTCCAAAATGTATGTTTCCTAAAGAGAACATTTCAGTGTGAAGTAAACTTGAGTATCCTTTCTCTTAAGGCAATTTATCAATTAAGACGAACATAAAATTCCTGAGAACAGTAATTCTAGTGAATTTCAAAGACTGACTTTCCTTTATTTGGGAAGGGCAACCTGCTCAAGTAAGTGGACAGCTTCAGGAAAAATAAACACAGATGGCACAGACCCTGAAGATCTGAGGGGTGATAGATGTCACACACAGACAGCCTGCACGTCCCACTCAAAATATTGTTTTTTTCATGTTGTATTTTTTGTTTTAACACACCCTGGGAGAATGTGACTTGAAATTTGGCCAAACATATGGTATATTTAGATTATAAAATACCCTGTAATAATATAAAACTGAAACCAAATTTCTTTAAATTAATAATACTTTGTATAAACATGTATGCTATTTTGTCATGAGAGCTTTTTGTAGTACCAATAAATTTATCATCAAAACCAATCCAATTTCTCCCTATTTCTAAATATGCAATTGTTTTATTCCCTTCCTTTCTCAATCTTCATGTCTTTATGTTTAGTAATTCCATAGTTGTCAGAGAAAATACTAGGGTTTGTGTTCATTTGCATTTTAGCTTGACTGTTTGACAATGTTTTCCAAACAGGATCATGTTACATGTGCCCGGGTAAAGAGACTTTGATCTTATGTAATACTCAAGAGAATGGAATCATTTAGAAAATAAAACACAACCAGGGAAGTGATATAAATCTGGAAAATATTATAACCCTCATAAATCACATTTACAATGTGTTTTTTTCACCTTTATAAAAGAAAACTGTAACACAACACTGCTAAAACTTACACTCTTTTTTTTTTTTCTTCTTTTTTGAGACAGATTCTTGCTGGGGTGCAGTGGTGCAATCTTGGCTCACTGCAACCTCCGCCTCCCGGGTTCAAGCGATTCTCCTGCCTCAGCCTCCTAAGTAGCTGGGATTACAGGCACATGCCACCATGCCCGGCTAATTTTTTTGTATTTTTAGTAGAGACGGGGTTTCACCATGTTGGTCAGACTGGTCTTGAACTCCTGACCTCGTGATCTGCCCACCTTGGCCTCCCAAAGTGCTGGGATTACAGGTGTGAGCCACTGCTCCTAGCCAATTTACACTGTTAAAAATCAATGGAATTAACAAACAATGGAATTAGTCACAGACTAAGAATGCTCATCTTTCTAGAGTTACAAGATTGTAGCGAAACACTCTTGTCTCATTATCTCATAAGCAATTAATACTTTATGTTTTGTTGCACTGAACATTTCATATCCA
Source organism: Chlorocebus sabaeus (assembly GCF_047675955.1). Classification (NCBI taxonomy): domain Eukaryota; kingdom Metazoa; phylum Chordata; class Mammalia; order Primates; family Cercopithecidae; genus Chlorocebus; species Chlorocebus sabaeus. The sequence continues at coordinate 48,563,431 of NC_132916.1, read as the reverse complement.
TTACTGCTGTTAGATAATATTCTGTTAACTTTGTTTTCAAAACTATGCTTCTAGCTTCATATTTATTGAGGTATAACTTACAGAGAAAATAATATCTAGCAGTACTAATTATTTGGTTATTTGACAATATTAAACTCAGCTATCTTCGTTTTTTGTTTTTCATTGAGAAGGAAACAAGAAACAGACAAGAAGAATTGGACTCATTATGCAGCACACTATGATGCCGCAGTTAACACACTGCAGAAATGCATTAGAAAGTAAGTAGTGGGGGGTCTAGGTGTAAAAATTTTTTAATGGATTAATTGTACTCATAAAACCAGAGTGCAAAATCTTGAGTCCATTCATTCTGTAGGTTTCTGGTGAATTGAGGGTACTGGGTGTACCTTCCTGGGGGTCACAGCCTTTGTGAGTGCCAATGTAGCTACAGATCTCTTCAGAAGCAATTGTAAAGTGTGCCTGCTTGCGTGCTGTTGGTTCCCCTCTCAGGACTAACTGAGAGCACCAAACTCATTCTCACTTTTAATTTAAATAAAAGATATGAGGACCTATCACTAGAGATTTTTCTGTCAGAGTAGAAAAGAAAAAGAGTGTCCCCGTGGTATCGATATTGCTATTTTGCCTCAAAATGCCTAGGTTTTACACATAAGAAAGATGACATTTTTGACGTAGCTCCTAATTACTTCAGTTTTACATATTACGCTACCTCTGAGTGTGAAAACCCTGGAGTCCTACAATTACCATTAGACTCATTCCTCTAGCAGTTTGCATGTGCTAATGAAGAAAAAAGAAAAACTAATTATATTCTATAAATGACTGTTTATTAGTGAGTCATCCTCCTTTTTACCCTTCTAAGATGCATTTCTGATTGCATCAGGCTGTATACACATTTTGCTTTACTAAAAATTAAAAATATAACCTATAAAGAAGAGGAAGAGAAGTGACACTCTAAGTGCTACGTTGAAACTTAAATATTTCAAAATTTCTTCATGCAAATCTCAATCAAGAAAGAGAGCTAAATAGCCTCATTTTCTCTGTATTGTTTTGCATCCATTAGCATGGTGTTTACTGAACATTGCTCCCTGGTTACCTATAGTGTACTGAACTACTAAACCAAAGGTTCAATTGCATTTTCAATGTAAATTTTAAGTACAAAGCAGAATAGAATAGGTTTGTCACCATATGAAAGCCATGAAAAACAGCCACTTATTTGCTCTTTCTTTGCCAAATAATCTGGATGCTAGAAACAAAGATAATTTATTCCGCTATTTAATATCCCTTGAGTCGTATTTTTAAATAATTTCCCCCTATTTCATCAAAGCATCAATTGTCCCGGAGTGAACCGACAGGTAAAAAAAAAATGACATTCTGCCCTCTAAAGCAAATTTATCAACTGCCAATCTTAATTTAGTTTCCAAATGAGTCCCAAGGGTCACGTCTGGGTTACTGTTTACAGTAAAGGGGGTGATTTTGACGCAGCCATCACAGAACTTATCAAAGACCAAAAGCACACCAGGGGCTGGGGTGGACTATGAGGAATTTGGCATACTTTTCAGGTAAATTTTAAACTATTTCAGGATGTAAGGCATGGTGCCCAATCTTCTGGCTTCCCTGGGCCACACTGCAAGAAAAATAATTGTCTTGGGGATCACATAAAATATACTAACACTAACTGTAGCTGATGAGCTAAAAACATAAATCACATAAAAAAAACTCACAATGTTTAAGAAAGTTTACAAATGTGTGTTGGGCTACACTCAAAGCCGTCCTGGGTCGCGTGCAACTTGCAGGCTGTGATTTGGACAAGCTTGACCTAAGGGGCCATTTAATAGGAAATAATTGCAATGTGGACCAATTATTTCAAGGTTTTCAGAACATTACAGTGGTTTCACTTTTTAAAATTCAAATATTTTTAAATTTAAAGCCATGGAACTCTTAATGCAAATGTATTCTTGTAATTTTGCATGGCTCCATAAACAATAAACCTATACAAGCACAGCTTTTTAAAACTGGGCATAAAATAAAAATTACTACCCTAGAATAATTCCCATAGAGTGGGCTTTAGAGACAAACAAGGATGGTAATTGCTTAGGTCATGTTCATATTTGCTATTGTTTTATTTCCAGCAGGACACTATCTTGGAATGTTATTATCTGTGCTTTTAATTTTTATACTTATGCTTTGCAAACTTTCTCTTCTGAGTTAGTGATATCCTCGTTGCTTCAAAGATAATTAGCATTGTTTTCATAGGAATGCAAAAAGAAAGAAATGGTTGGTGCTTGATTTTTATTTTATTTTTCAAAAGAGCCTCTCAAAGACCGCATCAGAAATAATAGCTTTGAAACCAAAGCCTTTGATTCATGAAAGAGTAAAATGTTGCTGAGAAAGAAATGTTGGGTAAGGGAAACTGCACTTGGTTTATTTTTTTACTAACAGTTTGAAAAGAGAACAGATAAAACCATAAAAGTCCATTTCCAGAGAGAACGGAGTAAGAAGTTGCAGTAATTGGGTCAGGTATGCCTTTGAATGAGTAACAGATCATCTTGTGAAGATGGCTGAGTTTCAGACAACTCTGGTTGTCTGTTCTCATCGCTCTTTAGGAGGACCTTCTACTAACATTTTACATGCTTGGTGCCTATGAATCACCCAGAGGAAATAATGCTTGCTCATGTTCCAAAACTTTGCGGATGCTTGGGGGACTCTTCTGTTTGGAAGGACCCTCTTTCAATACCCATGAAATTTTTTGAGGCCCTCAAAAAAGAAAATGGGGTTCTTGACATCCCCTGGGGAATCTGAAAGCGGTTTTAAGAATAGGGAAAGATGTCAAAGTAAGATAGTACAAATTAACACAGTTCATTCATAGTCATAGGAACTATAGCTGCCATCTAGATCTTGTGGAGGGAAAGAATGCAACTCAGTTATGAGAGGAAACAGGAGAACTATTAAATGGTTTACATTGTTTTAACCACAAGGGTCAGGAAAGTCAACATTTGTGTGGAAATATGCAAGCATAGTTTTAGTTTTCAACCAAAGAATATCCTAAAAATTAAGATCTTTAGCTTCTGAAAATTCAATTATAAAGAAAATAAAGAAAACTAGAGGCATGTCTGGATACATTTTGGAGTCAGATCCACCTTGGAGAAAGGCTTGGGGACATTTCTAAAAGAATTTTACCACACAAAAGCAGCATAATATAACTTGGGAATTAAAGGAAGAATTTAAGCCTAAGTTCTCCTTAGAGTTCTGGGTAATCTACTTGGTTATTTCACTTGATATCTTGGGTGGTATCAGCAGTAAGTATTACATCAGGTGATGAATTTGTTTATGCACAATTATCAAGATGTACCCTAGGATCCCTGATTCAAAGGATGGCCAGAAATCAAGAACTTACCTTGTGCCCTATGTCAAAGTTCCCAGTAATTAAATCCTTACAACTCAAAATATGTTTGATAGGCAAACAAGAATGTCATCACATAGCAGTTAGGGATGCAATAACTTAGGCCTTACTCTAAGAGAATCATAATCTATAATTAAAAAGATGTCAAGGTGAATTATATAAGGGTTAGTTTTCAAGAGCCCTAATTTGAGGTGACCTAATGCTGGGATTACTTTCCTTTTGCTTGCTACCACCGCAGAGTGCTGGAATTGACCTGAGAGGTGTAGACCGCATTATCCACGCAATAGTGGAGGAGAAGAAAAAGTCCCCAGCAGCTGTATTTGTAGATCTAGGCAATTAGTGAAGTCCACTCTATTACCATTTGATTTCATTCCAGTGAGCATCGTTCATGTGCCTGACATTTTCCTTGATCCAGGCGATGCATAAAACATGATTCCAACATTGAAGAAGGGATAGTTAAAGAAACATGTAATTAGAAGATATTGATAAGAATAACTTGTTGCATTTGTTTTATGACACATCAAATGGGCTTATTTATAAACATCTAAAATTCTCTTAACTGATTCTGTAATTCCTCACTACTGTGTGGTGGCTCAGTGGCATTCGCCTGAATAACGATGATGCGTGGTCTTTTAGCAAATTCAAGGAGAGATGGAAACATAAATACATATTACAATACAGTGTGGGAAATAATATCATAATTATTTATAAATTTATGGAGAGTTATTCAGCATTTTAAAATTCTTATTTATTACTTTTTTTTTTTTGAGACAGGGTCTCACTCTCTCACCCAGGCTGGATTGCAGTGGCACGACCTCAGCTTACTGCAGCCTGTACCTCCTGGGCTTAGGCAATCCTCTCACCTCAGCCTCCTGAGTATCTGGGAATACAGGTGGGAACCACCACAACTGGCTAATTTTTTGTATTTTTGGTAGAGATGGGGTTTCACCATGTTGCCGAGGCTGGTGTAGCTCAGGTGATCCACGCGCCTCAGCCTCCCAAAGTTCTGGGATTATAGGCATGAGCCACCGTGCCTGGTCTATTATTACATTTCAATTCAGTAATCTGTCATTTGACAATCACACGTTTCCCCAATAAGTAAGGTTATACTGGCCTCAAAAGATGAGATGGGAGGCATTTCTGCTGTATTCTTAGAAATAATTTGTGTATATTGGTAATACAACATTCCTAAACATTTTTGAGAATTTTTCAGTGAAATCATGTGAACACAAAGTGTTTTTTTTTTTTTTTTTTCTGTCAAAAGGTTTTGATTAATGATACAATTTATGTAATGGATAAAAAGGTCTTCAGATTTTTAATTTATTTCAAGTTGTGGTATCCAAAGAATTTGTCTATTTCACCCTGATTGTCAAATATATTGGTTTAAACTTGTTCATAATGTACTCTCTCTCCAATCATCTACAGAGTTATTTGTCATATTAGCAAAATGTGATTTTACTTATTTTTTCATTTAATCACTATTGATAAGGACCTCCTCAATTTTATAAACACTAAAAGGCAATTTGGCTTTATTGTTTCTTTTCCCCTATTGTATATGCATTGAGTTCTGCTATTGTCCTTGTTATTAGAAAGTTTCACTTTAGAGAAGTTTCGGTTGTTGTTCTCTCACTAGCTTCTGGCTACGGAAGTTAAGATCATTGAGTTTTGAGCATTTGTTCTCTTTTAATATCTCCCTTTAAGGTCATATTTTTTCCTTTAAGCATTTCTGTAATTTCACAACACCAAGTTTTTTTTTTTAGCATAAATTCATTTTTATTGAGTTCAAAATACTTTCTAAACTCCATTCCAACATATTAGGTCCATAGGTTCAGAAGCGTATTGCTTAATTTCCACACAGTTGCAGATTTTCTAGCTTAATTCTATAGTTGTCAGACAATACTTGCTGAATAATTGCAAATCATTCTATAATTTGACTATTCTACATTTTGAATAATTATGATTGAATATTCTATATGCCTTTGAAAACCCTTTTGTTTGGTGGAGTGTAATATATATGTCAATTATATCAAGTTTTTTAACTGTTTATATAGATATTCTATATCCTTATTGCATTTTCATCTGATTGATATATCCAGAGAGCAGTGTAAACGTTTCCCACTGTGATTGTGGATATGGCTCTTTCTCCTTTTAATTCTATTAATTTTACTTCATATACTTTGAAGCTGTATTATTTTATTCAGTTAATGTTGAATTGCAACATCTTCATGTAGATTTACCTTTTTATCATTATGACATTTTCCCCTTTATCTTTAGTAATGTTTCCTGCCTTAAACATTACCTCATCTTATATTAAAATTACTACATCACAAATCTACAAAAATTACATTTGTGTTTACAGGAACAGATTTTTCCTTGTTCTTAACTTATAATTTAAATCCTATTTAAGGCATATCTCTTATAGATAACATACATTTGGGTTTTGTGTCTTTATCCAGACCAACAATCTTAGCAGCCTTTTAATTGGAGTATTAGTACATTTACATTTAATATATTTATTGATATATTTAAGATTACAGCACTCATCTTGATATTTTTTTCTTATTGACCCTCTCTGTTGTTCTTAGCATTTCTTCCTTCTTAGCATTGCTTAGGCTAATCAATGACTTTTGTTATTTAATTTTTCAGCTATAGTTAGTTTTTAGGAGTTATGCTGTCTTTTAGTAGTTACCCTAGAAATTACTAGTCCTGAACTATTATAATCTAACATAAATATTACCATTAACATTTCTATAATAATGCTAGAACCTTAGAACACTTTAGCTCCTTTCTACCTTTTGTGTTATTGTTGTAATGAATTTTAATTTTCCAAACATTTACATCCTCAAAGATTTTATTGCTATTGTTTTGTGTTTAACAATACCACCTGTGTTATTCTTTCTAATATCTTCTTTCCTTCCTAAAATTCAATTTTTCTCTCTGGGGTGTTTTTTTCTCATTCTGCCTAAATAACTACCTTTAGTATTTCCTTCAGTTAAAGTTTGCTAATAATTATTTAACTTAGGTGTTGTTGAAAAATGCTTTCATTTCATCTTAATTGTTGAAGAATATTTTTGCAGGTTAAAGAATTCTAGGTTGGCATTTTAAAGCACTTTAAAGATGTCATTCAATTGTCTTCCTGTTGAAAGGTCAACTGTCAGTCTTTTTCTGTTCTTTTGGGTCTTTGGGTCTTTTATCTTTGTGCGCCTTTTATAATTTTCTCTTTAATTTAGATTTTTAACGCTTCTATTCATCTATACCTAAATCTGTTTTCCTTGATTACACTTGAAATATTAAAGTATTCTTGAATCTGTGGGTTGACGTTACTAATTAATTTTGGAAAACTTTCTGCCATCTTCACTTCAGATATTGCTTCTATCCAATTCTGTTTTTTTATCCCGTTAGTTCAATAATGTGCATATTGAATCTTTTGTTGAACCCACATGTTTTTGACATTCTTTTCTCTCTTTTTTTAGTATTTTTAACCCTTTTCTGTGCTTTAGTTTGGAAAATTTTAATAAATTATTTCTCAAGTTCCTTAATTATAAATTCTATTCTTTTAAATCTACTATTAAACTTACTTAATGAGTTCTTGCTTCTAGATATTATATTTCTAAGTCTTAGAATTTCCATTTCATTCTTTACATAAATTCCAGCTCTCGGGGGGTAAATTCTTTCTCTTTCAATGAATTAGTTCTAGTTTTCCCATTTATTTTCTTTAATATATTGTGCATGTGTTTTTAAAAATCTTCATCAGATAATTAAAATATCTGAATCATCTCTTGGTCTATTTCAATTGTGTATCTTCTTCTCTTTCAATCATTACATTCTTTCTTTTAGCATCTGTAATGATTTTCAATTGCCTGATGTCATGCACATAAATAAATTGTAAATGTCTAAAATAATGGTATCTTTATCCTAAGATGTTTCTTTTTTCTCTCAACTAGAGAGATAAAGTGACGGGTAATCAGCTAATTTCAATCAAGAATTGTGCTGAGTTGTGTCTGGATTTAGTTCTGGTAATCTTCAGTCTGTACTTGGTTTGCCCCTGGCTTGTTCTTCAGGTCTTTTCACATGAAAGTCTAGTTTATTCTATAGAGTCCTTCCCTGTCTTCAAACTAATTTGGCATGACTGCTGAAAAATTTTTATTATGCATTTACAGAGTTTTCCATTTATATTTTTAGCCTAGTACAGAATTTCCCTAATGCCTTAACAGAAAAATTGCCTATGTGCTTTAGACCTCCTCCCTCAAAGCTATGCTGATTTATACATTTGCCAAAAAATAGCATTCAACAGGATGTTAAGCCTGAAATCTTAGCCTCCTGCCTCAACCAGAAACAACAAATGCACCCAGGGTATAGCACGTTTACAAAGCCAGCTGATCTTTTTGGAATATAACCTTTTTTGAGTAGTCATTACTTTAACAGATCTCTGTTGTTTTCAACTTATTGGTATCTAAAGTTTACAATATATATACACACAGAAGTACTAGATAAATTATACAAATATATATTTCTTGCTTTATCTCTTGGTCAATTTATATAAGGATTTTGATAGTTCATATAAAACATTCTGGCCGAGTGTGGTGGCTCACGCCTGTAATCCCAACACTTTGGGAGGCCAATGAGGGCAGATCACTTGAGGTCAGGAGTTCCAGACCAGCCTGGTGAACATGGCAAAACCCCATCTCTACTAAAAATACAAAAATTAGCTTAGTGTGGTGGCACACACCTGTAATCCCAGCTACTTGGGAGGCTGTGGCAGGAAAATTGCTTGTACCCAGGAGGCAGAGGCTACAGTGAGCTGAGATTGCACCACTGCACTCCAGCCTGGATGACAGAGCAGGACTCTATCTCAAAAACGATAATAAAATTATTTTTCCTCTTTTATTCATTTTTTTACAAAATAAATTTTGCTTTATTCTCTTTTTTCTTCTCTTAGTAGAAAGTGAATAAAAGAAGTTGGATTCTTTGGGGATGATGATAAATCCTTTTGGACATTTTGAATTTAAGGTGACAATAGAATTGGCTTGACACCAGCAGGAAGTTGGAGATGTGACATGTTAACTTAGCAACAAGGTCAAGACTGAAGATATGAATCTGGTAGACATATGTATAAAGATTATAGTTTATGTCAGTGAATGGCATTTTCAAGTAAAAGAATGGAGACAGAATAAGAACATTTCATGGACTCTTTTCCTCCCTTTAAAGATATTAAAAGGAAATAGAAAATAAAGAAAAATGAATTTAAGAAATGAGGAAATAATCAGTTTAATTCAATGAAGTATAAAGGAAAACAAGAGAAAGGAGATGGTGACTGACTAAATTCTAACTGGTTGGTTCATTTCTAGATTTGGGAAAGAGTTACATTATATTTAATTATTAATAACAGGTCGAATATCTTTCCCTGCATCATCAGGCAAAAATCTGCTTTGATAGTTGGGAAATAAAAATTTTTCTAATTAGTTTAGTAATCGTTAATTGAAATTTTCTCAGATATATAAATTTTACATTAAGAAAATCAAAATTAAAAAAAATGAACCCAATATATTGTCATTATATTTGTTAAATTTTATCTTAAATCAATTATTATAGGTAGTCTTTGTTTAATAGTGATTGCTCATATATTTTTATCTCATGAAGAAAGTAAAGAAGAAGAGTTATTTTTTCAAATAAAAAAGATTATAACATATTTCTCTGCATACCATCTTTTTACATATGAGGTCAGAAAAGCAAATTTTGTTACAAGCATTGATTTGATTGAGCAAAAGAATCCAAATATCTGATATCTTTCTAAATGAATTATTCATTTTGTTACAGAAGAAATAAAACTGAGATTGTTGGAACGGTACATTATTCCACATTGCACTTGCATCTGGTTTTAAGGATTTGTTCCCTATAGCCTACGGTATATGACAGGTTTTATCTCCTTCCTGTCTCTTAACATTCACAAGAGTGCAATTTTATTCCCTAAAGCTTAAATAAGCCACATTGTTACATGACTTTTTTATATAACAAATTTGTAAATTAATAAGTTACATCTAGATCTCTGAATCAACTATCAAAATTATTAAAATATGACAGCTTTCTAGGATGCATTCATTCTGAAACATACATTAGGTATAAATTTCTGTCACTATAGCGAAATCTGAGAGAGATATACCTGCATCCCCTAGTCCAAAGGGTTAAATAAAGACAAATTGTGTTGTTTTAAGTGTACAATAATCCCTTGGTTTATCCTTCATGCTCTGTAAGTTTATTGTTTTATTTGTAAAGTTAGGCACATCATTCACTAATGGTGCCCCATACATTATAAAGGTAGAAACATATCTGAAAATAGTAATATGAAGAAAAGTGTAAGTATATAATTTCAGCCTGAGTAATTTATAATTTTATCATATGCAATATAATATAGGTTTTTACAGACAATCAGAAGACCACTAAGTTTCCTTCCCTTTGTATTACTATTCAAAAAAATAATACAATAAATTTTTTTCTCCCAGATGAACTGAATAGATTAATTACCATATTATATGTGTTTTCCTTCTTACTGCTATATACTTTCAACTTAAAAATTACTTCAGAACAAATGGCATATCTCTCCTGTGTTGAAAATAACTCAACTCAGTTGATGGCTGAGGTTAGTTCTTATTTCTCTCTATTTGATATATGATCAAGAGAACCACAATTGCCAAGAATAATACAACAGAATAATAAGGCTATATGAGCAATTGTCAAAACTATTAATTCAATAGCCCAAGTCACATTTGATGCTCAAAGGCAATTTCAAACAGTTACCAGACACTTCAGGTTACAGACTAATTTTTTCTCAGTTTCCTTAACAGGACATCTACGAAAATATCAACCCAGGAAGTTACACACCGCTAAATGCTTTAGGATATTTAGTTTCAACACTAATATCTCATGCATTAGCATAAGCAGAAATAATTACAATTATATTAAATGTGTATGTTTATTTGCTGCTATCATCTTATGTATCATTTTATATTATATTCCCATTATTTTGTTAATTTAACTATGATATAATATTTAAAAGTTTCTCCAGTGGATTATTTTTATTTTTCCTTAGATTTTATGGACACTATAATTAAAATATGCTATTTGAAATTTTAATAACAATGTTGGATTTTCATAGAATTTTCAATGAAGAAAATGTATTAACTATATCCCTATGTATACAAAGAAAGCACAATCAAAAGGGTTAGTCCTGTGTATCACATTATTGAAATTAAGTCACTTCAATATGAATGTACACAGGCAGTTGGTTGATCACTATAATTTCCGTTTCACTCAGAAGCATATTGCAGATAGTTCATTAGAAAAAGCAGAGAAGACAGCACAAAGTTCTAAACTCTAATCAGGTAACAAAAATTTACCTTAATGGTTTACCACATTTTATTACCTCTTACCAATATCAATTATGAAGCCATCACCTCTTTACAAAAGATTTCATGGAAATAAATACATCTCTTTCACATATATAAAGCCCACAAAATTTCAACCCTGATTCTACTTCACAAACGTCTCCCTCAGCCTCAAACTAACTGATCCATTCATAGGTTAGACACATTCAAACTATTTTTTTTTTTTTTTTTGGTGGATTGAGAAAAACAATGGTTTACATTCTTTTAGTATTATCAGAAGTTTCATGTGTACCATTTTTGAATTTCTATCTTTCTGTACATTTTTCCATTACCATTGCTTCCTTCTAGCACTGTATTACTTGAAGAATATGAGGCAGTTATAACAACTAAAGAATTAAATGGTATAAATACACCTTTTTTCAAACCCTTTGAACAGGAAAGAGAGGAAAACCCAGTACAGATAACTATATAACTTTGCCCTTTATGGTTTTCTTTTAGATTATTTGTTAAAAGGGAAATTATTAAATTTTTATGTGCTCTGCACAGCCTAGCCTTAGTTTATAGGATGAGAAGAAAATAAAAGATTAACTGTTTTATTGCCAGGGGATAGTCATTATCTGCCCGTGTACATTGGAAGAATTCTTAGCGCCCTGGCTGTGTTTTCAATGCCTGTATCCAAGGTCATGAAGTCATGAGCTTTATTCTGTGCCCGCAGTCATCATGTGGAGCAGTGAACACAATTACAGAACATTTGTGCAGCCAGCTTTGCTCAAATCTCTTTCTCTCTTTTCTTAATATTAAACAAATTCTCTGATCTGCTGGATCATTTTACTCAGGCAATATGTCTGAACACCTGCCTTACAATTTTTAAGGTGATTATTTAAAATTGAAAATATCATTAAAAGTCATCCTACTGTGGAACTTCTTTGAAGAAAGTGGATTATAGAGTAGCAGAGATATATAAATTGGGCAAGGAATTCAAATCCTTGGAAAAGCATGTCTGCTTTTCTTACACTGAGGCGAATGTGAGTTTTCAGCAGCAATCCTGTCTGGGTCCCTCCTAGAGCCACTGAACAATTTCTTTTCATTGGTCACGGCACCTTCCTGAAAAGACTGCCTGCTAACCAGAGTGTGGGGAACGATGCCCTGCAAGAAACACAGAAATGGCATCCTCTAGGGAGATTTTGTCAGCCATGGTGAGGACTTGTCCACATTCTGATCATAAATTTACACATTCCAGAAGCTTTGGTTCTCTCTCATATCATGATGTCATCTTATTTTATCCTTCATCTTTTGTCATTGAATAAACACAAATCAAGATGATTTTCACTTGATATAAAGCCACATATCACAGTTAAATAATGAACAGCACATGCTGAGTGTTTTGTGGAACTCCTGCATTTAGGATCATAAATGTGTATTATCATTCTCCTCTTCTCTCTCCTGCCAAAATATATAGCTTGACAAGGCAAAAGTAGTTCCTGAGGAATTTTCTTTAAAAAAATTTTTTTTAGCTGTCTTGGTCTTTTAAAGCACGCAAGTATCTCTAGGTTTTAAAAACATCAACATGTTTCCAGGGACCTTCTGCTCTAATACAGGGTAAGTAAAAGAATATTTTTACAATTTTTATGTTTTGAAGTTTTAAATACGAGGAAGTACATACAAGTTTGAAACTCTCTCAAGAGTCAGAATTTGCTACTACCTTGAATGGATTACCTCATTTTACTTATTTGTTGTCAATTGCATTCTAATAGAAGGATGATGGTTTTTGAGATCTAAAGTCTATGCTCTTTGAGTAGTAAGGGTATCCATGTGAAAAATATAGTAGCAAGATACACACATACAGAGCAAAAAAAAACTGAGTGAAAAAAGCAAGTATTTAGTTTTCCTAGCCTTTTTAGAATAAAGGGTTTATTTTATTCATTTCTGTAACATATTATATCCCTCTAGTAAGGATTTCATTCAACCAAAGCCCATTAACTGTTAAATTATTGCACTGCTATTTAAAATCAATAATGAAAATGTTTTGCAGAGTAATAAGCAAACTAAGTGATTTCAGAAATCTTCAAGATTTTTTTTTTAATTCACATTTTGCTTCAGAAATGTCTCAGGGGTTAATGTTTTAAAGTACACTGGTCACTATAATAATCAACATTTCACATTAGTTTTGCTTAAGAAAAAGTACATTTTTGTGACTCACTAAACATATTTTTAAGAGAAAAATGCAGAAATATAAATCAAGACACCTTTCATTTTACTTTCATTGAGGTGCATCTAAGCAAGCAGCACAGGATGAGACTCTGCCTTACTTAGGAAGACACTTGCTAACACACTACTGATGACCCAGGCAAATTAGGGGTAAATTACCTTTGAGAGGTCCCCAGCCTCCAAATAGAAGCAGATAACAAACACATTCCACGTAACCCAGAGGACTAGCCAGACAGCATACTGTAGAGAAGCGAGAGAAAAATAACATATAATTAATTTGGAATCAGTCGAGTATGATTCAAATAAAACTTGAACTTTTGCACACCCAAATATAAGATTAGTGGGAAAGGTTAGATATTGCTTCTCTCTAAGGAACAGGATTAGATGTACGTTTATCTCTGTTGAGTTTTTTTTCCCCCTTTTTTTTCCTTTTCTTTCTTTTTTTTTTTTTTTTGACAAAGTCTCACTCTGTCACCCAGGCTGAAGTGCCGTGGCATGATCTCAGCTCACTGCAACCTCTTTCTCCTGGGTTCAAGTGATTCTGCACTCTCAGCCTCCCAAGTAGCTGGGACTACAGGTGTATGCCACCACACCCAGCTAATTTTTGTATTTTCATTAGGGATGGGGTTTTGTCACATTGGCCAGACTGGACTGTTGAGTTTTTTTTTTTTTTCCTTACTGTTACAGACTCATAGTATTATAGCTCAAATCTACTTCAGGATAAATTTTTTGGTTTTAAGACAAAAAATAGTAATCCACATTTTTGTTTTAAGAGTGAATAATTATAGTTTCTAGACATCTAAAAAAAATTCAATGCTCTAACATACATGTCAGATAAAACTCACCAAAAGAAAACTCACAGTTTCCTTAGCAAAACCATCCCCATGTAGGACAATGTATAACCTTTTCCCAAGTTGTCAAGGATAATCTTCAAATCAGTCTTTCTGCCTCTGTCCCATTCTAATCAGCTTTCTCTCTTTGGTGTCTCCTTTTCACATCTCCATTCACCTTCTTATTTTATCATTTCACTATCTCCCATTACAGTGACCATCTAGCTAGTGTCCCTAAATTTATTCTATTTTCTCTTTAGTGTACCTTCTTTAATGATGACAGATTTTCTTACTAAGATATAGTTCTGATCATTCAGTCAGCTAAAATGTATGAAGCACCCAGAAGGCAACATGCTAGCAAGACACTGAGAATACAGAGGCCAATGATGAATTCCTCCTGAACTCAAATCAAGTGAGGGTGATAGATTTTTAAAAAATAGATCATTATTATACAGGAATCATAAAAATATATAAAGTCTGAGCACAAGGAAGGAAAATGAGAGGAGTACATAACCTGTTCTGGGAAAAAGAATCTGCAAAGCTTAACAAAAGAGGTTAAGAAACACCTTCCAGAAGAGATGAATCAAGCTTAAAATGAATGGACTTAAAAGCATGGGGGGTTGGAAGGGCTTTCATGGGAGGGTCCTGGAAACAAAGGAAAGAGCAGGTATGAATTTTTAAAAAGTGGAACAAGATGGTATCATGTCACTTCCCTTCTAAACAAATGCCAGTGGCTCCCATCCTTTCTAGGTGAGTTCCAACATCTTTAATTTATGCTTCACGAACCTCCATGATCATGATCATGATCTTGCAACTTGTTATCTTTTGAGACAACATATGTGTTTCAGTTGACCTCTGGAGTAATCCTCAATTCCGGACACATATATTATTTGCTCTTCCATGTAGATGGAAAGTTATTTCCCACCTCTGTGCCTTTTGTGTATTATTGTTGGGGTGATCAGACCCAACACCAGGTTGTGGGGGTGACAAAATCTGGCAGAATCAAAGGAATGAGAAAAGACAGTTTGAGAGAGAAAGTGGGTCCAGGGGGCCACCGCGAGTGTGGAGGTCGCAAAGGCCCCAAGCTCTGGAAGCCCAGTCTATTTATTGGTGCTCAAACAAAGAAACAGGTGGTGAGAATGTGGGGATTGAAAGGGCAAGTGTATGATCTACAGCTGTGATGGTTTAGTATTTCCTTTGAAGCATATGGAACATATTCTGCTACTTGAGATAATGGAGAGTAGGTTCTTTTAACTCAAGATACAATCGATCCTGGGAGGGCAAGGAACAAAGAGCTAGCAAGTCTAGACACAATCCAGAGCCATGAGCCCTGGATTCTATCCAAGCCACGAGGGGTTTTATGCCCTGGGCTTTGATTGTGGTGTGTCAGGGCAGCCTTCTGCCCTTTGGCATAGAGCTTGGTGTTCCAAAGATCACAAAGGGTTTTAGACTCTGGACCCTGGACATGTTCCAAGGCTCTTTTACATTGTGTCAGACATGCAAGCCCTGCCTCAGCTTCTCTCAACACTCAGCTTTTCTCCCAACAATTATCCATGTATTTTTGAATACTTTTACTTTCCCCTAGGCACTCTTCTTACCACCTATCATTTCTTTAAAAGGTTAATTCAAATATCACCTCCTTCATGAACAAGAATTTCCTGAGCCCTACTTAGTTCTGCAATAAATTTTGTTTCTCCTAATTTCATATGAAATGTCTTATATCTGATTATTTGCATATTTTCTCCAATGCACAATGGTAAGCTCCTTAAAAGACTACTTTTTAATTTTTATGTTCCTAGGTTCCTAACTTAGTACTTTGCACAAAATAGGTATTAAGACAATATTTCATAAGTCCATGAATAAGTAGCAATATGGAGAAAATTGTATTATTTTCTGATGCAGAACCCATTCTTCCCTCTCAGACCCAGTTTTTATTAGATTACTATGATCATTCATGTAGTATGAGGAGTGAGAGCTCTATGTGAGGAGTTTATGTAACAATAAATGATAACTCAACTGTTTTCTAAAGGAGGTGGTTTTATCTAACTGCTTAATGTGTGCATTGCTCAATGGAGTATAATGTTAGGGCAAACTAAATGATCCAACACAAAATATGGAATTTGAGAAGCTCTGTGAGTTGAGGGCTGGATGTAGAGACAGAATCAGGGAGCCAAGCAGACTGTAGCAAGAGAGGAACTTCAGTTATAGAACAAAGATCTAAGGAGAAATTTAAGTTTGTTTCAATGACTTAAGTGATTACAAGAGACAGAGAAAGCATGACTGATTATAATGTTTTATCATGTCCTTTGTGCACAATGACATATTTTCCCCATATTATTTATAATGGAGAGCTAAATAAACACCATTTACTAAAAGCAAAAGTAGCAGGATACTAAGATTTCAGCAATGGCTGATGAGATAATGAGAGACACTGTATTACACATATCAAATTCTCTTGAAAATTTGTTGTTGGCAAGCATTCTTTCCAATATAGTATTTAAAAATGTCAATGTTGAAGCTTTTTAATTTCATAACTAAAATTATATTTTATGCTTATTAAATGCTAACCATGTTTATCTGTATTCATGTGGTATATAGGGCACAGTCATTACTTCAGTATATGTTGAAAATATAATAAAAATTTGGAATCTTCATTTATACTTAGTTACTTATATTTATATGTATGTATAAATGTAAATTATACTTAGTTTGGTTAAAAATCAAGCTGAAAAATTTAAGTTTTAGTCATCAAAATTAATAATTTTATGAAACCATATGACAGGTAATGGATTATATGCAAATAACTAGCATATAGAGAATAAGAACTCAGAACCTAACGTCTGGTTCTGTCACTTTATGCTCTTTGGCTATCTTCAAGTGATATGACCTATTACAATTAAGTTTACTTAAATATAAAATAGGCTTATTAGTAGTAGCAAACTCCATGGCTTCAGTGAGAATGGAATGATCAACTGTTGAAAAGTACACAATACTTGAATTTTCATTATATGTTGTCATTTTCTTATGACGGTTATGTTACATCACCATCTCTTCTTGTTAAAATAATAACCAGTAGGGTCGGTTGTGGTGGCTCAGGCCTGTAATCCCAGCACTTTGGGAGGCCGAGGTGCGTGGATCACCTGAGGTCAGCAGTTTGAGACCAGTGGACCAACATGGCAAAACCGTGTCTCTACTAAAAATACAAAATTAGCGAAGCATCGTGGCAGATGCCTGTAATCTCAGCTACTAGGGAGACTGAGGCAGGAGAATCACTTGAACCCGGGAGGCAGAGGTTGCAGTGAGCCAAGATTGCACCACTGCACTCCAGCCTGGGTGACAGAGGAAGACTTCATCTCAAAATGAATGAATGAATGAATAAATAAAATAACAGTAATCCCCAAAGACGGTGTGTCATTCTGCCACCCCTGCTGGAAGGCAGTGGTACGATCTTCGATCACTGCAGCTTCAACTGCCCTGGTTCAGGTAATCCTTCCACCTCAGCCTCTTGGGTAGCTGGAACTACAAGCATGCACCACCATGCCTGGCTAATTTGTTGTATTTTTTGTAGAGCCAGAGTTTCACTATGTTGGTCTCAAACTCCTGGGCTCAAGCTATCTGCCTGCCTCAGCCTCTCAAACTTGTCATATTAACTGATATAAAACATTGGTCCATTATATTGAACTTGCAAACTAGACTTGTTTACTTAATGCAACATATTATTCACTAAATTAAGGGTTTTTGATATATTAATGCCATTATTTATAGATGAATGCTATTTCATGAAACCAACGTTTCACTAAAATAACAGTTTATTTCTAACAGCACAATACATAATTATAAAGCATTTTCTATACTTATTTTAAGAGTTGCTTTTTAAAAAATATTTTTATTTATTTATTTACTTTTTAGAGAAGGCGTCTCACTCTGCTGCCCAGGCTGGAGTGCAGTGGTGCTGTCATAGCTCACTGCAGCCTTGAACTCCTGGACTCCATGATCCTCCTGCCTCAGCCTCTTGAATAGCTAGGACTACAGGTAAATGCCACCATGCCCAGCTATGAGTTGTCTCTTGACAGTATTTATTGGCAATTATTTTGGAGCAGAAAATAATTTTTTAGTCCCTTTTTTCTAGAGCAATTCAGAAGGATATGTACATAAAGAATATAGCAAATGTTCCTTTCATATCCTTGCATTTACTTTCATTATTTTCACTTAATTGTATATTTCATTACGATCCAGTTAGTCTCACAATGCACTATACTTCATTACAGATTTACCAAAAAAAATGATCACTGTCACTGGTGTAACCCCTTTAATGAACATAGAAATCCACACTAGTGCTACAGAGGGTAATTGCTACTTGTGCATCACTATCCAAAGGACTTTATCTAATTTATCTCATTTAACTTTCCTCATTAATTTTCTCTCATTTATCTTTCTTATCCCTCCTATCTTAATCCTCTTATTTTCTTTTTTTATTCTTTTCTACATTTTTTTCTCATTTTAGTAGCTGGCACTTATCTATATCAAATATCCTGTAACTGGATTTTGCCTAGTTGCCTAAACATTGATGAAGATTTTGTACTGCCTTGTAATTTGGCCTATGCTTTTTGTCAATAAGCCTTATTGTTCACCCTGCTCTTAAAATTACTCAGCATAGTTATTTAAGAGTATAAAGATCAGTACAAACTTCTTCCCGGTTGCTACAGCTGGTTGATGTGATATAATTGACAATCATGCAGTTTGAGTGTAATTGGAAAAGATGTTCTGCCCTGGAGAGATGGCCTAATATAATAACAAAATATCACAATTGCTAGATACCACCTAACTTGTAGTTTTCTGCTATAAAACTGATTTTGTTTTAGCCTCATTTTTTTCTTGTGAAGAAAATCTTATATTTTATGTTTCAGATAGAAACTTTGAGATATTATCTGTGATGAGAGAAAAATTCTATTGTATGATAAAATTCACTTTTAAGAATTGATTTCTGAAGCACCAGGTGAACCATTTGAGAGATTAATTGAACTTGAGAATCCAGTGAAATGGTTAAAACTATCAGCTAAAAAACGTAATTGAATCATCATGGCTTCCTGTGGTATTTGTGGCTCCAAATGATGAAATCAAATTAGCTATATAAGATAAAAATTAGTTAAGGCTGTTAATCATGAAAGGCCAAAATATTGGTTAGGCTCAGAGACATGGCCCTATTATATGTCAAGGGTTATACAATAATTAGAAAGGTAGACCAAGGTAGTATACGACTAAGAACTTAATTAGAAAAGGAGGTGAGTCATGAATCAATTCACATTTATTAAATACCAGCTGGATGCAAGTGACTTCAACAGAGGCTACAGGGAAATATTACAGGATATAACTGAGTAACTCTTCTAATGTTATTTGTATTTATCAATGATTGGCAATTAATGCAAACTATAGGAATGTTTTTAGGTATGATTGTTTCTACTAGGATGCAAAACTAGTATCAGCTCACTGATATCACAGATATCATGCTGCTAATTTTAATGCATATTGAGACAGCTAAGTAAAAACGAGCCCCTGGAGAATACCCAACCGGCCTAAGCACTGGGAGGATGCAGGGGAGCCTCGGGAAGTTCCCACCTTTTGCAGTGGGGAGGAGGCTGGCTCTCTTCTTCCCGTGCGGTAACTTGGAATTCAATCTGTGAGGCGGAAAACCTGCTAACAGGACTCTCTTGCTTTGTTGAGGGTTCCTGTTTCCCTTTTTTACCTTTTTACCCAATAAACACTGCCCTACTCACTGTAAAATATGTCTGTTTTTTTTTTATAACAATAATATAATCAGTTCTAATGAAGTACGATAGAAGCATTCCTAAGGAACATTGCATTTACAAATCTTGTCTTAAAAACAACTGCTGGCCAGGCTTGGTGGTCATTCTTGTAATCCCAGCACTTTGGGAGGCTGAAGTGGGCAGATTCTGAGTCCAGGAGTTCAAGACCAGCCTAGGCAAGAGGATGAAACCCCATCCCTACAAAAACTTTGCTGGGCATGGTGGCATGTTCCTGTAATCCCAGCTATTCAGCAGGCTTAGGTGGGAAGATCTCTTGAACCTGGGAGGTGGAGGTTTCAGTAAGCCAAGATCACTCCACTGCGCTCCAGCCCGGATGACAGAGCAAGACCCTGTCTCAAAAATAAAAGAAAAAAAAAAAAACAAAAAAAGACTTGTTTAAGCAAGAAAAAGCTTTAGAATTTTAAACAATTAGGTGTTTTAATATTAACAATGAAGGTGTTTTAATAGATATAAATGTATGATTGTAAAACAAACATCCCTGGTCAAAATGGTAGGACAATATTTACCATTTGCACAAAGTTCATTATATTTTCCGCTTAATTTTCTCATCTCCAACAGCAGTAGCATTTAATCTGCTTAGGCAGTCTCATCACTGTCTTATTCTTTTCCTATTGTTATGATAAACGAAGAGCAAAAGTGGCCCAAATAAAGCAAATTATTTCCTTTAGGACCAATGCTAGTCTACTTTATGATGTAAATCATGTGTTCTAATTCATAAATCCTGTTACATCTAAATCAAGCTACATAAACCTGTCCCTTAAGAAAAATACCTACATAAAAACGCACTATTACTATAACTTCTAGTTTGTCAGGGATAAAGGTTCTGATAAGGTTATCAGCCAGAGTGTGACAGAAATCCAGTTCTAATCATAGATTATGCTGCAGATCATAGAGGAAGTCAGATTTCTACCTTCTCATTTTTTACCAATGCTGCTGTCATATGATCAGGCTTTCTTGTGATTTTATATTTGCATAGATGTTTTAATGATTAAATTTAATTCATTTTAAAATAAGATGTATTGTTTTCCCCCCTTATAGAAATTTCTTATTATAGAAAATATTTAAAATTTTGAGCATCAGAAAGGGAAATTGAGAAAATGTTATATTTAATATAATCATCAATATCATTTAGTATACAGGTTTCCATTCTTTTTCCTATGAATATATGGTCTAATGTGTGTTTAAATAAAATGGAAATCTTGCTCTGTATTCTGTTACCCGATTTTTTTCAGTTGATTAAAGCGTCTCACTAAGTATTCTATAACATGTGCCAGTTCAATCATGCACTGTGAGTTATTCAACTATTATTTATTTCAACTATTATTTAACTTTTTGTAATTTTCTTGCTTATATTATGATCAATTCCTAGAAATTTCCATTTTGCATAAAAATGTTTAGTTTAGTAAGACATATAAACTCTTTTGGAAATCATGCCTGAAAATATTTTGCTTAAACACTATTCTTAAGACAGACTATGAATGTTAGAACACCCAAAGGGCGTAATTTTAATGAACATATAAACACGACTTTTAAGTTTTATGAAACTCCAAATAAAAACAGTATCCCAAAGGTATTCCATTTTCTTGAAGTAAAGAGTGAAAAATAATTCCCTTTGATTGAAAAAATCATACTCATACAGCATGAAAACACCCGTATATGACTAATTGCTTGCCTTTGCTGGTGCAAAACATTTCATGCCAAGATATTTACATTTCTATAGTCCTAAGGCTGGGAGCATGCCACCAAAAGTGCTTTAGACACCTATAATTATAAATTAAGTTATATAGAAACGTTTCCCTGGATGTATGCAAATAAATTAGAAATTTGAACATCAAGAAAACATAAAAACTAGTGAAAAATACCAAACTATACTTTTACATGCTTATCCTTGGCAAACTAACACAGGAATAGAACATTAAATACAGCATGTTCTCACCTATAAGTGGGAGCTAAATGATGAGAACTTAAATACAAAGAAGGAAACAGCAGGCATTAGGGTCTACTTGGCGGAAGAGAGGGTGAGAGGAGGGAGAGGAGCAGAAAGAATAACTATTGGGTACTGGGCTTAATACCTAGGTGATGAAATGATATGCACAACAAACCCCCATGACACAAGTTTATCTATTAAGACATCTTCATGTGTAGCCACCCACCTAATTTGAAATTTAAAAAAACAAAAGGCCTAGGGACAAGTTATTTTATTTTTTTAATAATCATATAGTGATTTTTGTTCATGTATATTTGTCCTTATAAAAAGGCTCTAAGATGTAGATGTGTAATTCATAGATCTCAAAATGATGAATAATAAGAAAATAATCTCCAGCAAACTGTTGAAAAGGCAACTTCTCATTGTCACATGTTCATCACTACTTGTTTTTAGAAGTGCCATCAAAAGATAAACTTATTTTTGGCCAGTCAGCAAATAATATGAGTCATATTTATTGATCTATTTGGTTTTGGAAGTCTCAGTTTTAGAATTCTAATAAAACGGGCTTTTCCTATGTTGAAGTTTCTTGGATTAGCCCAATAACACTAAAAAAATTAAATAAAATTGTCTCGAGTTCTGATTACCTAGGTATTGAAGATCATAGTCAAGATGTATTATAATACAGTTTTTTAAAAATTAGGATCATGTAAATTTGAAGATTTTCATATAATACATCTGATACTCTCTTTATTCTATTGCTTTAATGCCCTTTTCCTGGCCTACCCTGACCTTCCACACACACAATGGTAGGCTGGGAAATGGCCCTCTCCAAGATATTCACATGCTAATCCCTGGGACCTGTGATGTTACTAGTATAGCAATAAATAAATAAATATCTAAAAAGTTTTTGCAGATATGATTAAGTTTAAAGATTTTGAGATGAAGAGATTATTTTGTATTATTTGGGTAGGTCCGATGTAATCACCTGTATCCTTATGAGAAGGAGGTAGATGGCTATTTCATACACAAACAGAAACTGATGAGGATAGAGCAGAGAAGGGGTTGCAGATGTGGACTTAAAGACTGAACTAATATGCTACGAACCAGGTAATCCCACAGTTAACAGAACCTGGAAGAGGCAAGGATAGAATTTCCCCCCCAGAGACTCTGAAGTCTCTATGATATCTGCTCATTGCTACAGATTTCAAACTTGTGGACTCCAGAAGAATAAATTTCTGCAGTTATTTTGTTGTTGTTGTTGTTTTAGGTGGAGTCTCATTCTGTCGCCAGGCTGGAGTGCGGTGGCGCGATATCGGCTCACTGCAACGGCCGCCTCCTGGGTTCAAGCGATTCTCCCGCCTCAGCCTCCCGGGTAACTGGGACTACATGCCCGTGCAACCATGCTCGGCTAATTTTTGTATTTTTAGTACAGACAGGATTTCACCATGTTGGCCAGTATGGTCTCAATCTCTTGATGTCGTGATCTGCCAACCTCGGCCTCCCACAGTGCTGGGATTACAGGCATGAGCCACCGCGCCCAGCCAATTTCTGCAGTTTTAAACCACCAAGTTTGTAATGATCTGTGGTAATTTGTGACAGCAGCCATGGGAAACGAGTACACCCACCAAAATCTCTCCCTGCCTAACCTCTCTGTCACTAAAATATAATGCTAAAGAGTGTAATATCTAAATACTTGTGGAGTAGTGTAATTAATTTCAAAATTGATTCCCTCCTTTTGGGCAATTACATCACTACCTCAGAATCTGTCCATTGCTAATTTTTTTTTTTTTTTTTGAGACGGAGTCTGGCTCTGTCGCCCAGGCTGGAGTGCAGTGGCCGGATCTCAGCTCACTGCAAGCTCCGCCTCCCGGGTTTACGCCATTCTCCTGCCTCAGCCTCCGGAGTAGCTGGGACTACAGGCGCCCGCCACCTCGCCCGGCTAGTTTTTTGTATTTTTAGTAGAGACGGGGTTTCACCGTGTTCGCCAGGATGGTCTCGATCTCCTGACCTCGTGATCCGCCCGTCTCGGCCTCCCAAAGTGCTGGGATTACAGGCTTGAGCCACCGCGCCCAGCCTGCTAATCTTTAAATGGCATGCAAATAGAAATTTTTTTTTGGTTATTTGGCTGATGTAATTACTGTGAAGGTCTGTGACAGGAAATGAGGTACTCTTGTTTCATAAGCATCTCTGCAAATTCTCAGTGTATTTCCAACATTCTAACAATAGAAGACTTTTTTTGTTTGTTTTTAGAATAAAGTTCTAGGATGAAGAAATAAATACATTTAGAGTTCTGAATATTTCCCAACTTGTAAAAAAAATTGTCAAAATGAGTTAAGCACCTAGAAAAATATCCCTAATCAAATAACTTTTTATTGCAACAAACTTTGAAAGCAAAGCAGGAGAAAGCAAACGATAATCATCATCAGTATGATGGTGTAATACTTTTTAGTTAGGATAATGAATTACATGATATCATCAAAAATATTAAAATTCTAATAGCCAAGTAGCAGCTCTACATTTATCAGCTATCATTGCTTCCTTAAAAATTGGGAGAGGGTTTAAATTACTAATTGTTTATAATCTGTCATTTTAGTTTTCATACCAAATATTCCTCACTATGACTTTCAGACAAATTTTAACACTATAAATGAATAGTGCTATATTTGGCCCAGAGAAGTGAGTGAAGAGCATCACTTTTAGCTATATTTTTAGATTTTTATGACCAATTTGACCACTTCGAAGGCATCTGTGATTCTTATTAACTGATGCATCCTGCATAGCTAAAAGTGTTGAGTCCTTTACTCTTATGATAAGTAATTAATTTTAAACAGAAGTATTATTAATCATATATTTAATTATAGTTTTTCTACTGTGCTTCATGAAAAAATGCATGGCACTCATAGACAATGATACTATTTATAAGGTACACCAATGTAAACAAAAAAGATAGCTTGCAGCAGCTGAAAGTGACTAACCCAAGGACTCTAGCCACCCCTGGTTCCTCATGAGAAGCTCAACATCCCAGCACATCTGTAAACTATTACCTGTGAGACTACTGGGAAGGGTTTTGCTCAGAAAAACATATATAGTACACAATTTCTTTTCAAAAAGATAGGCTTGCTAATGTATCAAAAATGGTCTGTCCGCTCAATCTGCTCAATAGGGTAACTAGATTTCCCCAGGAGTCTGTATATTCTATAATCACCTAAAATGACCTTCTGAATATCACGTCGTCCAATTAATTGCTCAGCAATGATAGATAATGTGGACAAATCAAGGAGGTAATGCTCACTCGGTTTGCATTTCTCTTACAGAATTCTAAACTAGGTGTTTGAGTTTATTTATTGTTGGTTTTTTTTTTGTTTGGTTTGGTTTGGTTTAGTTTTTTCAGACAGGGTTTCACTCCCTTACCCAGGCTGGAATGTAGTGGAGCAATCACGGCTCAATGCACCCTCCACCTCCCAGGCTCAAGTGGTCCTCTCACCTCAGTCTCTTGAGCAGCTGGGACTGGCTAATTATTATTAGCCAGGTGTGTACAGGTGTGTACAACCATGCCTGGCTAATTATTATTATTATTTTGGAGTTTTGTAGAGACAGGGTCTTGCCATCTTATCCAGGCTGGTCTCACACTCCTAAGCTCAAGGGATCTGCCCATCTCAGCCTCCCAACGTGTTGGGATTACAGGTGTGAGCCACCACACACAGCGAGTATTTTTTTTTTTTTTGTATTTCAAGTGCTCATGTGGAGAGTGAAGTTTCAAATTTAAATAAATTTTTTGATGGCACATCATAAATGATTAATATGAATTAAAGTTTTTCAGCTTTGTATTTCCCCCATTTTAGAAGCATATATATTTTTAAGATCTAACAGCTCTCCAGTGACTATCACAAAAGCAGGGTTCCAATCTATTAGTATCATAATTACTTTGGTAAGATTCATTAAAGAATGAAAAACAGGCTGGGTGCTGTGGCTTACGCCTGTAATCCCAGCACTTTGGGAGGCCGAGGCAGGTGGATCATAAGGTCAGGAGATCGAGACCATCCTGGCCAACATGGTGAAACCCCGTCTCTAATAAAACACAAAAAATTAGTCGGGCGTGGTGGTGCATGCCTGTAGTCCCAGCTACTCAGGAGGCTGAGGCAGGGGAATCGCTTGAACCGAGGAGGCAGAGGTTGCAGTGAGCCAAGATCTCACCACTGTACTCTAGCCTAGTGACAGAGCAAGACTCCATCTCAAAAAAAAAAAAACCTATTTCACAGTTTGATGTACTTTTGGCTACACATAAGAAAATATTGAATTACACGTGGTTTAAACACTATGTTTAAAAAATTTCTCATATATAAAGTCTGGAAATGGGCTGCTGTTGGCAAAATGGCTTAATGCTATCAGAGCTCTAGATCTTCTTTAAAATCTCCGCAAAGTAACACATTAGGCACATAGAAAGGCACTAGGCAGGAGATAAAACCTCCTTTCCTTCTACAACACTCTGTTCTTCCAGGAAGGAAAACTCTTCCTAGAAAGGCGCACATGAGATTTCTTACAACTCGTAGTTGAAATTTGTAACAAGCCTACCCCAATTTAAACCACTGTAAAAGTTTGGGATTATTATGGTTGCTTAATCAATTGTAATGCCTCCTTTGGACCTGCAGGACGATTTGATCTGCCTGAGAGCTTGGCCGTTCCTCTAAACACCTGGAGCAAATTAGGATTCTGTTACCAGAGAAGAATAAAGGTATCAGCCACTACAACCTATACACAGCTTTTCTGTTTCATTTTGCTTTTCTTTAACATGTAAAAGTGAATTATTCGTATTTTAAATTTTATGAGTCTCTTGTTTTCTAGAGAAACACCCAACCCTTTGCTTCAGTAAGACTACACAAATTCAACTAAATAGAGAATTAATTTAGCAATCATAGTTTTCCCTAAGTAAATATTAGATTTTAGATTTTTTTTTTTTTTGAGACAGAGTCTCGCTCTGTCGCCCAGGCTGGAGTGCAGTGGCACGATCTTGGCTCACTGCAAGCTCTGCCTCCCGGGTTCACGCCATTCTCCCGAGTAGGGGGACTACAGGCACCCGCCACCACACCCGGCTAATTTTTTGTATTTTTTAGTAGAGACGGGGTTTCACCGTGTTAGCCAGGATGGTCTCGATCTTCTGACCTCGTGATCTGCCCATCTTGGCCTCCCAAAGTGCTGGGATTACAGGCTTGAGCCACCGCGCCCGGCCTAGATTTTAGATCTTAGTCTATGAGGAACACCATGAAAAACAGAAAGATAAGACAAAGAAGCAAACAAAGAAACAGATGAAGTGTGTTCCAACCAAGCAGCAAGATTCAACTTAACCAGTAAAGAGGAAAAATATATGTAGTATTAGATGTCTCATTGGAAATTTCATACATCTGTGTTTTGAGAAAGATGAAAAAATATCATAGAGAATGTTAAGAATATTAGAATAAGGAAATCAGGAACATTTAAAGACCCAAAAAAAGAAAGTTAATGATATTTTTGAAATGTATATAATTATCATTTACTAAGGTATGGTGGATGTGTGGTAGTTGTAAATTTTGTTTGAATAAGCATAGTCTACTATTTTTCCCTTTTAGAGTTGGAAAAATAAGTAGTTTCCTTTCATCAGAGATGCTTTAATCTCATTTTAGCTGTCCTATCACCCAGTCTTCATTTCAAATTCAAAGCAATTCTAAGAATCATGTAAACAGTTTCTAAAATATGTAAATTATCTTAATTGGGAAATATGAGACATCAATCAGTAGGACCTTAAACAGATCTATTCATTGTGTTTGGCTTAAAAGTATCCAAATACAGATACAGGTCAATCAATCTCTCTCTATATATAAAATCTTGTTTTAGGCAAACACATTAAGAAATCCTCATTCCTTTTGGGTCTTTTGTATGGTATCAGATTGTAAGTGTAGGTTGAGTCATACAATTTTTCTAAACATTTTAAATTGCTACAATACAATTTCCCAATTTGCTTTTATGTAAAAAATATTTCTATCTAAATTTTTACTGGGTGCATATTTTTTTCTGCCTACACAAGTGACAGGTTAGGCATTTACCAATATTTCATGTGATACCTGTCTTCTAAATACCTGCCTTGGTTGGATACCGTCAAGAGCAAAAGCTCACTCTTACTGTATCTAGTGAATTTTCAGTGAAACCACCTTTGCATAAATCACAACAGTGAGAAAATTATGACAGTGAAAAAGATCTGACCTAACTGACTCCATCTTGCTTCTAACTTCCAAGCTGTTCATTCCTGAGAGTGGGCTCAACTAACTTTGGGACGAACTCATTTTATAGTTTAACTTTGAAATAAAGAGGACAATAGCCCTTTTCCAAAACAAACCCCCTTCTTGCCTAGGGACCAGACTGCCTTTGTAAAATTAATAAATTAGCCACAAATTAGAAGTTACAGCTCAGGAGTCATGCAGTTAGATGCCATAAGATCACTAATCTCCCAAATTGCTCTAATAGACAACATTAATATTATAAAACCTAAGATTCATGTTTGAAGTATTTTTCAGACTCTGCACTGGTTGGATCAGGTGGTGCCACCCAGATCTATAGACTGGCTTATCTGGTCTTCTAGTACCCCCCGAGGAACCGACTGACTCAATGTAAGATGACAGTTATGATTCCCTGTGATTTCATCTCCAGCCCAACCAATCAGTACTCTCCACTAGCTGGCCC
Source organism: Chlorocebus sabaeus (assembly GCF_047675955.1). Lineage (NCBI taxonomy): Eukaryota > Metazoa > Chordata > Mammalia > Primates > Cercopithecidae > Chlorocebus > Chlorocebus sabaeus. The sequence goes on along the minus strand of NC_132916.1, from coordinate 48,535,154 downwards.
CCTACCCACCAAATTATCTTTCTTTAAGAAACTCCAGTCTCCAAATTTTTGAAGAGACTGATTTGAGTAATAATAAAACTCCAGTCTTGTGTTCAGCCAGCACTGCATGAATTAAACTCTCTATTCTCCTGTCTTGATAAACTGACTCTGTCTGGGCAGCAAGCAAGGAGAACCCTTTGGGTGTTACCTATCACATGTATACATTGTATTATACATTCAACATTACATTAATATACTGGTATTTTGGGCTCAAGGGTTTTGGTACACTGAGAAGTACAGAGAAATAAAATCTCCTGAAGAGAGAACCATGTGCTCAAATCTAAATATTGATTCAGTGTTACAGAGAAAAACTTAAAATCATCCAGACTTTTAATTAATTAAATATCTGTATTTGAATGCACACTACATAAGACAGAAACATGGACAGTAAAAGAGCTTGCTCTAAGAAGAGCTAAAGTAAATTATCACGGAACATAAAAACTTTTTTTAAAAACGGTCAATTTAAAATAAAAAACTGTTAAAAGTACTTTTTTTCAACAAAAAGCATAATTCAGTTTTAAGTTATGCCTCTTTTGGCTGTGATTTTGTAATCTGAAAATGGTCATAGTATCCAAAGAATGTCCTTTTGATTTCATTTCTAGCTTTTAAGGACAAAAAGGATAAAGGTATAGGCTTACCTTCTGAATTAAAGCCTTAGTTCTTAAGTGCAAACTTTGAACTACAAATAAAATACCAACAAAGTGTGTTCTTGAACATCTACTTGGCATTTTTCTTACGTTCTTTTATTTATTTATTTATTTATTTATTTATTTATTTATTTATTTTGAGACTGAGTCTCACTCTGTCGCCCAGGCTGGAGTGCAGTGGTGTGATCTCAGCTCACTGCAAACTCCGCCTCCCAGGTTCAAGTGATTCTCCTACCTCAGCCTCCCAAGTAGCTGGGATTACCAGTGCCCACCACCACGCCTGGCTAATTTTTGTATTTTTAGTAGAGATGGGTTTTCTTCTTGTTGACCAGGCTGGTCTCCAACTCCTGACCTCAGGTGATCCCCCCACCTCGGCTTCCCAAAGTGTTGTGATTATAAGTGTGAGACACCGGACCCAGCCTGTTCATTTATTTTTTATTCACTATTTTAAGTGTGGTAGGCAGAATGATGGCCCCTAGAACTGTGAGATAGTAAATGGGTATTAATTTAAGCCTCTGGGTTTGTGGTAACTTGTTATTTAGCAACAGGAAATGAATACATTAATATTGAGGTTTTTGATTAAAAAGAAAAGATTTGTTACTGTCAAGCAATTTACCACAAGGGCCAAGTGTTATACATATATTCTATATTGATTAGACTGGATTTAACACAATCTTTCAAACTGACTTTTGGTATATGCATTTTCTTTTGAATCCTGAGACATTTAAATATATTAACTTTACATGCAGATTTCTAGAATATAATTGTTAATAATATTTATTTAAATTAGTTATTTAATAGGCAGACATATATAGAAGTTTAGAGACCTGAGTTTAAATCTTAACTCCATTGTGAATCTACCTGTATAATCTGAAATGTACTGATATTTCTAGTTCTATCTACTTTTGAAACTAACATTCCTGGATAAGTGCAAAGGGATTTTATTGTTATTTTTTCTGGAGAAGTATACTTTTCTCATATAACAAGCCTTAGCTGCAGTGCCCATGGGTGAGTCCAACAGTGGTGATAGCAACAAACAGAATGTCTCATTCCTTATGTCAGCCACTTAGACAGTCAATCATTTTTATTGGAAATAATGATTGCAGAGTGACATCAACCAAAAGTATCAGCACTGCGATTATTTTTTGTGTCATTATACAAGGAATCTTTAATAAAGAGTGTAGTTATAATTTCTTAAGGAATATATCATCAGAAAAAAAACATGAGGCCCTCAAATGGCCATCAAGTAGACACATTCTTTGCAAGACTTACACTATTTGATCAAATGTGTTCATCAAATGTGTTGATCAAATTCAGTGGATAGGGTGTCAGTAGATGGGGCCTTAGAGGATATGTTAAAATAATGCCAAAAATGTACAAATTTAAATACATATTTAGTACTAAAATACCCTTTGAACGAGAGTGTAGTGTATATTAATCATTCCAAAAGATGAAAAGAAGGCCAAGTAAGAGTGCTCTGCAAGCACCAACAATGGATAATTATGTTTCCCTATCCATGAAGAATATATACACTCTCTCACTTTCTCTCTCTCTCTCTCTCTCTCTCTCTCTCTCTCTGTGTGTGTGTGTGTGTGTGTGTGTTTATATGCATGAATTTGAGAAAAATGCCAAGTGGATTTTCAAGAATATACTTTGTTGACAAGTATTTTATTTGTAGCTCAAAGTTTGCACTTGAAAACTAAGGCCTTAATTCAGAAGGTAAGCCTACACCTTTATCCATTTTGTCCTTAAAAATATATATATTAGTTTCTTCCAATCATTAGATTGTTTAGCTTTTTAAATCATCCTAGGGCCAAAATTACTAATTCATAGCTTAAACATATGATTCAATGCTGAAAAGTTTAAAAACTATCTTCCTCTGCAAAATGTTTTCTCCTACTCAAGGGTAAAATTGAGTTTTGTCTCAATCAGCATAAGAAATCAAGTTTTACCATTTGGCCCCAGAGATAACCATTGTATCTTTATCAAATTCATCATTCTATGCACAGATATTTAGAATACTCTACTAATGAGGTCAGGGTTTTGGATTGAATGTCTATGTATGGGGCTTCTTAGTGTTTTTCCTGCTCTTTGTCTGTAGATCGTAAGTCTCAGCAGAGACACATCTAGCAAATGAAGGGCCACAAGGTGTTACAAGGTAAGCAAATGTAAGGAATGATGAAAATTCAGCCAAACAACTTGTAAAATCCTGAGCCCTATTTATTGTTGGTACTTTAATACTGTCATCCTCACAGGGAAATGATTTTTTTAATAGTAGATCCTAACTCTAAATTGAAAAAATGTATCAGTTTATTTCAGTACAAACTTATCTTTTCTACAAAACTTTGGAGTAACAAATATGTATTCGAAAGAAGCATAATTCAATTAAAGCATTCTAGAACTCAGACTGTACTAGACGCTATAGGGCAGCAGTACCAACCTTTTTGGCACCAGGGACCAGTTTCGTGGAAGACGATGTTTCCATGGACAGGTAGGGGCGGGGATGGTTTCGGGATGAAACTGTTCCGCCTCACATCATCAGCCATTACTTAGAGTCTCATAAGGAGCATGCAACCTAGATCTCTTGCATGCACAATTCACAGTAGGGTTTGAGCTCCTGTGAGAATCTAATGCTGCCGCTGATCTGACAGGAGGCAGAGCTCAGGAACTCAGGCAGTAATGCTCTCTTGCCTGCCGCTCATCTGTTGCTGTGTGGCCCAATTTCTAACAAGCCACAGACCAGTACGGTCCACAGCCCCGGGGTTGGTGCCCTCTACTGTAAGGGAACCGCCCATGTGTTCCTTTAGGACTGAGATACTAATTATTCCTCCAGCTGCTGGAAATATCACTTGTTGACAGCTCACAGCCAAGTTCTTGCTCAGGAATTACCCTTAGCCAAAGTAAGGTGTCTAATGGTTATGCACCCCTTCAGGTGCAGCCTTCATGTCATGACTGGTTGATGTGTAGGTATAAAGCTACCAGGTCCTTGTCTCAATTCTGGACATTCATGAAAGACTAGCCCAGCTTCAGTGCTCTACATGGGAACAGCTTCTACTGCTACTGAATTGTAGCAAATCTTTTCCTTCTGACCAGTCATGCTTCTCTCACTCCATTACAGATATTGTTCCTGGAAACACTAATAAATTGCTTGCATGCAAATCTCCATCTCTGAGTCTATTACCGCGGTACTGAACAAACAACCATTAAAATCAGAACTTGTCCAGGAAAAGAGACACTAGATCACGTCATGATAGCTGGCAACGAGGACCTCATCACTTGAAATAGATGATGTGATAATAGTTCTTGGCATTCAGTAACACTGAAACCCTTAACATTCACACTGATGGTGAATTGGGATGGCACATCTAGCCACAGCTGAATAACTAATCTGCCAGCAATAGAGCAATGCTCAATCCCCAAAATGGTGCCACTTCCTGATAAGACGCAACAGCCAGTCGGTAACAGATGATTACACTGGATCCCTTGCATCCTTGAAGTCGGAAAGATTCATCTGGGCAAAACTGGAAATATTCTGAGTATGGATTACCTTTCCTGCTTATAAGCTTTAGAAGAACCAATCACTGAAGCTATATAGAATGTTTGTTCCAACAACATATGATCTTATAAAATACTGTATTGCTCTTAGAGACCTACTTTATAGTAAAGAAAGGAGGGAAGTCAGCAGATACCCACTGGTCACATAGCACCTAAACTGCCAGTCTGACAGACCAATCTGGCTTTAGAAGATGCAGATGAGGTGCTAACTTGGAGATGATACTGTGCAAGTGTAGGTGTCTTCTCTGTGATGCAGTAATTGTCTTATATGAATGACAGTTACATGGTGCTATGTCTCCAATAGGTAGAATGTGTGGATCCAGGGATGGAGCAGTGGACCCAGGAGTAGTTCTGCTCATTATCACTCCCAATGACAATCTGGGGGGAATTTGTGTTTCCCATTTCCATAAATTAGACTCTGTGGATCTGGGAGTCCTACATTCCTGAGAAAAGTGCTTCCATTAGGGAATAAAGCCAGAATTCCATTACATTTAAACTATAGCTGCCACCCAGTTACTTTAAATTCTTTGATCTAAGATATCAGGAAGAAAGAAGAGAAGTCACTCTCCTGGCAAAAGTAATAGATCCCGATCATCACTGGGTCCAGAAAAGAATATGTTTGGCACCCAGATGAGATAATGAGGCATCACTTGCTAATTCCTTACCAAGTTTTGATGGCAGTGCATCAGAGCAGTTGCCACAACTTGACAGGCATGTTGAACAGTGGCATAGACCCCTTGGGATTGAGGATCTGGATCATCCCACTAGGTAAGCTAGCCAGACTGGCAGAGGTGCTAGCTGAGTGTTTGGAGAATACAGATTGGAAGGATAGTAGAGGACAGAGACAATACGTGTCAGTTTTCCCATGACCATCTGCAGCAGTGGGGCTGTGGTTTTACTCTCTAATCTTGTATATTCACCTTGGAAAAGAAACTAATCACTAATGTGGAGGGGCTGTTTCCAGAAGGGATGAGATTATTATCTGAAGCAAGTGGGTCCACAGAGTGTAAATTATGGACAAAAGAGAATCCCGTGGTGTGCCGATCACATCTCCCCTTTAGGATTAAGCTCTTATTCTTTCATTATGGCTTATTGTTAAATCCCTGGCCAAAGGAAGTTTCTTCATTCAAGGGCATGTCCCTTCCTTTATGCAGCCTACATCCAATGACAGCTCCACAGGGAGTACAAAAGCCTGCTTACCATTCCCCCAATTTTGGATGTATATGCCCAGTTTTGGACGTGTGTGAAAGACCCCCATGGCTTCAGAGAGCCCCATAACACCAAATAGTGCTTGTGTTGCAGCTGCTTTGCTTTTACAATATTTTGTCTGCTCAATCCTGATTTTGTTCTTGAGAGCACACCTCAGTAAGCTTGTTGCATGTAAATCTCAGTCTCAGAGTCTGTATCCCAGGGTAGCTGACACATGTGTGGAAATCACTACAGATTATAGCAAAGAGAAAGACCCCTGAATTTCTCCAGGACAAAATGAGATTCCACAAAACGCTTTGATGAATCACCATAAGCATAAACTGTAGCAGTACCATAAGAAATAAGCAAGAACAGGGCTAAATTATATGTGAAATTTATAAGCCAGGATCAATATAGAAAACACTCTATTTGTAAAATAGACAAATACATCACAGATATTTAAAATTCACACAGGTTTTAAAGGTTCATATCCAAATGTCCAGTAATATATTAATAATGTCTGTACCATGATCTCAATAAAGCTGGTTCCTGGAGTATAGTACATCCAGACTATTCCTAAATAATATAACCATACTTTCACTTCTGGCTTCTGTAGCTGGATCTTTCTTTCCACTTAGATTGTTTTGTTCCTTTCCTGTTCTTTAATTCCCTGTATACACCTATAACTATAAAGTTTCCCACACTGTAAAGGAAGTGATGATAATCCAATGTTTTACAAATAACTTATTCTGAATGTTTATTTAAATACTTGAAATTTGAATGTGACTGGTCTCTTTATTTTTAAAGAGAATAATATGGAAAACCGTGATTCACTTAAAAAATTACTTAATTCCAAACATATTTTCTTCTTAGTGTAACACAGCCCAGAGTAATATGCTTATTTGTGAGTGCATCCACATACATATTCCAACTGCTATTTCCCAAGGTCTTTAATTTATTTCAACCACTTTATACCTCTATGAGTATAACATGAAATAATTTTATTGACATTTAAAAATAATAATGGCTACCATTTATTACTAGTTCAACTGTACTAAATGCTGCTTACATAATTTTACGATTGCCTCATTCAATTCTTTAACAACTCTGTTAAGTAGATAATATTATTATCCCCATTCAAAATTGAGTAAATAGACACAAGACTAAAATGTTTGCTATCACCTCTTCTATTCGCTATTCTATTAGATGACTTAGGTAGCAAAAGAAAATATGAAAAGCAAATTAAAAAGTTGGGAAGAAAGAAATTATACTTTATTTATAGATTATATGATTATTTACAAGAGAATTGGCAGACAAATGATTAGAGCTAATTAAGTGTTCAACAGTGAAGGATGATAAATACACCAAATCAGTTTTGTTCCTATACACAAAGAAAACATAGTTAGAAAATATAATTTTAAAAGCTATGGCTTCTGGGACTTCTGGCTCACACTTGAGATGTACTATGTAGCTTTTTAATCTCTCTAAAATTCCTTTAGAAACTACACATGTCAACTATGGCAAGAAAAGAAAAATGTATTTCCAGAAAAATTTGTTGACTAGGAATGTTCTATAAAAACCTCAGAATATGGGTGGGTGTGGCCAAACCACTAACACAACCGAGCAAAGAAAGTGACAGAAATTGAAAAAAAAAAAAATAGTCTGAAGAACCTCATGAGCAACAGAACTGCCCAATCATAAATAAAACTCACTCCTATTGGCAAGAATCTCACATTGATCAGAACGCTGGATCTCAGTTTCTTGGAAAGGTCAAACACATGGGAGAATCATACATAGGTACAAAAACTGAGTGGCTAAGGTCACTAAGGAGACCTGCAGAGAGGGAAGAATGGGGAAAGATGAATGCTGCCGTGTTTACCTGTGCCCTCCTGGTAGAATTACTCAATTTAACAAAGAAAAATATTGTATGTGACATATTGGCATTAAACAATTATTGTTTACCAGAAAATATAATTATACCAGGCATCTGTATTTTATCTGGCAAGTCTATCTCCAGGATCTCAGAACTATCTAGAAGTATAGAGCAGTACCCTGAAGGAACACTGCTGAAAGTCAAACAAAAATGAGCAGAGCTAGAACCTTGGAGGTAAGGGTCAGTAAATAGTAGAGGAAATGCATCCAGAGAGCCAATCCTGCAAAGTCCTGTAACTATAAATCTAAAGATGAAAGCATTGTCTTGAAAAAACAGAATTGAGGAGATAACCTTTTGAATTAGGCTTGGCTCTGAGAGGCAGAGACATAGCTACACAGAATGGCCATAATTTGAAGTATTCATGGTAACAGGACGGGAGGCAACCCTGGAGTGATGAAGCTGTGAAAGATATTTTGGTTCATTTCTGCGTTCACCACAGAAATCTCTTCCTAAAAGTCCTGAAAATTCTTTTTTTTTTTTAAACTAAAAAGATAAAGATGAAAGTAAAATCACCATAAAAAAGTGGCCACATCTGGGTGCGGTGGCTCACGCCTGTAATCCCAGCACTTTGGGAGGCCGAGGCGGGCGGATCACAAGGTCAGGAGATCGAGACCATCCTGGCTAACACAGTGAAACCCCGTTTCTACTAAAAATACAAAAAATTAGCCGGGCGAGGTGGCGGGCGCCTGTAGTCCCAGCTACTCGGGAGGCTGAGGCAGGAGAATGGCATGAATCGGGAGGCGGAGCTTGCAGTGACCCGAGATCGCTCCACTGCACTCCAGCCTGGGCAACAGGGCGAGACTCTGTCTCAAAAACAAAAAACAAAAAAAAAGAGGGGGGCACAAAAGAAAAAACTTCATTCTAATACTTTCAAATGAGCTAAAATAAATAAATTTTTTTAAAAAAGAGCTTTGAAAGGTCAGAAAAGCTCAGAAATGTGATGGTTAGACAAAAAAACAAACAAAAAAACCAACCAACCAACCAAACAAAAAACCTTCAGAAAGAATTAAAATGTATATAAACATATATAACAAAGAAAAATAGAAAAATATGAAGGATAAAATAAAAATAACACAAGAAGTAAAAAAAAAATTGCGAAAATATGATATATATACACACACACAGAAACAGGAGTCACCAAATAATAAAATCAAAGATCATAACAAAAAATATATAAACCCTAATTCAATAAAACTTTCTTAAAATAAAAGAGAACTCAATTCCACATATTAATCATTAAATTAAAATAAACACATCGAGATATATGCTAGTAAAAGTATTGTTTTTTACATTGAAGTATAATTTACAAGTGATAAAATGCATAAATTTTAAGGGTGCTATTGGCTGAGTTTTAGCAATTATATAAACCCATATAATCAGCACCTCCATTAGGCCATAAAATATTTCCAGCACTCCCAATAATCACCATAACCTGAGAAGACCACTGTTCTGATTATGCCAATATAGCTTAGTTTTCCCTTTGCTAGAACTTCATATAGATGGAACCATAAAATATACAGTGTCTGGCTTCTATCACTCCACATAATGTTTCTGAAATTGACCAATATTATTGCAAGTGTCAGTAGCTTATTGTCGTTTATTGCATTATCATTTATGAATACACCTAACCTGTTTACTCATTCATCAGTTGATGGATATTACAATTTTTTTCTGTTTTTTAGTCATCATGAATAGTAAGTCTGCTTTTGACATTCATATATAAGACATTTTGTGGACATGTTTCTTCAACACCTCTTGGGTAAATACCTAGAAAAGTTCATTTAATAATAATAGGCTAAGGAAGAAAAAAAATGCATGATTATATCATTTGATGTAGAAAAAACATTTGAAAAAATTCAACACCAATTCATGATTTAAGAATCTCAGAAAAATACAAAGATAGATCAATTTCCTCAGTGTGATTAAAAAAAAAAAAAAAAACCTTCCAAAACACACCAACTAAAATTTTACTTAACGGTAAAAGACTGAATGCTCTCCCCATAAGATTGTAAATAAAGCAAGAATGTTTGCTCCCACCATTTCTATTAAGCACAGTACTAGAATTTCTAGCCAGCACAATCATGCAAGAAAAGTAATTAAAAGACAGATCAGAAAGAAAGCAATTCATTTGAATCTACTTATAGATAATTTTCTATATAGAATTCAGAATAAATTCACAAAAAAACCATTAGAACTAATAAATGAGTTTAGTAAGATCACAGACTATGACATTATTATATTTTATTTCTATGACATTATTATATTTTATTTCTATATACTAGCAATAAGCACAGAAATTAAAAATAGAATAGCATTTACAATTGCTAAAAAAAAAAAAATACTTAGGTATAAATCTAGAAAAATGTATAGAATTTGTATGGTAAAAAGTACAAAGCACTTATGAAAGAAATCAAAGATGACCTAAATGAATGAAGAGACACACCATGTTCATGGACTAAAAGACTCACAATAGTAAAGATGCCAATTATCCTCAAATTGGGATACAGATTTAAAGAAATTGCCATTTAAATCCCACCAAGAATGTTTACAGATATAGATACAATTATTGTAAAATTTTTACAGAAAGTTAAAAGGTCAGGCACAGTGACTCACGCCTGTAATCCCAGCACTTTGGGAGGCCGAGGCAGGCAGATCACGAGGTCAGGAGATCGAGACCACCCTGGCTAACACGGTGAAACCCCATCTCTACTAAAAATACAAAAACAAAATTAGCCAGGTGTGGTGGCAGGCGCCTGTAGTCCTAGCTACTCAGGAGGCTGAGGCAGGAGAATGGCGTGTACCCAGGAAATGGAGCTTGCAGTGAGCCGAGATTGTGCCACTGCACTCCAGCCTGGGTGACAGAGTGAGACTTCCTCTCAAAAAAAAAAAAAAAAAAAAAAAAAAGAAAGAAAGAAAATTAAAAGAATTAAAACAGCTAAATCAATCTTTCAAAAGAAGAAAGTGAGAGAAATTACTGTACCAATATTAAGTTTTAATATATAGCTATTGTAATCAAGATAGTGTGGTTTTGGCAGAGAGACTGACATATAGAATAATGGAACATACTAATAAACCCAGAAATGCCCAACACAAACATGCTTAATTTTTGAGAAAGGTACAAAAGTGATTAAGTGGGGGGAAAGAGTAGTCTTTTCAACAAATACCATGGGAACAATTAAATATCCACATGCAGTAAATAAGCCTTGATCTAAACTATATACCTTATGTAAAAATTAATTCAAAATGGATGAGATTTAAATGAAAAACAGCTAAACCAGCTTTAAAACATTTCCAAATTTATAAAACTTTTCCAAGATTTTGTAGGACAGAATGTTTGAGAATGAGTAGTTGGCAATGTTCTTAGATGACACCAAAAACGCAATTCATAAGAAAAAAAACTGATAAACTGGACTTCATCAAAATTGATTACTTTTATTCTGTGAAAGACTCTACTAAAAGTATGAAAAGACAAGCTTCAGAATGGGAGAGAATATTTGTAAACCACATATCTGGCAATTAACTTATATTTATTATATTTAAACAACACGCAAAAGTTAATAATATAAAACCAGACAATACAATTTAGAAATGAGCAAAAGTTATGAAGACATTTCACTGAAGAGGACATACAGATGGCAAATAAGCACATGGAAAACATTTTCAATATCACTAGCCATTAGGGAAATGCAAATTAAGGCTACAATGAGATATCACTACATAATTATTGGAACAGCTAAAATTAAAATAAATATATGCCCATACCAAATGCGGGCGAGGATGTGGAGAAACTGGCTCTCTCATTTAGAGCTGGTGGGGATATAAAATTGTACAGCCACTTGGGAAAGTAATTTGGCAGTTTCTTAAATAACACAACTCAAAGAAAAGCCTACTGACCATATGATATGGCAATTACACTGCTGAGTCTTTATTCCTGAGAAATAAGAACTATGCTCACACAAAAATCTCTATATAATTGTTCACAGCAACTTCATTTGTAACAGCCTCAAATTAGAACCAATTGAAATGTCCTACAATGGGTGAATATTTAAACAAATTCTGTTTTAATAATAGTCTAGAAATGACACAATTACAGACATGAAGAATAAATTAATGACTGCTAGAATTTAAAGGATGGTAGGGATGATGAGGGTGGGTATAACTCTAAGGTGGTAGCACAAATACTTTTATGATAGTGGAATCATTCAGCATCTTGGTAAAATGGCACAGAACTACACAAACACATTCTGCCAATGTCCGTTTCCTGTTTTGGATATTGCACTATAGTTAAATAGAATATAACCATTAGGGGAAACTGGGTGAAGGGTATGGTGCAGCTTTGGACTAGTTCTGCAACTTCCTATAAATCTAGTTATTTGAAAAAAAAAGTTAAAATCTATTTTATTATCTTTTTAGCCAGTCATCGATACTTACTAATTACAGCTAGTTATTTTTTAAATGATCACCCTCAAGTGTAATGCTCTATAATGTTCTTATTAAATAAAAAATTTCATCTTAATAAGCAAAAAGATATATTCCAATAAATCTGGTTTACGAAGTTTTTTAGTACAATATGTCTTTGTTCTTACCTTTTGGTTGGAATTATTTTGTGGCTGTATATGCAAAACTATTTTATCATTAGATATCTCACTATGTTTCAAGTATTGTAGACCTTCATTTACTAAAGATTATAGAATTACTTATAACATAGAAATATATATTAAAGTCAGAATTTAGAAAGAAAATGTACTTATGATATTTCTACATATTCTGCTTGTTTCCATTTCAAGTAATAGTTGTTAAAATATTAAGTCCATATGGATAATAACCAGATTAAATTATTTGTTTATAAGACTTCAGCATAGTATTTTCTGAGCAGCCATGCCAGCGTTTCTATTGCCTCTGAATGGCTGCACCAAGGAATTTGCAAGGAGGGGCCCCCAAAGTCCAGGGATGAACTGCAAGCCTGTGAATCATTTAGCCTTCCAGAGCTCAGGTTATTCTTTTATAGTATGAAATCAATATCACATGGTCTAGCCTGGCTCTTCCCTGGATGTTTGTTGTAAGCATAAATAATATCTGCCAAAGCACTGGGAGATTGCAGAAAGGTATCACTATGTAAAATTATGATATTATGAATATCAAAGAGGTTCCTTCCATTAGTCACTTACCTTGCAAATAGAATACTTTATTTATGATTTAATAAAACTCTTTCTTTTTAAATTTTATTATACTTTAAGTTCTGGGATACATGTACAGAACATGCAGGTTTATTACATAGGTATATACGTGCCATGGTGGTTTGCTGTACCCATCAACCCGTCATCTACATTAAGTATTTCTCCTAATGCTATTCTTTTCCCTAGTCCCCATCCCATGACAGTCCCCAGTGTGTGATGCTTAAGTACTGCTATTTATCCAAATGTTTATACGAGTACAAAGGCAGCTGTATGAGTTTCTTAGGGAAATAATAAAGGGGGCATGGGGATTTTAAAGTCATCGATGCAAAAACAGATGCAAAGGTGCTAAAAGGAAGGAAGGCAGGATTGCCATGGTTAGATTATTTCAGTGAAAATACTTATTCCAACCATTTTTGACTTTATGAAGTGCCCAAGAAATATTGAATTATAAAACACTTATTTGTGTTAGCTCCTGTGGTAGGTACAAACTTTGAGATGAAACCCTATATGCTGCCTGCTCTTATGTGGCTCATAGTCCAGGCAAGGCAGGGACACACGTGGATAATTACAGATTACAGTAATTCCTAGCTGAAGCTTCCTTTAATGTCCTCATTTCTCATCCTTGGTTTTAAAGTAGTTATGGTTTGTAAAAGAAACGATTAGCTACTTGAGAACTCACAAGCACCGGAAAAGTCTTCACAGTTTCATCAAGTTCAACACTTCTAACAATGGATAAGGCAGTCATTATACTTCAAGGTATTCATTGAATATCATGGATGAAACATTTTAAATCAAAAGGTCATCTACTTTTGCTACATTCTTGCCATGCTGGCTAAGTATTTATTCTCATAACAAACATTTACTGAGCCCATAAATTGGGCTAAGGGCTGTAGATTTAGTGATAAACAAATAATAGGTAGTTTGCCTTTAAAGAACTCACAATTTATTGGAAGAGATGGACAAGGAAATGAATAAATGATTGCATACATTGAAATATGTACTGGGGGACAAAGGGAGTAGTTCTCTCAGGTTAGAATAAAACTTCATTCTAATTATAAACCTTATACTTGAGAGCTCTTGGAGTGTTGCAAAATGTCATTACTCAAATGCTTTTTATCTCTTCTTATTTTAAAGATATTTCAAAGAAGAAACATATCTTTAAAATTTCTTTATTTGAGTTGGGCTTTTGAATTTTGGAACCACACTGCAATGAAAATAGTGCATTTCTTACAACATTAGAAACGGATGCCATTTTGGGTGAAAATTTAAATTACAAACCTTATAGAGCAACAGACAACTAAATATGAGAGCAAACAGCTGACATTTTAAATAAAATGGGAATATATCCAAATGTCAAGATAGTATTGATGATTTTTGCAATTAAAAGAGCAGTAGTCTTCCACATATTTCACAAAAGAGCAAGTTCAGCTTTGCCTCAATTAACCCAGATTTCAACTCAAGGGCAGGAGGACCACAAGCCAAATGGCTCTCCCACAAATCCCACAGTGCAAGTGTAACATATTAGATCAAGTCATCTTTCAACATATTTTTTAAACCCATTTTTAAAACTGTGGCTTAATTTCTGGCTACTAATTTCTCTACCTGATGATCTGGATGATACTAATTAGACTTGTCGAATTAAATGTGAAAAGTATAGAATTAACAATCCAGAATAATGGAAATTAAAGAGTTCACGTTGGTTTTTCAAAATAACAAAGGGCAGAATAAAAATGAATTTGCTCTGCCCTTATATCGTAATGCATAATAAAAGATTGAGGGGACAAATTCAATGAAATTAAAGGGCAGGAAATTTAAAATGAATGGACATATTTATTTTCCCAGCATGTATAATAACATTTTAGCACTCACAGTTACTAGAGGTCATGAAAAGCAAATAAAAATACCTGAGATTCAAAAAGAGCAGAATGATTTTCAAAGTAATGAAAACATTTGTAGCAAAGATAATGGCATAATTAGATTGCCATACTTCAGGACACATAAACAAACAACTAAATCACCCCATTACCAGTGACATATGGATAGAGGTTCTCTACATGTTTTTAAAGCCTTGGAATGCTCTGTTACTGAATGAACAGGTAGCTAGACTTCTCTTATCTGTTAGCTGATAAAATGTGTCCCTATGTCTTTGAGGGTCAACTAGGTATGAAACCAGCATTTGCGTTTTCTCTAAATTTGAATGTCGAAATGGAACATGCTAACATAATGGTCTACTACTGGAAACAGAAGTGGGCTTGAAGTTAGAAACCGATTTAAATATGTGTTCTTGTACATATTATTTTCATAATTTCCAGCAAGTCACAGAAATTCTCTGGGCTATAGTTTCCCTATTTGTAAAATGAGTTTACTAAGGCTTATTACTTCCTTCTAGGGACTGGTAGGTCAGACTGCAACTTTATCTCTGCATCCCATCTCAGTGGGGCACATAGGCCTAAATAGGACCTAAAACCTAGAAATTGCCTGGATAATCCACCACTGCTGAAAGTAAAGAAGCAAAGCATTCTGACTATAATTCTGTGTTAAATACATATAATTAAAATAAATAAGAATAAACTCTAAAGGGGGAAATGTTCACTTGTGCCTCTTGGTTAAGTATAACACCCAGACTTGTTTACTCAGCAGACCTTGGAATCTCTTTTTCTTGGGGTCTGAAAATGAGAGGCAGTGATTGGCCTTTTAATTTTAGGGTCTGGCTTTGAGCAAAGAGAACTAAAGTATGTGTTCCCCTGATTGGCTGCACTCTGTTTCTGTACTTAGTGTTATGATTCGGTCTTTTTAGTGTCAGCATAACTTCCTCATCAGGTCCAGAAATGCATAGTTATTTCATGGGGTATTCAGATTCTCACTTAAACTGAGGAGTTTTAAGACAAAGAAAACAAATGGCAAGAGTACAGGGAAAATTTTTTAAGTTAAATGATAGAAGATAGATGCATAATAAAGCTAAGATATTCTTCCAGTGCAATTAACATCCAAAAGTCTGTCAAGAAGCCATCCTTACTTTAACAATTATCAAGAATAATTTATTGGGAGACGATGAAAATCCTACTAAAATGAAAATCCACTATTTGCTTCATTCTCTCTGAAGATGATTTTGAGTAAATGTCACCAACAGACATAAACTCCCCAAACAAGATATTTTTAAAATCAGTAGCTGAGGAAAAGTGTGACAAAGTTTGACGAAATTTCAAAATTGGAAGACCTAATTAAACCCCAAATGAGACTAAAATAACAAAACATCAAGAATACTACATTTGTAATCTGTTTAGGTCCTCTAATTGCATTTTTTAAAAGAAGTAAAGTATTGCTCACATTTATTACACAATCTATGAAAAACTCCACACATGCCAAAACTATTTCATGAGGCTTTAGCAGAAGACATGGTATTGAAATTCTGAATAGAAATGATTTATACTTAGCATTTCTCTGGCATTAGAGAAATGATTGGAAATTTTTCTTTTAATTAAAACTGTCAGCATGGAAGGATTTAAGGATGATCAGAACAAATCCAACCAGCAAACTTCAATAGCCAAGAAAGTTACAGGAAAAGTAAAACACTATGTACAAGTATTGCAACAAATGGGTCTACAAGTTAGGCATATTTGGTGGAGTTATTATAAATATATTGAATACAACCATGAGGAGAATTTTAGAAAATTTTTCAACTGAAAGTTTCACAAGCTGTGAATAACCTAGTAGTCTGATGATAAAAATAAATGAAACAATATTTTGCCTTAATATTTCTCTGAGCATTAAGAAATATGTACATTTTAGGGGCCTATAACTTAAGAAAATTAACCAGATTTCCTTTCCTTTCCAGTTTTTGTTAAAATAGCATATAAAATAATAAAGAATGATTTTTATTGTAACCTAGCTCAATCACCCTAGTAAAATTCACAGGAGTGCCAATGATTATGACATAGACAATCTTATGTGTTCAAAACAATGAGAGCAGCCTGCTTTACACAGTACTAGACACCTTTCCCATCCTCTCTTCAATATACTCTAAGGAAGTTATTTAAAAACACTGAATCAGTACCAAATGTCTAAACTAGTCCCTCCAAAATGTTTTTAAAAGCAAAAAGAATATTCTTTCCCACACTGCACACTCCAGACAAAATCTTCGGTTCAATGACTTGCAATATGGTGGAACCTTAAGAGATATTTGATGCACTGATGTGAAACTTACAATTAAAACTTGAGAAAAGACCACAGTCCAGGGTTCTGACAAGCTTTGGAACAATGCTAACTTGAGCTCACCTTCTCTAGTTGCAGGAACCACTCCTGACATCTACCATCTCAAGAGCCTAGTGGTAGTCTTCTTATTTTATTTTTTTTAAAGATGTTATGTTGCCCATGCTGGCCTTAATCCCCTAAGCTAAAGAGATTCTCCCACCTTATCCTCCAGAGTAGCTTGGACTATAAGCACATGCAACTGTGCCTGGCTTTCTTATATTTGTTTTGATTAGAGTCCCACTCCTAATGGACTGAAAGTTCTTTTAACCTTCCATAGCTACCAACAGAGAAAAACAAAGCAACGCAACACATTTAATATATAACGATGCTTTCCCAGGCCACCCGAATCTTTGAGTTCCAGAAGGTGCTGAGTGGAATGAGTCACCTTATTGAACTTTATTCTCTCTAATAGCACATTTGCTACCAACTTTTAGAAACTCTTCCAGTATATCACAATTGCATTAAGAAGTATTCCTTGAAATTCCTCTTAGCTTTCCTTTTTCTTAACTGTATCTTATGACTTTTACAAATCTCATCAATGTCCCTTTTTTTAACTTTCATTTATTTTTATAAAGTTTGTGAATATCAGATTATAAAATTACTTCATTAAACTAATGACTCTCAGACACTCAGTGTATAAAATGTGACTATGCAAATTATTACATACAGTAATGAGAAATGCAGTTTTATCATACAATTAGCTTAATTTACACTGATTACACTGATCCTAGCCATGGATCCATCAATCATCTGTGTCTATGTGTTGATATTCATTTCTGTGTCATACAGACATACATGTAGTTATGAGAGTTAAGAAATTTAATTAGTATTTATGATTCACTATGTTGATTTTTCTTTCTTTTTTAAGTTTTTAATTCTTATGGATACATAATAGGTGTACACATTTATGGGATACATGTGATATTTTAATGTAAGCTGCAAGCATACAATGTGTAATGATCAACTCAGTGTAGTCAGGATATACATTACCTTAAACATGTATCATTGATTTGTATTAGAAACATTATATTTTCTACTTATTTTCAAATATACAAAAAAAGTTTAGTCACCCTACTGTGCTACTGAACATTAGATGTTATTCCTTCTATTGTATTTTTTACTCATGAACCAAATCCTCTTTTTTGATTTTTCTTTCTTGATACTGAGCCTCTTAGGTGCAATGTACTAGGAAAAAGATTCACCCATATTGTCATAAAAACATTTTAAGTTGACCCATTAATTCTCTGAGTTTCTAATAGATGTTTTTATTTTAATAGGAAAATAAAATATTTTGAATAAGAAGAGATATAAGCAAATAATAGTTAATGGTAATATATCCTCCACATTTTTCCATTTCTTACTATAATATCAATATAAAAAGTCTTAGACATTACTCTAAATGTTCATTTCTGAGGCAAAAGCAAGAACACCTAGCAGGATAATATCTTTTCTCCAATGCATTTGGTGAACAAAGGGCCAGTGCAGTATAATTTATATTTGGAGATTTGACACTTTGGAACATTAATCCTTTGCCAATTCTATTCATCTGCTAAGTCCTTACAATTGAAGTCATGTCTTCAATATGTTGATTCTCTAGAAACTAGAAAAGAGTTTAGGCTCTTAGCAACTTTTGATCCATGAACAATTTTATACATGTCAATTGTTTCCAACATTGTAAGTTTCTGCAGCTTTATGAGATTTTCTTTTTGTGCTACTATCCTTAAAAAAATTGCTCTTTTTAAAAGTGCATTCACTACCTTCTCTGACATTGTAACTATTTATATCTAGAAGTAATATCTGCTCATTTGCGTTTTGTAATATCCTTTTAGAAAACATCGGTACCTTTATCTCTGGATTCTTGTCACTTTGTGGCCATGTGTCTGGGAGGGTTGGATGGCTTTATCGATTAGTTTACAAACCCAAGATGCAAGACATGTTGAATTGGAATGCACTAAAGATCTTACAAATATGGATGTATCTACCTCATCATCTACAAGAGAAATACAGTTCTTTCTGGAATGTAAGTTCTAAGAATCTTCTTGAATAACAATATAATGAAAAGAATATATAATGCATACTACTACTTCTGGCCAAAATCAATCATTTATTATATAAAAACTTACATAATTATTATACTAACTATTCCACATTAGAGATTTTTACACTTAGAGGAACTGAAGCAAGGCCTCTTTATTTAAATTGAATATTGATACTAGGCGCCAGGCACTTATGAGATAGAATCCTTGGTTAACATATGTTCAAACAGAAGCAACTTATCCTAGTAGAATATTAGAATGAATTCATGTCTTCCGTAATGGATATTGCAGTGGTGCTTTCTGTATATCCCCTCTAGGTAGAGGCACCACCCCAGTTGCTGGGAATTTTGGCTGTTGAGGGCTCACAGCAGTTTTACTGGGCTAAGAGAACTTGTCCTAAGAGAACTTCCTCATCCTAGGTTGAACCCTTTTCAGGGGACAGGATTCAGCTACTGACTGGCTGATAAGGTATGGATACAAAGGCCCCAGCCTTTAGATTGTCTCAAGTTTGTGTTTTTTTTTCACTCACACTGACATAGAAGGAAGGACGACCGTAGCATAGCATTGAGTTAAAAAGCAAAAGCCATGCTAAATACTCCCATGTATGCAAATAAAAAGTGTGTGTGTGTTTTTTTTTTATGTCTGCATAGGTTTTCTCTATTTATATACCTCTTTCTCTCTCCTCAACGTTTACAACTAGAGGTTGACAGGGGTTAGAAGTAGAGGTTAACAGTAGTCAATCCTGTTAACCACTACTTACTAGGAGTTATTGGGAGTAAAAGAGTACATTTTTGCTTTATCTGTGTTGCTTGCATTTTTATACCACATACGTTTAACCTTCGAAAGCTAAAAAAAACTATATTTTTTATAAACAGGAAAACAAAATGAAAGGAATAGATTCATCAGGCAGGCAATGCTCTCTTTTCTGCAACCAGGTCTCTTAAGACACTAGTGAACATGTTGTGACTTTATAATCACTAACGATACCAATTAAGAATGGCCTCTACTGAGCATGTGAATGCAAATCCAATAAGCAAACATGCCTGCCACTTTATTAACTCCATCATGGTCATGTTCCTCCCTATTTGCGTTTTGCTTCCTGCTTGTATTTGTTTTCATACAAGTAAATGTAGTAGATATAATCTTTAGAAACTGCCTTATTTGAAATTTCCTGTTTTTAAAACGTGAAAAGCAAATCTTGATTTTTCCATGGTGGCAGTGGATGTATAAATATTTTCAGGGCAGCCCAGAAGCATATCCACACATTGGAAGCATGTGAGCGCATGACCACAGCGTGGTTGTACAAGTGGGGAACCTTTTGCTGGTCCCATAATCCTATTAAATGAGGAGAGTTTGTGGCATTTTCCTCCCTGTATATTTTCAAATGGGATATAGTAGTCTCATCTGTTTATAATTGCTAGTATTGTATCTTGTTCAAAATTAGGGCTTCTCAGTATTCTCCAACTCTGCAGACTTGCTCTGAAGACCCCGCTCTGGACTGAGGAGGGGGGTCACAGTGGAAGTGTGGGCCTTTGTCCCCTCTTTCTGCTTCCACTGAGTATCTTCACTTTTCTTGGCTATGCATATTAAAATCTCTCCTAATAAGTTGATGAAAAGGGAAATCAGGTGTTCAAACTTTGAAAATTGTGGCCTTAGACCCAGAATTTTACTTACGGAAGGAAATCTGAATGTCTTCAAACAACTTCACTTTAGTTAGGAATGAACAAAATTAGTTTTGTTTGATTATTAATGAGTGATTTTGTTCACAGATTTTAGTTGCAAACATTGTGAAACCAACACTGGGACCAAAGCTTTTAATTCTCAGGTCAGTGTGTTTCCACCTTACCACACTGCCTTCCTTTTGCTGCTAATCTCATTGTTAGTATCACTTCTAGCTTTCAGGACCTGGGATTCTGAACATATCTGGTGAAACTAATTGTGAGAGGAATTCCTTGGCAATCTAAGGTCAAGATCATAATTATTCACTAACATTACCTCTGACTACAGTGGAGATTTGGGTCATATTTGGCAGAACAGCTACTTTCAGCTTTCAGTCAATTTCTGAATGAATTTACTTATCCTGTAAGAATTGCATGGTATGTTTCGGGTTCATTGTAGGTTCCTAATGTCCTCCAAGGGACAGTAATATTTTTCAGTTGATCCTAACAAATCACAATCCAGGGAGGTACATTTAGTTTTTCTGTGAGCTGTAGATACATAAAAAAAGGAAAAAAAAAATCTATATCCCATATTGTTTGTTAAAACATGTAATGCATTTCAAATATTAACTTTCTAACTATGATTTCAGAAAGATCATAAAATCTTTGTCTTAAGGAATGAAAATCTCTTATTACTAACGATGTGTCAGCAATACCATTCTATGCAGGGATGGCAATACAAGGCACTTCTGATGCAGCTGCACAAATAATAAAAATAAAATTAAAATTACAACAAAAAATCTACATAAATGAAAGCACTAACATAACTACATAAATCATCTTCTATTCCCATGTTAACACTACTAGAAGAGATACGTGTTTTTCAATGCATTTTTCTTTGTGGTTTGATCTCGTTTTAGTATTTCATCAGTGGTACGCTTTTATGATAAACATTTGGGGATATCTATTCCCACCAAGCTCTATTTATCTGAAAGAACTTAGTTTCTGCGAAACACAGGTATTTCAAGTCTGACATGTGTATGGAAATAAGCTGAACTAAGTAATTTGACCTCTTTTACTATTGCTTGAGATCTTAAATCCCAAGAGTGAGAATGAAGGTGAGAAGACTGGCAAAAGGTGAAGGTGAAAGAGAGAGAAGGGAAAGAAGAAAAAAAGAGCGAGAAAGTCAGAAAGAAGGGATACCATTTGATCAACATTCTGAGGTAAAATCAATAAAACTAGGATGACTAGTGAGTGTCATTTAAAAAGCCCAATAAAAATGCCAGGCACTGACAGACTATTGTGACTGAAGTGAATCTACAGGATCACATTGTCAACATCAATCCACTTACAATGGAGATGACAAAGACCCCCAGAAAACCTCTCTTGCCTGAGGGCATACAATGTAAGGTTCTTGGTTGAAAATCAAGACACGAATAAATAGATACATAGCAAGTAATAATAAATTATTTAAATAATATGCTAAATTAAGATGTCAATTTCATAGTTAGAAGTCTTAAATTTAAAAATTACTAGGTTTTATCTATTTAAACCCCTAATACATTAAGGGAAATGTCTACAACATACAGTTCTAGTTACATTTCTTTCATGAGAATGTCAACTTGATTTCAGATATAGACATGCTATTAATCCACGCTAATAAATTAGCCAAAACAAAATTTTAATTTAGAAAATGCTCTTGGTGTGATTTCCTTCAAATAGCAAGTTGTGACTGAAAAAACACTAAATAATTAGTTCTAGGCTTGAGTCTTTTACACCAATTTTAAAGCGTTGAGGAAATGGTTTACCCTTTCTAAGCTTCCAGTAACGCATCTAAAATTAGTGGTTTGGATTTGTGGACTCACAAATTCCCTGTCCACTGCACTTTCTATAAGTTACACTAGTATGTGAGTAAGCTTCAGATTCTTTCAGATTTAATACACTTCTCTTTTCCAGAAACAAATCAAATCAAAACAAAAGAGTCAAACTTCAAAGCTAAAATACAAAGGCTGCCTGTTCTCAGTTTGTTTCTCTAATCTCTTTTATTTTCCAAGTCAATAGGTGTTATCTTTCTGAAATAATCTTTACTTTTAAATCTCCAAATTGGAGGCTATGTTGTTACAATGTGTTCAAGTGTACTGTGGGGAAAAGAAAGAGAGATCAGACTGTCACTGTGTCTATATAGAAAGAAGTAGACATAAGAGACTCCATTTTGTTCTGTATTTGAGAAGCTGTTAATCTGTGACCCTGGCCTCAACCTTGTCCTTGCAAGAGACATGGGCTGTGGTGACTCAAGGTTTAACGGATTTGGGGCTGTGCAGGGTGTGCTTCGTTAAACAAGTGCCTGAAGGCAGTATGCTTGTGAAAAGTCATCACCATTCTCTTACTCTCAAGTACCCAGGTACAGGTACACTGCCAAAGGTCTCAGGCACCTCTGCCTAGGAAAGCTAGGTATTGTCCAAGGTTTCTCCCCATGTGATAGTCTGAAATATGGCTTTGTGGGAAAGGAAAGACCTAATTGTCCCCCAGCCTGACACCTGTGAAGGGTCTGTGCTGAGGAGGACCAGTACAAGAGGAAAGAAGGCCTCTTGGCAGTTGAGATAGAGAAAAGCATCTGTCTCCTGCCCGTCCCTGGGCAATGGAACATCTCAGTATAAAACCCGATTGTATGTTCTGTTTACTGAGAAAGGAGAAAACCACCTTAGGGTGAAAGGTGGGACTTGCTAGCACAATGCTGCTCTTTATGCACTAAAAGGGTTTATGGAGATATTTACATATGCATATCAAGGCACAGCACTTTTCTTTAAACTTATGTCACAGAGATCTTTATTCATATGTTTTACTGCTGGCCTTCTCCCTATGATGATCCTATTATCCTGCCACTTCCCTTTTTCTAAGATGGTAAAGATAATGATCAATAAATACTGAGGGAACTCAGAGACCAGTGCTGGGGCAGGTCCTCTGTATATTGAGTGCCGGTCCCCTGGGCCCACTTTTTCTTTCTCTATACTTTGTCTCTGTGTCTCATTTCTTTTCTCAAGTCTCTGGTTCCACCTAACAAGAAACGCCTACAGGTGTGGAGGGGCAGGCCACCCCTTCACTATACCACATTAAATCCTTTGGTATTTGAATGAAAAACTTTAGTGGGTCCTTTTCTTACTGAAAGATTCGAGATCTGTATTCATTTTTCCACCATCCCAACTATAAATGGGTTTAGATATTAAAATGAAATAGGTACCAACCAGTACCACAAAATGGGTGAATATACTTAAGAGGAGAAGGCAGATACATTTTGATACAGTGGCAAGAAAGTGCTGAGATTAAATAATTGGATCTGAATCTCTTTCTAAAGCAGAATAAGTCTTCATCTTTTACTTCAATCTTTACTGTTAAGAAAAACAAAACAAAACAAAAATAACTCAGATAAATAACTACTCAGGAAATATTTCAGCTTTAAATTTTTATATCTGTTTACTAAATATTAATTTTGATAATATTTATATCTCATGTAAACTTGGCTTATCTTTAGCAGATAAAATAAATAATATTGTTCTTTAGGCATATAAAAATTAACTAATGGTCATGGAGTTTGATAAATCTTCTACCAAGTAACACAATGGTAAAAGAATGAGTTCATGTCCATTGCAGGGACATGGATGAAGTTGGAAACCATCATTCTCAGCAAACTAACACAGGAACAGAAAACCAAACTCCACATGTTCTCACTCATAAGTGGGAGTTGAAAATGAGAACACATGGTCACAGGGAGGGGAACATCACATACCAGGGCCTGTTGGGGTTTGCGGGGCAAGGAGAGGGAGAGCATTAGGACAAATATCTAATGCATGCGGGGCTTAAAACCTAGATGACGGGTTGATAAGTACAGCAAACCACCACAGCACATGTATACCTATGTAATAAACCTACACGTTCTACACGTGTATCTCAGAACTTAAAGTAAAATAAAAAAAAATTTAAAAAAAAGAAAGTTATGGAGAATTAGTTGCTTTCAGTTTTCACTTAGGATTAATAATACATTTTTAGCATACTTCACATTTTATATATTGAAATGATAAATTTTGATAATTAGAAATAATATATTTAGTTCTAAACAAAACTTGTAAAATTCGTCAAACACTAGTGCAACATTTCTGAGAAATGCTTATTTTGGAATAGATTCCTAGCTCATGCTTTCAGTTTTAAAAGTACAACAAAGCTGTCATATTTTAATAAATAATTCCAAGATACAGTAATTTACATTGCTTTAAGAGAATATTTTCCTATGGATCATGTAATAAAGAACAAGAAATTCAATTGTAATTGTCAACTTTTATGTATATTAAAAGCTTTCCACTTCCATCAGTGACAACCACAGGATACACATGGTTATTGATTGTAAGCTATTTTTTCAGGATGGATTAATGGTTTCTTCTCTCGTAAATATAAATATTTCAACCTGAGCTCATCAAACCTTCAAACTGTTAAACAACCATTAACAGCATTCAC
Source organism: Chlorocebus sabaeus (assembly GCF_047675955.1). Taxonomy (NCBI): domain Eukaryota; kingdom Metazoa; phylum Chordata; class Mammalia; order Primates; family Cercopithecidae; genus Chlorocebus; species Chlorocebus sabaeus. The sequence goes on along the minus strand of NC_132916.1, from coordinate 48,510,164 downwards.
TCCCATTCACCTACCTACCACTCCTCCCCAGAGGTTTCTTAAGATAGTACCTTGTGGAATAAGAAATACACAATAAACTATAATTTCACCATAAGTATATTAATTACGTATCCTGACTCAACTATGTTGTTCAAGAAATTTTATTTTTACTTTTATTTAGTTAGAACATTTTATAGCTTACCTTTTTACTAGTGAATTGTTAAAATATCTGTTGGCTATCTCAAAATAAGCACAGCCAAACCTAACTTATTTGCTCTTTCGCTTATCCCATATATAATTTTCTATCAGACAAATAATTTTATTCATACTATGATATATACTAAATTTATGTCAAAAAAATTCTTATAGAGGTACTCTATGTTAGACCTTTTGGAGGGGGCATTTCCTCACTGTGGTAACAGAACTAATTTAACATAAGAATAAGCAGGATCTAGGTAAAACTCTTGACACTTGTTAGGCCTTAATAAATGCAAGTTGCAACACCAATAATCATTATTACTGATTTAGCTTTCAATTTAAGTTTATTTTTTTTTTTGAAAGGATAGCAAATATTGGCTGATTGTATTGTATACAATTATATTGTTTAGCTTACTTACATAGAAATATATGTTACTTTCCTTATAAGCAGAATTGTCACATACAGTTCTGAGTAATGGCCATTAAGATTGACTTGTCTTCTGATCCACACACTCAAATAGCAATTAGCAGGGCAATGCTACACAGAATTTTTTATTGTCTACTTCAAATAGTTTTTTATCATGCTACTTAAGAAGAGAGGAAAGTGAATATATATATCATAGCTGGGCATTAGAGTGATCTGGTATCTATTTCATTTGCACTTTTAAACCCTCAGCATATAAACTTCAAAGGCAGCTTGCTATATTGATCAATAGAAGTGCTGAGTCATGACAGATTTGGTTTGCTTTAATCATCAGTTGCTTGGATTGAAATAACACTTGTACACATTAAAATTCCTGAAATACCTAGTTTATACATAAGAAGTTAAGATCCATATTTTTTTAGATGGGAAAAGATTATGGCATTCATAATGCTTTTCTAATGTACATCAAATATACATATTCACACAGGAGCAAGAATACAACATTCTTTATCTTTCTTTTTAAAGTTACAAAGGCTATTGCAGTGTTCCCTGGTCTTTCTTGGACCTATGTAAACTGAAACTTGGAAATCACCATGGAGCAGACATTTATTTTTCAAACGTCCCCCTTCCTAAATTTCTTACCTATCAACTCTTTAATAACAAGAAGCAACTTACCATATTAGAAGACTAAAAAGATACTAATCCCCAAAACATCTAGTAATCTATTTCAAAATGCTTTTCCTCAGCAATTCCTTGCAGATTCTGATTATAAACATCCAGTAAACTAAACTGGAGTTAGTGGAGAGGTGAGGGTGAGGGTGATGGCAGGAATCATCTACTAGTAACTTGAAGAGTAAGGGCAATTGGGAGGAATTAAGTATAAAATGGAGGGCCAAAGAAAACTGAAAGGAAGGAAAGAAGAAAGAAAATAATTAGGAAATTAGAAAGGGAGGAAATACTGAGAGTCAACAGAGCTTTATTTGTACAGAGCATGGATTTGCAGCAGCAGGGGCAGGAGGCTGCTAAAATGGCAATGTATATAATGAAAACTGAAACCAAATGGACCAGAAATAAGTGCCTAACAGCAAGAAAATGTTTAAAAGATGAGCAAAGCTAAGAACATAAGAGAGAAAGTGAAAATGAAGTATCAAGATCAGCAGTGAAAATAGGCCACAAAAAACTTAGAAACCTTTAGAAACTTAGAGACCTATAGATTTAGAAACTTAGAAACCTTTAGACTTTTAGACTTAGAAACTTACAGACTTAGAAACTTAGAGACTTAGAAACTTAGAAGCTTAGAAACTTAGAGACTTAGAAACTTAGAGACTGAGAGACTTAGAAACTTAGAAGCTTAGAAAAGCCACACCAGGTGGCCATCTAAAAGCACCCACCCAATGACCAGGTGGCCATATAAAGCACCCGCCCGATGTCCGTATGGCTATCTAAAACACCCACCCAAATTCCTGGAACTCGAACAGAAGAACAAGTCCGGGAAATACCCCGCACGGGTTCAAACCAGGTTCAAACCAACTAATCAGAGTAAGACACCCTGCTCAGGCCATAACCTGCTCCAATCATCTTGCGCCTCAAGCTTTGTGAATTTTTGTGGTTTTTGCCTTTATAAACTGTCTGTACTAGGCATTCGGGGTCCTGTGGCCAACTTCGGACATAGGACCCTAGCGCGCTAGCAATAAATCTGTCCGCTGTGACTTCCGTGTCGAGTGGTCTCTCGCGACGACCCCTGCCCAGGAAGGAATCTAAAAACTAGGTTCCTACAGCAGTCTACCACCCTTTTGCCATGGCTGTGGCTTAAAGTATGACCCCGCGAGTACCTCAGATTTTATTTTTAATCCTGATCTGTAGTCACATATTCCTAAACCTTTGAACATCTCCATTTGGGTGTCTTATTCATTAGAACTTATTTATTTCCTTGTCAAACGTCCCCTCCAATGAAGGCACGCTTGAATTAATTAGAGCCACTGTCCCCTACCACCAAACTCAGAATTATCAATATCTCTCCTTTTCAAACACTCTAAATCCAGTAAGTCTTCAAGTCCTGCCAAAGATACCATAAATATTCTTTGAATTTGAATTTGTCTTCTTTATATTCTCAAGACCACTGCCTAATTTAGTTCCTCACTGTCCCTTGTTTGATTGCCTGCCAGGTGGCCTCCTCACATTAAGTATCTCTCTACCAAAATACATTCTCCACTGTAATACCAGAAATCTTAAAGCTCAGTTCCAATCATGTCACTTGTAAACATTTTATATTGATGGAAATATCTCTCTAAATATTTAAATAGATTAATTTTTTTCATCTTGAAAAGGAGAAACTCTTCTTTGAAGTATACCTTTTATTCCCTCTAGCTACCACTATCCATTTTTCATTTTTTATAGATAATTTTTTAAAATTTGTATTAAAATCCTTCATTTTCTCAGATTCCATATTAACCCACAGCAATCTTGTTTCTACAATTCATGACATTATGTAAATTAGTGTTATCCATTATATCTTAATTTGAAAGCAATTATAGACTTTTAAAATTTATTTTATTTTATTAATTTATATATTTTGAGACCGAGTCTTGCTCTGTCGCCAGGCTGGAGTGCAGTGGCGCAATCTCGACTCACCGCAGTCTCTGCCTCCCGGGTTCAAGCAATTCCCATGCCTCAGCCTCCCGAGTAGATGGGATTACAGGCACACAGCACCACGCCTGGCTAATTTTTTGCATTTTAGTAGAGACAGGGTTTCACCATGTTGGCCAGGATAGTCTCTATCTCCTGACCTCGTGATCCACCTGCCTTGGCCTCCCAAAGTGCTGGGATTACAGGTGCGAGCCACCGCGCCTGGCCAATTATAGACTTTTATAAGGAAGTGGATCTCTCTGGGTAGTTGATCTACTACTGACCACTCGCTTCTTTCTGAAATGCATGATTCCTTAATTTTCATGACATTACTCTTGTAGTTGTTTTTCTGCTCTAACTATACTTCTTACGTCTCCTTTGTGTTTTTTTCTGCACTCATTTTATATTTTTCACTAGGCTTCTATATGCATGCTTTTTTTCTTCTTATACCACATATCCTTGCCTTCAATTATGGCCTATATCAAGCATATAGGAAAAGCTTAAATCAAATGTCAAATTCTATGACTGAAAATGGATTAATAAATGCAGAGCAATATTAAGAATCGAGACAAAATTTAGGCTCAGTAAGAAGTTTCAGTCAATGAATAAAGCTCACTGTGGGCATGGATGGGAAGATGGAAATGGGTTAATTATTATTTACTATTCCTGACTCTCATCTAAATACTGATGACTAAACAAATCTATAGTGCCTCTAGTATCCATTCAATACTACTTTCCTGAATTCCAGATTCCTATATATTCATGCTTGATTGTCAGTTTCAACCTGTTGTCAATAGGCATCTTAAATTAAGCAATTTCCAAAATAAAACCATCGTCTCCATGCCAAACTTGGTTTGCCTTTCATCACCCACTACAGTAAATGGCATTTTCACTCACTTGGTTACCCAAGCCCAATATTTGAGTTCCATTTGATACTTTTCCCTTGCAGTCATGAAGAAATCATTCAGATTCACTCATCTGTATATCCCTTGAATCCACTCTCTTGTCTTCATTTTAATTACTGCCCCACCAGTTCAACCCCTCTTTGTCTTTCATTGGGAATACTTCAGGTCTGATAATTTTTCTTTCAGATTCAAGTACTTCTTTCCTGTTATTAACCCTTCATATTGTCTCCAGACTGATTATTATAATACCTGATCATATAACTTCCCTGTAGAGACAAAAGTAACTCTATCTTGGGTGCTAACCCACCTTGTTGAGTTCTGATTAATGCCAGTCCCAGCAATACTTCCTAATTTCTACTCATTTATTGTTCTTAGTGGAAGAACATGTATTGACTATAAATGCTGTCTTTAGATCAAAGCAACCTTAATGTTATTGAACAAATTACGGTCTTTGACACACATAGTATTCTTGCGTGTTCTCAGGAGTTGTGTTTACTTGACTACAGACCACATACACTCTTTGCCTGTGGTAAGCTTTGGTTCTGAGGAGTAACAGTGCAGAGATCTACCTGCCTTGCTACTGCCAAAGACTATGCTTACCTAAGTTATCCAATAAATCACCCTTTATCAACAAACCGGATTTGTTTGCCATGTTCCTTGGTTTCTTGGCTCCTTTCACATTTGGGGGTCACTTTGCATATACAGCCATTTCATGGAAGATTTTCTGTTTAAAATCTATTTAAAATTAATCATATCATTCTGTATTTTAAAAACTGCTAATGGTTGTTTGTAATCTATACAAGTTGTTTTTCATATTTTGTGCATCTTAAAATGCTCTAATAGTGTTAAAAATAACAGAACCTCTCTCCTGAAAGATGCACATACATACCTCATCTACTTTTAAATTATTGAATCAGACCAAAGATGCCTGCTTCATGGGCCAAAATATGCCTATATTAAAGGTCCAAATTCCTGCTGCTCTCATCCATAAACTCTGTGCAGAAGCCTCGGAAGTCTTGTAAACATGGTATGCTCTTTCTTGCTGCTTTGCCGCTACATATTTTGATACCTTTCTTAGACTGTTTTCTGCCTGGCAAAATACCATGTATTCTTAGTTTCTGCCCAAATTTTATCTTCTCTACAGTGTCTTCATTGATTCATGAGACAGACATGGATGTTTCTTCTAAGTTTTCTTTTTCCAGTAATGTATACAAGCTTACTATTTATTTGTTGTGTGAGCCCTTTCAAGATGATATTTTATATACTGCATACCTTTTACATACCAAAGTGCCTGGAACATGGCAGATAATGATTTATTTCTGTTTTGCTTTAATTAGTTTTCACCTGAAGATAGTATAAGAAACTTAATATGCAAAAATCAAAGATAGGATAGCTTAGTTTAAATAAAATGACCATCCACCAGATAAGAAAAATTTTAAAAATGTTACCCATTTTGACATATTAGCATACTCAAAAATTTTAAAAACCATATTATAACTGAAGAATGATTAACAAGAGAGTCTTTATTGTAATATTTTAAATGGATTGTCTGTGTCATGGAGGAAAACTTTCAATACTTGTAAAAATCACTCAATGCCTAGAAATCTAAGAATGAGATTATTGTATTAGTCTGTTCTCACACAGCTAATAAAGACATACCTATGAGTGAGTAATTTATAAAGGAAAGAGGTTTAACTGACTCACAGTTTCACATGGCTGGGGAGGCCTCATAATCAAGTCGGAAGGTGAAGGAGGAGCAAAGTCACGTCTTACGTGACAGCAGACAAGAGAGCTTGTGCAGGGGAACTCCCATTATAGAAACATAAGATCTTGTGAGAATTATTCACTACCACCAGAACAGAATGGGGGAAGTGGCCCCATGATTCAGTTATCCCCACCTGGTTCCACCCTTGACACATGGGGATTATTACAATTCAAGGTGAGATTTGGTTGGGGACACAGCTAAACCATATCATTCTACCTCAGCCCCTCCTAAAACTCAGGTCCTCACATTTCAAAACCAACAGTGTCCCAAAGTGTTAACTCATTTCAGCATTAACTCAAAAGTCCACAGTCCAAAGTCTCACCTGAGGCAAGGCAAGTCCCTTCTGCCTATGAGCCTGTAAAATCAAAAGCAAGTTAGGTAAAATGGGAGTACAGGCATTGGGTTAATATGCCCATTCCAAATGAAAGAAATTGGCCAAAATGAAGGGGCTACAGGCCCCATGCAAGTCTGAAATCCAATGAGGCAGTCAAGTCTGAAAGCTCCAAAATGATCTCTTTTGATTCCATGTCTCACATCCAGGTCATGCTGATATAATAGGTGGGTTCTCATTTTTGGGCAGCTCTGACTCTGTGGCTCTGCAGGGTACAGCACCCCTCCTAGCTGCCTTCAGGGGCTGGCATTAAGTGTCTGCAGCTTTTCTAGGCACACAGTGCAAGTTGTCAGTGGGTCTACCATTGTGGGGTCTGGAGGATTGTGGCTGCCTTCTCAGAGCTCCACTAGGTAGTGCCCCAGTGGGGACTCTGTGGGGGCTTCCACCACACATTTCCCTTCTGCACTGCCCTAGCAGAGGTTCCCCATGAGGGGTCTGCCCCTGCAGGACACCTGTGTCTGGACATCCAGGCATTTCCATACATGCTCTGAAATCTAGGCAGCAGTTCCCAAACCTCAATTCTTCTGTGCACTCGTAGGCTCATTCTTCCACCACGTGGAAGCTGCCAAGGCTTTGGGCTTGCACCTTGTGAAGCCACGGCCCAAGTTGTACCTTGGCCCCTTTTAGCCACAGCTAGAGTAGCTGGGATGTAGAGCAGCAAGTCCCTAGGTGGCACACAGGAGTGGGGCCCTAGACTGGGCCAGGAAACCACTTTTCTGTCTGAGGCCTCAGGGCCTGTGATGGGAGGGGCTGCTGCAAAGGTCTCTGACATGCCCTGGAGACATTTTCTGCATTGTCTTGGTGATTCGCATTTGGCTCCTTGTTACTTTTGCAAATTTCTACAGCAGGCTTGAATTTCTACCCAAAAAAATGGGTTTTTCTTTCCCACTGCATCATCAGGCTGCAAATTTTTCAAATTTTTATGTTCTCCTTTCTCTTGAACACTTTGCCACTTAGAAATTTCTTCTGCCAGACATCCTAAATCATTTCTTTCAATTTAAAAGTTTCACAGATTTCTAGGGCAGGGGCAAAATGCCAGTGGTGTCTTTGCTAAAGCATAACAAGAGTTACCTTTGCTCCAGTTCCCAACAAGCTCCTCCTCTTCATCTGAGACCACCTCAGCCCGGACCTTATGGTCCATAAAACTGTCAGTATTTTGGTCAAAGCCATTCAACAAGTCTCAGGGAAGTTCCAAACTTTCCCACATTTTCCTATCTTCTTCTGAGACTTCTGTACTGTTCCAAACTCTGCCTGTTACCCTGTTCCAAAGTTACTTCCACATTTTCTGGTAACTTTAGAGAAGCATCTCACTCCACTGGTACCAATTTACTGTATTAGTCCATTGTCAGGCTGCTAATAAAGACATACCCGAGACTGGGTAATTAATACTGGAAAGAGGTTTAATTGACTCACAGTTCCACATGGCTGGGGAGGTCTCACAATCATGGCAGAAGACAAGGAGGAGCAAATCATGTGTTACATGGGTGGCAGCAGGCAGAGAGAGCTTGTGCAGGAATACTCCCATTTTTAAAACGATGAAGTCTTTGAGACTTATTCACTACTATCAGGACAGTATAGGGGAAATGACCCCCATGATTCAATTGTCTCCACCTGGCCCCCCACTTGACACATGGGGATTATTACAATTCAAGATGAGATTTGGGTGGGGACACAGACAAACCATATAAAGAGGATTTGGGGGTTGGAAAGAATTTTAAATATCATCTCTCTCAACCATTCTGCCAACATTTGTTGGTGACATTTCCAGGTGATGCTGGGTCGCCCAGCTCTGCCTCTGGAAATCTGGTTTGAGATATGCCAGTCATACACACAGCAACAACAGAACAAGTTTTGAATCCTCTCTGCCATGTGAAATAATGTGAAACATCACTCATACTTGGAAAGAAATGTGAAACAGATTATTCGACACAGTACAACACTCCTCATTGTTAAGTGACACTTTTAAACATTTCTATACATTTTCGTAGGCAAGATTTCAGTGAATAATCAAATTCAGTCTAATTAAATTTTGTACTTATTCAGAATAGAAAAACATAGGATAATAGAAAACAGAAGCAGAACTAGAAAAGAAGGGGCAATGTATACTTCAGGGGAAAAATTTGAAGAAAAGTCATGGAATTTTGCACATATGCATACTAATGTCTATGACAATGTTATTTTTAAGACATAGAAACATTTTCTTTATTATTTCAAATAAATGTTTTTATCTTACTTATTGCAATAATAACAATTTACATCATGAATCATGAAGGAAAGGCTGTATTTAGTAATACCACCCTTTAAAAAAAAATCATTTTTCTTTTTAGAGCAATGATCTGATTTTGAGAAAATGTAGGAAAAATACATCTCAGTGGAAAAATAAACTCTAGAGTCCAGTAACAGTCTAAAAGGCCTGAGTTTTTATCAGTTTCAGTCTCCAAATTAGAAGTGATAGGCAATTCGTAAAAATCTAAGTGATTTCCAAAGTGAATTTTATAAATTATGTTTATTACAATTTTGTTTCTGCAGTTTCCTCATATGTGTCTTCTAAGGACTGATATTCTGAGATCTCTTACATTGTTACTGTTTCTGCTGCTGTGACTGCTGCTTCTTTCTTTTCTTGTCCTTCAGAAAGAAGCTGTGGATTATCTGAGTAGTAGTAGACTCCCTACAGGCATTTTCCAGATGTAACAGAGCATCAGTGCCTCCTTCTGCCTGTCAGGGCAGTGAATTCCCATGCCTTAAGAATCAATTTGATCTAAAAACATTTAAGTGGATTAAAATGCTTAATCATTAAAAGTAAGATTATTTCTTTAGTGAGGACAAAGCCTATCCACAAGCTACCACACATGGTTACTGTGGAGATCTCCTTGGTACATCATTATCCCTGGGCAGGCTAAAACCACACTGTTCTCTGAGGGCTTCACTCAAGTCCTGTAGCAGCCCTGACATGAAACCATTTGCTGTGCTGTTCTAAAGTGGTTTAACGACAGCATCCCCACTGATAATAGACACGGGTCTTCTGTCCTTCCAAGCATTACCAATTCACACATTATCTGCTGAGTTCGCAGAAGGCAAGAGACTGCTTTTCTGGGATCTTTGTCATTCTATATTTAAAATTATATGTTATTTATAGTTCTGTTTATCCCAGATGAATGTGTGTGGCATTATCATCTATGCCTGAGTATAGACAATAACCCACAAAAATAATCCCCAAATAAATAGAACTGTTGACAGGTAAATTATGGAAATAGTGAACAATGGACATTTTGGAACATCTTTAGCACAGCAGTTTCCAACCACACATGTGATTTATCTTACTTTTCAGTGTCAGATTGAAAATGTTTCATTCCTAGTAATTCGAATCATGACAACAAGTAAGGTTTGAAAAAGTAGTGGACCTTTTTCTGCTGAGCCATGAAAGCTGAAAATCATAATGGAAACATTAAAAATAGAAGGAGATAAAGAAGAAAATAGGTCTATTGCTACACAAAACATGGTTATAGAGATTTGTGAGAAGATGATACACAAAAAACATTTTTTAAAAAGTTCCGCTAAAAGAGTCCTGAAACCCTATTCAGAAAAATATTTAAGTAATTTTGATTATCTCTTAGTTTAGAAATATTTTGACTCCTAGATGTTGTGTTCTTACTATTGAGTTTCAGTAAAACATGGCCAAGGATCATGTTGAAATAGACAAAGAAGTGAAAGTTATTAACATAGTAGAAAACATTTGAGAGTCAAAAATATTTGAGAGCAAGACACATACTCAATATTTTATATTAACCTTTCATTCCATACTCACAACTGATAACTGATGTGAAGAAGAAACCAAAGTAAAGAGTTTACTTGACTTGTATAAAAGTGGATGCATTAACACATTTCATTGATAGAGTCAGGTTTTTAGCCTCAGATTCTGGGACCTCAACTTATGAAATTTTGAAGGCTTTAGAGAAGAAATGATTTAAATTATGAACAACTGGTGATTTCTTCCCATATGCCCAATTTTGTTCCACATAACAACACAGAGAAAGTCATGGCTTTAAAAATTACTGACGGGGGCGGGACCAAGATGGCTGACTTGAAACAGCTCAGTTCAGAGGCTCCCAATGAAAAGAACCATAATAAGCATGTGAATCCTTCACCAGCAACCAAGGTAACCAGGTTCGCCATCAGAACTGACTAGAAGAGTGGTGTGATCCAGGGAGAGGAAGGAAGAACAGTATGGTGCTGCGATCCACCTGAGAGCCACAAGGGGCAGGGGGACTAGTTTACACCTTTTCTGCCTCTGCCACTCCCGAGACAGCAAGACCAAACCCTCTTCTTTTCTTCAGCCTATGCAACATGAAGATGATGCGCATAAAGATCTTTATAATGATCCACTTTTGCATAATAATAAATGTTTTCTATTCTTATTATTTTCTTAATATTTTCTCTAGCTTGCTTTGCTGTAAGAATACAGTATATAATACATATCAGATTACAAAATATGTTTTAATTAATCAATTGTTTTTGTTATCAGTAAGGCTTCCAATAAATAATAGACTATTAGTAGTTAAGATTTTAGGGAGTCAAAACTTATACGCAGATTTTTGACTGTGTTTGGGTCAGCATCCCTAACCCCTATGTTGTTCAGGGATCAACTGTATGTATAAAAATTTTCATAATTCTATGACATACTGGTCATCATAGGAATTCTTATTATTTTCTGGTTTTAATCATTGTCTAGTGAAAGCTGTGTATCATTTATGAGAGAGCAAATGCTCATGGTTCTGCAGACTGTACAGGCATCTGAGAGAAGGAAGCTGCCTCAGTGTCTTAGTGCTGGTTTGACTGATCCAGTCCAAAACACATGGTGAAGGACTTTGTGCCTAAATAGGCACTACTTTTTTATGTGTGTCCATGTGTGTGATGTACAACACTAAAGAAGCAGGCACAGCAAGAAGCCCAGTAAAGGTTCTGGGTCTTAATTGAATGCTTTTATCTTAAACAATTCCTATTTCCTTGATTTTAATTGCTCCTAATATCTCTGTGAAATTTTGAAATTAATTTAAAACTACTTCACTGCCCCAGAGCTTATCCACAGATCACATTGGAAAACATGGAAATAATAGGAATTTTGATATGGTCCCCTTGTATGGAGTCTATGTTATCTTTCTAGAATGTTTTATACACCATTCTCCCACATCTATATAATCTGGTTTTCAATGCAATTTTTAATTGCATAAGTTTTACGTTCCTCATTTTATGAAAGTATTGCACGTTTCCAAAGAATATCTGAACTCATAAACATTCTTGTAAATGAAATTGTCATATAATAATTTCTGCTTGGACATTTATTTGTATATACCTAGCTACATAAAATAAGGTGGGGAAAATATTAGAACCGGTTATGTAAAGTAATTTCCATAACTATCAAATAAAATAAGGTCATCAAAGATATTTTGACATAAAACATAACTGAAAATTTTTTCCTCTAGCAACTCCATTTATGCCATCATTTCTTGCTTTATAAACCTCAGTTTTATACTTTTATTCTGTACATATCCTATTATAACTCAAAGCCAACTAGCATAGAAAAACTGTGTTCATTATACTCTAATATACAAGGAGAAGTGAAAGCTGAATAGAGGCTTAACCATGAAGAAATTTGCATCCAAGGTGGTGAATGTGAAAGAGAATGCAATTTTGGAGGGATTATACTTTATTTAACTAAAACAGAAGAGTTAAATTTTTTAAAATTTATAATTTTAAAAATATAATTGTATTATTCTTTATACATAAACAGTGATGTTATTCATCGAGATAGTCTTTTTACTATAATGAAGGATGTAGCAATGGTTACAAGATAGAAGGTATCACCAGATTGACAAACTGGCATGTGTTCCCTGAAGTCTCATTTATTTTTAGTATTTTATGGAGAAGAGTAAAGGTGAGTTCAAACTGCGAAGTTGACTTGGTTAAAGGAAATACAATTTTTGAAAACATTTCCAAGAGCATTATGTATGTTTTAGTTCAGAAAACAGTTATATTACACCCTGAGAATTGTTTTGATATCAGATATCTGAAAGAAATGTTCTGTCTGGCTTATTGAAATCCATTCACTTTCAACCCTAATGAATCAATAGTAGTAGGGCATAGCAGAGATTACAAATGATACTAATTTCTCCTTAAATAAAATTAGGATTTTTCAAACTGGCTTATGTTTTTTAATTTCCTTCATAATCAGTGAGTTTCTTCCTTACAGCAGCCAGTGTCAGCATTTATTTATATGATGTAAACAAGCAATAATAAAAAGCAGGTTCAAGCCATTACTCTAGACTAACCTGCAGCTATGGGCCTGTTTGTCTTCGTTTTACTAAACTGTCAGCTAAACAACACTATGCTACAGACCCCTCAAAGTATTCACACAGTTTCTCATGCCTTTGACTAAATTTCTTACATTAAAATAAGAAAAATAAAATAATAATGGTAAGAAGAAGAAAAGAACAAGGAGAAAGAAGACGACACAAAGGTTTTAGAAGATAGAATGAAAAGTATGCTAAATTATAGTTTTGTTCCATTATAAATTCTTGACACAAACTACTCTGAAAATGTAACTTTAAGTGTAAATGTAAGCACTGAAACTCCCTATCAAACACTAACCTTTCAAAACAAGAAGATAATTAAAATAAGACATCTCATAATTCCAATTTTACTGTACTATAAAATGGTAGTTACTTCACTTCCAAAGGAAATCTTTGGGTACAGACATATCAAATTTTCACTGCATGACACCCCCATAAAAATGAATTCTAGATAAAAATGAGTTTGATACTTGCAGTCAAACATTTCTTTTATAAAATTCCATAAACATAACTGGTATCTTTAAAAGAAAAAAATATGAAGAAAAAAATCGATTCCACTGTTTCAGAAAATGACAAGTCTAGTCAAACAGAAGTTTAACTGTGGGGTGTAGATAACATCTTATTGTGCATGGAGTTCCCAGGTGAGTCAACATTTCCAAAAACCACTGACAAGATGTCTACAAATACAACAGAGAGATGACCAGGAAAATGACAACTCTTTCCTTAAAGAGTCAGCTGGGCAATCACAAAGCATCCTGCAAATAAAACAATTGATAAAACCTCTGAAAGGTCAACTTCAGAGTATTGCTTATATACTTGCAAGGAAAGATTTATTTTGAAATAAATAGTATACAAGAGGGGTTTTGTAGTAATTACAGCTACCAAAGACTTTCTTTATGTAGTGTCAATTTTGCTGGTATGGTCGATGAAAGTCTTTAATCAATTTCAGAATTAACATGAAGCCGAAACCCTTTTGCAGTCAAAATCTTTAAAAATAATTGTTTATAATTATTATTTGTCAAACAGATTATGTGCTATGAATGGGTGTTGGTAGGTTGGGCCTATCCAAGGTGATTAGGTCACTGAGAGGGATCAATGCTGCTCTTATGGAACTGGGTTAATTCTCAAGGGAATCAGTAAGTTCTCACTCGCTGGGTACTGGATGAGTTACTACTAGAGCAGATTGTTATAAAGTGAGGCCACCCCTACTATTTTGCTCCTCTCACATGCTCCCAGTTCCCCTTCTACTTCTCCGCCATGTTATGACACAGAACTGAGTTCTCACCCGTAGCTGTCCAGATACAGCCACCCTATCATGGACTTCCCAGACTCTAGTACGTAGAGCTAAAATAAACATTTTTTAAAATAAATAAATAAACAAATCATCCAATCTCAGGTATTGTGCTATAGCTACATTAAAAAGACTAAGACATTATACCAAGAAACTAAACTAAAAAAATTCATTGATTCACATTATCAGTTTGCTACACTCATTGCCATAAAAATTATAAAAATTAGCAAATATCCTGGAAATGGTGCCTACTTGCCTCTTCCCATTACCTTGGAATGAGAGAAAATGGAAAAAAGTAGAAATGAGATGTTTTGATATTATCTGTTGTCACTTTTCTCTTACGAGATATTAATACATGAAATGAGCAAAAAAAGGTATGCAAAAAAAGACCAACCCAGTGATATCAAAGAAATTCTAAAAAGAGCAACGGAATTTGAAATAAAACTATGACAATAACATGAAACAAATGCTCTAGAAAATATATGCTCTGATGAAATTTATATCACCAAAATCATGCAAGAAGTGGAAAATTCAAAAAGATCAATTATTGTAGAAAAGATTGGAAAGATTAGATAGCTACCATTCATGAAAATATCAGGACTAGATGGTTTCATAGATGAGTTCAAAGAACATTTATAGTTTCAATCCTGTTTGAATTATTCTATACCACAGAAAAAAGTTTTCCCAATTTATTTTCTTAGGGCTGCATAATTTTAAAAATACTACAAGTAAAAAGCTATAAATTAATTGCATTTTTAATAAAGATGCAAAAAAGTAATTAAAAATAGTAAAAGTTGAATATAGCAATCAAAGAAAAGAATAACATATTACAAACAAATAAGGTATAGTGTATAACAGAAAGTTAAATTAATATCAGAACACTTATTAATCTAATTCAATGCATCCAAAAATTTTTAGAAGATATATTAGCATATAGCTTCAAAGATATGTAATAAAATATTATTAGCTATTCTTAATAATTGAAGGAAACTACTTAAATATAGTAAAGACCATTTATTGAATACTAATAGCAATAACACAGTAAGTAGCAGAGTGCTAAAAAGTCTTCTCATTTAAATTCGGGAAGTTGACTGAGATATTTGCTATTGCTGTTAGATCAACCTAATGCACAAGGAAAGTATCACTAGTTTCAGGATTCAGACAAGAGGTAGATTTTTTTCTTGTGCACCTATTTAAAGCAGTATTTTCAACTAAATCTTCACCATAAATAAATAAATATCATAAGTGTGTTTCTTATAAAATCACGCAATATAGTTTAATAACATTAATAAAATACATTTCAGTAGTTAAAAAAAAAAAAACACACACACACTGCCAACACTAAACTGACACAATATAGGGATGAAAGTCTGCCTAGGATACATTAGGGTCTGGCAGAATATATGAACCTCTTATCTTGTAAGCAGTTCTCCATAAATATCATTTTTCTTAATTGAACTTTTGATAGTGTCAATGAAAAAGGCCTTTGAACCAGAGCAACTCCATCTTGAACAGGAGCTGGGTAATATGACCCTGAAATCTATGGGGTTGCATCCCCAGATGGCTAGGCATTTTAAGTCACAGGATGAGATAGGAGGTCAGCACAAGATATAGGTCATGAAGACTTTGCTAATAAAACAGATTGCAGTAAAGAAGCCAGCTAAAACCCACCAAAACCAAGAGTGACATCTGGTCGTTCTCACTCTGACATTCCCACCAGTGCCATGACAGTTTACAAATGCCATGGCAACATTAGGAAGTTACCATATATGGTCCTAAAAGGGGAGGCATGAATATTCCACCCTTTATTTAGCATATCAAGAAATAACCATAAAAATGGGCAACCAGGAGCCCTCGGGGCTGCTCTGTCTGTGGAGTAGCCAGCCATTCTTTATTCCTCTACTTTCTTAATAACCTTGCTTTCACTTTATTCTATGGACTCACCCTGAAGTCTTTCTTGCATGAGATCCAAGAACCGTTTCTTGGGGTCTGGATCTGGACCCCTTTCCAATCACATCAATTGGCAGTAATTTTGATGTTTTACCAAAAAGTGCTACGGCCGGGTATAGTGGCTCATGTGCGTAATCCCAACACTTTGGGAGACCCAGGAGGGTGGATCACTTGAGGTCAGGAGTTCCAGACCAGCCTGACCAATATGGTGAAACCCTGTCTCTACTAAAAACAGAAAAATCAGCCTAGTGTAGTAGTGTATGATTGTTATCCCAACTACTTGCGAGGCTGAGGCAGGAAAATTGCTTGAACTGGAGAGGCAGAGGTTGAGTGAGCCAAGATTGCACCACTGCACTACAACCTGGGCAACAGGGCAAGACTTCATCTCAAAAAAAAAAAAAAAAAAAAAGAAAAAAAAAAAGTGCTACAAAGGCAGATAGTCTCTCATACTGGTTATATGGAGGCTCATGGGCTTCAGTGGACAGTTAGCTGATGTTTGGAATGACACCAGGAGCTGAGGAGTCAGATAAGATTTGTGCCTGATTAAAAACAACAACAACAACAACAACAACAACAAAAAACACACACCCTCATTTCCACATAGACAGGATAATGAAGTGCAATACCAGGATCATGATTCTTTTTAGAGAAAATACTGGGTTTTCTCTTGCCAATCAACAAAGGACAATCAATGTCCCACAAATTCCACCAACATAAACATTTGCTGCAATTAATTTTAAACCAGAGAATTGTTTTGGGTGCACATACTCAAATTCCATCTTTAGTCATAAAAAACCAGAATGTGATGACTCTGCCTACTGTACTTATAAAATAAATTGGTTGCAAAATGCACATCTAAGTAATTATATTAGATATTTCTGTGTATAGAGTAACTAAATATAAGCTAGTGAAATGTTGGAGGCTTTCCCCCCAAACGCTATCATTGTAGAAAAATTGAATGGTATTATTACATTTTTGCCATTAATTACTTAACATACCAGGCATCTAATAAAGACACTCATCAATGACACTTTTAGCTTATGATAAAATCATGTCATCTACATATAAAAAAATATTTGCTGTTTTTATCTAAAAGTAGTATCAAGTTATTAGTAAACAGTCCATAAAGGAATGAGGACACAGCCCTATCTGGTCACACATATATGACTAATAAAAAACTGACAAGTCTAAAACAACTTTTGAACATTTTCCTCAATAGTTCCCCTTGTTTTATTCCTTGTCTTGGTGTGTGGCTTCACCATTAGCCTGTCTCCTCTCAAAAAATATCTATAAACATATGTCTTTACATCCCTTCTTCCCTCTAGGATGCTAGCAGCTCAGAACCATTTCCTATATAAAACTCTCCAATTTTCGGATAATGCCCCATATAAATAATTTAGCATGGTCAAGTGATTTTTTCCAATCTGGTTCCTGCCTACATATTTATTCTTATCTTCCAACAAGCCCCTGTGTAGCAACCATGCCACTCTAATATAAATTAATAAAAATACAACTATAGTTTTAACACTTCAGTGCTTTTTGCCTTTGTTATTACCTTTGTGTGCTTCTGCCTGGAATTTCCCCTCTTCCTGTCTTTCCAGTGATATATTTAATCCTACTGATCCTCTAAATCACAGCTTACAGGCCATATGCTCCATAAAGCACCTCTTCAATCATCCTGCCCTCCCTCCAGGATCCCCCAATCCCAGTTAACTTGCCTAACCTGAGTATTTGAGTACTTTGATTTAGTCTCTACATACTACTTCTAGCATAGTCCATCTGAAAAGTATTGTATTCACTTGATTAAATATTTGTTTCCTCCTCTGTTAAAATGTAAACATCTGGAGGCTTTCTTATGTTGGTATACCCATAGCATTGTGCTTACCACATAATAGGCAAACAGTTTCCATATCGTGTATAACAATGTCAGTCTGAGTGGTGGCTCACGCCTGTAATCCCAGCACTTTGGGAGGCTGAGGGGTGAGAATCACAAGGTCTGGAGTTTGAGACAACCCTTGCTAATATGGTGAAACTCCATCTCTACTAAATATACCAAACTTAGCCAGGTGTGGTGGTGGGCACCTGTAGTCTCAGCTACTCTGGAGGCTGAGGCAGGAAAATCACTTGAACCTGGGAGGCAGATGTTGCAGTGAGCTGAGATCGTGCCACTGCACTCTAGCCTGGGAGACACAGTAAGACTCTGTCTCAATAAATAAACAAACAAATAAATAAATAAATAAATAAATAAATAAATAAATAAAAATAAATGTCATCTGCTCAACTTTCATTGATAAAAAGGAAATTACACCAAAGTAAAACATACTTAATGCAATCTAATAATTATTGTTACACTTTTGGTTTAAAAAGGCAAATGGAGCATACAACAAATATAGTCCTACAACTATTAGTAATAAAACATTAGCAATAAAGAGATTTCAACCAATTGCCTGAAGAGGAAGACCAAGAGATGGATATTGATTAATAAGCAGAATGAATTGCCAGTCTATAATATGTATGGAGGAGAAAGAAACAAAAAAATGCTAGACTGCTAGGGAGAATTTTGTATATTCTGGAGACTTGGGCAAGAAACATATGACCGAAGGTCAGTAGGAAAACTGGGCTGGAAAACAGCAATAACCCTTTACCACTTTTAGAACCAGCCAGGGTTTTAACTCTCTGGGGAAAACAAGGAGATTTTTCATAAATAAATTAACTGTAATATAAAATAACTGTTAAATGAAATTACCTGGGGATAGCATAGCAAAGGCAAATGTTGAAAAACATAGAGAATCAACAAAGTGATACATGCAAATTCCAGAATTGAAGTTATAGGGAGGTTCAAACTTTCCCTCTGAAGGTTTGACAACTGAGTCTGCTGACATAAACTGACAACAAATAAACACGAGAAAAGGCATACTCATTATTTAAGCTTATGAGACTCACACAAAATATAAAACTCAAAGGAGGAGCCAGATGTTTGAAGTTTTTATAGCACAAAGGAATAGGGGCTTGAGGGCTTTTAGGGGAGGTGGTGACAAGTTAAGGGAGAGAAAAGAGGAGGAACCACAGGATGAACAAAGGCTGTCTTATTATGCAGATAAAGCTTCTCAGGTAATAAAAGCAGCCTCCAGAAGAATAAGTGATAGGCTGTCTGGGTATGCGGATGACATTTAATCTCCTCTCCAGTGATTAATCTTCCCTGGTTGCTTGATGAGATTCCTAGGGAGGGGTTTCAAGACAATTGCATTTCTTTTGGAAGAACTTACCTCAGTTAGACAAGTGCACTTAAGAGAAAGGGCCTCTTGGTGCTTTGGGAAAGAGGATCTAGAGACAGAGGAAGAAGGAAGGTCAGAGAGACCTTGAGGCTACTCTTTTAATTCAAAATTGCGATACATTGGATATGATTTTCTAAGCCACAACAAAGTCTTCTATAAGTGTTTAAATAAATAAAAAGACAACACAATTTTTAAATAGGTTCACATTTAGACATGCCATTTTGAAATGCCAAGACAACAAGGATAAAATGAACATCTCAAGCACTTCTTTGAAAGTTATTTACAGATTAATATCAGACTGGCCATCAGTAACACTGCTTCTTAGATTGTGAACAATTACTTCAGTGTTCTAAGAAAAAAATGATTTTCAACACTGAATTCTGTACCTGGCCAAACTAGTACTCAAGTGTAAAGGTAGAATAAAGTCATTCTCTGTCATGAGACAGATAAAACTCAGAAAGTTTATCTCACAAACATGCTTTTTCAGGAAGTTGTTTGAAGAATACCAAAGAGACGATAGATGGAATTTAAGAAAGCGTGAATCAAATTCAGAAGAAGGGAGAGATAGATGTATAATAGGGCTTGAGAGCAAACAGTTCACATAGGAGCAAAGATAGAGTACTAAGAGAAATCTCCAGGGAAGAAGAACATTGCATTAAAAACAAAAAGCTACAGATAGTCATAGTCAAATATAAAGGGACTGGATTAAATTCAAATAGTAAAGCAACAGATTTCAAAAATTAAAACAGATTGAATATCAAGCAATAGAATGCACAGGAATTGGAAATGTATTTAGGATACACTTAAGCAAGGCCTGTTTCGTTCTTACAAAAAAAAAAAAAGGTAATCAGAAACTTCAGACGGGAAAGAAAACTTGTAAAAACAATGTATAATTCAGAAATAAATTAGACCAAATGATTTGGGGCAGGTCGTTATTAGATACTGTCTAAAGCTGAAAAATCAACAATTAGCAACACACACACACACACACACACACACACACACACACACACACTCTTCTGAGGTAACCCCAGAAGAACTACAAAGAAATTAGAAACAGCTGGAGAAGAATATGGAAAGGAAGTTTGATTTTATTATAAGCCTAATTTTACTTTTTGATTAAAAAAAACCTACGTAAATTAATCTGATTTTTTAATTTTAGAAAAAGAAACTAATACTTATACATATCACAATGTATCTTTTCTTCAAAATTCATTTTCAAAATTAGATGATTTAAAAAAGTGAATCTAGACTGTCAAATGTAATTTTTTATATGTACCACATCCTACAAATCTTTAGTCATAGCCTAACACCAAAATGAGAGCACAAAGTATCTTCTTGTAGAATAAATGGCCCACATTTCCCCAAGGGAACACATTCTTTTGAGAATAAATTGCATTTGCAATGTTGCATTATTACATTTATTTTAGGACTACAGGCTAAATCCATTAAACTTGTAATGATGTTTTTTTTTTTTTTTTTTTTTTTTTTTTTTTTTTTTTTTTTTTTTTTTTTTTTTTTCCTCCCTCCCTTCCAGGCTTATGGGAAAGGACTTATTTTCACAACTACTCTAAGTCATTAGAGGTATTGTTAATTTACTACTATCTCAAGTCTTTTCATCTCTAGTCTACATTGATTTTCTGTCCTGAACATAGAAAGCATGCATTTGTTAATGCTGTAGCTGCAATAAGTTTTCTTTCAGATATTTTTTTCTCCTAGAAAAATTGAATAAACGTGGCAAAACAACGATTAATGACTTCTTAGAAATGACTTGTAGGGGTGCAAAAATTTTTAGGGAGGAAACATTGTTAGTTGTAGAAAAGCATATGACCTGGAAAATGGACATAGTGCTCCCAATTTGTTGCTGTTGGTGACAGTCTCTATGGAGACCCAAGTTCTATGAAAAATTAAAAATCAAATCATGGCAGTCATCAGCAAATAGTAAATTCAAGAAGTTTAGCGTTTTTTTCCCCCATGCAAATTGAGTACACAATTCTTTGCTTATACAGAACCACTAAGGTGTCTATTGATTTCTCAAGTTGCCATGTCATAATCTTTTTATAAAATGAATCTTGTCTTTGTCTTTGGTGCTCCAGTCACCCTGTGGCCCCATGCTTTGGCCAGGATGTCATGGGGATCCTTTTCTTTACCATGTTGGCTCTAGAAAAAGCAAAGTCAAGGAAGTCAAAGCAGGTGACGCTTTGTCTGAAGCTGACCTTGTCTCATTGGGGAGAGGGAGGACGTACATCAATCTAGAAATCAACAGTCACCAACTACCATATGCGTCACATTAAAAAAAAAAATGTAGTAAAACAAAGAGTGGCCTAAATTGGTGAACAGAAGTTCAGTGTTCAGCATTAATCAGAAAATACCATTCAAAACTTTAAAATATGGACTAAAATAAATATTTACTTTTTATTATTTTGGAATACTAAGCAGGGTTATTATGACAGTCTTAGAGTTTATGATTCTTAGAACACAAGAAATGAAGATTCATGTGTATTGGCTTCTCTTTCTAACCATCATAGACTTGCTTCATTAAATCAGCTTTAACCACATTAATTTAATCTCTTGCTTTTTTCAGTAACAAAACAGGAAACCAATCCCAATATTTATCCTTCATTTGATATTAGAATTAGTTATTGTAGTCTAAGTTGATGTCATAGAAAGACTCATCATTAGACACAATAATATGTATGTATGTCTATATTGGTGTTTCCTAGGTCTTTTGTATTTCCAGTATGATTTGAGTATTTTATTCAATTACATAGAAATAAATTCTCCCATCAATTATTTGAAACTCTTTACAAATAGCAAATGTAGAAATAGATCATTTGTCCTTATTTAACATATCATTATAATGGATATTATATATAATTTATATTGTATAGATGAATGTGTACCTGTGCATATATATAAAATCACCATCAAAAAGCTGGATGCTCTAGAAAAAGAACAACACACCATTCTAATTCACTGTTACTAGAAATTAAAGACAGTTTGTGTTATTGTTTTCCCGCATGAATAAAATATCCATCACTAAGAGTTTTCTGTTCTAAACTCTTGAGACATGAGGTTATTTCCTCATTAACTAAGGAGCTAAAAACATAATCCTTCACATGGGAGAGGCAGACCACAACTTCAAATCTAAATCCTCTGGAATTCGCAAATGCTATAATGAATTTTAAATTGGCCCACAACTTAACAACATCTTTGTTCATTTATCAGATAGATTTGGGTCTCTGAACTGTGCCCCTAAGAAGCAGTTCAGTGTGGTGGTTACAAGGAGAGCTTGGTTGTCAGGAGTACCTGTGTCAGCCTCCTAACTCTACTATTTCCTTTCTATGAGTTTGAATGAAAGTTGTGTGAAGTTAATGTGAGGGTTATAGAATTTGTCAAGAAAGATAGATAAACAAAAGAATTGGTGATGAAATTGATAAGAAACAGGAAATGAATCTTACAAATATTACTGTGATTTTAGTATACTATCCTGTTTATAAAATTTGAGTAATAGATTTTCAGCTATTTTGCAATTTTTTTTTCTAGTTTGGAGACTGAGTTTGGAAGAAAGGAAAGAAGGAAGGAAGAAAGCGGGGGAGAAATAATTTTTTTTTGGTATGTTACACAGCAACATTTGTTTTTGGCAATACCACTGAGAAAGTTGCTGTGGCTTTAATGGATAGGAACCTACATATTCTTCAGATTATTTTAGACAACCTAAAGCAGCTCCTTAGCGCCAGTGCAGCTCCTTAACATTATTTTGTCATTAACTAATAAACACTGGATATCCCAAATCACATTCTACTTCCCCAAATGATGATTCATTACATACTTCCATTTATGATGTAAAATAATGCTTTCCTGGGAGCCATTGTATATATTTATTTATGAATTGTTTTCTGGGATTTGATGTGGTTGAGAATAATACAAGATTGATTCTTTCTATAAATTCTGGCTTCAGTTTCCTTTGCTTGGACCTGAAAACATCTATTTCATTTTCCTTCAGCATATTATATTCTGCAAAGTGCCAGAGGCTCTCAATGGTACTAATGAGTTCTTGTTCCAATTATCTGTTTTAAATTTTTAATCTTTTTTTCTTTGCTACTATGAAAAAGAAGATGAATGAAGAAAACAAAAATCATTACCAATACTCTCATTTATTTGTTGCTGGAAGCTCAATGGTTTGAGAGAATGTCGACATACTTTTTTTTGTGGGGGAGGGAAGATCAATTAAATAAAATGTCTCATCAATAATTTGAAGTTCTTCAAATATAGCAAATGTCCTCAGTCTCAATATCAGAAAACCTGCCTTTTTGTGTTAGTAAAATTAGAC
Organism: Chlorocebus sabaeus; assembly: GCF_047675955.1. Taxonomy (NCBI): domain Eukaryota; kingdom Metazoa; phylum Chordata; class Mammalia; order Primates; family Cercopithecidae; genus Chlorocebus; species Chlorocebus sabaeus. The sequence goes on along the minus strand of NC_132916.1, from coordinate 48,486,681 downwards.
CTAAGGATAACGAAGACTTATATTTTTCAAAATGGTATTTGAATTTAACAATCTTAAAAGCAGTGGAAAATATCACAAATGGAAAAAGAGTTAACTTTACTAAGATAAACGTAATAAATATCAAAATGAAGCTTTATGATGTTTTAAAGGTAAATGTCTTTATTAAATTATCTACATAAATTACGATAAACACTAAGACGGAAGGGCAAAAAATTAGCAAAGAACACCAAAAGACAAATTCCCGGCCAGGCACAGTGGCTCACACCTGTAATCCCAGCACTTTGGGAGACCAAGGTGGGCGGATCACGAGGTCAGGAGTTCGAGACCAGTCTGGCTAACATGGTGAAACCCCCGTCTGTACTAAAAAAATACAAAAATGAGCCGGGCATGGTGCCACGTGCCTGTAGTCCCAGGTACTTGGGAGGCTGAGGCAGGAGAATCGCTTGAACCTGGGAGGTGGAGGTTGCAGTGAGTGGAGACTGTGCCATTGCACTCCAGCCTGGGCAGCAAGAACGAAACTCATCTCACACACACACACACACACACACACACACACACACACACAAAGACAATTCCCCAAACAGAAAATAAAAATGGGTAATGAACATATGAAAAATTCTACCTCACTAAGATTAGAAATACAATTAAAAATGAAAATGACATATTTTCTTCTATCAAATTAACAACTATGAGAGCAGATAATACACAGGGTTAGCAAGAGTGCAATGAAATCGACTCTGCTGTACACTGGTAGGAGGATAATTCAGTAAAATAATTTTGGATAGATTATTGTGAATTATATAGTAAAAGCCTTAAAATTTTTCATATTATTTGATTATACTTAGGTATTTCTCCTAAGGTATGGTTCCCAAAAACAATGAGAGCATTTTTGATGGAAATGATTATAGGGAATTATTTAATATAATAGAAACATATGAAAATAGTATAATGTATAACATTAAAGGCTTAAAGAAACAATGAAATAGTCATATTAATTTTTAAATTGTTTGATATAATGTTCAATTTAAATTTAAGACATATTTGGATATATAGCATACACAGATATGTTTCATTTGTATATACACAAAGGAAATATGCAAAAATGTCAACCTTCAGTCATGAAGTCAAGAAATGCTTTCTTATTTTTGTATCAAATTATTTTATATTTTATATCAAGCTATTTTATAATGTGAAAATATTACATAGAAAACGTGGCAAATATAAAAATTATAAAGGTCTACATTGTTAGAGGATGAAGGCAATTTTAATGGTCATTTTCCATTTAATCAATAGTAAATATATTTTCCTTATGATTTCCTTTAGTAACATTTTCTTTTCTTTACACTATTGCAAGAATACAGTATATAACACATATAACGTATTAAATATGTGTTAATCAACTATTTATCAGTAAGATTTTCAACCAATAGTAGGTTACTGGAGTTAAGTTTTTGAGGAGTAGAAAGTTATAAGCAGATTTTTGGCTGTGTGGGGGGTTTGGTGCCCTTATTCCTGACATTGTTCAAGGGTCAACTGTAGTTTGTTGCACAGAAGTTACACAGACATAGATACCAAGAACAGAAATTGGTACCAGAAAGTCAGTGATACTTAAACCTAAAACACGCAGTGCTGGTTTTGAGATAAGGAGGCAAGTGACGCCAGGAGGGCAGCAAGGAGACTGAGAGTGGAGAGAGGAAATTGTTTTTGAGGACTAGAGAAAAGAAGACTCATGGAATTTACTGCCAGAACAATTATCTTAGCTATTGTCTTCAATAACTGGAAAGATAGAAAATACACCTATGAGTTTATGGGTCTGGTTAAGGGGATTTCCAAGCAACAAAAGATGACAATGCTATTTGTCATCTTTTAGCCACAGACAGCATGATATTGCCAGAGAGAAATGAGCTAAAGAAAGATTTTCAAGGAGAATTTAGAGGATATATTTCCAACCCAGGACTTACGAGTTGGAAAAAAAAAAGTTTATTATTTACATCATCTCCCACCAGCAAAAGATTTCCAAAGACACTGTCTCAAGAAAAATCCAAATTCACAGTGATGTTACCGATCAAGATGAAATCAAGGCTCTGAAATTCACTGTTAAGATCTTACAAAGAGTTCAGGTTGTGTCTAATAGTTTCAGTAAACAAAACTTCTAACAATTTAAAGGTGTTTTGCCTTGGCATCATAACTCTTATCCCATGCCAGAGAAAGTAGCCAGTATTGAAAGATCTGTGGTATGTCTTTATTCAAAGGAATGAGATTATAATTTGATACATGGAAAGCCCACTATTTTCTTTTTTTTCCTGCATTATAGCATCTTAGAATAAAAGTGACAGAAATAGTCCATCCAATATCTAGAACACCTTGCTTGATTTTAAATTTCCTTTCAGCTTATTGCTATGCTACACATGTTAGTGTTATTTTTAAATAATAATAATAAAAACAAAAATATTATAGCTAATATTTATTAGGGACTTTTTAAATGCCAAGCATGGTGCTAAGGATATTTCATAGAACATCCCCCTTACTCCTCAAAATTAGCCTCTGAGTTTTTCAGTAGTTCAAACATTTTGGGTCACATCTAGATTTTATCTCAAGAAATTTATCAGAAATAAAGATGAAATATTTATATAATGATATTCAGAGCAACCATTATTTATAAGAATAAAACCATGAAGGAACCTCAAAGTCTAATAAAAGAAGAAAGGTAAATTAATCAATTTTTTCATATAATGGCTAATAATAGATCAATTAACTAAATCATTATGATTTAATGTAATGACTACTTTCATTTTAAAGATAAGAAAATTAAAGATTGGTGAGGTGAAGTTGTCTAAAGTCACACAGAATTGGGCAGATCCAAGATTTCAATCCTGATATTATGACTTCAGAGGACTCATTCTCAACCACTGTACAACCCTCCTATACTGTATCAAATTACGATTCATAAAAGAAAATGGACAATACTATCATATCTTGTGCATTAAAAAAGTTCACCCTGCAACAGAACTCCTCCCACTTTTACAAGATTTAGATGACTACCTAGCCTCTGTGGTGACATGCACTGGGGTCTGGGCGTGCACCTGGAGGCGAGGACAATGGGCTTCTCATTTTTCCTTAGCCCAACAGCGGTTCCTTTGGTTCCAGACACCAACACATTGCCTGGCTCTGTACCAATGAGCTTTGTCTGGGTTCTATATGACAGAGAGAATAGGTCATGTGTGTGTGGGGGGGCATCTTTAATGAGGACGCTTTCATAAAACATGAGAAGGTTTGCTGGTTGTTGAACAAGGCAGAACTTTCACTGTACTATCTTATATACATGCTTTTACCACAAACCTGCTTTACAATTTTAAATAAATGCCTATAGACATTTCCTTTGTCAAAAATAGAAGAAATAGAAAAACTGATGAAACTAAAAAGAAAAAAAATGTACACTAATGAAGAGCAGTAGCTTAGATCTAAGGCACATACAAAAGTTTTAAAAAAAAAGCAACCCGAAGTTATGGTTCCCATAGTAACTGCAACACAGTTGGATTTCACTTTTATGTTAAGTAAGTTTAACTTGAGAGGGAATGCAAAATACTTCCTCTGAGCCAGAAAGAGAATTATGGAGAACACAGAAGCAACTGTCCAGATTATTCTGGCTTTCTCATACGCCAAATATTTGCCCTAATATGCATTAATATTTTCACATCAATAGTATGTGTTCATTTCTATTGATTTTAAACTCTTTTATTCAGTGTATAAAATATGATTATTTAAAATGAGAAAAAATTCTCATTAAAATCTGTTAAACCAGAAAGCATGACTTTATAATTTAGAAATATAGAAACACAGTTTGGCTTGTAATTATGAGAATATTTGCTGAAAGTACAAATTATGAGAATTCAATCTGATTACACTCACTATCAAGTGCTTTAAAGCTGACATTTTCAATTACTGTTGATGGAATCTGAAACTATGAAAATAAACACTTTTATTTTGGTACTTAAAAGAGAGTATCCACATCTTTAAGATAGATTAAACACATAAGTGTTCAAGGCATTTGGAGTTTGCACATCATTCTCTAGTTCGATAAGATTTTTAAAAGGCAGAAAAGGTACTTACTCCTGTTATGTAACGAGGTCTATATTGAATAGTTCCAAACAAACCAAGAATGACGATAATAATATGTACAAAATTTGCCAGGATAGGTGCCCACTGATATCCAAGGAAGTCAAATATTTGCCTCTCCAGCACACAAACCTGGAATAGCAAAACAGGATGGATAGATCAGCTTGTGAGAAACAGCAGAGTGGTGAGAAGTAAAAAGGATAAAATTATTAATAACATAATTAGCGATTATAACTGTGTTGCCAATCTGGCATTTGTCTTCAACTGACAGTGAGAATGACATTTTCAGGTTTTTTTCAAAGGAAAACCATGGAAGCTGTGGATCCATAGACACCTACAAGCCTTTCAGGGATAAGTTTGTGGAGGAATCAAGCAGTATTCACCAGATGACATCTTTGCAGTCACAGGATAAATTATATTGTCATGTGCACTGTCAAATATTTGAAGTCATCAACCAGTAAGTCAGGGAAGTCCACATAAAGAGTTTGTTGCTAGATCTGTTCAAACGTCATTATATAAGTTGAGCATAGAACAAAGGAAGTTTGATGTGGAGGAAAAATAAATCTTTAGCAAGACTTGTAGCAAGAACTCTTTAGCAAGACAAAGATTTCTGGATGTGGATCTGCCACTAAGTAGCTGAAGTGGCCTACATAAGTCATCTCCCTTCTCTGGGTGCCTGGTCCTCATCTGTAAAATGAAGGACTTTGATGTGGTGTGTAGGGTCCTTCTAGTCCTAATAGTGTTGTGTTATAGATCAAATATGATGTTTTGTCATATCTGGTTATGAGGTAAAAGAAGGGCGCTAAAAGAAAATTAGAACAATGAAAAACAAAAACAAAAATCAGGCATCCCTACTATAAAAGCAAGACACTTAAGTCGATTTAAATTACACTACTTTCATCTGTGCTCACGGCTATAACTAAGACATATAAAAATCTAAGCAGTGAGAGGAGAAAAACCAAAACCAATCAACTAACCGACAATAACAATGAACCGAGATTAGTGGGTAGTCAGGAAGTACCATTTTACATCCCCAAGTGAGATCTGGGGAGCTAGCAAGCATCTCATCAGATCCAACAAAGTAAAGTAGAATGTTGGCTTTATTCTTCCTGCCTGCCTTCAGGGGGGATGATAATAAACTCTCTGTTCAGAGAAAAACATTGTAAAATGACTTGATGCTGCATACCAAGATTCAATATTTTATTCAGCTAGGTTTTTAAGGAAAATGATGATTTAAAAATCCCTAAGTTCCTAACATCACTATGATTTAATGATATTTCTTGTCAGAAGGAAATACTGACTCAAAACAGGCAACGTGCTTTTAAATTAAATATTTGTAGCTCAGTTTGAAGACGTCTTGAATGATCATTATTCCCACTGCAGTTCTTTAGCTGAGTAGCACGTTTTCCCATCAGGCATTGAAAGAGAAAATAAATTCATGACACCTCTATTTTCTGAGGCACACTAGGCACCATGTAATGGTTGTAGCAGTCACAGTCCAACTTAGTTAAATCTTAATTCTCACTGCATCTTTGACGTAATTAAAAAAACAGAAGAATCTTGATTTGTTATACCCTATGCTAAAGCCATGATACTCATCAGAGTCTCAATAGCGGATAGTGGAATGCAATATTCTTACTCCTTAATAAACACAGACCATCATAGGACCTGAAATATCACTTAAGCCTTATAAACCTGAATTATCTTCTGATGAGCCATTCCTTCAACTTTCTCATATAGTTAACATTTTGTAGAAATGAGACCCATTTGTGACATTAGGCAGTATTACATATGCCAAGTTAGAATCTGTGAATGGTACCAAAAACTAAGTAGTTCTAAGAACATGATTGCTAATTTTCTACATAAAAGTTCATTTCAACATAGAACCCTCTCCTCCTTATCTTATGAATAAATAGTAAATACGAATGTAAACCAACAGCAAGAAACATCCAAACTCTATAAATTTGGAGCATCATAACTGTGGGGACACATCAGGGCAAAAGTATAGAGGATGAAACACATCAGTCTAACAGTGGGAAATATCTCAATAAATGCACCAGTTATGAAAGAAAATAGCAGTCCTATTGTTAATTATAAAAACATAGAGATGATAATATACTAACTAAGTCTGCAAAACTGAAGTGAAATTATGTCAACATTTATTGGGTTCTTGTTATGGCAGAACCAAAAGTTTATGCAGACTGAACAAGCTAATCTGTAATTCTTTGCCTACAGTATTTCTGCCTATTTCCCCTTTTTGATTAGTCCTATTAGGGATCATAAGTAGCATTGTCATAAGTTCTGTCATTTAGAGATAGGTCCGAAAAATGCAAGATTTTCTGAAAAGTTCAGTGAGTGTAAGGGTTTTAATATGTGTAGGAGTAGCTGCAGTCTTTCCTATGAATTCCTTCCAACAGGAAGATTATTAACTGTGAGGGGCCCATATAGTGGGCCTGGGGGTGCAGGGATGGAGAGAACACATATTTGTTAGAACACCTACTGTATGCTGGGGCTTCATGCTTTTCTCCAGGCATGTATTATCACATTGATTCTATACAAAACCAAGGGAGGTAAATAGGATTGTCCCATTTTGCAGATTGAGGAATCTAAGCTGTGGTATGCTCAGTGATTATCTTGAAGTTACAGAAGAGGCAAGTAGTAGAACAGGAATTTAGGCTTCTGTGCCTGGCCCCTTTGCTATGCTCCTACCTTTTCTATTTACTACACACTTAGTCTCAAAACATATAGATTTTGTTTTCATTGGTTATATTGTAGAGACCATGCTGGTTATATAATATATGCTACTTCATAGAATCTCTCTGATCATACTTGTCAGTTCATGACATTATATCATCATTGGTTAAGGCAAAGCTCCTAAAGTTTAGTTTAGGTTAGTTTTTCCTTCTTTGAACCCATCTCAGTGTTAATCCGATTTTGCCCATGGGGCCCTCTTTAATGTATTACTTTTGGTCCTTGTAATCATCTGACATATAAACGTATGTATTTGACCTAGCAAAATATATATGCTGTTTATGCCCCTTTACATTTGTCTATTTTCCTGTACAGAAATGTTGGTTCCTTTTGTTTGGCTTGCACAGATCACATCATTATTAATGCATAATTTGGTTGCTTTCAATTCTTTGCTACCACAAAGAATTCTCTTCTCTTCCATTACTATCTTTATGAAGTTTTTATTTGTAACATCAATAGTGACTAATCTTTATCAGTTACTATTTCTGCATCTATTGAGATAACCACATTGTTTTTTCTTTTACACAATGAATGTGATGGATTAGATTGCATATTCAATCAATATCCTTTTGTCATTATCCTTTTATACCTGGCAAAATCTCTACTTGGGATGGCAATATTATTTTTAGCATTTTCAGTTTGCATTAAATTTTACTTACAAAATTTAAGCAAAATAAAATTTTATTTGGGGTTTTTTGTATCTATAAATTGACCTACAGTTCAATTTCTTTTTCTCTCTTTTTCTGAAACTGTCATAAAGTTTACACTGGACTCAAACCATAAGTAAGACACAAATTTTATTTAAAACTCTTTTTTGTGTGTGTGTTGTTTTGAGACGGAATCTCACTCTGTCGCCAGGCTGGAGTGCAGTGGCACAATCTCGGCTCACTGCAAGCTCCGCCTCCTGGGCTCATGCCATTCTCCTGCCTCAGCCTCCCGAGTAGCTGGGACTACAGGCACCCACCATTACACCTGGCTAATGTTTTGTATTTTTAGTAGAGACAGGGTTTCACTGTGTTAGCCAGGATTGTCTCGATCTCCTGACCTTGTGATCCGCCTGCCTCGGCCTCCCAGAGAGCTGAGATTATAGGCATGAGCCACCACACCCGGCCAAAACTCTTAATAAACATAGAGAAAACCATCCAGTCACATAACTTTCCCCAAAGGTAATCTGTGTGAATTTTGGCAACTACTGCTAACTGCATAGCTGTTCAGTAAAATACTGTATGTAGATGCAGCATATAGGCATATATCTGTTATGTCTGTGTAAATTTTTTCAAATTATTTTAATTTACATAAATGGATTGCAATGTAGTTGTGTGTTTTCACCTTGTGTTTCTCACTTAGTGATGTGTCATGAGATTTTTCCACATTAGCACATCCTGCATTAATAGATCTACCTCATTATATCATTAAGGCATTGCATTTTAAAAAATCTTGAATTCATTTCCAGTTTTTGGCTATAACATCCATAAGTGCATTATAGAATCTCCTGTATGTGTGTTAATATATCCATAGGACAAATTCCCCAAGATAGAAATGTTGGATCAATTCTGGTTGCTAAATCCCAAATATTATATAACAGTTGTTATTAATTCTTCTTTGTGCCATATATATATTTATGTTTCCAGCTCACATAATAGCATATATATATATATGAGCCATGTATATGTGTGTTTGTGTGTGTATATGTGTGTGTGTGTGTATATATGTATATAAGCTGTTATATGAGCTGGAAAACATGAAGATTACCCTTTTCATTGCACCATAGTAGATGTTAATTTTAATAGTAATTGTTAATATAGTAGAGTATGCTTAAGCTCAAAAAGTTTTCAAAACCTCTGTGGTAAATGCTATTAAGAACAAATTAGCTTACTTGTCATGACAATAAATGTTCATCAGAAGCATCTGTAAAATATCTTCAAGATAAATAAATTTATTGACTTTTCACTCCATACTCCTCAATTTATACATGAGAAAAGTGCGTCAAATTAAGTTAATACTTTGTTAAACTAAGCTTTACCTCTTCATATGAGGAGAATTTGGTCTGAAACAGGTTTGCTTCAAATGTTTGCAAGGCAAAAGGGAAGCCTTTGTACTGGTTAGGCATCTATTGCTATTCAACTTTAATAACAAGAAAATTACACGTACTTGAACATATTTTTTTTTTTTTTTTTCCAAATTTTATTTTAGGCTCAGGAGGTACACCATACAAGTTTTCTTACACAGGTAAATTGTGTGTCATGGGATTTTGGTATACAAATGATTTCATCAACCAGGTAATAAGCATAGTCCCCAATAGGCAGATTTTTTATCCTCTCCCTCCTCCCACCCTTCACCTGCAAGTAGGCCCTCATGTCTATTGTTTCCTTCTTTGTGTCCATGTGTACTCAATGTTTAGCTCCCACTTATAAGAGAGAACATGCAGTATTTGTTATTTCATCCTGCATTAATTCACTTACGATCTAGGTGTAGAATCATATCATCTGCAAAGAAAGACAGTTTGACTTCCTCTCCTCATATTTGGATGCCTTTTCTTCCTTCCTTCCTTCCTTCCTTCCTTCCTTCCTTCCTTCCTTCCTTCCTTCTTCCTTCCTTCCCTTTCTTTCTGTCCTTCCTTCCTTCCTTCCTTCCTTCGTTTCTTTCTTTCCTTCCTTCCTTTCTTCCTTTCTTTCTTTCTTTCTTTCTTCTTCTTTCTTTCTTTCTTTCTTTCTTTCTTTCTTTCTTTCTTTCTTTCTTTCTTTCTTTCTCTTTCTTTCTCTTTCTTTCTTTCTTTCTTTTCTTTCTTTCTTTCCTTTCTTTCTTTCTTTCTTTCTTTCTTTCTTTCTTTCTTTCTTTCTTTCTTTCTTTCTTTCTTTCCTTCCTCCTTCCTTTCCTTCCCTTCCTTCCCTTCCTTCCCTTCCTTCCCTTCCTTCCCTTCCTTCCCTTCCTTCCCTTTCTTTCTTTCCTTTTCTTTCTTTCTTTCTTTCTTTCTTTCTTTCTCTCTCTCTCTCTCTCTCTCTCTCTCTCTCTCTCTCTCTCTCTCTCTCTCTCCCTCTCTCTCTCTCTCTCTCTCTCTCTCTCTCTCTCTCTCTCTCGATCGCTCTGGCCAGGATTTCCAGTACTATGTTGAACAGGAGCAGTCAGAGTGAGCACACTTGTCTTGTTTCCAGTTCTTAAGGGGAATGCTTCCAGATTTTGCTTTGAGTATGATGTTGGCTGTGTGTTTGTCACAGGTGGCCCTATTTTCAGATATGTCCTTCAATGCATAGTTTGTTGAGGGTTTTTAACATGAAGGTGTGTTGAATTTGTCAAAAGCCTTTTCTGTGACTGTGGAGATGATCATGAGGTTTTTTATTTTAGTTCTGTTTATGTGATGAATCACATTTATGGATTTGTGTATGTTGAACCAAACTTGCATCCTATTTAAGGGATAAAGCCTATTTAATTATGATGAATTAGCTTTTCGGTGTGCTGCTGGATCTGGTTTGCCAGTATTTTGTTGAGGATTTTTGGATCTATTTTCACCAAGGATATTGGCCTGAAGTTTTTTTGTTGTTGTTGTGTCTCTGCTAGGTTTGGTATCAGAATGATACTGGTCTCATTGAATGATTTGAGAGGAGTCCTTCCTTGTCAATTTTTTGGAATCGTTTCAGTAGGATTGGTACTAGTTCTTCTTTTTTTTTTTTTTTTTTAAATTTAATATACAATGTATGGTTTAATTATAAATGAGACCAATTAATAATAACAGGATTAGTGAACTAGAATACTGAAATGAAGAATAAAACAACTACAGAAAAACAAAATAACCACAATACAATTATGATTATACATGTACAAAGAATAAAATGAGATGAAATAAAACACATTGGTTTCACTAGCTTACATACAACTAACAAATCACACTAGTAACAAATAGTTATAAATTTCTGAAACTGAATATCAGATGAGAACCCTTGAATGCGAAGTGTATTGTGATTAAAAGTGGCCACCAACAAAAAATACTCAACAGAAATAAAAGTCAAACTGTATAACACCAAAGAAAAGAAAAAAAATGTTAAAGCCATGAGAGAGAAGAGAGAACTAATGAAGGTGAGAGCAAACTCTCCAGAGCCTGTGTTCAGCCAGAAAACAGAGAAATAAGTAAGAGTGCTGGGAGAAGTCACTGTTGAACATATTTTTTAAAAGGCCAAAATGATATTTTTCCAGGTAGTTTTCCTCAGATAGTACGACCTGTAACTGATCTCCTTGAGAAATTGCATTTTGTTCATAACTAGTATTTCTTAATCAATTTTTCTTCCAAATATTACTGTAATATTATTTTTATGTCCTTAAAACTTAACCTGATATTGAAACAAAAATATAAAATAAAACTTATATGTAGATTTTGAGAGAGAAAATGGGCTTTTGAAACTATGATGATGAAACAGTTTTTTTTTTAAAGATGTGTTATTAAAGGCTGTAAACAACCAAATTATGTTTCTAGTGCTAAATTATACATGGAAATTAAACTGATCGGTGGGTACCCCTGTTCTCCTCTCTGTACCTCCTTCCCCATAAGTGTCTCCAGGTCCCTTCAAGAATCTGCGCTTTCAGATTGTCTCAACTCTCAAATTTTTGAGGAAAGAGAAGACAGACTCAGATTTCAGTGTTAGGTCAACCACAGTGCTCCCCTCCAAAGTCTATGTGCATTGACGAAGTGTACTTCAGGAAAGTAACAAACTTGTTAAAAGTTAATACAATTCCAGGAATCAACAAAGAAATGATTTTCATTTCAGCTGTTTGTAGGAGAATATAACTTACCTAACAATTAAAATTAGCCTGTTATAGCATCATACACAGACACACACACACACACACACACACGACACACAGACACATACTACTAGGGACAATCCAAGATGGAAATTGAAAGCGGCATAACAGTTTCTAGGTTGAGTCCAAAGTCTTATTTCATCTGTAGGTACCATTAAAGTTTAGATAAACTTTCAGCCTAATCTACAGAATGACCATATGTTGGTCATACTTTTGTCAATAAAAGTTGCTGCTAACATTTATTTGTTTGTTTTTACATTCCAGTCAAATATGGCTAATTGCTAGTTTCCAGTAGCATCCACTCTTTGTTTCCTGCCTCACAGAGATCTTAAAACAACATTAAATGAGATGTAGAAAGTTTGAGTAATACATCCTTGATTCATATAAAATTTTGCTCCTTTAGCAGGAAAACCTTGCCTTGTGATTTTGCCTTGGATTCAGGTTTCCCCTGTGCCCAACTCCCCAGTACAGTATTTCTGTTTCCTTGTTGTCTGCTCCCTTTGGAAAAGCTGCTAATTTTGCATTAACTTTGTGTCTAGGTTTATTCTGCCCTTTGCTGGATCTTGCCACACTAGAGCTCATCTCCATTCCCGTTGCTTAATTCCTCTGTAGTCCTAAGTAAACTATAGTCTTGAGCACGCTCTGGGACTGTCTGCTCCAGAGTCAGAAAGGATGCCCATATTGGTTTCTCTAGTTTTAAGCCAATGACCAAGAAAGTTGTAAAGACTTTAGAGATATTCTAGGTCTTTATAATATTGTCGAGCTGCTGTGCTCTTTACAATATTGCCGAAAATATCACAATATCACAAAGCAGAACTCTACAAATATGATTGACAATGTTCTCCCCTTAAGATTCTCTGTGTTGTTCATAGTGGCCAAGATCAATGAGAATATATGTGCTGGCTTTTAAACATTATGTGCAGGAGATATACTAGGTATAATTTGGTTTTATCTTACCAAGAGATCGGATTCACATATAAAATGAAGAGGATAAACTTGAAGTTGAGTCTGCAATGATTATACATGTAAAATAGGGGCAAAGATAAAAGACAAACCACAGAGCTTTACTTAAAGAGCTTTAGCTACATTTGAATAACTGAAGTTTCTCAAATGCATGTGTATATATGGGTACATACTTGTTAGGATGGTGTGTGTGTGTGTGTTCACCAAGGGGAAGAAAATAAAATTGTAGGGTATTACTAAAAATAATAATTTATCCCAATTCATTAGAACCAAGAATTGTCTGCCTTTTTCCACATAATTGTTTTGCTTTTTAAAAAAAGAAAAATAAAAAACAAACAAAAAAAATTAAGGAAATAAGTCATCACCGCCACCACAGCAAAACAGCACCAAAAAGAGACTTGGCCATAATTGCTCTAATGACACTAGAAGTCAGCATATCATGGTGGTTCAGACTTCAAGTTTTAGAATTAGAAAATTATGTTTGAATTCTAACCACTATATGACCACAGCAGACCACTAATCTCTATGAATCTCAGTTTCTTCATCTACAATATGGGGATGTTGTCATACATAAGTCCTAAGATTTTCATGAAGATTAGAGTGATGATGTACATAGAATAGTTATTAAGATGCCTGGATTGCATCTTAAAATTGATTCTATTATTAATTTATATTTCAATATGAATTTGAAATCATGTTTTAGTGCATTATCATTCCGTATTTGTATTCTGCCAGACTATTTCAGTTAGAGATGTTCAAATGTTTCTTATTCTATTGGCCACAAATGCAAATAATACCATGACAAATATTCCTGAATAACCTCAAGTGTTTGGAGAGGGTCTTGATAATGTTTTCCTGCCTGATTTAACACCCCATATATTAAATCTGTCGTAGTACTATGGTAAAAGAATAGGCTTCAAACATTATCATTCCTCTGTTTCCACCTTCTCTCTTTCCACCTTTCACATGTGACAAAATCAATGTTTAAGAACTGTCTCCACATAGTTAATCACAATAAAGCTTTTCAAGAAAATACTGGAGAAGATTTGGCATAAGTTCAAAGAAACCAAATGGAGACAAGAAGTGCATTTTCTCATAATTTGTATTACTGAAATATCATACATGGCATTTCTTAATATACCTTTTTGAAACACAGAGTCACATTTTTCTGAGGTTACATCAATAAGTTTATGTAAAGACCCCCACAGAAGTCAAATAGTTAATTTTAAGACTTTCCTACTATTTTGTATAATAATCCCATTTATGTATAATTCTAAATATGCCATCTAATACTCCAGTTGTGATAACAGAATCATTTATTATTTCTCACAGCTGTTCATTCTGCATAGCAATTTATAACCATTTCATAGTTAATACTCATGCTATCAAAATACAAGTTGATGACTAGCATATTATATGAGGTTAAAAAAACCAGAAAATCCTTCTCAAAAGTAACAAAAAGTTAACCCTAGAGCACAAAAATATTGTTTGGTTTCTGTTTAATTGAGCTTAACAAGTCACGTGAATTCCTGACCCTTGTTCTGTGTGTCCACATGTCAAATTTTATAAATGTGTATGTGAGTGTGTGTATATGCCTAATCACAAAGTGTTACTTGATTTTCAGGAATAGCGTTTTTTAGTGTTTCGGTTTTTTTAGTGTTTAGATTTTTAGCTTAATTTTTTTATCATAATGCAAATCTCTCACCTTTTTTTGAATAGTGTATCCACATTCTGTGATAATAATTATTAAAATATATTGGGTAGTTATTATATTCCATACATTACAATAAATAGTTTAATATGTTTTTAAGTTAATGCTTACTTTTAAATCATGCATTTACAAGAATTATCTACCATTATCTTTATTGCACACATGAGGGAATCACATTGATGATGAGAGAGAACACATAACATGTCCAAGATCATAAATGCAGAGCTGTTATTTTAACTTTCATGGCTGTGATTTCAACCAACCACATATCATTAGTAACTAAACACAGGAGAACCTTATGGTATTCACCATTTTTAGGGCTTCCGCTTTACTACCAAATACTTTGCTAATTCAATAAGCCAGTAAACATAAGAGGTTATTTGTTCTTGGGATGAAGTAAAAGTTCAAAAAGACACACTAACAACTATTTTTATACATAACTCCATGGTTTGTAAATTCCTATAATCACTATGATGACTTTATAAAATAAGCATGATTATTACTGTTACTCTATTACTACAAATTATGCAATTCACAGTACAGACTAGTTCATAGTTAGAACAGAACATTTCTGATAAAAACATGAACTGAAAGTTTCTACTATCAATGCAGTTAATAGAATAATAATACTGCAGGGGCACAAAAATGACATTTATCTGGAGTTGTGCTATAAAATAATTTTATACCTTTGTAGCCCGATTCTCATTTATTAAGTTTAAAGTCTCCCTGTACTCAAGTGAAATGAGCTGAAAAGATCACAGTGTAGGTCTTCCTGGTAGATGGATCACTGTTTTGATTTCTCCACAGAGCCTGTAATTTTGCTCAGTGGAAATCTAACTTCTCAGAAGAACCAGAACATATCAAAATGACAGCTGTTCTAGGTAGTTTTCATGACTCACTCAAAGTACATGACAGGTAACAGTTGGAAAATATAATGCATCCATTTAACCTTGAATTTCCAATATCTTCACAAAAGAGTCTCAACTGATACAAGGTCAACCTAATACACAAATTGGTTACTTATTCATAACACAGAAAAGAAACAATGTTTGGAAGACAAATGGCCATGGGCTTTTAAATCACACATTCTACAAGCAATTATAGAGTATTACAGGTATTGAGCAATGTGATACACCGTTTCAGTTACTAATGAGGTGTGGAAACCCAAATCAATGATGAGATGAATCAGACATGTTCATGTCATCTGACAGAATTAGTTTTATACTATGATATATGCTAATATCTGAAATAGTGTATTAATCCATTTTCACACTTCTATAAAGATACTACCTGAGACTGGGTAATTTATAAAGAATGAAGGTTTAATTAACTCATAATTCTGCATGGCTGGGAGGCCTCAGGAAACTTACAATCATGGTAGAAAGTGAAGGAGAAGCAAAGCATGCCTTAAATGACAGTAGGAGAGCGACATCAGGAAAAACTACCACTTATAAAACCATCAGGTCTTGTGAGAACTCACTAATTATCATGAGAACAGCATGGGGGAAACTGCCCCCAGGATCCAACCACCCCCACCAAGTCCCTCCCTCCACACACAGAGATGGGGACACAAAGTCAAAACATATCATTCTGCCTCTTCCAAATCTCATGTCCCTTTCACATTTCAAAACAGATCATGACTTCCCAACAGTCCCCCAAAGTCTTAATTCATTCCAGCATTAACCCAAAAGTCCAAGTCCAAAGTCTCATCTGAGACAAGGCAATTTCCTTCCACTTATGAGCCTGTAAAATCAAAAATAAGTTAGTTACTTCCAAGATACAATGGGGGAACGGGCATTGTGTAAGTGTTTCTATTCCAAATACAAGAAATGTGCCAAAACAAAGTAGCCACAGGCCCTATGAAAGTTCAAAACCCAGCAGGGCTGTAATTAAATCTTAAAGTTCTGAAATGATATTTTTTGACTCCATGCCTCACATCCAGGGCACACTGATGCAAGAGGTGGGCTCCCAAGGCCTTGGGAGGCTCTACCCCCGTGCTCTGCAGGATACAGCCATCACAGCTGCTTTCACAAGCTGGCATTGAGTGCCTGCAGCTTTTCCAGGTGTGTGGTGCAAGATATTTATGGATCCACCACATGGGGTCTGGAGAACAGTAGCCCTCTTCTCACGGCTGCACCAGGCAGTGGACCAGTGGGGACTCAGTGTTGGGACTCAAACTTCACATTTCCCTTCTGCACTGCCCTAGCAGAAGTTCTCCATGTTGGCTCCATCTCTGCAGCACATCTCTGCATGGATATCTAGGCATTTCCATACATTCTCTGAAATCGAGGCACAGTTTCTCAAAGCTCAACTCTTATCTTCTGAGTACCCACATGCTCAACCCCATGTAGAAGCCACCAAAGCTTAGGATTTGAACACTATGAAACAAAGGCCCAATCTGCACCTTGGTCCCTTTTAGCAGTGGCTGGAGCTGGAACAGCTGGGACATAGGACACCAAGTCCTGAGGCTGCACAGAGCAGCGGAGCCCTGGGACCAGCCCATGAATACAGTTTTTCCTCCTAGGCCTCTGGGCCTGTGATGGGAGGGGCTGCATGAAGATCTCTGACATGGCCTGGAGATATTTTCCCCATTGTCTTAGCGATTAACATTTGGCTCCTTGTTACTTATGCAAATTTCTGAATTTTTCCCCAGAAAATGGGTTTTTCTTTTCTACTGCATTATCAGGCTGCAGATTTTCTGAATTTTTATGCTCTGCTTCCCTTTTAAATGTAAGTTCCAATTCCACCTCGTCTCTTTGTGAGTGCATATAACTGAATGCTTGAACAGTACCCAAGTCACATCGTGAATGCTTCACTGCTAGTAATTTCATCTGCCAGATACCCTAAATCATCTTTCTCAAGTTCAAAGTTCCATAGATCTCTAGGGCAGGGGAAAAATGCTGCCAATCTCTTTGCTAAAATATAGCATGAGTGACCAATAAGTTCCTCATCTCCATCTGAGACCGCCTCAGCCTGGACTTCATTGTCCATATCACTATCAGCATTTGGTCAAAACCATTCAACAAGTCTCTAGGAAGTTTCAAATTTCTCCACATCTTCCTGTCTTCTTACAAGAACTCCAAACTGAAGAGGTCCTTTACATCCCTTGTAAGTTGGATTCCTAGGTATTTCATTCTCTTTGAAGCAATTGTGAATGGAAGTTCATTCCTGATTTGGCTCTCTGTTTGTCTGTTACTGGTGTATCAGAATGCTTGTGATTTTTGCACATTAATTTTGTATCCTGAGACTTTGCTGAAGTTGCTGATCAGCTTAAGGAGATTTTGTGCTGAGACAATGGGGTTTTCTAAATATACAATCATGTCATCTGCAAACAGGGACAATTTGACTTCTTCTTTTCCTAACTGAATCCCCTTGATTTCTTTCTCTTGCCTGATTGCCCTAGCCAGAACTTCCAACACTATGTTGAATAGGAGTGGTGAGAGAGGGCATCCCTGTCTTGTGCCAGTTTTCAAAGGGAATTTTTCCAGTTTTTGCCCATTCAGTATGATATTGGCTGTGGGCTTGTCATAAATAGCTCTTATTATTTTGAGGTACGTTCCATCAATACCTAATTTATTGAGCGTTTTTAGCATGAAGGGCTGTTGAATTTTGTCAAAAGCCTTTTCTGCATCTATTGAGATAATCATGTGGTTCTTGTCTTTGGTTCCGTTTATATGCTGGATTATGTTTATTGATTTGCGAATGTTGAACAAGCCTTGCATCCCAGGGATGAAGCCCACTTGATCATGGTGGATAAGCTTTTTGATGTGTTGCTGAATCCGGTAAAGGACCTCTTCAAGGAGAACTACAAACCACTGCTCAGTGAAATAAAAGAGGACACAAACAAATGGAAGAACATACCATGCTCATGGATAGGAAGAATCAATATCGTGAAAATGGCCATACTGCCCAAGGTTATTTATAGATTCAATGCCATCCCCATCAAGCTACCAATGAGCTTCTTCACAGAATTGGAAAAAACTGCTTTAAAGTTCATATGGAACCAAAAAAGAGCCCACATCTCCAAGACAATCCTAAGTCAAAAGAACAAAGCTGGAGGCATCACGCTACCTGACTTCAAACTATACTACAAGGCTACAGTAACCAAAACAGCATGGTACTGGTACCAAAACAGAGATATAGACCAATGGAACAGAACAGAGTCCTCAGAAATAATACCACACATCTACAGCCATCTGATCTTTGACAAACCTGAGAGAAACAAGAAACGGGGAAAGGATTCCCTATTTAATAAATGGTGCTGGGAAAATTGGCTAGCCATAAGTAGAAAGCTGAAACTGGATCCTTTCCTTACTCCTTATACGAAAATTAATTCAAGATGGATTAGAGACTTAAATGTTAGACCTAATACCATAAAAATCCTAGAGGAAAACCTAGGTAGTACCATTCAGGACATAGGCATGGGCAAAGACTTCATGTCTAAAACACCAAAAGCAACAGCAGCAAAAGCAAAAATTGACAAATGGGATCTCATTAAACTAAAGAACTTCTGCACAGCAAAAGAAACTACCATCAGAGTGAACAGGCAACCTACAGAATGGGAGAAAATTTTTGCAATCTACTCATCTGACAAAGGGCTAATATCCAGAACCTACAAAGAACTCAAACAAATTTACAAGAAAAAAACAAACAACCCCATCCAAAAGTGGGCAAACGATATGAACAGACATTTCTCAAAAGAAGACATTCATACAGCCAACAGACACATGAAAAAATGCTCATCATCACTGGCCATCAGAGAAATGCAAATCAAAACCACAATGAGATACCATCTCACACCAGTTAGAATGGCGATCATTCAAAAGTCAGGAAACAACAGGTGCTGGAGAGGATATGGAGAAATAGGAACACTTTTACACTGATGGTAGGATTGTAAACTAGTTCAACCATTATGGAAAACAGTATGGCGATTCCTCAAGGATCTAGAACTAGATGTACCATATGACCCAGCCATCCCATTACTGGGTATATACCCAAAGGATTATAAATTATGCTGCTATAAAGACACATGCACACGTATGTTTATTGCAGCACTATTCACAATAGCAAAGACTTGGAATCAACCCAAATGTCCATCAGTGACAGATTGGATTAAGAAAATGTGGCACATACACACCATGGAATACTATGCAGCCATAAAAAAGGATGAGTTTGTGTCCTTTGTAGGGACATGGATGCAGCTGGAAACCATCATTCTTAGCAAACTATCACAAGAACAGAAAACCAAACACCGCATGTTCTCACTCATAGGTGGGAACTGAACAATGAGATCACTTGGACTCGGGAAGGGGAACATCACACACCAGGGCCTATCATGGGGAGGGGGGAGGGGGGAGGGATTGCACTGGGAGTTATACCTGATGTAAATGACGAGTTGATGGGTGCAGCACAGCAACATGGCACAAGTATACATATGTAACAAACCTGCACGTTATGCACATGTACCCTACAACTTAAAGTATAATAATAATAAAAAAAAAAAAAAAAAAAAAAAAAAAGAACTCCAAACTGTTCCAACCTCTGTCTGTTACCCAATTCCACATTTTCAGGTTATCTTTATAGCAGCTTCCTATTCTGCTGGTACCAATTCACTTTATTAGCCCGTTTTCACACTGCTACAAAGATACCACTTGAGACTCGGTAATTTGTAAAGAAACAAGGTTTAATTGACTCACAGTTCCATATGGCTGGTGAGGCCCCAGGAAACTTACAATCATGGCAGAAGGGGAAGGAGAAGCAAGGTATCTTTTACATGGGGGCAGGAGAGAGAGAGAAAGAAAAAACCGCCACTTATAAATCCGTCAGATCTGTGAGAATTCACTCACTATCATGAGAACAACATGGGGGAAACCACTCCCAGGATCCAATCATCTCTGACATCCCAACAGGTTCCTTCCTCAACACACGGGGATTACAATTTGAGGTGAGATTTGGGTGGGGACACAAAGCCAAATGGATTTTAGGGCAGAAATTTTCAAAACACCCAAGAAGGCCCACGTGTAGTTGTTCAAATGATAGTCTTTCCATGGATCTACATGCTCCAATCTATTCCCATATTTCTTACTGTTTATTTAGCAAGTATACCTAAACACAAACATCAATATGTGGCTAACTTTATCAATACATGGGAAAGCAGATGAGGGATGAGTTTCCTATATATTAACAGAAACTTTAGAAGTTGGGTAGAATAAGTTGCTAGGTTTATCATCAGCAGCATCCATTTGTTCAGTACTGATTTTGTATTCATTGAGAGCTCAGTAAAAGCCAAATAAAAATAGCTTACAATGTTCTTATTTTCATGTATCATATGGTATTGCTTTCTCATAGCAAATGACTTTCTCTAGAAAAAACTCGATTGCTATTTTTTAACAGCACAATCATATTAAACATATTAAAGCTGCCATCTGGAGAATTTGAAATTTGTCAACTAGGTAAAAATACAGATTTTTTTTATTTTTCTGAAAAGCTGATAAAGAGTCCAAAAATATGCCTCATACATCATTATCAGAGAAACAATGTATAGACAGCTTTCTGTTTGGGTCTTGATAAATATTTTTGTGTTTCATTTATATTTTTATTTTATGAATTCAAAATAAGGTAAAATGGCCCTCCAATAGTCCTGCCCTCCCCTTTTTAGCTGCCCTTCACCCATTTGAGGCGGTGAGTTAACAATGTCATTACCATCATCAGCTGTTTCCTGTCAAGCAAGTACTATACTTAATAGGATTGCAGGTGGAAACGTGTGGGCTGTTGTCCTCAGGAGAGGGAGATGTCACAGTGACCTTCATGCCGGTGTCTCCTCTGTCTCCCTTCCCTCAAATCTGCTCTTTCCTTCCTCAAGTGAAAGCATAAGCAGAGGTTTCAGGACAGCATCTCTGGCTAGAGGAAGGCAGCTATGTGGAGACTGTCAGTCAAACCTCTCAAACTCTAGGTGACGTCTCTTTCGGAAAATTCAATTTCATAAGGATGGGAGATGAAATGACAGCCTCACTTACTCTGACTGCTAAAGGCCAATCAAGAGATGAAATGAAAGCAGAACTGTTATTGAGATCACTACCATGTACTGGCAGTCACTGTGGGAGTGAGTATCTCAGAAACTGCAACTAGAGGCCGGGTGTGATGGCTCACGCCTATAATTCCAGTACTTTAGGAGGCCGAGGTGGTTGGATCACCTGAGATCAGGAGCTCGAAACCAGCCTGGCGAACGTCTCTACTAAAAATATAAAAATTAGCCAAGTGTGGTGGCAGGGGCCTGTAATCCAAGCTACTCAGGAGGCTGAGGCAGGAGAATCGCTTGAACTTGGGAGGCGGAGGTTTCAGTGAGCCAAGTTTGCACCATTGCACTACAGCCTAGATGACAAGAGTGAAACTATGTCTCAAAAAAAAAAAAAAAAAAAAAAAAAAAAAAAAGAAAAGAAAAAGAAACTGCCACTAGAACTACAAGAGAATAGCATTTCAGATGGCTGCAAGGACGTTTTAGAATTTGTCATGAAGTACACTATTTCTGGCATGGTAAATACCATGTCTCCTGTGCCCTTTGAAGTAACCCTAGTATTGAATTCAACACAGATACGGAGATGCTGCTGTGAAAAGAGGTAGTCATAATATTTGTTTTCCTGTTGATAGAGGTGTCTGTGGCTTTCCATGGGTGAATGTAATAAGACATGATATTTTCTATCAGCTTTAGGAGTTCTACCACAGACTATTAATGCAGCATAGGTAAATGGTACAGGCACAAAAAGGTAAGTTCTGTCAAGGTACCTTAAACATGAAGATTTAAAGCATTTCAAGCACTGCTAAATTTTATACATGCTTCCTCTATCTATGTGTGCACATATTTTATATACTACTATTAATATTAATAGCATTACTCTAAGTGTTTTATACATATGAGCTTATTTAATGAGGTAGGCAATAGTATAACTTAGGAAATATTATCTCCATTTTAAAGATGAGAAAACTGAGGCAGAGAGAAAGATTCACTTGACCAAGTTTACATGGCTGCTATTTGGTAAAGATGATTTGTCTGGAGCCCAAAGTTTGAACCATTATGATATCACTTCAGTCAGAGGTGGTGTTAAAATTTATATGCACAAACAATACTGCATATGTAGAATAAATGTGTATATATATAAAATATATATGTTATAATATATACAAATGTGTGTATATGTTTATATTGCATTATATTTTGTTTTCAAGTATGATTTTTCTAGTTCCATGAACTCATCATATCATTTATTTTCTGTGCGTTCATTGATAAATATGATAAAACAACACAAAACACCAGCTAATAAAAATGTGTAAGTAATAGAGTTTTTTTTTTCCTACTTCACATAGTGCTCAGCATGATATTACATTGCTGCAGTGCTGCCAGGCTTCTATCTCCTAACGACATACTGTTTCATTCTATTGGAAACGGGAAAAAGTTAAGACATTTCCTCTGAAGCAACTGATACTACTATTGGGAGAAAAAAATAGAACGCTAAATTTCTTTAAGTGGTTCCAATTTGCTTAGGAACTGTCTAAAGCATAGAACTACTTACAAATATGAATATTACACTGATGTATTGAGTTAAATATCATGTAGTAGATGTTCTTACAGATAATGGGCTTCCCAGAGTACTTACACATACTTCTGCTCTATCAGTTGAATTTCATGCACACCTACAGTAAGTTGTGCTTGTATATGTTGGCTCTTATCGCTAGAATTGTATGTTTACACAATACTTGTTGTAAACACAAATGCAAGCCTAGTTATATCAGTTTTATTTGTTATTACATGATTTAATTATTACATATACAAAGACTTATGAGTGGAAAAATATGGTTTTAAAAAATAAAAATGAAGCTTAAACATATTTAAAAGACTACATAAAGGCATAAAATGAGTTTCTAAAGGATGGGAGGAAAAACAATAATGAAGATATAAAAGGATTCTCTTCCCAAATTATTTTACAAGTGTTTTTAAAGTTCTTATTCCACTGTGAAGAAATGAACATGTAAAAATTAATAGACAATAAATTAAGGATATTTTTCATGCCAAAAATGGTAAAGCTCCAACCAGTTATCCCATACATACACAAATGAGTCCTTAATTCTATATCAAGAGTATTTTATAGTTTGAATTAAAGTAACATGTCAGATACGTATCTATCACTGCTTTAAAAATATTTTGGATCAACTGACTGACTACTAGTCCCAATGTCTAAAGAGAAGTTTATTGTATCTTTATTGTGATAAGCAATACATTTCTTATAATTCTGTGTAAAAATTTTAATATATCCACTGTATTATACCATAATCTAGAGCATTCAATGATTCTGTAGACCATAATTTGTGATGTTGTTTTAGGAAAAATACATTATTATTATTTTTTTTTTTCTGAGACATGATTTTGCCATATTATTGGCCATGCTAGTCTCAAACTCCTGAACTCAGGTGATCCGCCCACCTGGGCCTCCTAAAGTGCTGGGATTACAGGCATGAGCCACTGTGCCTGGCTGAAAAATACATTCTTACCAACAGCCCACACATTGGAAGACTAAAGAGTGGTAGCAGTTAGCATTTTTGATATCTTTCACAAAAATGGTGTCAACTTTTTAAAAGTAATCAAGCAGTTTTCTTGTCATAGATAAATAATTAATCAGGATCCTATACATCCCTTTGTCCTTGCTTGACAATCTCAGCAGGAGTAACTATCAGGTTCCAGAGCTGTATTGTTCTTCAGAGTTCTGACAGCCATTCTGACCCTTACAAAATATATCATAAAGACAGTTTGTTGGCAAAGTTTCCTGCGATTTAACATTTTATTTTACCAGACTTGAAAGTTTCTAAGAATGCTAAAATATCTTTTCTATCTTTATAGAATCTCTTTATCACTAGACTGGAATTTGTTAATTCTTCATGTTTGCTAATCACAGAAGAGAAAGGTAAAGCCTGAGAAGGATGACTAAGTAGCCCTTTCCATTGTATTTTAAAAATATGATCATTAAATCTAAGAATTGTGTATGTACATCTATATATCTACATGTTCATATCTATATCCATGTACTGTTTATATTCACATCCATATCTTTATCTGTATAGACCTGACAACTGAAGCCTATACTCTCTTGTCCAATTTTATATTACCTCACTATGCTAAGCAACGTTAAAGTCATCTAAGTCTGTATGAATGTCTTAATACCTTGAAGGTGTTTCTACCTCTGTTTCAAATCAGCTACGTTTCTTGGGGAGAGGCTAGCAGAGTAGTAAAATGTCATGGCAAAAAGTTCAATTAAATTAGTCCAGGTGCGGTAGCTCATGTCTGTCATCCCAGCACTTTGGGAGACTGAGGTGGGTGGATCACTAGAGCTCAGAAGTTCAAGACCAGCCTGGGCAACCTGGTGAAACCCCATCTCTACCAAAAATGCAAAAAATTAGCCGGGTGTGGTAGTGCATGCCTGTAGTCCCAGCTATTTGGGAGGCTCAGGTGGGAGGATCAGTTGAGCTCAAGAAGTCGAGGCTCAAGTGAGCCAAGATCATGCCACTGCACTCCAGTCTGGGCAGCAGAGTGATAAATATGGGTTAAATAATGTGAGAAGCCAGCCATATCTCAGTCGTATACATAGAGTTTGACCTAACAGATAAATTATACTCCAAAAATGTTAGAGAAAACTTATAGGAAATAATTTGTCAATAAACATTCTTAGAATACTTCTTTACATAAAGAATCATCATGAGTATTATGGGTAACAGATTATGACAAATTCAAAAAAATATTACATTAAGATATGCAAAATATATTTTGCTTCAGATGTGAACAATCAAGTAGACAGAATAAAAATCATAACTAAGTCTAGAAATAATGGTTTTGCCTCCTACTTTGTCTTTTTAATCTTGGAGTTTTGTATTTAGTTTATTTTTCAATTCTTCTTGATGGGATTTATTTGATTTACTGAAAATGACATTTCACATTTCTGTTTGAAGGAAACAATGTCAGTCTCAGACTCCAGTACCCTGGCTACAGGTGAGCTCCACTAAGTCCATGGATTTTGCTGACATGACATCACCCAGGTGTATTATACTCTTGCCGCTTTCCATTTCAACTTGTTCCAAGGGGGCTGATTGCCTTGCTGGCCTGGCAAAATCTAAAGCCTCATATGTAATTACAGCCCTGTAAATGCATAGAGAATGGAGTAGCATCATGGTGAGAATTAGAAAGCAGCCTGGTCAGTAAAGCACAGTCTACTAATTACTTGCACTGGTGGTTTTTCTGTAGGAAAATCATTCTGGGTTTTTTGATAAAAGGCACATAAAATTGCCTAAACTCCCTTCTGTTATCTTATTACAAAATAAATTGCCAATTTTAGGCTATTTGTTTCAGTGTATCCATTTTGAAAATTCTAAGTATGTATTTACTTTAAAATTGGTATATTTACAAGAATGGCATGTGCTATATGTCCTGAATTGAACCTATTTAAACAACTTTGGTATACAACAGTATTAAAAATAAAGCTGAAGAAAATAATATTTCTATATTCTAATATTTCTAAGAGTAGGATAATTTTTAAATTATAAACTGTTCCAAAGTTTGTTTCCATTGTTGAAAATAGTCATGGATAGCAAACATGAAACTAATACATACATAGATATGATGTAAAGTTTAACTAACATAAAGAAAGCATGTATCTTTCTATTAGTTTAACATATTTGAATGAAGTAACTTGAACAAAAGCAAATGCTATAGGCCTCAATGACTTCTGAAAATGTAAATGTACATATCTAGATCCATTCCTATTTCTATATCTACATGTTTACATCTATGTATATATCTATATAATATACATACAGCTTATATGGCCATATAATTTGGATGTGGACCAGTCTGCACAAATGGTGAAATTTATGCAGTGATTTTTATCAACAAATATACAATAAAAATTATGATATGAATTATAAATGACTTATACCAAGACTTCAAACATATTAAAGATTGGAATGGTGTTTTAGTCACCATTTTATATAGCTGGTATACACAAGTTCAAACATTATTGTTATTAAATATTAGGTGACACTGAATGAGATATAGATTTTTAAAATAGCAACTAAAAATTAAAAACTATACTTAAATATTGACCTACTCAAGAATTTATCACAAAAATGCAAAAATGATAAGGCTATGGCATCCGTTATTCAGCATCCTTTTCCCACTGGGGGTCCAATCTTTTTCTAAGGCTACTGAGTAGTGCTAGTTTCCACATCCACAATGTAATTAAGATTTAGTGATACAGGAGGTTTTATATCTATTTTATAGAGCAATTTCATCAGAAGTCATTGGCCAGTTGAAATAACCAACTATAGATGTTTTTCTGTATTAGACTTATTTTTATTTAGAAATGTAAATTACGATTGCCCTGAAAAATCAAACCAAAATTTAGAACTGTATAAAGAAAAAAACAATCTTTCAAAGTTTAATATATATTTGCCAACTATGGCTTATTGTTCTCCACGCCATCTGGGTAATGTTTTAGGAGATCTCCCAGACTGGGCACTGACAGAGGCAAGAGGAGATGAGTGAATACAGGAGTGGTTGGTGAGGTGAGGCATCTGCATACTAGAAGCTATGGAACTCAGGATCCAAAAGGAGACTTTAAACAAAATACTACTAAATAAATATCGAAAGTGTAATTTTTAATGCACTTCTCCAATGTTAAATAGCTTCTCATTCCCCCTGCTACACACATAAATTGTCCTTATGAAAACTAAAAGAAACTTTTACTTTGTGAATTACGATGCCTTAAGCCCATATGAGTTGAGGAAGTCCAACAACTATTAAGAGGTAGTTAGGACTTATCCACAGAGTGTTCTATTTCCTTTATCTGACAAGGAAAACAGATGTTTATCTGCTCCTTCATCACATTGCTGAAAATTTATCTGATAGGTGCTTCAAAATTGCCATTTTCCATAGTTTGCACATCAGGAACTCACCCATAGAAATTGCTTGATAAACCATAGATGGTTCTGAAATTTGAATTTCTTTTTTTAATAAAGTGATATTATGCATGTCTGAGTAACAGTATAACAAAGTACTACATGTCTTAAAAGAATCATGAGGGACATAGGACATTTGCTAAGCTGGGAGATGGTGTTGTCACCTGCCATTTAAATTAAACAAACAAACAAATAAACAAACATTTATAGTAGCATAGATGATATGGTTTACAAACAAGTTCTAAGACCTTAGTTAGACCTTATCTGGCCTGTTACTATGATAGAAGACTACGAATTAACTATATAATGATTTTGTTTTTTTTTTCTTCTTGACAAGATACACAACTTTGTAAAATGTATTAACATGGCCATGTTAGGAAACTAAGAGTCTATAGAGTATCTCTTCAGCTGACAGGACAAATAAAGGTATGGAGTCAGGCAGATTGAAGCTTGTGTCAGCAGAGCAAGGCCAATGAGCAAATGTTATCATTTATAGTCTATACTTTTCTGCTGTATAGTCCCAAACCTTGTTTTCTATAGATGCCATGTGATTGCTTCAGTTATATTCTAAACTTCTGAATTTGCAGTAAAAATCTAAAGGGAATGACAGCTTCATGACTGCATGATTGTAATAAGTCTATCAAATTCAAGATACATTGATAGATATTAGTAAATAATAAACTCTTATTTTTTTCCCATTGTCTTATGACTGCTTGTACATGTACTTAATATGCAAATGTATGAAATATAGTATTTAGCCATCATAGTGACTTAAACTCCAGAAGCCTTAGTATTTATAACTATAAAATGAGTGTAAACACTGCATCTTCCTCACAGAATGTTTATGATATTCCAATGAGATTTTAATTATAACAAGCAATACTTACTAAATGGTTGCTATTTGTTATGAACTTTATATGCTTCATTAATTTAATACTTATAACATCCCTTATACAGCTTTCCTGAATATTCTCCTTATGCAGATGAGAAAACTGAAGCACCAAATGGTTAAGTAACTTGCTCAAGATCATGGAGACCAGAAGGCAAACCCAGGTAGGCTCAATCCAGAGTTCACATTTCCAACCACAGCAATACACAACGTGAGGGCCCATCGTTGCTTGTTATCAACCTAACTGGTTTTCCAGCTTTTGGTCTTTTCCTTTTCTAATCCATCTTCCATATGTCACCAAAATGACCTTTCTAAAATACAATTCTAGCCTATCATTTCTATATAACTTTCCATTTCTTTTCAACCAATCTGTACATTCAAATTCATTCTCATATGTGATAAATCCCTTTAGCTTTTGGCTTAAGCTCTCATCCCACTCATCCAATATGCTCACAAACAAGGCCTAAACTATTTTAGGAATTGACAGCATTTTTACTTTCATACCTCTAGAGCTTTCAATATCTGCTGTGCATTTCCTGTAATAAGTTTCCAACTTTTCTTTATAAGACAAAACAATTTCCACTCTTCAAGGTCTTTATTAAACTTTTTCAGTGAATCCTGCTGCAATTTCAAGAGAGATGAGTAGCCCTTCCGTGTGTTGTCTAAATCTCAGATTAAACTTGTTATAATCACATCCCCAGGTTACAATTATGAGTTTTCAAGTCTCTTCCACTGGACTTCGGGCTCTTCCAGGATGGCAATGGAATTTGATGCATCCTTGGATTATGAGTGCCTAGTATTTGATAAATATTTGGCACTCAAAAATGATTATTCAATGCCTATTTGCCTTAAGAAAGTCACCTAAGTGCTATATTCACAGCCAGTTCAACAGTTTAATGCAATAAACATTTATGGAACAACTAACATCTGTCAGGCCCTGGGGTGGTCATGAACAGGTGTGAATAACACCTGACCCTGCTCTCAAAGAGATGGTAGGGTGGCACAGGCAAATTTTCAGTTAATTTTGATACATTCCACTAACATAGGCACTTATTGGGTACCAGGCAAGCAGAGGAGAGACCCTCAACCCAGCCTGAAGAAAAAAAAAAAACAAAGCACGGATATTAAGGCTGTCCCCATTTCAAATTTCCATTTATTTTTATTTTTATTTTTTACATTTTTTTTTTTTTTTTTTTTTGAGATGGAATCTCGCTCTTTCACACAGGCTAGAGTGCAGTGGCATGATCTTGGCTCACTGCAACCTCTGTCTCCTGGATTCAAGAGATTGTTCTCCCTCAGCCTCCCGAGTAGCTGGGATTACAGGGGCACACCACAACACTCTGCTAATTTTTGGACTTTTAGTCGAGACGGGGCTTTGCCATCTTGGCCAGACTAGTCTCGAACTCCTGACCTCAAGTGGTCCGCCTACCTTGGCTCCCAAAGGGCTAGGATTACAGGTGTCATGCACCACACCGGCCTCAAATTGTCATATAAACCTCAATTATTTATGTGGTAGAATGCTTTCCATTTAACAGCTACAGTTCAACTACATCTCAATGACTACGACAGTCACCTAGGTTGTTACTAAGATAGTTCCCTCGTGGTCTGAGGGATCCAAACATGTGAAGCAGGTGTAACTAACATTGTTGAACTGTTAATTCCTTGATAATTCAAAATGGAAAATAGGTAGTCATCTGTAAACTTAGTGATTTGGCAAAGTGATCAGTTAAGGCTGTGAGTAATTGATGTCAACATGCTTAGTTTCCTTGCATAACAGTTAAAAGAAAGAGATTAAAAAAGGAAAATGAAAACAAGGAATGAAAGAAAAATAAAACAAGACAAGATTGTATCACAGCTTATCTGTTTATTTCTCCTATCTGAAATTTTTTAGATGACATTTTTGGCCTAAGAGTTTTTTTCTCAGAGACCTGAACAACCACATCACTGTAGCCAATTCTTTATGCTATTTTTCCATCTCTATAAATGTTCTCAAAGTCTAACATTTACAGGTTATATCACAGCTTCTGAAATGAGAATTTCTTGTGGGCAGTCCTCTCTAGTTCATCACAGTATTTCTCACAGGGCCAAGAACTACATCTCACACATATTACTCTCAGCACAGTTATTGAGTGTTGAGCGGATGTAAGTACAAATGTAGAAGTTAGAATTTCACTTCTCAAAATTCTCAGACTGCAGCACAGGAAAAGGAGAATTTATAGAATTAGAATTGAATGGGTCTCAACTATATCAACATTTTCTCTACAATAACTCATAAATTAGAGAATTCTCCATGCCCTTGTTCCCTTGCAATCTATTTACAGGATAAAAGCCAGAGTAATCCTCTTAAAATATAATAAAATCATGTCACCCCCTCTACGAAATGTTCTCCAGTGGCTTCCCATCTCACAGTAAAAGAAACGCCCCTGCCAATGGCACGAGTCTCCTCCTGATTTGTCTCACCACCCCCTTCTCTCCTGTACCTCTCCTGCAATTCACTCCACTAGGTCTCCTTGCTGATTCTTGAACACAGCAGGCATTCTCCTGCCTTAGCGCTTTTACATGTTCTGTCCTGTCTGCCTGGAGAACTCGTTTCCCTGATACCCATGTGGTTTATTCTCTCACTTCCTTCAGTGATTTACTCAAAAGTTATCCTGGGCACTCTGTCTAAAATTACAATCTCACCTTGACCACACATTCCAAACTTCCCACTTCTGCTTTATTATTTCTCATTTGCATTTAGCACCCTCTAACACACTATGCATGCTACTTTTTTATCTTACTGATTTCTCATCTTCCCCACTAGAATGTAAGCTCCTTGAAGGCTGAGATTTTTCTCTATGGCTTGCAAACATAT
The DNA here is from genome assembly GCF_047675955.1 of Chlorocebus sabaeus. Classification (NCBI taxonomy): domain Eukaryota; kingdom Metazoa; phylum Chordata; class Mammalia; order Primates; family Cercopithecidae; genus Chlorocebus; species Chlorocebus sabaeus. The sequence continues at coordinate 48,455,607 of NC_132916.1, read as the reverse complement.
ACTTAGTCCACAGAATGGTTCTTGACATTTTATGGGTGCTCAATATATATCGCTGAAAAACTAAATGAATCTCCATTATGAAAATGAGTTTTTTGGACATAACAAAATTGTTATAATGGAAGGCACTTGCTTGTTATTAGAGTGATTTATTGATGCAATTCTAATTCTAACTAGCTGTGTAATCATTACTAATCATTGAGTTCATTATCTTCAACAAAATCATAATCAATTAGAATCAATAAAGAATATTCATCACTATTTGGTTTAATTTATACTTTGTCAGAAAGCAGAAATCCCTTGACATTAGAGTGTCTTATTCACAGAATGGCCCCATAACACTTTATTTTTGTATATAAGCTTGTGGAATGATGAAAGGTGAAAAGAAGAGGTGTCCAGGGAGATCACCCACCTGCAGCAAGGGTGTAGATAGCCAAGAACCACCATAATAGTCATCTAGGCATCAGTAGCCTTCAGATGTCTCTATGACATCTGAAAGTGGACCCACTCTGCCTTGGGCTTGATTTTAAAGGCACAGGTTCTTCTTCTGTCTTCCGGTCTGTGGTGGTTCTGTTTTTCCTTGTATTCTTTACCTATTATCAGTAATTACAATGACAGCAAGACTAGTAGCAATGAAAGCAAGCATTTACTGAGTACTAACCTATCTACATCACATCCTTGAGTAATATTTGTTGGTATCATATTTTGAAACTGACCCATAGAACTGACGTTAATAGTCTTTTTAAGTAAACATAGAAACTGACTTTCTTGTTTCGAAAGCTTCAAGCTTACTTTTGCCTAATCTGAGTTCCTTCCTCAGGAAACAAACTCTCAGCCCTCCCAGATAGCATCAAGGGACTGAAACTCACCAGACCACCACACCCAGACAATGAGATGCCAGGCCCCTCATCCTCGTGGTTTCTGTACCCCTCTCTGATTTCTGTTTACCCACATGTAGTTGTATTCTTTCCCCAATACATAAACCCCCAATTTTATTCTGTCAATTGTATTCCAATTTGAGACAGATCTCCCATTGTCCTTGGCTGCAGCACTTGAATAAAGCCTTCTTCCCTGCCATACTTATTGTCTCAGTGATTGGCTTTCTGTGTAGTGAGCAGCAGGACCTAGATCAAACCCTAGGTGTTTCCGTAAGAATTTTAAGATATTTATTTATAGTTTTTTTCTTCTAATATTTTATTATCCCTTTCCAGTATTCTCCTCCATTTTCTACGTACTGTGTACTTTCATTCTTGCCTCAAGGAGGTGGAAGGAAGGGATAGGATTAGAAATAGCCAGTGAATTACTTGAAAATTTGTATTAAGAGGCTCTCCCCTTATAAGAAAAGAGATTCATGAGGATCAGGTTGCCTTTGTCCTCCCGTACAAACACACTCCACATCACCAAAGATTGGAGAGTTTTCATCCAGGATGCAGGGAACCACAGGATGAAAGAGGTCTCTATGGGTCTCCAGAGTACAGGAAAACTCATTGCTTCTACACTGTGACATAAGAAATAAGGTAAGACAAGGAGAGAAAATGGCTGAGAAGGGCTTTTAAGCAGAGAGTGCCACATATGGTATGGAATCAACAAAAGGCCAGCAGACCCGAAGAAGCAGACGACAGGAATGATGGATGCCTCAGTGGTGTACCGAGGTAAACCCCTACTCAATAACTGCCTCCATGCAACATCTATATAGATGGGCTCAGGAACCCCAGCTTGGATGAGAGGATGGGCTTTCATCTGAATTTACAAAGCACTTTATGGAAGACTGAGAAAATTTAAATTATCCAATGATAAATATAATTGGAGGAACATCTACTGCTCTCAAAATGCCTTGGAACTACGTAACTTAATGGAACCATGACCAGACTACAGGGAAGAGAGAACTTCCCCTAATGACTAAGGTTAAACTTGCCACCAGTCAAGCAGAATAAAGTTAAAAGAAGAAATTAAGCTGTTCTGTAGAAAGTGAAGAATATAGGCCCTGCCTACCAGAGATTCATACTTGCTACATACGTATTATTTAATTTCCTCTTTGAATCAATCTTATGTGGTGAAAACTGTTATTTTCCCTATTTTATAGTTTGAGAAAATTAGTGCCCTGATAGGTTAAGTAACTTGTCTGAAGGTCTGACTGGTTCCAAAGTTATGTTCTTAATCTCTGTACCATATAGCTTCAAGTCCTGTCAGTTTTATATTATTAGATATTACATAGTTTCAAGTTATCATTTTGCTTTTCACAGTTCCCTGGATGTACTAAAATAAGGAGCTAAGAAAATAAATCTTTTTACAAGATCTTGACTTTGGTTTTTTGGTTCAAGGACTTGTACCAAAAAATGAACGAAGGAACAGATTAATGAATGAAGATCACTTCCATAATTCAAGTTCTGATCCTTCGTTTCTTGCTGTCACAGGGCACACCGAAACAACTAAATAATGCAAATATACAAATCTACAGAGTTGTGTGAGCGCAGGCTTTGGAACTGCTGCCTGGATTCTAGTGCCAGCTTTGCCGCTCAGCAACTGTGTGACTCTGACCAATTTAATTCCTGTGTATACCTCAGGGTTTTTGTTTTGTTTCATCTTTAAAAAGAGTGAAACAATAGCATCTGCTTCATATGACTGTTTAAGAATTAAATGAATTGGCTGGCATGGCATCTCACACCTGTAATCCCAGCACTTCGGGAGGCCGAGGCAGTAGATCACCTGAGATCAGGAGTTTGAGACCGGCCTGGCCAGCATGATGAAACCCCGTCCCTACTTAAAATATGAAAAATTACCCGGGCCTGTTGGTAGGTGCCTGTAATCCTAGCTACTGGGGAGGCTGAGGTAGGAGAATCACTTGAACCCCGGAGGTGGAGGTTGTAGTGAGCCAAGGTTATGCCACTGTACTCCAGCCTGGGCAACAAGAGTGACACTCCAACTCCAAAAAAAAAAAAAAAGAAAAAGAAAAAAAGTTAAATGAATTAATATATGTCCAGGGCATAAAGGAGTGCTGGCCACAAGGCAGTGCTTTATAAGCATTTGCTAGGTTTTGAAACAGGAATGCAAGTGCAAACTCATCTCTATTATGAACTGTTCTTTCCTCTTATATCCTGGAAATTAGAGCAGACCTTTTTAGGTCTTATGTAAATTGTATTAGGTTATGCTATATTTCAAATGGGCTTTCATAAATGGTTCAGAAAAACAGAGTTTTTATTTACATAAATAATTTCTAATTTTATAATCAAGAAGTCTCAATTAAATATGTTATTCTTCAAGATAAAGCACACTGTTCAGAAAATACTGGGCAAATACATTAGTTCTGGGTGAGTTGAAAGATGAATTTCATACTCTGAGCTCATAAGAGCTGTAGGAAGTTTGAGCAACCTGATCCCTGAAGCAAATCTTAAACCACAGATCTGGAACTTGGCTCCATCAGTTAGGAGTTTCTGTCAGTGGAGCATTTTCAAAGGTGCACGCAAGGGCAACCAACGCTTGAAGCTAGAGATTCCCAGAGAATGTTTTACCCTTTGGTTAGTTCAGCACAACAGAAACAAACAAACAAAAAAGCTCTAAACTCTTCAGTCATCTGCTTTCATCTATTTTGACAATGGAATGGTTTTCTTTGTTTGACCAGTCTGATTAGAGCTGTGGAAATTTGTCCTCTAGTGAATAAAAATAACAAAAACAAAAAACAAAACCCATTCAGTGACACTGCCTTAGAGAAAACCATCAGAGATCTCAGGCATAAGATTTTATTTATCTCCCTCACTTCTAAAAGAAGTTATAGCTTTTGCATGTTGCTTGTGTATTAGTTGTCATCTAATATTTTACCAAAAAAACCAGAATGCTAATTGAAACATTGTTAACCCAGGAGGAAAGACACTGCAGAAGAAAATTATTTGAAGATAAACTCTATCCTGTTGACACACATATATTGTATTTGCTACTGTTTATTAGTGTTTACAATGTATCAGAAATATCTTTTCTCTAGTCAAGAATGCTATGATATAGGCTCTTCAGTTGCTGCAAAGATGAAGAAACTGAGGCTTTTCAAACTAAATTAAAAAACTAAATTTTAACTTAGACAATTTTAACTAAATTATCTAAGCTCAAACATTAAAGACTGGAAATCAAGACTTTTCAAATTTCCAAGACTTATCTACTCTTAATCATACTAAACTACTGACAAAGAAATGTTACTAGGACAGAACTATCAGATTTAGGATTGTGGGTTTTCTTTTTCTCTATTTCTGGTAATGGCATTGAAGTTGTATAACAGCATTAACAATTGCCAGTTTGCATCTATTTCCTGGATTACCTTTTTATGGGCTCTGGAATGGCAAATGTGGTTGGTTAAATTTAAAATTGATCAGATTGTACCTTTCATTCTTTAATAAGTTTATGAATTACACATAAGTACATAAGAACTCCCTTAACTATCTCCTTTTTCGCAGAAATATGTCAGAGAAAAGTCACCTTCATCATAAACCAGTGCAGTTTTCCTAAGATAAATTTATGACCTGTATCTGTGGGTGATGACCTTTTGGATTTTTGTTGTGACACCATTTCCCTACCTTCAAAGTATTTTTGCCCAAATGATGACCTCAGAGCCCAAAGATAAAATGGCTTCCTTTTTGCCAACTGACTTGCTGAGAATAGACTAATGTGTCCACACTCCATGGGGTAATTTCCCTTGTAAGAGAGTGATTTAATTGGATGTCTAAAATCAACTTTCTATTCCATATCTATTTGTTCAGTGGAGAAGAGCTTCAAATAAAGGTGATGCTGCTCCTTTACGATTGCAAAGGTTTTGAAGAGCAGCAAACTAAGCAAGGAAATGACACCCCATAGACACCAGCAACACAGAATGTCTGTGACTTGGGTAGATAAACCAGAAACAGAACAGAGACTGTGGGATTTCTAAACCAAAGGACAAGTAAGAGCATATTTTAAGGCAAGCATCCTATAACTGGTCAGGACTGGGGTGATGGTTTCAGTTATGGTTTGAGCAAATAGAGATTCATGTGGTTTGTTTGTGCATCAATGAGCAACACAAAGAAGTTTGAACATTCTGATCCCTGACTGTGATAGGCTTTCCCTCATTTAGTATTCATAGGTGAGCCTCCCTTTCTCTTATTTTCTGTTTGTAACAAATGTACCAAATGGAAGCTTTCCTTCTATTGCTCCATGGCTGTTGAATAAAAATGCGGCATCCTCCGCGAAATAGATGGATCACATGGTTATCCAGCAGCTGTGCCTCATTCAAACTACCAGCATGAATTAACTTGCATATTATCTTTACAGACTGAGGAGGTAGACAACTACTTTGCTTCCCCCACACCCCCAGGTAGACACTGTTCAAACAAATGTTTGAAATTAGGTAAGTATTTTTTATTCTTAGCAGAATATGAAAAATTCACAAATTCTGGTATATGAGCACATCAACATTTCACCATTTCCCAAATATACAAGTGTGAAATGGCTGTCATAAATACAAATGTTCATAGCTGTACACAAGATGGGGCCAACCACATTACAGCAGCATGCCTTCTTGCATTTTATCACAGCACTAAAATATGCAGTTCCTTCCCTTGAAAAAGCACTGTTATGGGCATTATAAAGAAATGAGCCACAATGAGGTCTGAGCAATTATCACCCTGGAGGGAAACACACTGATGCAATTGAACAGGAATAGCTGTTTAGACAACCGGACTCTACTAGTTCGCTATTGGAGCCAGTGGACCTAATTCATCACCTGGCCTCAATTTTTGGAGACTTCTGTTCAGTGTGAAGACTAAAGCAGTCAGGGACTTAATGAGAAACGCTATTAAGCACGATAAAAAGCTGACTATAAATAGAGGTGACTACATTAGAGTAATAATTAAGTGCTCATGAAGAGATGAAGCATATGTTAGGTTATACTATTGTTTTGTAATGATTTTTTTTGTTGCCGTTGTTAAAGCATTTTACTATCTAGTTTTAATGTTTCTAATATTAAGATATTAGATTTCTAATATTTCAGTATTTAAGGATGGTAAAACAACAGTGCTTAGAGGAAACTGCCATCAAATTTTAGTGTCGTTTTAATGATGAAGTAACGTAATAAGACTTCCAAGTCCTTCATGTAGGATTTCTTCATATTCAAAATCATTATCTTGGGTTGTATCACACCTATATTTGTCACATCCTTTCATATTTGGAAAACTACCATTATTTTGGTTTTTATAATAAAACAGTGAAACAAAACCCACCATGAGTGGAAAAGAAAAATACAAATCAATCTACATGGCACTATTACACTCTCCAGTGCCTACCACCACAAAAAGTAAGAAGAAAGCAATTCACCATTTCTTAAAAGCCAGTCTCTTCATAAAACAAAGTACAATACTTTGGCATATGTCACTCCCATAGGTTTGTCCTTCACCAACAGCTAGCTAAATATAATAAAACAGGAGTGAGAATTTGCTCAATTGGGAAAATTACTTCAATTGAATGTAGAACATGTAGGCCAGGCACGGTGGCTCATGACTGTAATCCCAGCACTTTGGGAGGCTGAGGCAGGCAGATCACCTGAGGTCAGGATTTTGAGACCAGCCTGGCAAACATGGTGAAACCCCATCTTTACTAAAAATACAAAATTTAAAAAAAAAAATTTAAAAAAAAATAAATAAAAATGCAAAATTAGCCAGGCATGGTGGTACATGCCTGTAATCCCAGCTACTCGGGAGGCTGAGGCAGGAGAGTCACTTGAACCTGGGGGTGGAGGTTTGTGCAACTACACTCCAGCCTGGGTGACAGAGAAAGACTCTGTCTCAAAAAAAAAAGAAAAAAAAAAAAAGAAAAAAAGTAGAACACTGCACATAAACAAAGAGTAATATAGAGAAGACGATACAAAAAGAAAAGACAATTTCAGAGTCACAGAGTGAGTTATCAACATATACAAGGAGAATTACGGGTATGCTATTGCATTCTTTCAAATAACGTTCATGGTTCATCATGAGGGTTTACTCCTGATTTTCAAGGTAAATAATAGTAGTAATTGAACACTTACACACACATATGTCACCACAAATAAGAGAGTACTATTGGACTAGGGAGGACTTAAAGCAGCCTCCAAACTGACAAATTGCCCTAGATGTGCTTTATTTTGGCAGGGACCGACTTAAAAATATAACTCCATCCCTGTTTTATTTTTCAATCCCTTCATATGGAGATGAATAACAATATCACTATTTGCAAAATAGGTGGTTTCCTATGCAAACAATTAAAAGAGAATCTACAGAAAAGTTTTAAGTTGGGTTGGCAAACTTGCCGCATTCAAAAGCAAACGTTATTTATATTCAGTAACAATAAACATTTAGAAATGACATTTTGATAAAGTATATATTTTAAATAGTACTGCATTTATCAAATAACTAGAAACAAAATTAGTGGAAAACGTGCAAGTCTTCCACACTGAAATGTATAAACATTACTGACAGAAAAGATCAACTGAAATAAATACAGGGGTAGACCATGTTCATGAACTTCAAAACTCAATATTGTAAAAATATCAATTCTCCACCATGTCATTCTATCTATTCAGTGTTAAACCAATCGAGATGCTATTTGGTATTTTTCCTCTCTTTGTTATCTTATGGATTCTGAGAAGTAAATATAAAACTACAATTAGGAAGACAAAGGGATATACTTTCATAAATTTTATTTAACTAACTTATGGTTGTTATATATCAGGCACTGTTCTAAGTGCTTTACAAATGCAAACTCATTTAAGTTTTGAACAACCTCATGAATTAGATATTATCATTACCTTTAATTTAGAGATAAGGATACAGAGGCACAGAGATGCTAAGCAACTTGCCTAAAATCACAAAGGTAGTTGATTGAACTCAGAAATTGTAATTCTGTTTTTAACCACCACACTGAAGAGGAAGGAGAAGCAACTGCTCTTCTGTTCTACTCTGATAAATTTGGAATATACTTTAATGTCTAATTGTCCCCTAGGTTTGTCTTATATATATTTACACACATGCATATATTTATGTTATACATGTTATACATGCACACACACATATTTTTAAAGAAGGAAAATATCTATCAAGACTAAGAATACAACTGGCAAGTTAGAAGTCCCCATGTGTGCCCTTCCACCTCCGTTTTCCTTTTATCATCTCATCTTCCTCCTTCAGGTAAGGATGACCCTGAAATTTGTATTAATGATTCCTTTTCCTTTCTTTGCAGTTTTACCACCCATGTCTGTATCACTAAACGCATACGTTAAGCTCATTATAGAAATGATTTGTAGTTTAGAAATTCTTTCTAATGATTTATCCCTTTTGCTCAAAAGTATGCTTTTGATATTGGATTGGTCATATGATACATTTAGCTGTAGATTTTTCATCAATTTTCAATGATGCATATGGTGTTTATTTATCCATTCTACTATTAATGGATTTCTGGGTAGTTTCTCATCTTTGGTGTATATTTGTGTGACTATGTGAACCATGCATGAGCACGTACCTGCACACATGCTGTTGCAAATGTTACTGTTATACATATTCTTTTTTAACATTTCATTTTTAATTGACAAATAATAATTATACATATTCATGGGGTACATAGTGATGTTTCAATACATATAATATATAGTGATCAAATCAGGATAATCAGCATATTCATCATCTCAAACATTTATCATTTCTTCGTGTTGATGATGTTTTTATATATATCTTCTTTGCAGGTTCAAAAATTTCTATAGGCTTTAAATTTAGAAGTAGAATTTTTAGGCAGTATAACGTACAAACCATCAATATTTATTAAGTAATATCAAACATTTTTCCAAAGGGTTCTATCAATTTGAATTCCTGTCAGAGGGGACTGAAGGGTCCCTTTGCTCCACATCCTCACTGACACTCACACATCAGTAGTACATACCAACAATATTGACTAACTTTGCAGAGTTTGCCAATCTTGTGGTTTTATAATAGGTTCTCAATGTGGATTTAATGATCATTTTGCTTACTTCGAAAGAGCTTTAATATCTATACAGATCATTACTAATAACTTTGATTTCCTCTTTTGTAAAATGTCTGTTTGCTTCTTTAGTCCATTCGTCTACTGAGTGCTAGTATTTTCCTTAAGTTATATAATTATTTTTACATATTTGGTAAATTAATCTTTTTGTCGTGGTGCTTATTATGTTGTTGAAATAACTTCTTCTAGACTTGACATGTCTTTTCTTCTCTTTATAAATATTTTGGTGAATAAAAAAAATTTTATGCTAAGAATATAGACATGTTACCTTTATTTTGGATAAAATTTACATGGTATATATTTTTCCATTTTTTAGTTTTCATTCTGTCTCCTTATATTTTAAGTTAACACAGAACATTGCTGGCTTTTTAAAAATCTAATCCAACAACCTTTTTCTTTTAGCTGGAGGGTTTAGTCAATTTATGTGTATTATTATTTCTACAAACTTGCTTTTGGTATTACTACTTCCACAAACTTATTTTATGTTTTCTAGTTCTCTCCTTTCTGTGTACATTGTCCTATTTTAAAACAATAGATTTTCCCCATTCAGTTTTAAAATTTTACTTCTTTAGAAAGTTTATCTGTGTTTATTCTTAGTGATTACTTTAGCTATTTTACAATGCAGACTTTATTTGCCATCATTTAAATAATAATCTTTAGATGCCAGCTCCTTAGATATCACGACCCCCTGCCATCTCTTCTTACAATATGTGCCATTTTTTGCCCATTATTCTACTTCTTTCATCTTTTTGAATTAGGATTACTATAAATTTTATTCATTCAATATTTGCTTAAATATTCTTAGATATGTCCCCATATCTTTACTAACATTACCTCTGTAAGTCTCCTACCTTACCGTTGCAATCATATTCCTTTTACGTGAAGCACTTCCTTCAGATTTTCCTTTAGTGATTATATTTTATTAATATTTCTCTCACTTCTTTAAAAGACTTTAATTTTGACCTAATGCTAGCAAGATAATTTTCCTGCATTTGGAATTCTAGGTTAATAATTGTTATCTCTTAGTAGATTGAAGGTACAATTTTACAGTCTTATTATTTTCATTGTTGCTGTTGAGAAATCTGACATCAATTAAATTACCAGTAATTTTAATGATGTGATTATTTCCTAGATGTTTTTAAAATCTTCCCTTTGTATTTGGAGTCTATAGTTTTATTATGGTATACCTAGTTGTAATTATTTTTAAAATTTATTCTCCTTTGAGTTATTTGGGATTACTGGATTTTAAGATTGGGCTCTTCAAAAATTCTGTTAAATTCAGGCTGTTCTAACAAAATATCATAGACTGAGCAGCTTACAAAGAACAGAAATATATTTTTCACCATTTGGAAGGCAGGAAAGTCCCTGATCAAGGCACCAGCAGATCTGATGTTTGGTGAGTACCCAGATTCTGATTCATAAATGGCCATCTTCAAGCTACAATTGCACACAGTGGAAAGAGCAAGGATCTCCATGGGGCCTCTATTAAGAGGGCACTACTTCCATTCAGGAGGGCTCTGCCCTCATGACCTAATCACCTCCCAAAGGTCCACTTCCAAATGTCCTCACATTGGAGATTGGGTTCAACACATGAGTTTGAGAGGACTTGAACATTCCACCTATAACACTCATTATTCATTCCCCATTCTCTCTACTAGTGCCTTTGGAATTCTGAATAGTCACATATTAATTGTCACATATTAACCTTTCACTCAATCCTCTTTTAATCTTTCTTTCCTATTTTTTATCTTTTTGTGTCTCTCAACTTTATTCTGTATTTATATGACTTTGAGTCTGTTTTCCTGAACATTATTTTATTCATTTTATATCTTTATCTCTATCTGACTTGCTTAATTCATTACTATGTTTTTAACTTCAGTTATTATAATTGAATTTTATTCTGATTCTTTTTCAGTCTCCTTTGTTGTTCTTCTTAGACACCCAACCTGTGTTAAACAAGGTAAATGTACGTATTATATATTGTGCTATTTCTACTATTTAAAGTCTCTGTGGGGATGTTTCTCTTGCTCACTGTTTCTACAGGTCCTCAGCTATTACTTGGTGTTTTCTGTATGCTGCATTTATTCCCTTGAACTGGATCTATGAAAATTATTTGAAACCTAGGTAGAGTTGACCCCCTACAAAAAAAAAAAAATTGCATTTTTTTTCTCCTTGTTGCCTAGGGGAACAACAAACTAAGAATCACTTTAAATTAAATTCTTGTCTGAGATCCAGTCCCCGCCCCCCAAGGTAATCTTACTTGGATTAAAAACTGACATAAAGCTTTGCATGATTATGAGTTCTCAGCACAAAGTGTGTGGCTATGAATTCTCAAAGTACACCTGTCCCCCTTATCCTAGCACCAAGGTCAAGACAACAAAGTTTCCTTGCTATCTTCTTCTGTGAGAGGACTTTTTTCTCATTCACCTTTATATAGGCTACAGTCCTTTGAGAATCTGGCCAGCCAGCTCTAAGTTTTAACTTCTGTTCTCTGTGCTTCAGGCAGCCTTCAGAGAAGAAACTCCAGGACACAAGAGTTCAACATAAACCCTCAGGATGAAAGCTAGACTGGGTGTCCACTAAACTCCTGTGGGCCCCACTTTCACTTTATTGTGGTACTCTTTGGATTCCTTGTTGTGTGTGTGTATGTACAATGTGAATTTAAATATATTTTTAGAAATATTTTTATCCAGCATCTTATGTTTCAGTAAGAGGAGTTGTGTTCAGGGTAACTAATCCGTCATACTAGTAAAAATGGAAGCCTCATCCTGTCTTCTTAGGGAGAGAACCTGGACCATAAATTGACATATATAAAACATTTGCCTTAATGATTTAATTCAATGAGATTCACATGACTAACCCCCATAGCTCTCCCTAAAAACAGTCTTGTCTCCCACTCTCTTCTATCACAAGCACCAAAGATATCCTTTGATTCGTGATAATGACCATTGATTTGCAGAATCTACTTACTTCGACAGAGGAAAGAGGAGGAGTTTTGCTGTCAGGCACACCTTGTATCCTGGTACTACCATTTAGAGTCTGAAACAAACTTTTCCCATTTTAGACTAATCCATTTAAAGAGGTATCATGGCTACATAGTAGATGCTCATAAATTGTAGCAAATTGTATAGCAGTAGGCTCTGCATTTGTTTATATGTTTAAATACACCTTTTTAAAAGAACTAGACCAACAGTTCTTCTTCACTATTTATTGAGATTTAATAACTGAAGTTTAGTTACTCATTTTGTCTTCAGAACATTTCTGTTACTTGCCTGTTAATTTCACTTCATTTCCCAACATCTGTATATAGAATAGGATGCTCTGATGGGATAGTTATGCTTTGAGGTTACATAATGTCTATCACAGAAGAAAGTTTGCTACAATTTTGTCATTTCCTTATCCTGTGTTAGCACATTGATGTCTGTAAGCAGATTCAGTTCCTTAGTCTACCACTAGATTTAGATCACAAGCCTGTATGACAAGAAGCATGCCTTGTATAACCAAGCCACTCATTGTAAATCAAGACTTAGAATGTGCTTATAATGGGTCTAGTGGCATTGTACTGGGACTTATAAAATATGATTTTACCCCTCATTCTGCTAGGGGAAGTTATATTTACACATATAAAATTATAGCTCCACATATACAATTATGAACTACTTAAGGTAGTTTATTTTTGGTTAATAATAAAGTACAGCACAGACTAAGGAATGTATGATAATGTCTGAAGCATAAAGACATAAATTAAAAGAACCTTTTAAAAATCCTTGGGAATTAATAAGTAATTAGTTAATTCACTTTTGAAGTATATGAGCAATAATAAATAAATAAATAAATTTATTTATTTGAGAAAAGGTTTGGGGGGAAGGAAGACATAAGACAAACACTGGGATACTAATTAACCACTGCACAGTAAAAGGCATTTATGTACAACCGCTATAAGCCATCTCTGTTCAGTTTCCAAGACATCACATTTAAGTGGAAAGCAATTTAAAACCATTTTATGATCATTCCATTTCAAAATGAAGAAATGGAGGACAAAAGAATATTACTAGAAAAATGGTCTCAGAACCCTAATCTATCATTTAAGTTCCAAAATTGTAAGAAGGAAAATCTTATTAACATTTTATTGACATACTGGTCAATGACCTAAAATGTATTCTAAAGCTCATTTGTTTTTGTCTTTTTTGTCTCTCCTACACATATTCACAAGAAATTCTTCATCAGTTTAGAGGAGAAAAGGCTACATTTTTAAAGAGTGGTATCACATAAAGAGTCACTTTTTATTTAAGTGTTCCATGCATTATTTCAACAAGAACTAACACTTTTTAAATTCATCTTAGAAGACTCTTCCTACTTAATTAAATACAATTAACAGAATGGTAACTCAGTCCATAATTTAAGGATGTCTGAATGATAGCAGTGGAAAACTGATGTGAAAAAATTCAGTCCACCGAATGCATACAGAATACATTTATGTTAGTTTCCCAACAATATGTATCTTAATCCACAAAGAGAAAGGGAATAATCATTGCATCACCCACATGTAAATTTTATATTCTATGTCTAGGCAATCTTGTTGTTAAATATAGGAGAGAGAAAGAAAAAAGTCTTCACAACCCTTGGAGTACTTGGCTTATTATGTGCTGCATCTATGCAAAGAGCAGCCATTGTCCTGTCACTTCCTGCAAACCTCCAAGAGAGTCTTTTTTGACATGAGGACATCCCTAAGCGTTTTCACATTCTGATATACCAATATCATATAGATCTGAGGACTTGATCCAAATTATTCTCTGCTAGTGGAATTAAACTCTCAAGTTTATGAGGTTGAGTAGAAATTGTGGAAAAGACATAAAATAGCTTTTTCACTTCACTATCATTTCTTGGTATTAGTTAATGTCTCCTGCTTTGCTCTCAAAGTGAAAGCAATTTTTAAAAATGTCTCAGCACAAACATACACTCACACACAGACAGTTCTGAACTTTCATCTGTATCAAAAGAAACATCAGAGGGGTGGCATAATCACTCAACATTTTGGTGGGTGGACAAATGTTACTTTTCGGTTGGCTCCAAAAGTGGTCCATGTCCCCACCCTTGCATGCTGGGTGGGCACAATCCAACCTCATGAGTCCTTAAAGTGAAGAACTTTTCCTGGCAGTGCTCAGAGTGAAGACAGTATGAGAAGGACACAACAGTGCTCCCTGCTGGTTCTGAAATGTAGAAATTATGTGCAAAGACCTGTCAGAGGCCTCAGGAAGGTGAAAAAGGCAAAGAAATGAATGGTTCCCATAAGGTGCATACAATCCTGTAAACACCTTGGTTGTAGCCCAGTGGGACACCCGTGTTGGAACTCCAACTTATAAAACCATAAGAAAACACATTTATGTTGTTTGAAGCCAATACCTTTTGTGGTAAATTGATATGGTAGCAATAGAAAGCCAATACAGTGCCACATCTCCACAAAAACCTTGTGAGGGAGAGAAAACAGATGATATCTCCCTTTTTAGTTGAGAGAATTAGTGCTGAAACAATCGACAGAATTTTTCAAAAGTCCATCTCCTAATAGGATGTGGCGTTATGCTGTGAAGTGCTGCCTTCTAAGTCCAGACCCATCGCATTGCTCCTCAAACTCATCTCATTATGAAAGAGGTGTCGAGGTCACACTGAATTGTTTTGACTCCTCCCAAAATAGGTCATAAAACTTTCAAGACAACTAGACCATAAAACACAGATAGAGGGATAACTGAGTTATGAGTTGTGGAGGTAGGATGGGCATAATCTCAGAGGTGTAAAAAAATTATCTTGTTTTGGAGAAATGTCTAGAGACCCAGTGTTACTGGCCCTTGAAAAAGAAGGTTTGGGGAGGTCATTGATGCTGATGTGAGTCAAGTTGCGTGATACTGAATGCCATGGTGACCAATATGATATACGCAATAGACAATGGAGAGATACCAATGTCTTTTGAACAAGAATGAGATTTATCAAACATGTGCATTTAAATGATCAACCTAGTGACACTGTCGGGGAAAGAACTGCAGTAAGAATGGACCATAAATAAGAATCCCCAAAACTATTGAAACGCTATCTTATTAGCTCCCTTACCTGCAATAATAATAGAAACTATGGCTAAAATAGAGAAAATGCCAGTTTTGAGACACTAAAATCAAAGACTGCTTTGAGGAGGAGTGCTGAATGTAAAATACTGGGAAGAAATAACATTTCATAATCTGAAACTACATTTCATAATCTGAAACTTCTTTTGTGAGCATATACCAGGTACTCTGTTAAGCAGCTTATGTATAGTCTATCAATAATTAGCTTTCAGTAAGCACTATGTCTTGGTTCCGCTTTAAGCCACTTATGTGTATCATCTTATATTTTCCTTATAACAAATTTATAACATACATACTCTTAATATACCCCTTTCACAGATTTGATACTGAAGCACAGAAAGGATGTGATGCATGTGAATAGCAAATCTAGTAAATTAACAAAGTCTAGTTTCAAACTCAGAGCTATCTGAGCTGAAAGTCCCAACAATTAAACTATAGAATGTTTCTCCAGCTCCTGACACAATGATATATTCCCGTTTGGTAAAAGTTTCTAATTTCAGAGAAAGTTAATTTTACTTTTCTGAATATCAGTTACTGAAGCACTGAAGATATTTTTTACTCTGGTTAATCTACCAACTGGAGGCAATATCAGTTCAAGCTGAAGAATAATCAACACTTTTTTTTTTTTTTTAGCAAATGAAAATAGTCTAGTAACTTGTAGCAGCTAAACTGCAAGATTTGAAGCTAATGAAACCATAAATACATATATAACACTCCTGTGGAATCCAAATTCTATGCTAAATTAAGTCAAAATGCTACAATTATGGAATTGGCAGAAATTGCCAAATATTATTTCCCCCAGAGTAAGATTCTTTAAATACTCAGTAAACTGCTGAGTATCTTTTGAATCAAAGAACATTTACAATACACTGAAGTGATAAAATGTGATGTGTACGAGCTAAAGTAATAAACCAGATGGATTAAATGTCTCTCAAAATACTATCTGGTTTAAGAGCTATGGAGAACACACTTAGGTGAAAAAACAAACAAACAAACAAAAAAATAGGAAAATGTCACTAGGACTGGCCAAGCGCAAACACCTGAGAAATAGCTTGAGACATGTTCCTAAACTAAAAATGTACCAGCTTATCTCTCTCTAATTAATGCACCAAGGAAACAGAACTTTAATTAAACTATACTGTGAGGATGGAGCCAACATGCAGTAGGAATATATATAAGTGGCTGAGTTGTGGATTAAAAAATACTGAGAAAAATTTCTAGGCAAATGAAAATATTTTTGAGATAACCATGGTAAGCTCAGAAACTAATGGAAACTATCTTCCACTAGTGAAAATATATTTTAGTATTCCTTCTCTACCCTCCAAAATTTACTGCATATATTATCCTTAATTCAATGAGGTATTTATTTATTTATTTATTTAGAGTTAAGTATCCTGTAAAGTGTCAAGGAAACAACAGAAAACAAAAATAAGGAGGTTCTAGTTCTTATGGTGCTTAAGTTTGTGTGTTACAGGAGCAGCATGGTAAATTGTTAGAATGCTTCTGATTTACTTTAGGGGAGTGATGGTGGATACCCATGCATATTTTGGAAAGTTGAGTAATGTATATGATTTAGGTATATCATCTCAGCTGATCTTTTAAATACAAAGATCAGCGATAGCAGTAGATTGGTTGATTGATTTAAGCTGTTTAATAAGCCATTCAATTGTACCTGCAGATAAGATATCTTTTACAGAAGGAAATCATTTCTATTGGCTAGGTAGTTGATTTTTCTCAAGGAAACAGATGTGAATGTCTCCATAGCCATGAAAATAAAGAAGATTCCAATAAATAAAAGGCTCAAATTATTGTCATTATAAACAACTAGATATACAAAAGACTCATAATATTTTGGGAAATTAATAACAATTTGAGAACAAAATCTGACATGTGATTGTAATATTTCCTGTATATAACATGGTCACTTTGTGGACAATATCTATGATAGACAAGAAAAGTAGTGACAGTCAAACTAGAGTTGCTGAAAACTTCAGCTTATCCAATGATCTAGGATTCTGATGCTTGGTAGGAGAGTAACTGTACGAAAAACCAAGTAAATACTGAGGAATTGTACAGTTTTTCACACATAATTACTACAAAACCATAGGTACATTTATGGAAGGCCATGGACACCAACAATCTTGGTGATCTGAAGATCCATATGGATGACATTTCCAATACATTGGCTGCTAAATTCCACAAATTTTCCAGTTCCAGCATCTTATTTATTTTATTTTTTTTTCTTTTCTTTGAGACAGAGTCTTGTTCTGTCACCCAGGCTGGAGTACAGTGGCATGATCTCAGCTCACGGCAATCTCCACCTCCCAGGTTCAAGTTATTCTCTTATCTCAACCTCCCAAGTAGCTGGGACTACAGGCATGTGCTACTAAGACAAGCTAACTTTTGTGTTTTTAGTAGAGACGGAGTTTTCCTAGGTTGGACAGGGTGGTCTCCAGCTCCTGGCCTCAAGTGTTACACCTGCCTGGGCCTCCCAAAGTGCTGGGATTACAGGACTGACCTACCACACCCAGCCAACCAATATCTTCCTCTTCATCTTCCCCTCTTTACTTCCTGTTTCAGAACATGTCCCGATTGTTTCGAGACCTACTTCTGTCCTTCCACCTTTCTCAAGAGATCTCTTCTGAGAAATCTGTGCTTTTACTCACTTTTATCTTCTTTTTCTCCACCCTTGGTTTTTCTTTTTCTTTTTTCTTTTTTCGTTTTTTAATTATACTTTAAGTTCTGGGATACATGTGCAGAACCTGCAGGTATGTTACACAAGTGTATATGTGCCATGGTGGTTCACTGCATTCATCAACCTGTCATCTGCATTATGTATTTCTCCTAATACTCTCCCTCCCCTAGCCCCCCAGCCCCCGACAGGTCCCGGTGTGTGATGTTCCCCTCCCTGTGTCCATAGGTTCTCACTGTTCAACTCCCACTTGTGAGTGAGAACATGCAGTGTTTAGTTTTCTGTTCCTGTGTTAGTTTGCCAAGAATGGTTTCGAGCTTAATCCATGTCCCTGCAAAGGACATGAACTTGTTCTTTTTTTATGGCTGCATAGTATTCCGTGGTGTATATGTCCACATTTTCTTAATCCAGTCTACCATTGATGGGCATTTGTGTTGGTTCTAAGTCTTTGCTATTGTGAATAGTGCCACAGTGAACACACGTGTGCATGTCTTTATAGTTGCATGATTTATAATCCTTTGCGTATATACCCTGTAATGGGATGGCTGGGTCATATGGTACTTCTAGTTCTAGATCCTTGAGGAATCGCCACACTGCCTTTCACAATGGTTGAACTAATTTACACTCCCACCAACAGTATAAAAGCATTCCTATTTCTCCACATCCTCTCCAGCATCTGTTGTTTCCTGACTTTTTAATGATCGCCATTCTAACTTGCGCGAGATTGTATCTCACTGTGGTTTTGATTTGCATTCCTCTAAAGACCATATGTTTGTTGGCTGCATAAATGTCTTCTTTTGAGAAGTGTCTGTTCATATCCTTTGCCCACTTTTTGATGGGGTTGTTTGTTTTTTTCTTGTAAATTTGTTTAGCTTCCTTGTAGATTCTGGATATTAGCTCTTTGTCAGATGGATAGATTGCAACTATTTTCTCCCATTTTGTAGGTTGAATGTTCACTCTGTTGATAGTTTCTTTTGCTGTGCATAAGCTCTTTAGTTTAATTAGATCCCATTTGTCAATTTTGGCTTTTGTTGCCATTGTTTTGGTGTTTTAGTCACGAAGTCTTTGCCCATGCCTATGTCCTGAATGGTATTGACTATGTTTTCTTCTAGGGTTTTTATGATTTTAGGTCTTATGTTTAGGTCTTTAATCCATCTTGAATTAATGTTTGTATAGGGTGTAAGGAAGGGTTTCAGTTTTAGTTTTCTGTCATATACATGTACATTTATGTTATAATAGTGCTTTAAAAAAGAAAATGTTAAATAGATTTTATAAGAAAATAATCTAACAGCAGAGGGATTTATAGTAATTTCTCCAATAGAAAGCTTTTCTCAATTATAGGACACACTAGAATAAAAACCAAGGGTACACATATGGCTAGCCAGTTTTCCCAATATCATTTATTAAACCGGGAATCTTTCCCCATTGCTTGTTTCTGTCAGGTTTTTCAAAGATCAGATGACTGTAGACATGTGGCATTATTTCTGAGGCCTCTGTTCTGTTTCATTGGTCTATATCTCTGTTTTGGTACCAGTGCCATGCTGTTTTGATTACCATAGCTTTGTACTATAGTTTGAAGTCAGGTAGCATGATGCCTCCAACTTTGTTCTTTTTGCTTAGGATTGTCTTGGATATATGGGCTCTTTTTTGGTTCCATATGAACTTTAAAGTAGTTTTTTTTCTAATTCTTTGAAGAAAATCAGTGGTAGCTTGATGTGAATAGCATTGAATCTATAAATTACTTTGGACAGTATAGCCATTTTCATGATATTGAATGCTCCTATTCATGAGCATGGAATGTTTTTTCATTTGTTTGGGTCTTCTCTTATTTCCTTGAGCAGTGGTTTGTAGTTCTCCTTGAAGTGGTCCTTCACATCCCTTGTAAGTTGTATTTCGAGGTATTTTATTCTATCTGTAGCAATTGTGAATGAGAGTTCTCTCATGATTTGGCTCTCTGTCTGTTATTGGTGTATAGGAATGCTTGTGATTTTTGCACATTGATTTTGTAACCTGAGACTTTGCTGAAGTTGTTTATCAGCTTAAGGAGATTTGTTGCTGAGACGATAGGGTTTTCGAAATAGACAATCATGTCATCTGCAAACAGAGGCAATTTGACTCCCTCTCTTCCTATTTGAATACCATTTATTTCTTTCTCTTGCCTGATTACCCTGGCCGGAACTTCCAACCATGTTGAATAGGAATGGTGAGAGAGGGTATCCTTGTCTTGTGCTGGTTTTCAAATGGAATGCTTACAGCTTTTACCCATTCAGTATGATATTGGCTGTGGGTTTGTCATAAGTAGCTTTTATTATTTTGAGATATTTTCCATAAATAATTAGTTTATTCAGAGTTTTTAGCATGAAGTGGTGTTGAATTTTATTGAAGGCCTTTTCTGCATCTATTGAGATAATCATGTGGTTTTTGTCATTGGTTCTGTTTATGTGATGGATTACGTTTATTGATTTGCGTATGTTGAACCAGCCTGGCATCCCAGGGATGAAGTCAACTTGATCGTGGTGGGTAAGCTTTTTGATGTGCTGCTGGATTCGATTTGCCAGTATTTTATTGAGGATTTTTGCATTGATGATCATCAGGGATATTGGCCTGAAATTTTCTTTTTTTTGTTGTGTCTCTATCAGTTTTTAATATCGGGATAATGCTAACCTCATAAAATGAGTTAGGGAAGAGTCTCTGTTTTTCTACTGTTTGGAATAGTTTCAGAAGGAATGGTACCATCTCCTCCTTGTACCTCCAGTAGAATTCGGCTGTGAATCTGTCTAGTCCTGGACTTTTTTTGGTTGGTAGACTATTCATTATTACCTCAATTTCAGAGCCTGTTATTGGTCTATTTAGGGATTCAATTTCTTCCTAGTTTAGTCTTGGGAGGGTGTATGTGTCCAGGAATTTATCCATTTCTTCTAGATTTTCTAGTTTATTTGCATAGAGGGGTTTATAGTTTTCTCTGATGGTAGTTTATATTTCTGTGGGATCAGTGGTGATAAGCCCTTTATCATTTTTTATTGCATCTATTTGATTCTTCTCTCTTTTCTTCTTTATTAATCTTGCTAGCGGTCTGTCAATTTTGTTGATCTTTTCAAAAAACCAACTCCTGGATTCATTGATTTTTTGGAGAGTTTTTTGTGTCTCTATCTCCTTCAGTTCTGCTCTGATCTTAGTTATTTCTTGCCTTCTGCTAGCTTTTGAATGTGTTTGCTCTTGCTTCTCTAGTTCTTTTAATTGTGATGTTAGGGTGTCAATTTTAGATCTTTCCTGCTTCTCTTGTGGGCACTTAGTGCTATAAATTTCCCTTTACACACTCCTTTAAATGTGTCCCAGAGATTCTAGTATGTTGTATCTTTTTCTCATTGGTTTCAAAGAACATCTCTATTTCTGCCTTCATTTTGATGTGTACCCAGTAGTCGTTCAGGAGCAGGTTGTTCATTTTCCATATAGTTGAGCGGTTTGGAGTGAGTTTCTTCATCCTGAGTTCTAGTTTGATTGTACTGTGGTCTGAGAGAC
Organism: Chlorocebus sabaeus; assembly: GCF_047675955.1. Taxonomy (NCBI): domain Eukaryota; kingdom Metazoa; phylum Chordata; class Mammalia; order Primates; family Cercopithecidae; genus Chlorocebus; species Chlorocebus sabaeus. Next base: position 48,434,268 of record NC_132916.1, on the reverse strand, counting down.
AGTTTGTTATAATTTCTGTTCTTTTACATTTGCTGACGAGTGCTTTACTTCCAACTATGTGGTCAATTTTGGAGTAAGTGAGATGTGGTGCTGAGAATAATGTATATTCTGTTGATTTGGGGTGGAGAGTTCTGTTGATGTCTATTAGGTCCGCTTGGTGCAGAGCTGAGTTCAATTCCTGGATATCCTTGTTAACTTTCTGTCTCATTGATTTGTCTAATGTTGACAGTGGGGTGTTAGAGTCTCCCATTATTATTTGTGTGGGAGTCTAAGTGTCTTGTAGGTCTCTAAGGACTTGCTTTATGAATCTGGGTGCTCCTGTATTGGGTGCATATATATTTAGGATAGTTAACTCTTCTTGCTGAAGTGATCCCTTTACCATTATGTAATGGTCTTCTTTGTCTCTTTTGATCTTTGTTGGTTTAAAGTCTGTTTTATCAGAGACTAGGATTGCAACCTCTGTCTTTCTTTTATTTTCCATTTGCTTGGTAGATCTTCCTCCATTCATTTGTTTTGAGCCTATGTGTGTCTCTGCACGTGAGATGCGTCTCCTGAATACAGCAGACTGATGGGTCTTGACTCTTTATCCAATGTGCCAGTCTGTGTCTTTTAATTGGAGCATTTAGCCCGTTTACATTTAAGGTTTATATTGTTATGTGTAAATTTGATCCTGTCATTATGATGTTAGCTGGTTATTTTACTTGTTAGCTGATTCAGATTTTTCCTAACATTGATGGTCTTTACACTTTGGCTTGTTTTTGCAGTGGCTGGTACTGGTTGTTCCTTTCCATGTTTAGTGCTTCCTTCAAAAGCTCTTGTAGGGCAGGCCTGGTGGTGACAAAATCTCTCAGTATTTGCTTGCTTGTAAAGGATTTTATTTCTCCTGCACTTGTGAAGCTTAGTTTGGCTGGATATGAAATTCTGGGTTTAAAATTCTTTTCTTTAAGAATGTTGAATATTGGCCCCCACTCTCTTCTGGCTTGTAGAGTTTCTGCCGAGAGATCCACTGTTAGTCTGATGGGCTTCCCTTTGTGGGTAACCTGACCTTTCTCTCTGGCTGCCCTTAACATTTTTTCCTTCATTTCAACTTTGGTGAATCTGACAATTATGTTTCTTGGAGTTGTTCTTCTCCAGGAGTATCTCTGTGGCATTCTCTGTATTTCCTGAATTTGAATGTTGGCCTGCTTTGCTAGGTTGGGGAAGTTCTCCTGGATAATATCCTGCAGAGTATTTTCCAACTTGGTTCCATTCTCACTGTCACTTTCAGGTACTCCAATCAGATGTAGATTTGGTCTTTTCACATAGTCCCATATTTCTTGGAGGCTTTGTTTGTTTCTTTTTACTCTTTTTTCTCTAAACTTCTCTTCTTGCTTCATTTCATTCATTTGATCTTCAATCCCTGATATCCTTTCTTCCAATTGATCAAATCAGCTACTGAAGTTTGTTCATTTGTCACATAGTTCTTGTGCCATGGCTTTCAGTTCCATCAGGTCATTTATGGACTTCTCTACACTAGTTATTCTAGTTAGCCATTCGTCTAATCTTTTTTCAAGGTTTTTAGTTTCTTTGAGATGGGTCCAAACTTCCTCCTTTAGCTCGGAGAAGTTTGATCGTCTGAAGCCTTCTTCTCTCAACTCATCAAAGTCATTCTCCATCCAGCTTTGTTCCATTGTTGGCAAGGAGCTGCATTCCTTTGGAGGGGGAGAGGTGCTCTGATTTTTAGAATTTTCAGCTTCTCTGCTCTTTTTTTTCCCCATCTTTGTGGGTTTATCTACATTTCATCTTTGATGATGGTGATGTACAGATGGGGTTTTGGTGTAGATGTCCTTTCTGTTTGTTAGTTTTCCTTCTAACAGTCAGGACCCTCAGCTGCAGGTCTGCTAGAGTTTGCTGGAGGTCCGCTCCGGATGCTGTTTGCCTGGGTATCAGCAGTGAAGGCTGCAGAATAGCGAATATTGCTGAACAGAAAATGTTGCTGCCTGATTGTTCCTCTGGAAACTTCGTCTCAGAGGGGTACCTGGCTGTGTAAGGTGTCAGTCTGCCCCTACTGGGGGGTCAGAGACCCACTTTTGGTTCCAAGATGACCGAATAGGAACAGCTCCAGTCTACAGCTCCCAGCGTGAGCGATGCAGAACACAGGTGATTTCTGCATTTCCAACTGAGGCACTGCGTTCATCTCACTGGGGCTTGTTGGAGAGTGAGTGCAGGACAGTGGGGGCAGCCCACCAAGCATGAGCCAAAGCAGGGCAAGGCATCACCTCACCCAGGAAGCACAAGGGTTCAGAGAATTCCCTTTCCTAGCCAAGGGAAGCTGTGACAGACGACACCTAGAAAATCGGGTCACTCCCACCCTAATACTGCACTTTTCCAATAGCTTCTCTAGTTCTTTTAATTGTGTTGTTAGGGTGTCGATTTTAGATCTTTCCTGCCTTCTCCAGTGGGCATTTAGGGCTATAAATTTTCCATCTAAACACTGCTTTAACTGTGTCTCAGAAATTCTGGTACATTGTGTCTTTGTTCTCATTGGTTTCAAAGAACTTATTTTTTTCTGCCTTAATTTCTTTATTTACCCAGTAGTCATTCAGGAGCAGGTTGTTCAGTTTCCATGTAGTTGTGTGGTGTTGAGTGAGTTTCTTAATCCTGAGTTCTAATTTGATTGCACTGTGGTCTGAGAGACTGTTTGTTATGATTTTTGTTCTTTTTCATTTGCTGAGGAGTGTTTTACTTCCAATTATGTGGTCAATTTTAGAATAAGTGCAACATGTTGCTAAGAAGAATGTGTATTCTGTTGATTTGGGGTGGAGAGTTCTATAGATGTTTATCAGGTCTGCTTGGTCCAGAAATGAGTTCGAGTTCCTAATATCCTTCTTAATTTTCTGTCTCTTTGATCTGTCTAATATTGACAGTGGGGTATTAAAGCCTCCCACTATTATTGTGTGAGAGTCTAAGTCTCTTTGTACATCTCTAATAACTTGCTTTATGAATCTGGGTGCTCCAGTATTGGGTGCATATATATTTATGATAGCTCTTCTTGTTGTGTTGATCCTTTATCATTATGTAATGCCCTTTTATTTTTTTTAACCTTTGTTGGTTTAAAGTCTGTTTTATCAGAGACTAGGATTGCAACCCCTACCTCTTTTTTTTTTTTTTTTTTTTCGATTTCCATTTGCTTGGTAAATATTCCTCCAGCCCTTTATTTTGAGCCTATGTCTCTTTGCATGTGAGATGGGTCTCCTAATAAAGCACACCAATGGGTCTTGACTGTTTATCCAAATTGCCAGTTGTGCATTTAGCCTATTTACATTTAAAGTTAATATTGTTATGTGTGAATTTGATCCTGTCATTATGATACTAGTTGGTTATTTTGCCCATTCGTTGATGCAGTTTCTTCATAGTGTCAATGATCTTTACAATTTGGTATGTTTTTGCAGTGGCTGGTACCAGTTTTTCCTTTCCACATTTAGTGCTTCCTTCAGGAGCTCTTGTAATGTAGGCCTGGTGGTGACAGAATATCTCAGCATTTGCTTGTCTCTAAAAGATTTTATTTCTCGTTTCCTTATGAAGCTTGGGCTGCATCCACTGTCTAACCAGTCCCAACGACAAGAGCCTGGTACCTTAGTTGCAAATGCAGAAATCACCCACCTTCTGTGTTGATCTCACTGGGAGCTGCAGACCGGAGCTGTTCCTATTTGGTCATCATCCTGTTTCCAAACTATATTTTGACTTCTATTGCTTTTATATTTAAAAATCTCCTTTTATATGTTAGCCTCTAAGAATGTGGCTTCTATTTTTCCACAACTAACATTTTAAAAATAGTGTATATTACTGGCTCCCACATTTCCTACTTGTCTGAAATCCGTCAACCTATTTTAGCCTTGTTTCTCTTTTTTCTCCTTTATTAAAATAGCTTTCATGAAAGCAGCCAAGAACTTTAAAAAGTATAAGGTTATATATTTTTAATTTTTCTTTTATTCTTAATTCAAAACTGTCATCTTGAAAGCTCCCATCTTTCAATTGTCTCACAAATTTCCAGGATTCTCTTTTCGCTATTCCTGCTCCTTCCTGTTTTTCTTCCCCCGTGGCTAACCTTCATCCATCCACTCCCTCGGATGTCAGAAAAATGATGAGGTGGTGCTCAACTCCTAACCCTTTTTTCCCTGCTCTGTCATTTGTTCTGTTTTATCTAATTCTACAGCTTTAACTCTCACTTCTTTGAAAATGACTTTCCTAAATAAGTCTCTGCATCATGTTAGTTCTCTTGAGCTATACTTAATTATCCGCTGACCACATCTTATTGATGCCCTCATGACCCTCAAAAACCCCTCCACCCCCAAAAACCCCATCATCTTTCTATCATCTTTCTCCTCAGTGCAATTGCTCTTCTGTGCTCCCTATCATAGCATTACCTTTCAGTTGGTTATCAAGCTCAAAATACCAGGGTTATCTAAGAATCCTCCTCTTGTCTCATACATTAAAGATATTGCTATTCTGGCCATCAAGCAGCATAATGCTTAATGCATTTTACTACACTTTTCTAGTATTTTTATTTCCGTTTTTCACTCACTCCTGTTGCTGAAGAAGAATATTCTTACTACCTTGCCAGTGCTATATTTCACTGGAAAGCTACTCTTAAAATACATACACATACAAACACACAAATACACATATCATTCACACTAATCTTTTCAAGTACAGTAATTTCAATTGTACTTTCTCTCAATACACTTTAATTTCTTGTCCTATCATTCCTTTGTATAACAAAACTAAACAAAAAAGAAATGCTTTCTACTGCCCGTGCTTACTGACTAGCCACTCATTTTTTGATAAATTCCACATCCTCTGTTTCAGGCTCTCAAAAAAAAAAAAAAAAAAAAAAAGTAATCCCTAAAGCCATTACTGGCTTCCAGAACAGTATATACAACTTTCCCAAGTCCCTCCTTCCTCAGATGTTCAGCGGTAGTTCACGTTGCCAATTACACCCAAGTTTCCTAAATTCTATGACCTATTTCCACAATATGCACTCACCTGCTGATTCTACTAGATTAATATCTGCTTCTTTACAGACTATTCTTTCCTATTTCCGAATGTCGATACTGTCAGAGTTCACACATTTGAACTTTTCTCTTTCCATAGTATCTTTCAATGATCATCGGTTCCTTTGATTAAACTAGAATACTTATGTGAATTATCCAGAATCTTTCTCACTTTTGAATTTTAGAGTTGTGATCAAAAGTACCTAACAGATACCTCTAATCAAGTGGCTTTTTAGAACCTGAAATTCATATATACAAAACCAACTTCATATTCTAGGACAAGACTTGTATCTAATTGAAACTTGTTTCTGTTAGTCTCCCATTCATTTAAAACCTCTTTTTTCCCCCAGTGAAAGTGTTGTCACCAATTCCCCAATTTTCCTTGATTCCACACACCCAACTTCTTGCTAAAACTTAAGAATTCAACGTGTGCAATATTTTATATGATCCTTTTTTACATTGCATTTTCAGTGTCACAACCTGTCTTTCTCCACACCAGAGGAATCTTTTAAAAGCGCTCTTCTCTTAACATCTCATTAATCTTTTCCAATACCTTTAGTGTCTTCCTTTTGTTTACCAATCTAAAGACAGGTTTTTCTTCTTCTCCCCTAGTGTTCAAAATCTCTCAAAACCTTTCACATAGAAGCATCTATGTTTAGCATCATGCGAGTTGCCTTTTATACTAACTCTGCCCAACCCAGATTGTTAAAATACAGTTGCCTTAGACAAAACCAAGGAATATGGATATTTAATAAGTTCTCCAGATGATCACGCTGAGCATTCAGATCTGGGAAACTCTGACACACAGTTTAACTCCAATTTATTGTTGTGGCCTTATTTGCATTATTTCTTTATTCACATCCTTCATTATAGAAACATTTTTAGATCTACTGATCATTGAAAAATTCAGTGCTATCCATACTCAAAACCATCATTCATATTGTTCCCACAACTTGGACCATCCTTTGCCCTTTCTACAGCGATCCCACTTCCATCCACATTACAATGTCCTCCTCAAGTGTATGGGCTCCTACCCACACATGACCTCTGCTTGTTTTGACTTTGAAAGCATACATGTTCCATTTTCATTGCATTTATTGTACACTCCTTTTGATTACAGCACAATTTATATTTTAATTCTTTCATGCTACATTATAAGCCTCTTAAAAAAGACATATTATACTTTATTACATATCACAAAGCATACTGCCTTGTTTACATTATTTAATAATTGCTGAGAAAAATGGATTTAATAGAGTTAACCCATTCACTCAGATAGAGCTACTTAAAATTAAACATATTAAAATGTAGTCTTTACTAGATGTTATCTAAGAATGCCACTCAAGACCTCAGTGAGAGGAAAAGGACAGCAATTTCCCTAGAAATATTTTATAACTACATGTTTTCTGCCTCTGTTATTGTTTTTAAACTTTACTGAATTATAATGGCACAGAACAGGCTCTATAAAAAGAATCACGAAAAATGAAATAGAAAAAAAATACTAGGCTGGGCGCAGTGGCTTATGCATGGAATCCGAGCACTTTGGGAGGCTGAGGTGGGCGGATCACGAGGTCAGGAGTTTGACACCAGCCTGGCCAAAACGGTGAAACCCTGTCTCTACTAAAAATACAAAAATTAGCTGAGGGTGGTCGTGGGTGCCTGAAATCCCAGCTACTTGGGAGGCTGAAGCAGGAGAATCTCTTGAACCCAGGAAGCAGAGCTTACAATGAGCCAAGACTGCACCACTACACTCCAGCCTGGGTGACAGAGTAAGACTCTGTCTCAGGGAAAAAGGAAATACAAACCTAAAATTTTACTCCAAAACTCACCATTTCTATCAAAAATATATATTTTCCCTCATATGCAAAATTTAAAACTCGCAGCTCTCCATCTATCGTAAGTTATGTTCCTTACTAGTATTGTAATCTTACTTTCATAATGAATACCACCAAAATCTAAACCTTACAAAACTATTAATAATAATGAAGTGAAGTTGTCTTTAATGCATTCAGAAATTCAACAAATAGGATGTATACCAATCTTCTTTATGTTTATTACTCTGTATGGAGACATGAGTTCAGATTATCATAAAGCTTTTGGGAGGTAAGATGTTTTCCATAGAAAAGGGGTAAAATCTTAAGCCAGAATTCAGCTTTCATATGGAATAAATAAATGTGCTTTTTCCAAAAAGTGAAGACAGATGAAGCACATGGTTTTGACCTTCAAGATTTGTAAACCTCCCATAAGTTAAAGTATACTTGTTTTTAATGGTGTGTAGATGAAAAGAAGTAAGTGAAGATTATAGAACAAATCATACTCTGCCTTTTAAGCTTTGGCTATAAAGTAGGAGACAGATGGAAAATTCCATTGTGTGCTTTCTCTGCCACCTGTCACCATCTGAATGGTAGCCAGCATTGCAACTATACCTTATTAAGTTGCTTGATGGAAAAATTGGCACTAGTAGGGGTACTACTGTTCTTGAAGTTAATGAAACTTGTAGCTTAGAAGTATAAAAATACAGAATGCACTGGGAGGAAAACTTTAAAGTATTCATTTAATCAATAAAATATTGATACAACATTTTTGTTAGTTTTAGAATATTATTTAGAACCTGTGGGAGGCTACTGAACTGATTGTGCAGTTAGTAAATCCTACATGGCCAGATCCTACACAAGCTTTAAAATCCCAAGTAGACAATAGACAACACTGATGGAGGATGAATAAAAATATTTAATAACATTGAACACGAAGCATGTGAATGGATAATATTTTATCAGTACATACAGAGACAAGCATTAAATTTGATATAGTATGGTGGTTGTAATGCTAGGGCCATGATGGGCAATTGGCTAAACAGGAAGAGATAAAGAAGAATATGGTTCCTATGCTTATAAAGAGCCTATCATATGCATAGGAGAATTTAGCACTTGAAAATGTGCCCCTAATTGAGCTCCCTAGTTGTTTCACTTGGAATTATCCTTTTCTTCCTACTAGACACCACAATTAAGGTCTTTTGCGGTGAGTTTAAGGCACAAATAGCACAGTATGGGATTCAAATAGATTATCCATAAATGTTATGTTGAATTAGATTCTTATTTTCCTGGAAAATGACTGTGAAAGAAATAGAATTTTAGGAAAAATTGCATAAACAGAGGAAGAAATAAAATTTTAGGAACTGTAGCATTGAGGTGTCATGTTCAGATTCAGTGATGCTTTAGAGACAAACATGGTAAGACAATCTTGATGCTGAAAAGTAAGTCTGCAAAGACTCCCAAGGGTAAAGAACTAGACAACAGAAAGAGCTGAAAAGTGAGAAAGTTGGGGTGGCTTGATAAACGTCTGAGGTACATAGATCCAAGACATAAATTTCAGGATAATAATGAAGAAGGGAATGATCTGCAAAGCCTACAGCATAGAGGAGAAGGTGGATAATATTGAGAACTAATTGCTCCAAAGCAAAGCGTATGTTGATTACTAATGGAGGAAAATATTCTAAAAGCACAGATAAATGGTCATGCTATCTGTAAGATTTTGGAATGTTCATAGTGATCACGCATAACTTAGCATATTGACAGGTGAGCTTTAGAAGATCTGGTCACTTCAGAATTTCTTAAGAATCCCATTCTTTCTCTAGACATCACAGGTTATGTAATGTCCCTAGTAGACATCACATAAAAATAATGAGTCATAAATTACAAAGGTCCTGAAAGCATAGAGAAAAACATCTATATGCCATCAACATATATCTTAAAGTTTGAATAGTCAAGATGCCTTATGTGGGTATATTTTCACCATGTTTTCTTAAATGTAAGAGTGAATTTGAGGAAAGGAAGACAAGGAAAAGCACCAGGCATAATCCCTGGTCCTTTCCAAAGCTGTGGAATGGGAAGATGGGTTACAGACAAGATTTTAGTTATCTTGCTTTGGCAGCATCACTGTCACCATCAGGGCTCACCATAGGGAACTGAGCTGGGACACCTGGATACACAGGTGCGAGAGAGCAAAACTCATCAACTTGTTAAAGGGGCAAGCAATGGCGACAGCCAATTGTATTTCAGTGCTAGTGCAGAAAATGTTATGATAGAATATAATTATGGTATATAAACAATTATCACGAAGTAAAATTCACATATAGAGTGAACTTCTGATTTTTCTCTAAAAGGTAACTTTGTCTTTTAAAATTAGCTTAAGAAGATCATGTAGAGTATGAATATTACAATCTAATAAGCTATATATAATATAAAATTTTGATTGTTGTGGTAATATGATGGCAACTGTTGTGATAATATGATGGTCATCCAACTGCAGCCCAAATAATTATTTCTCAGGCCCAGACTGGTTCCCATTGTACCCCCAGCAACTCAGAATTCTCTCCTTTCCTAGTTAAAGCTGCCACTAAATCTATTTCCTATGTTTCCCTGCTCCAATGAATCAGCATATAAGGGTTGCAATTACCCTGTTTTTACCAAATAACCTAAGTTTTCATGAATTACTTACAAAGTTGGGGGGTTTATATGGCTTTTTACATTGGTGCAATATTAGAAGACTAAAACAAGCACTGTGAGTGACAGAATATACTGGAAAATAGTTGTCCCAATCCCCTCAAATCAGGATCATTTTTTTCCTCAAAAATCATGCCATTTTTCCAGTGATGGCAAATTGATGCAGATTGATGGTTCATATTGATTGGGGCATATTTTATGTAAGCAAATTTGAGAGCAGAATACATAGATTCAATCAGGAAAGTGGGGGAATAACAGAGAGAGAGACAAACTTAGATTAAGGATTTGTTTCTTCTCTTGGATGTCAAATAGTTTCTTTTGCATTGTGCCTCTGTTTCTCTCTAAGGATCTACTCACTTGTTTTAGTACAATTAGCTCATTTTTTTCCATCGAATCTATATACTGTTCTTTAACTCAAAAATTCTGCTATTTATCATTTTGTCTTCTTTAACATGTAGGCTCATCATGATCTTTCATGGCTTGTTCTCTGTCCAGTCTCTTCTCTCTCTGTTTCCTTTAATTTCAATTCCTGCTAATTACTGTTTCATTCACTTGGCCTTTTCTAGTTCATCGAGTAAACCTTTTCTAATCAGGTAATTTTACAAGTTGCTAATCAATCCATAGATTAAATAACCTTTAACTATTTACCCAATGAAGTCTAGTCAGTTTTACCCAGAGAATGAGCTGGGTCACAAGAAAGTTTAGCAAAGGCTGGGAAATTAGAAACCCTATGGTTGCCATGCCTAGTGATAAGTTGAGAAATTAGGCAGAGAATGGGAAGAAAATATTTGAATGTCAACAGATTCTTAAAAAGTTTGTGAGATCTCGTGTAAGTCAGATGTGTCTACAAGAATGGAGTCTAAAAATCTGAATATCCAAAATGTTGTATTGCAATCAGATATAAATGTTAAAAGAAGATAGAGAAGACGGGGTCTAATTAAAAAATGAATAAATGTCTTTTCTATGTTTTTGAATATTCTTTCTAGATATATACTTATATGTGCATATATATATAAGTACATATCTAGAAAAAAATACATATATATTAGTCCATTTGACACTGCTGAAAAAGACATACATGAGATATACATATATATTAGTCCATTTTGACACTGCTAAAAAAGACATACATGAGACTGGGAAGAAAAAGAGGTTTAATGAACTTAGCTTCCATGTGACTGGGGAGGCCTCACAATCATGGCAGAAGGCAAGGTGGAGTAAAGTCAAATCTTATGGTGAAAAGCTAAAAGAGAGCTTGCGCAGGGAAACTCCCGTTTTTAAAACATCAGATCTCGTGAGACTTATTCACTTTCACAAGAACAACATGGGAAAGACCCACCCATGATTCAATTATCTCCTACCAAGCCCCTCCCACAACACATGGGAATTATGGGAATATAATTCAAGATAAGATTTGGGTGGGACACAGAACCAAACCATATCCTTCCACCCAAGGCCCCTCTCAAATCTCATGTCTTTACATTTCAAAACCAATCATTCCCTCTCAACAGTCCCCCAAAGTCTTAATTCACTTCAGCATTATCTCAAAAGTCAACAGTCTAAAGTCTCACCTGAGACAAGTAAAGTCCCTTCCAGCTATATGACTGTAAAATCAAAAGCAAGTTAGTTACTTCCTAGATACAATGGGTGTACAGGTATTGGGTAAATAGACCCATTCCAAATGGGAGAGATTGGCCAAAACAAAGGGGCTATGGGCCCCATGCAAGTCCAAAATCCAGCAGGGCCATTAAACCTTAAAGCTCCAAAATTATTTCCTTTGACACCATGTCTCACATCCAGGTCATGCTGATGCAAGAGGTGGGTTCCCATGGTCTTGGGCAGCTCTGCCCCTGCAGCTTTGCAGGGGATAGCCTCCCTCCCAGCTGCTTTCACTGGTTGGCATTGAGTATCTGTGGCCTTTCCAGATGCAGAGTGCAAGCTGCTAGTGGGTCTACCATTGTGGGGTCTGGAGGACAGTGGCTCCCTTCTCAGAGCTCCACTAGGAGGTGCTCCAGTAGGGACTCTGTGTGGGGGCTCCAAACCTACATTTCCCTTATACACTGTCCTAGAACAGGTTCTCCATGACAGCCCTGCCCCTGCAGCAAACTTCTGCCTGAACATCCAGGCATTTCCAAACATCCTCCGAAATCTAGGCAGAGGTTCCCAAACTCCAATTCTTAACTTTGGTGCACCTGCAGGCTCAACACCACATGACGCTTCCAAGGACTGGGGCTTCCACCCTCTAAAGCAACAGCTGGAGCTGTACTTTGGCCCCTTGTAGTCATGGGTAGAGTGTCTGGGACATAGGCACCAAGTCCCTACACTGCAAACAGCATTGGGACCCTAGGCCCATCCCCTGAAACCATTTTTCTTCCTAAATCTCTGGGCCTGTGATGGCAGGGGCTGCTGGAAAAGTCTCTGACATGCCCTGAAGACATTTTACCCATTGTCTTGGGTATTAACATTCAGCTCTTTATTACTTATGCAAACTTCTGCAGCTGGCTTGAATTTCTTCTCAGAAAATGAGACTTTCTTTTCTAGTGCATTGTCAGGCTGTAAATTTTCCAAACTTTTATGCTCTGTTTCCCTTTTACAACTGAATGCCTTTAACAGCAACCAAGTCACTTCTTAAATGCTTTGCTGCTTAGAAATTTCTTTCACCAGATACCCTAAATCATCTCTCTCAAGTTCAAAGTTCCACAAACCTCTAGGGCAGGGGAAAAATGCCACCAGTCTGTTTGCTAAAACATAGCAAGAGTGACCTTTGCTCCAGTTCTCAACAAGTTCCCCATCTCCATCTGAGATCACCTCAGACTGTATTTCATTGACTATATCATCAGCATTTGGGTAAAAGTCATTCAATAAATTTCTAGGGAGTTCCAAATTTTCCCACATTTTCCTGTCTTCTTCTGTGCCCTCTAAACTGTTCAACCTTGCCCTCTTACCCAGTTCCACAGTTGCTTCCACATTTTTGGATATTTTTTCAGCAATGCCCCACTCTATTGGTACCAACTTACTTTATTAGTCCATTTTTATGCTGCTGATAAAGACATACCTGAGACTGGGAAGAAAAAGAGATTTAATAGACTTACAGTTCCACATGGCTGGGAGGCCTCATAATCAAGGCAGAAGGCAAAGAGGAGCAAGTCAAGTTTTACATGGATGGCAGCAGGCAGAAAGAGCCTGTTCAGGGAAATTTCCATTTTTAAAACTATCAGATCCCACTATCACAAGAACAGCATGGCAAAGACCCACTTCCATGATTCAATTATCTCCCACCAGGTCCCTGCCACAACACATGGGAATTAAGGAAGTACAATTCAAGATGAGATTTGGGTGAGGACACAGAGCCAAACTCTATCTATCTATCTATCTATCTATCTATCTATCTATCTATCTATCTTTGAAAGTACTTGGAAATATGTGAACATAATACATTATCAGAAAGCAAATTTTATCATTTTTAACATTATGAGATAACTTCTTCCTGACATATTTAGAATTAAGATAACTGACTACAGATTGCCCTTCACGTAGTCCATATATCTTCGTGGCTAGGTCAAGTGAATCTTTAATTTGTTTGAAACTACTTAATACTGAGTAGCTGCCTGCCACAGCCATTAAATTCATCTTTATATGTGAAGTTATTAACTTGTGTCATACTTGCATTCTCTCTTTTCTTTTATCTGGTACTTTTCCTCCATTTTATTTGCCTATCAAAGAATTTCTGTCTTTAAATACTGTCACCTGAGCTAGGCTAGTGCAGAAAATAGATTGATGTATTCTGAATATCTTCCTATGACTATGTATCTTTTCCTAACTTTGTATCTATCATGATTTAGAAACACACCTTCAATTGTGCCATATTTATTAGTTGACTAATAGTATTATATGATCTCTCAGCTTAGACAAGGAGGTACTTACTAGCATCTCTTTTGTTATGTTTTTGTGATAAAAAGCTGGCCATGATAGAATGAATGCAATTAGTACATAGGCACTATGTTTTATATTTCCTATTTCTATTGAAAGTATATCTGGTGTACATTGCTTTGCATTGACAATTTCAAAGCACCATTTAATGTTAAAACTATTTTGTTTTATATTAAAAATTGACTTTACTGAAACAGAAAAAGGGCTGGCAATAGACCTGTTGTAAAAACACAGAGAAATGGGCAAGAGACTCTTTGTAAATGCAAGAGGCTTACAAAGGACCTCAGCATAGATTGCAGCCCAGTGGGAGCCAGGTAACTGGTCACTACCATGAACAATGGTTAGTTTAATATTTTTTTAGGTTTTTCTATAGACTGAGTTGTGTGTTCAATATATTCATGTGTTGAAGCTCTAACCCCCAGTGTGATGCTATTTGAAGATGGGGCTTTGGGGAGGTGTTAAAGTCAGTTTGGGCTGCTATAACAAAGTATAATAGCCTGGATGCCTTACAAACAAGAGAGTTTATTGCTCACAATTCCAGAAGCTGAAAGTCTGATGTCAGGATGCCAGCATGGCCAGGTTCTGGTGAGGGCCTTTTCCTTGGTTACAAACTGCTGACTTCTTGTCATATCCTCATATGGCAAAAAATAGCCAGCTAGCTCTTTGGTCTCTTCCCATAAGGGCACTATGCCCATTTGGGAAGGCTTAACTTCCAAAAGGGTTTTACTTCTCAAATAACTCACCTCCAAATACCATCAAACTGAAGTTTAGGCTTCAACATATGAATTTGGGGGAACCAAAAGCATTCAGTCCAGAACAGGCAGTAATTAGATCATGAGGGTGTAACTTTCATGATGAGTTTAGTACCTTTATAAGAAGAGACATGAGATCTCCCTTCCTTCCCCTCTCTTGCTTTGCCATGTGAGAATACAGCGAGAAAGTGTTACTTTACAGGCCAGGAAAACAGTCCTCACCAGAACCCAATCATGCTAACACCCTGATTTCCAACTTTCCAATCTCTGGAACTGTGTGAAATAAATATCTGTTGTTTAAGCAACCCAGTCTATGGTGTCTTATTACAGCAGCCCGAGCTGACTAAGACAGATCTATTTTATTTTTCTCCCTTCACCAAAGGAACACTTGTGTGTTCCATGTTGGTCCAGAAGGTCCATCTGCCCTCAGTTATGGGGCATTACCTTCTGTGATCTAAGAAGTCATACATGGGCCTGGGTTGATCTAAATAGAAATGGATTAGGAAAGGTTCATGGAAAACTGTCTATCCAAAATAATAAGTCCTTAATCAATGAAAAGCAGCTATTAATGAAACTTGTGGCATCTCTGGGAAATTGGATGGTTTATGGTTATTTATTAGAGGCAAAAATGTTCCCCAAATTTAAAATTATAACATTGAAATGAATACCACTCCTTTAATTTAAGAGTGCTTGAATCTGCAAATATTCTGCATGTTCTACAATAAAAAACAGATTAAAAGATAAAATGCAAAGCTTAGAAAAACTCACAGGCCCTGAATCCTTAGAGAATTATGCGTGACTGCAAATGCCAACTTCAATATTAGAAGAGTTTTTCAAAACAGCAATGCTATAGTTCTACCTCCTTTTACATCGTACCCATGAACCATTTCATAGAAAAAGCTTCAGCTACACAGGGTCTCAAAGGAAGGGAAAGTCAGTCCACGATTCACATATCTGTCAGTCCACAATCCACAAATCCACAGTCCAAACCCCACATGAAAGGGATCCTAACAGAAATGTGTGATCAAGTCCCTCTATGTGGGATAAATGCACTCAATAAGGAGGTTTGAGTTCAGGTCACTAGATTCAGAATATTAGTCACTTTTTTTTTTTTTTTTTTTTTTTTTGCCTCCAAGAGAGTAGCAATAGTGAATCTTCCAAACTTGAAGAAATTTCCTTTCAAGAGCAAATCGCACAAGAATATAAATCTGTGGTTTCAGCAGCTTCACCTGTGAGGTAGAGGTTATAAATACTCTATTTCTATTTCTTACGGGGTTATTGGGAGAATTCAAAGAAATCTGTTAAGTGCTTTTCACAAAAAGATGCCTGTGTGTAAGTGCTAAATTCATCATAAGTAATGAACAATAAATAAAATTGAAATACTTCCCCAAACACCTCCTAAAATCTTATCTGACAGATTTATTCAGGTTACTGAAAACAATTCTTATTTTTAAAAGATGACACTGCACATTCTTGTGGTCAAAAAAGTAAAGAGACTGGCTCTTTGCCTTCCCAAAGTCTAGACTTTAATATAACTTTTTGTCAAATAGAGAGATGTGGGAGCACTTTCAAGTCAAAAAATAATAATATAAAAATGAAGAAGAGGAGGGAGAGGAAGAGAAAATAATCAGAGTCTGAAAACAACATGGCCAAGATTTAAATTTGATCTTTAGGGCAATACTCTGCCTTTGACATTGGTGGTGATTCATTATCTGCTGTTAGTGATTCAGCAATAGAAATGTTACAAGGGTAACATAGGTCTAGAAAATCTGAGACAAGAAATCTGAGGCAACAGCAAAAAGTTAGAACACTCAAGCAGGGGAAAAGCTTGTTTTAAAGAAACTGTGCTTCTTGAAAATATGTATATTATATTATATAAACTTTATACACAAATAAATAGATGCTGATGAGAAAGGATATCAAATTCCAGGGTACTTTTACAACTTATCAATATATCCAAGCATAAGAGGTCTATCACTAGAAGACTGTCAACTATCGAGCTCATATAAAAGTAATTAAAAAAAACTTACAGCCACTGACCTAAAAGCTTACACAGGAAAAAAAAAAAAAAAAAAAAAAAAAAACAAAAAAACAAAGCAAAACAAACAAACAAAAAAAACCAGAAACAAATTAAAGACTATTTCCAAGACTTTTGTAGTAAAACATTCTACATCTACTGGAATTGACAGTGTCCATTCTCTCCTTTCACACTGGACTTAGACTTTGATCTCTTCAATTATTTTAGTGGGACTTTTCAAGTCTTCCAACATTTTATAGCAAACAGAAGGCCAAAAACATAACTGATGTCTCCCTATCTCTTGCTTTAATAAATGGCCTTTGCAAAAATGACGAGTGTACAAACAGCAAAAGAGACCTTCCTCATCATATCATATACCTCATGCCACTAGAGAAAAGAGCTTTGTTTTCATAAGTATTTTCTGGGTCCTGTGACATATTCTTCCTTCGTCTTAGAGGTATTTTGTGCATCTGGACCAAAAATTCTTCAACTGAAATGGAAAAGGAAACTCTACAAAATGTAGAGGTTTATATTTTTATAGGCATATTATACATATTTGAAAATAATCAGTGAAAATAAGTGTTTCTCAAATTTTTATATATTTATATGCATATTTTTCCATATTTAATTTTATTTTGAACACAATACTATAACTCTTGATAATGATGCATGCTTTGCAATTTCATAACATTTCCAAATTACAAGTTATAAAAAGAAATAATGTACTTTCCAATCCTTAAGTCAGACTGGAGTTAACCATTCTGAAAGACTTTCTTTGAATGATAAAGGTATTTTAGAGAAATTTAAAAAAAAAAGTTCCAAATGGATTATTTTAGGAAATAAAAGCAGATAATCATGGTCAAGTGGGAAAGAAGCATTCTCATTATTTCAGACAAATGAGAATACCTTTGTATGCAACTTTTATAAGACGTAGTATCATAAATGACTAGAAAAGAAAAATAGATACACTATAGATATAGCATTTAATTTTGCTACTATTTTATACTGTCCTTGAAAATTACAATGGTCCATTGAAATAAATTCATCAATTTTCTGTAGAAGCATTAATTAAGAGAAAATTTATCACGACATAGAAACAGAAATATTTTTGTTGAATATCTTATTATTTAAACTTTATTTTTTATGGGTAGACAGCTCTGAAAACAGAGCAATCTATATTGAAAGCTCAATAAATATCTACAGAATGAAAGAATGAATGATTCAATAGCTGCAGCTACAGGATATATATCTTAACCTGGAGGGCAAGTTTTCACTTTTTAGTTACCTTGGGGCCCACTGTAGTACTTGACTGTAATACTTGACTGGATATAATAAGAGAAATAGCTTATACTCCCAAGTCAGTCTTCATTCCTGTTCAATAAATAGCCACATCCTAAATTACTACACCCAATCGTCATGAGCACTAAAAATGAATTGTTGAATCCTCAATATCCAGAACAGTTTCAAGGTCTGTGGAATTTTGGAGAAGTGGAAAACATACCACTTATATTAATGACTGTGACACATGTATTAAGAAAACAATTTTCACATAATGTGAAAAGATAAGGACTTCTTTAAACCTTTCTATGACAAAGGAATTGAATAACCATCTCTTAGCTATATTTATTCAGGACTAAAAGGGAGGCATCTCTCATTCAGAAGAAGACTGTTTTAAGTGCTGGACATCAATCAGAACTGTTATGATTTTTGTCCAGAACAGTATTTTCCAAGTAGATGATGTATGTAGGCTATTTCTGGGGAGCTACAGTTTGCTTACCAGCACCTAGAAACAACACAAGAAAGGGAAACCATGTAATTCTTAGACAGAGGATCTGAATGTCTTAGGCTACCTAAATGGTGTCTCAAAAAGGCACAAAAACAGCCTTCGTTAATCAATACATTATTCAGTCGAACTAATTAACCATGGCCTTTTAGTTCCATAAATGAAGCTGGTAATAAACCAAACAACATAATTATACCAAATCATAGTCACACTTCAAAGGAATAATCAGGAGTCTCTCCTTCAAAACATAAATACAAATATATATGTATGTATGCACGCATATATGAATGCATGCAAATATGTGCATACTGTATGTACATTAATGTGAATGTAAATGTATGCAGAATATGTAGTCATGTACATATGTCTATGCACACATCCCCTACATACACAGAAGTATCAGCTCTCATCTTGTTCTTGACTCTGAGAGATCGTAATATCAATTAAAAATAAACTTCAAAATCCCACATTCCTTAAGTTGTAGATTTATATACAAATTAGACTAACAAACTACACCCCGTCCATGCACCATCTCATTTTAAACATTTTCACTCTGAATTCTTTCTGGATATGATTACACAGAGGCAGCAAATACTCTCATTTTGTATTACTATACAGATTTCTATATTTTCATTGTCTTTGTTATGTAGCAATAGGTGGTAACTATCTCAAGTAGGCAGATGACTCACTGGAAGCAAATGTTCTAACTAACTCTCAATAGGGAAGAATGTCTAAATGGAACATACAAAATAAAGCAGGATTGAGTTCAATTATTCCAATGCAAGTTGCCAAAATAAACAAATCAAGAAAATGAAGTTAACTTTACATCTTCAAACTGCCACAAAAGGAGATTTTAAGTCTCTTTATCAGTGACTATCAAGGCCTTAAGTGGGATTAAATCACAGAAAGATGCTTAATGAAATTCTTGCAATGTCTCTCTACAATAGTAGTGTCTTATATAAATACTAGAACAAAAACAGAGTCCAGGAAGGGTGAGAAAAACATGCTCAATGTTAGAAACCCTAGGTACCCTAGATTTGATTGCCTTTCCCTTATTCTGGGACTCTGCTTTAGAATTCTCCCCCTCTTCCCTGCATCATCAGTTATTTTCATATTCACTGGATCTTTCCATTAGTATACAAGCATGCCATATTTCTCCTCCCAAAAGGAAACAAAACGAAACAAAACAAAACAAAAAAACATCATTTTTGTCTCCATCTCAAGTTACAGCTTCATTGGTCTCTTTCTCGGTTTTTTTTTTTTTTTTGAGACGGAGTCTCGCACTGTCTCCCAGGCTGGAGTGCAGTGGTGTGATCTCCACTCACTGCAACCTCCGTCTCCGGGGTTCAAACGAGTCTCCTGCCTCAGCCTCCCAAGTAGCTGGAATTACAGGTGCCCCCCACCATGCCCAGATGTTTTTTATTTATTTATTTATTTTGTATTCTTAGTAGAGACAGGGTTTCACCATGTTGGCCAGGCTGGTCTTGAACTCCTGACCTCATGATCCACCCACCTTGGGGTCTCTTTCTTTTTAGAGTCAAATTTCTCAAAATTGTCTCACACACTCTCTCCAATTCTGTTCTTTCTAATATCATCTGAACTTACAGTATGAATTAGGATTTCACGAGTGTTCTTGTCCTTGTCTCCAATGATGCCACATGGCCAAATGATCGATACTTGGTCCATGTTCTACAAGACTTAGCAGCCAGAGACACATTGATTCTCTGCTATGCAACACGTTCTTCATCTGGCTTTCAGTATTCTTTACTTATGTGGCCTCTTCCCACTTCAGTGGCCTCTCTTCCTCAGTCTTTTCTGCTGGTTCTACCTTATCAACTTGGGAGTGACCAGAGTTCTGTTCTGGGTGATCTCACCTGACTGCCAGGCCTGGGTGTATGGTCTTATTTCCTTTGCCTGTAAATACATTTCCCTTAGGTGTTTACTTGCCTCATTTCCTTTCCTCTTTTGGAGTTTTCCAAAAATCTCTCCTTCTCCATTAGGCATTTCCTGACTACTCTATTTTAAATTGCATCCAATCTATCAATGCTCCGAACCCTGTACTCTTTTACTTTTCTTTAGCATTAATTACCACATGACACACTCTCTATCATTTGTATCTTTATGTAAACTTATTTATTTATGTATTTAATTTGGTTAGTTCTTCAGCCAGTGATTGAATTCATTTTAGTTAGTTCATTTATTTTTCCCAAACCTCAGTGTAATCTCTGTGAGGGCAATAACATTTCTTTCCTTTTCTTGACCGACACAACTGATGTTTCTTGGTAAGAAATTCACCCCTGAACATCCCGTTGTCTTTGCTTGTTCCTATTACATCATAACGCAGATTTTCTAACAGGTTTACTCCAAATTCCTGAATTCACATTATCTATCACCAGCTGCCTATCCAGATCATCCTTTATGGGACAGGTAGAAGGTGAAAATATTTAATGCTGATCTAGAAGGCAAGGTCCAGTCTTCCTTCCAGATTTATCAGAGTGAAAAAAGAACAAATGTTGCCCAATATGATATTAATTTCTCAATGAAAAGCAATTTTGTGATAGAAAGATAATATCGAACAGACAAGTAACCTCAGCTGATCAGTGCAAACTAGAGCGAATACTCATTCTTCCTAACTCTCAAAATCTGATGAATTTAATATAAGTATAGTGGCATTTTTATAATACATCTTTTTCAAAACAAATTCTTCCTCATGCATGCTTTATCAGAACAGAGCAAGGATAAGGTTGGAAGCATGATTTCAGATGGTTATGGCCTCTATATGTATGGAATTGGGGTTCATGAAATTCTGAGATACAACTTCAGCATCATTTCTGGCCCTTTATTCTAGTCTGTTTTGCTGGGTAATAACTCTTACTGGTAACATTCTACCTTAATTATCGTTTTATTTCAAAGCTAATTTTCTCCCCAGGAAAAGTTTCTCATCTTAGCACTTCGTTGGATTCACACCAAGTTATAATTTCTTGAAGAAAATTTGTGTTAACTGCTTTAGTTTCTCAATGTTTAAGATTCTTTCTTTTATATAGTGCAGCCAGATTTTGAATCTAAATACATCAAGAGTTTGGCTTAAAATTATTTCTCTTGAAATTTCATTCATTCAACTAAATAAATATTTAAGGAGCTCCTAATATATCCCAGGAATTATTCTAGGCCTCTTTAAATAAAACTAAAGGTTCCCACCCTCATGGGACTTACATTCAGCTGAGCGAGATAGACAATTAACAAATAAATAAACACATATATTAGTATAATTTATATATAATTTGGGGCAAAATTATTAGAAAGCAATTTATCAATACATATGAAGAGGTTTAAATGTTCTCATATTCTTAGGTGATATAATTGGCATCCTATAAATTTCTTCTAAGAAAAAAATTTAATATGTACACAAAGATATGCAATATATATACATATATATGTTTATTCATCACAATACTATTTATCTTAGTACAATTTTATAAATAACTTAAATGGCTCCCAAAAGAGTAACAAAAAAGGAGAGTGCATACATAAATAAGATGTTATAGTAGTGTGTTAGTCTGTTCTCACACTGCTATAAAGACTAGGTAATTCATAAACAAAGGAGGTTTAATTGATTCACAGTTTGGCATGGCTGGGGAGGCCTCAAGAAATGAACAATCATGGTGGAAGGCGAAGCAGGCACCTTCTTCACAAGGTGCCGGGAGAGGGAGTGAGAAAGAGAAGAGCCCTTTATAATACCTTCAGTTTCTATGAGAACTCACTATTATGAGAATAGCATAAGGAAAGTCACCCCCATGATCTAATCACCTCCCTCCACATCTCTCCCTCAATACCTGGGGATTACAGTTCAAGATGAGATTTGGGTGGGGACACAAAGCCTAATCATATCAAGCAGAAAGCCATTAAATTTCATGCTTTATATTTAAGGTCATGAAAATATGCTTCACGGAAAGAAACAATGCTAAATGAAACAAAGAATAGCATATAGTATTTTTTGCATTCCTTTATCTTTCGTATCTAAATTTGTTCTTTATTTCCTAGCATTTTGTTAAGATTTTTAATTTGTTAGTATATCTCTTATCTTTCTACTTAGATTATAAATAAGGATATAGGAATAAATAGGAATATACTGGCCCTCAACCATTTTGCTGATGTTGTTCTAAAATATCAAAATCTACTCTACTTGAGAGCCAACCTTTAGGACTCAGGAAATACATCCTTCCTATAGGTTCTCATAATAGTTAATCATAGCAAGATTAACATAGTATTTCATATGAATTTTTAAAATTTATCTGTTGCTTATATCTTCTATACTTAACAGATTCTTGAATCATAACTCATATTCAATAAGTGTTGGCCAGGTGTGGTGGCTCATGCTTGTAATCCCAGCACTTTGGAAGGCTTACGCAGGGGCATCATTTGATGTCAGGAGTCCGAGAGCACCCTGGCCAACATGGTGAAACCCCGTCTCTACTAAAAATACAAAAATTAGCCGGATGTGATGGCACACACCTGTAGTCCCAGATGCTCAGGAAGCTGAGGCAGGAGAATCTCTTGAACCTGGGAGGCGGAGGTTGCAGTAAGCCGAGATCACATCTCTGCACTCCAGCCTGAGAGACAGAGAGAGACTCCATCTCAGGGAAAAAGTAAAAATAAAAAATTGAAATAAAAATAAAAATAAAAATAAAATGTTTGCTCAATGAGTTAATAAATAAATTGTCCTAATACAATTTTTTAAACTTGAAAGAGACTTCTAGAAAAGGATCAGTTTGCATACTTGATATGGTTTGGTTCTGTGTCCCCACCCAAATGTCACTTCAAATTATAATCCTCTTGAGGGAGCGACCTGTTATTCCCATGTATTGAGGGAGGGAGGTGATTCGATCATGGAGGTGGTCTTCCCAATGTGGTTCTTATGATAGTGAGAGTTCTCGTGAGATCTGATGGTTTTTATAAGCGTTTGGAAGTTCCTTCTTTGCTATTCTCTCTCCTGCTGCCTTGTGAAGAAGGTGCCTTGCTTCTTCTTCACCTTCAGCCATGTTTGTAACTTTCCTGAGGCCTCCCCAGCCATGTGGAACCGTGAGTCAATTAAACCTCCTTCCTTTATAAACTGCCCAGTCTTGGGTATTTCTTTATAGCAGTGTGAAAATGAACTAATACAATACTCAATTTATAGCTGTCACCAGGAGTTACACTTGGTCTACTAGTACCTTATATTTAAAAAGTAGGTCAGACTAGATGATTTTTTACAGAGCACACTAAATCTATCTACAACATATTATAATTGATTAGAATTATGTCAGAACAAATCAACTCTCTAAAAAACAATGGGTAAACTCACTGAAAATAAGTATCAGTCAATGTGATTTTTAAAATATTATTGTTTCGCTATTAGTAGTTGGTAGACTGATTTCCCCTTATTTAATAAATTATTTTGTTGTTTTATAGATGCAGCTTGGAACAGGGCATGGAAATGAATGTTCATGAAATAGGTGTCCTATTAAGAATCAAGAAATGTTTTTCATTACTTTTTCCAAAACAGGATGTTGAAATGTCATTTATTTGAGAATAAATTCATGATGAAACTCATTTGTTTCATCATCTTTATCAGTCATGTGAGAATAAACTCAAATGAAATTGAAAATACACAAAGGTTTTAATTTACAGATTACTTTTATTTTTTATTTGCATTAAAAATACTCCACATGCCCACCAAAACAAGTTCCATGCTCTATTCCATTTATCTTTTAAGCTCTAATTATATTTAAATTACTCTTCAACTCTTACTACATTAACATAATTGTGTGTCAACTAGCAAGATGTACTTATTGAATGAGGTATTTTTAGAACATTCTGCAAGTCAATAATGCTTTTTTCATTTTTTTTAAACATACACTTTGCCATACTGCCTTTTACTAGATGAATTCCTCTTTTTCCTTTCGTTCCTCTGGAAATGTAGCTTTCAGAAGTTTCAACCAAGTTATTCTCTATTCTTACTCCACAGGACCACATACAAACTGCCAATAGTGTTACTGCTATTATATGAAGCACAATTGATTTAGTTTTAGGTCTTAGAAACTATTGACAAGAAGAACATCTTAGTGCATATTTGAGCTTTGTGTGTGTGTGTGTATATATATACACACATACATATACACACATATATATATATATTTGTGTGTGTTTATGTGTGTGTGTATATACGTACATACACAGCAGAATTTTTGCCAAGATGCAACACTGCTTTGTAATATGTGACACAACGGAAGACTAAATTCAGTAGAATCATTTATTTACACAGTTGAAAATGTCAGTTGGAATTCCAGGATGAGAAAGTGGTCTGATTAGTCAGGCTTTCACACTATCAAATGTTTAAAATACCTTTAGGTAAACAAATCAACAAAACAAAAGTAAAAATAAAGAAACATGTGCTTTGTATCAATGACATAAAATGCAATCATTTTCCATTCTACAGATGGTTTTTAGCATAATTTATTTCCAAATCTCATCAAAACACACCCTGAAAGACTTTTTTTCTCTACCATGTATTAAAAGACATTACCTTAAAATTTAAAGTTGATTTAACCATGTAGATGTGCTTTAAAATTAACTATATTATCAAAATTTTATTTTTATTTGCAAAATACTAATTTCTCTCAAGTAAATATTTAATCTTGATTTCGAACCACATGTAATATCACAATTTATATGAAAAGCAGTACTTTCCTACCTCACTCTTCCCCCTCTCCCAGGATGCTTTCGTAGGCCACCACTTTGAAGTACTGAGTTGTTTCTCCCACTTATTTAACTTCAAAATTATATACAATATGTTTATACTCTCTGATATTAATTTTAGCATTGCCAATATTTTCTATTTTGCCATTCTCTCACCATTTTCCCAGTATGGCTACATGGCAAACTTTGGTCCCATATTAACATCTATTGTACACATTTTATATTTATTATTAAAAATTTCTTGTTGTCAGGCCAAATGGTGTAATATACAGTCAATTTTTGTTATTTATAATAATTATGTTCTACACATTGGCTGCAAACATTGAATTATCCATATGAACCATTGCTTTATTATTGAATTATGCAATAATGAACCATTGCTTTGAAGTGAAATATAGGGTTAGGTTTCTGCGAGCCTCTGATACAACCTATTTGTCAATATAGTTATGTATTTGCCAATAAATACAAAACCCCTTATTTAATATATATTATTGAATTATTAACATTCAAGTCATGGCCAACCGGTGCTATAACACATACCTGAAGGAAACTTTAAGTGCCTGCATTTTCTCCATGAGGCTTACCACAGCCTTCTTGCACAGAGAAACTACACGCTACATTTGCAGGCCATTTAAAACAGTGAAATTATAATGAAAATGTACAAAAATGTGACACTAAATAGACAGCAAAAAGACACTTGTATATAGTTTGAGAACAGAAAGAAGGCAGAGTGTTGCTTGGCTTGATCTCAGCTGGGCATGTGCGTGTTGAGTATCTCAAATTTTTGGCTGCTTTTCACATGTCTATGAATGCCTGTAAAAGTGCCATGAATATTGACTGGGGGATTATAAATAAATTTTGATGTTCATTTTAGGCAAATTTACAAGTGCACAATTAGCAAATAATAGAAATCGACTGTAATTTGACTGCAGCTATAATTCCTCTTGGGCAACTTTTCTCTACCTAGAGTGAACTGCATTTTTCCTTTGGTTTGCAAACCTTAATTTTTTGAAATCCTCACACATATTTCTAAATACTCCCATTCTCCCATACTCATGCTCCTATTTAGACTGAGTGTGTGGTATGTGGACTATTTTTTTTTTTTTTTTTTTTTTTGAGATAGAGTTTTGCTCTGTCAGACAGGCTGGAGTGCAGCGGCAGGATTTTGGCTCACTGCAACCTCTGCCTCCTGGGTTCAAGTGATTCTCCCGCCTCAGCCTCCCAAGTAGCTGGGATTACAGGCATCTGTCACCAGGCCCAGCTAATTTTTGTATTTTTAGTAGAGACGGGGGTTTCATTATGTTGGCCAGGCTGGTTTCGAACTCCTGACCTCAGGTGATCCACCCACTTCAGCCTCCCAAAGTGCTGGAATTACAGGCGTGAGCCACCGCACCTGGCCAGGACTATCTTTAAAAGTCTTCTAGAGGTGTTCGTTCCTCTAGTTTCTGGATCTCATACATTCTTAACTGATTTTGTGGGGAAGATCCTCTGATGGATTCCTAAGAAAGAACACTTTGCAGGAAAACGTGTTCAGACCTTACATATGTGAGGGTGCCTTTATCACACTCTTACTCTTATGACAGGTATGAAATTTTAGATTGAGAATAATTTTTCTTTAGAAGTTTAAAAGTGAAAAAAAATTGACTTCTAGCAGTTAGTTGAGAAACAAATGGTATTCTTATTCTAATCACATTTAGTTTTGTTTTTAATTTTGTTCCAGCTTTTCCCTATGGGCATTTTTAATATTCAGTGGCTCTAAAGTTTCCACATAATATACCATGTTATTTTATTATAGTACATGAGGATTGGGCCCATCATATTGGAGAGTCTTTTTCAAATCTGTAAATCTTTTTGTATTATTTGTGTTAAAATCACTTTTTTTTTGTTCTATTTCATTGTTACAAAAATCTTGTGAGATGTTGAATCACTTAAATGATTTTCTATTTTTAAAACCTTTTTCTCCTATTTTTCACCCAGTTTGACTACATTTCCTGAGAGATTTATTTTGGTTTATTTTTCAAGTGTTCTATTGATTAAAAAAAATAATAATAAATGGCCAAATATTTGAGTTCTAAAATGCTCCTTTCTTCGCAATTAAAAGCATTGATTGTTTATGTTCCATGATTATTGTTTTTTAAATATCATTATCTATTGTCATGAAAATATTTCCATAGATCTGTTTCCTCAGTTGTGACTTATTTCTCTTTTCTGTGAGTTTGTTTCTTCTATGATTCCTTGGTATTTTTGTTTCTGTCTCATATATTGGCAGCTTTTCTCAAAAGTCATCTCTTTTGATTGACTCCCTATAATATTTATGAGACAAGCTCTAGAAAGCTTAGTGGAGTCTCTGTAATACAGGCAATGGCTTCTTCCTGCAGGAAAGGCTGGATAAATGTCTGATTGCTCAGGTGGGGAAAAGATAAGATCATTCTATGAAAAGACTTTCAAATGATTTTTAAAATGTATTCCCCACCCTCAAGCCCATTTGCTGTAGAAATAGACGTGTAGAAGGTTTGCTTGTTTGTTTGTGGTTTTGTTTTTTGAGACAGAGCCTCACTCTTGCCCAGGATGGAGTGCAGTGGCATGATCCCAGCTCATGGTAATCTCCACCTCCTGGGTTCAAGTGACCATGTCTAGCTAATTTTTGTATTTTTAGTAGAGACAGGGTTTCAGCATGGTGGCCAGGTTGGTCTCGAACTCCTGACCTCAAGTGATCCGCCCTCCTTGGCCTCTCAAAGTGCTGGGATTACAGGTGTGAGCCACCACACCCAGCCACAAGTTTTGATCCTTATAAGTTTTCAGAAATTTTGCAAGTTCATTGTTAAACATAGCTATTATTACCAATCTAAGGATACATAATTCCTACCAAATACATTTTATTAAAATGAAAGTGTATGGATTCAAGATAAAAAATATATGCTAAGCTCATCAATTCTTAATAATTTTACTACTATTTATACTCACAAGATTCTTTACATCTTTCTATGTGGTAGAGAATATTAATGATGGTGTGCTATTTCTTAATCTCTTCTGAAGTCCACATTCAGTAACATACTATTGGTATGTCAAAACTGGTTATGGTGAGGATATTTACAACATGTGAATTGGCAAATGCAACGAATGAGAATTTGATTTGTCGTTTTGTCTATTGTCTAGATTGAAGTATACGATGGAGGAAATTTTAGTAATGAAGATGAAAGTAATATGTTGGCACATCAGTAGTCATTACATTGTAAATAGTACAACAAATTTAAGAAATATTATTTGACTATTTGAAAGCTATTATCCAATTTAGGTAAAAATGTTCTCACATTATTGTTGAAAATGCCAAGTTTCCATGTAGATATTCCTTGTTTCACTTTTATCTATTCGTTCATTTAAACATATATGTTGGGAATACAGTTGTTCATCATATGAAACCATAGATTGACTACAGACACCAGTATTTTGTAAAAAGCAAGAAAAACATTCTGTGAGAATTAAATTGCTATATGGATTTTACAATACAGGTATTGTACATTTTATTATTTATCGTTACTTATTTTATATTTTTATTATTTATAACCTATGTTGATAAGAAACTTAAATACACGCATACATTTTTTAGAGAGTGAGTTGTCAAATATTTACCAGTAATGTAGGAACTTAATTTGAAGTTTTCTTCCTCTGATAATCTGTTATAACTGATCTAAACTCTTCCCTTGCTCTGTGGGTCTATGTTCACCTCACTCCTCTTCCTTTATTTTTTTATCCTTTTTTTTTTTTTTTTCTGGTGGGTACAATGCTGATGTTACGGTTCTTATTTATTTAGTATAATTTTAGTGCAGTTTTGAGAGCACAAACATAAATAAAAATGTTTGTTTGCAGCTATATTTTACTAAGAGTCCTGGAACCAATTTAATTTTTACACAGCTCATTTATTTAGCTATTTGACAGATATTTATTGAATTCTCAATGCAGATTTGTAAAACACAGAATCTGTCCTCAATAAATTCAAACTAGAGAAAGGATAAAGATATGTAAATTACTATGATACAAGGTAAAAAACTGATACATGGTATAAAATATACAAATACTGTGTCATAAGAAACTCAGAGAAGGTAACTTTTATCAGCTGGGGGGATCATTAAACATCTCCTGAGGGATATTCGAATGTAAAACCTGGATTTGAAAAGATAGGTAGGACTTAGATACAGAGAGACAAGACCTACAGGTAGAAGACATTATTGCTTGAAACTAAGTAAAAGCAAAGAAATATGCAAGTATATCTAATGAAACAAACATTCAATAGTTCAATTTACATCATGAGTGTTTTTACAGGAGAGCTATTAATAAACTGATTTTTGTGCTCTTCTTTCCTTGGTCATACATGAATGTTATTCCTGGGTTCTGTAAGTTGCATTATTTTGAGTCTAATAACTAAATCACATGAATACTCAACAAAATAATCAATCAAAATATTAAAAATAACATTAAGTAATGCAAGGACAATTTTACTATATGGACCAACGCCTCTCTTTACATAAAAATGAGACTTAATAGAACAACTAATGCTAAAATTAGAATAAAAATTCATACTACATCCTTTCAAAAATGTGGAAATTTGAAGTTTAATAATATGACAAAGTTTTCTGATTTAGAATTGTGGAAATCTATAGCAATGACTATGAAAGTGTATGAATATCTCCTTACTGATCCTGTCCTTGTTTCATTGATACTGAACAGGTCCATACAGGGCCTCACTGGGCTGCTGTCCTCCTAGTAGCTGCCAGTGGACCAGTTCCTAGGTGAGAATACCATAAACTCTCTAACACTCTATTAACTAATATTATTGAGATCTGTTTCAAGATTGCCCAAATTATTCTAAGCATTGTCTATAATGCCTATTGCTTATTAAGACTTCAGTGTCACTACATCTTAAGGCAACCTTTTTTTTTTTGTTTTTAGGAAGATTTAAGTTGCAGCATAAAATAATTTAAAAGAGAGTCTATATTACTTTTAAAACTAAAACAGTAAGAGGAATTAATATAAAACTGTGCTTAAAATAAAACTTCAAATAATGACAAAGTGATTAGAATTAATGCCGTAGGCAAGTTATTACAAATGTCGCTAGAGAACTGTACTAGGTTTAAAGTCATTTGATTTTACATTTACTTCTTAAAAGCAATGTATTCCCATGTTTATTTTTCATACTTTATTAAAAAGAAATAATCATATTCTGTTCTTATTCAATAAACTGTAAATCCCACAAAGCAGGGTTAAACCAATACAAAATATTCCAATAGAAGGAAGCCCATTATGTCAAGCAGTTTTAAGCATGACTAACACTGGTGCTCAAACAATGCCAATCACACAAAGAAAAGTGAATATGTCCAATCATTATTAGGAAATGGTGAAAAGTTTGTATATTTGGCACTATTTAAACAAAGCTCGCAATTTTCAACTTTTAACTTTTTCTGTTCAAATAGTTCGTCACTGTATAGACAGAAAAATCTAAAATCAATTATAGTTTTAGATATTAATATTCATTGCCTCTTTTCACTGATTAAGTATCAGATTACATTTCTACATTCAAATCTTAAACTATTTGCTGGTGAATAATACTATTGACAACAGCTATTATACATCACAAAGTCCTTAAAGAAGCCCTTAATAATATAGGTAGGTGGCAAAGAACTAGACATTTCCAAGATCTAACAGATCATACCACCAAACATTTAAATTTAATTAATTTTAAATAATCCCTTCTTCTATCTACTGTCAAACTCAATGTTGTGAAAATAGTGAATAACGAGTGCCCTAAAGTGTCAACCATTTGTACTATCCCAAAACAGAACTATTTAGGGTCAGAAAAACAGCAATTTGGTAGGAGATAGTTTAATGACCTGAATGATAAAGTCTATTTCAGTTATGTAACTACTTCTGAATAGCCGCTATGTTTAAAATCTTTTAAAAAATATATTGCTCATGAGGGAGGTTATTATATCCTAGAAAAATCCAAGAAATTTTATTGGCAAATTTTGGGATTCTTACTAAAGTGGTTCTGTTTCTTTGGAGGATAGACAAGGAAAATTTATTAAGTATTTATCAGCTCACAATACATACATTGTTCCAATCATTTTTACCAATGTCACTTTCTGGTCATATTCTACATGATATTCCCCATGAAAAATTGAAAGTCTTTCTTCTAAAATCTGTAATAAAACAAGAATGCCCACTTTCAACACTTTTATTCGACATAATACTGGACATCCTTGCCAGGGCAATTAGAGAAGATAAGTAAATAAAGGGGATCTAAATTGGAAAGGAAGAAGTCAAATTACCCTGGTTTGCAGATAATATAATCTTATATTTAGAAAAACGTAAAGACACCACCAAAAAACTAATTGAACTGATAAGTTCAGTAAAGTTGTAGGATACAATATCGACATTCAAAAATCTGTAGCATTTCTATATGCCAGCAGTGGTCAATCTGAAAAAAAGAAAAATCCAAGAAACTAATCTCATTTACAATAGCTACAAATAAAATATCTAGAAATAAACTTAACCAAAGAAGTAAAAGATGCCTATAATGAAAACTGTTAAATATTGATGAAGGAAATTGAAGAGGACACAAAAGAATGAAAGATATTCCATGTTCATGGGTTAAAAGAAGCAATATTTTTTAAATGTCCATACTACCCAAAGAATCTAAGATTCAGTGCAGTCCCCATCAAAATGCTGATGACATTCTTCACAGAAATAGAAAAAAATATATACGGAACCACAAAAGACCTAGACTAGCCAAAGCCATCCTGAGGAAAAAGAACAAAACTAGTCAGAATAACATTCCCTGACTTCAAACTATACTACATAGCTATAGTAATCAAAACAGCATGGTGCTGGTATAAAAACAGACACATAAACCAATGGAACAGAATAGACAACCCATAAATTACAGTCAATTCATTTTTGATAAAATACCAAGAACATACATTGGGCAAAGGATAGTCTCTTCAGTTCAAATGGTGCTAGGAAAACTTGATATCCTTATGCAGAAGAATGAAACTAGACCTCTATCTCCTGCCATATATAAAAATCAAACCAAAATGGATGAAAGACTTAAATGTAAGACCTCAAACTATGAAAAGACTAGAAAAAAACATCAGGGAAACACTTTAGAATGTAAGTATTGACAAAGATTTGTGTAAGACTTCAAAAGTACAGGCAACCAAAGGAAAAATGAACAAATGGGATCACATTAAGTTAAAAAGCTTCTGTACCACAAAGGAAGCAATCAAAAAAGTGATGAGACAACCCACAGAAGGGGAGAAAATATTTGCAACTACCCATCTGACAAAGCATTAATAACCACAATACATAAGGAGCTCAAACTATTCAATAGGAAAAAATAATCTGATTAAAATAGATACAAGATCTGAATAGACATTTCTCAATATAAGACATACAAATGACCAAAAGGTATATGAAAAAAAAAAGCTCAACCTCATTCATAACCGGATAATTAAAAATCAAAACTACAATGTGAGATCATCTTATCATTGTTAAAATAGGTTTTATCCAAAAGCCAAACAATAACAGATGCTGGTGAGGATGTGGTGAAAGGGTAACCCTTGTATACTATTGGTGGAATGTAAACTATTACTAGTATAGTCACTACTGAGAACACTGTGGAGATTCCTCAAAAAACTAAAAATAGAAGTAACAAATGATCCAGAAATCCCGATGATGAGTACATATCCAAAAGAAAGGAACTCGATATATTAAAGAGATATCTGCACTCCCATGTGTATTGCAGCACTATTCACAAGAGTCAAGATATGGAATCAATTTAAGTGTCCAAGAATGCATTAAAAATGTGGTAAGTATACACAACGAAATATTCAGCCATAAAAAGGAATGAACTCCTGTCCCTTGCAACAACATGAATGGAACTGGGGGACATTATGTTAAGTGAAATAAGACAGGCACAGAAAGGTAACCCATTTTCTCACTCATATGTGGGAGCTAAAATAAGACAGGCACAGAAAGGTATCACATTTTCTCACTCATATGTGAGAGCTAAAAATAAAATTGAATACACGGAGATAGAGAGTAGAATGATGGTTACCAGAGGCTCTGAAGAGTAGTGGCAAGGTGGGTATAAAGTTGGGGGATGGTTCATGGATGCAAGAATACAGTTAGGGAGAATAGATATGATCTAGTATTCAGTAGCAAAATAAAGTGACTATATTTAAAAATAATGAATGGCATATTTTAAAATAATTAAAAGAGTAGAATTGGAATGTTTGTAATAAAAATAAATGATAAATATTTGAGATGATGCATACCCCAAGTACTTTGATTTGATCATTGCACATTCTCCACCTGCATCAAAATATCATATATACCCCATAAATATATACCACTATTATGCATCCATAATAATTAACAATAAAACTTTTAAATAAATAAAGCATAGAAAAACAAAATAATTAAATAAATAAATTTTTTTCTTCATGCATTCAGGGAATAATATATACAGGAATTTCCTTTCAAATATAATTATTTAAAAGCCAGAAAAATATAATAAAGATATATTTTGATTACAGTTTTTGTAGGATAAAATATAATATAGTATGTTTTACATAAACATATAGCATAACACAGCCTAAGGTAAATACAATATATCTGGGATTGTTAAATATAATTATCTATTAACTGGAATTGCTTAAGCCCTTTTACATATATTTATATCAGTATATGAAAAGAACACCTAAAAATTATTTTTCTGGCACACTTGTTAGAAACATGTATTTTATTGTTCAGATATGATGCCATCAGTGAGCATCATATGGAAAATCTAACTTTCTACTGAAAAATGTAGGGTTTATATGTTTGATAATACAGTTTAATGTGTGAACAACATTAAGAATATATACTACACTACTAGCTAAATTACACCGAGTACTTAAGACAACCCAGGGGCTATACTAAATCTTGGACCCACACAACTACTCTATGAAGTGTTGTTATTATTCAAATTTTATATATGTAGAAATTGAGCCTGAGATGTTAAATAAATTAGCCAAGATCACATAGCAGCCTACAAACAGAGCCAGAATTTGAATCAAGTCTATTGTAGTCTAGAGTTTGAGTTACTTTTGTCCATGTTGTACTCTCCACAGCTAACACAGGAACAGCCACCAAGACGAAAACCTCAAAATGCTTTTTCTAGTATTTTAACAATAATTTAAGTACATTCTTCAAAAGCAAGTAGCCAAATATAATATTCACCAGCCAATAAGACTCATCCTGTAGAATACAACAGTCTAGAATTCTAGTCTATGTAACACAATTTTTGTATTATTTAGCAAAATTAATATTTAATTGTTTGCATCTCAAATTTAGCAATATGTAAATTATTTGTACTTTATGTTGCTTAGATTTTTGCCTTGATAGCAAACAAATATTTATTGACTTTACCGAAATCCAAACAAAATAGGGTTTATTTTATGCAGTTCAAAACAGATAGTCTTTCACCACTGTCTTTTAAAAACAGAAAGATGGTAAATTATTCAGTTTGAACAAAAAAATCAATGTTTTTAAAGTTCATTTACTCATTCTTTCCTAAAACATTTGTTGAGCAGTTATGTGCCAAGCTCAGTACATGGCAGGAAAAAATAACGTTTAAATAAAAAGACCTGCCCAGGAAGTGTAATTGAGAAAATAAACAGAATAAAATAAATGCTATAGTAAAACTGTAAAAATTATATGGCAACATAGAGAAGGATGCAACTATCTAGTATGGAAAATTGTTTGGAAACATACACTTTATTTATTCTCTCTATTGAACAAACAAGATCTCAAAAGTATCTTTAAAATTAGAAAGAGAATGAGATAAGAGCCCCTTAATAGAGCGTCTTTAATAGATTTGGAATTAAGTTCCTGATTATTATTATCATCATCATTTTTATTTTTGACTCGGGATCTTTCT
Organism: Chlorocebus sabaeus; assembly: GCF_047675955.1. Lineage (NCBI taxonomy): Eukaryota > Metazoa > Chordata > Mammalia > Primates > Cercopithecidae > Chlorocebus > Chlorocebus sabaeus. The sequence goes on along the minus strand of NC_132916.1, from coordinate 48,399,540 downwards.
CTGTTGCTCAAGCTGGAGTGCAGTGGTATGATCATGTTTCATTGTAGCATCACACTACTGGGCTCAAGTGATCCTCCCACCTCAGTCCCCCAAGTAGCTGGGAAAGCAGGTGTGAGTCTTACTGCCTGGCAAAGTTCCTTATTGTGTTGAAACAATATTTGCTTATTCATTTATTCAGAAAACAGTTACTGGACACTGACAGGTTATATGCATATTATATAATATACAATTATATACATAATTTAATGTATTTAGCTTAGCTGAAAATGTGTTTCTTGACCACATATAGTTGATCAATCCATTGTTAGTCCAAAATTCACAATCTCTTCAATGGAGAAAGGAGATATTAGGTGTTAATCCCGTATTTTGAGCCTAGAGGAAATATTATCACCATATAATCTCAGGGTCCAATTTTTGAGGCTGGAAGTTAAACTAACCTTGACTTGTTAGTCTTTGTGCTAATCCCATGTTTCCAGATGTTTGTATTTCCTATCAAAGGAAATACAAACTAAGTAACCCAGGTCCTTTAAAATCATCTTTAAAAGGGTGTGAAAGAAAAGAACTAAAGAAAAGAAAGATATGAAAATGAGAAAACTATAAATTGTGAGCACGAGCAGCAATATGACTCTGAAGAGAAAAAGATAACTGATAGAGTAATATTCTGATACTGTGGATGATGATTCAAGTTCAGGGGGAAAATAGTAGAGTAACAAAAATAAAATTTAAAAAATATTAGAGTACTCAGTAGTATTTAAATGCATTTTCACATTCATTGGAAGCCCACAACACAACAACTCTGTAGGTAGGCAGGGCTGATTCGACTTAAAAACAATCTCTTAAATTTGACATTCTTGAGACTTGGTATATCACAATCTAACAAACTTTCTGATTTATAGAAGTATCTGTGTTCTCTTAAGCAAGTAAGGAATCACTCTCAGACTTGTTTTATGCTCTTAATCTTTATTTTGCTCTCTCTCTCTATATATATATAATATACATATATTTTAAATATATATATATATTGTTCTTTACAACAGTGAGATAAAATTGATAAAATTCAGTGATTGCTGAAAAAGAGAAAGAAAAAAATACCAAGAAACAACTAGCATGACATGTGGTTAATTCTTTAGGCTTGTGCTTAAATAGGAAAAAGCAATTGAAAATTACATTTGAGGGTTACACTTGACATTCACAAGTAGGAGCACTGGAAGAACTCAAACACACTTGAGAATGTCTTGTTGATTACTGTGGTTGGGAAATAATTGTAAGTTCACTTGTGCGTGTACATGTGTTTTCAGAAAGGTTTCTAAACTATGACCATTTATCCTATCAAAATCAGGAGATGACTGAATATTTCGCTCTTGCTCATGTACTTGTGTTCTTTGTAGAATACTTTCACAGACGCCTACCAAGGTATATTACGAATAACAGTAAACCTGTTGTTTAAACATGGAAAGTGTGGGAAATTAAAGACATTTTGTTATTCAGAGCAGGTATTTATAATCACTTAAACAAATTTGTGGAGCAAACATGGACTGCTCTGAAGCGATTGTCACAGATTTCAGCCCTAAGATATCTTCCTAATGACTTTTCTTCTTTACTTTCTTATGTGTAGATCCATGCCCTTGAGTTCAGATAAGATATAACAAAGTACCCTCTGTAAATGTAAACATCTTTAGAAGAGTCACAAGTTAATCCAGTAGCCCTAAATATGAATAAAAATAAAGCTTTGTTTATATGCAGACTCTAAAAATGAGAAGAATAATCTATTTTGATGATTGGGTAAAAGGATACGAATGAATTAGTGAAAAATAATCAAACAATTGGGATACTTCTTGGAAAGATAAACATGTGTTCAGGTACCAGTAGAGTAAAAGTATTCAGAAATCCATGAGGAAGACATGAAAAGATAAGACACATTATATAAGACTTTTACAATAAGATGACAAATTAGAGACTTTTAGCACCTAGGAAAATGCAGAGTAACCCAGAGTACTCTGGAATTGCTGTCCAACATTTTTAAATTAGCTGATATAATTTGGAAAATTCGTGTAGAAGCATCTAACAGAATATACTGAGAGATGCTGGGCCCTTCCTCATGGAATTGTCCATGTCTCATTCACCTTCATAGCCATCTTCATCCAGCATAATATTTGGCCTATGGACTATTTTCATTAACCATTTGGGAAATATTCAAATGAACTAACAAAATGCAGTGTGTAACTGTGAAACAGTTACCTGGGACGTTTCTTTCTTTTTGTATGTTTTTGCTGTCTATAATGTATCAATGTCATAATAATAATAATTAAGTTTAAAATATGATAAATAGGCAATGTTTTGCTTTTTTTAGATACAGAGGATAAGTGCTTGATGTCCTTGATATGAATAAATATAATGACATAAAAAATCTCTTTAATATTATTTCCTAAAGTTATTTAGTAAGCAGACTGTATTATAGTAATATACTAAGAAACTGTACTCACTGAAAGATAAAGAAACACATCAAATTCGCTAAATTGACAAGCACTGCATATAACTTGGATTTGAATTTCATGATTTCCAGTTCATCCATGTCCAAGAGAAATTTCATTTGAGTAACTAGAATATTCTAGCAATCTAATCATGAAGAATTTCAAAGTCATATTAGACACCTGGTCTTATACTAGAACATACTTCTTGATGAATAGTTGCACTTTGACGGTTTATAACTTGCTATTATTGGTATAGTTGTCACATTGCTAACATGACCATTTAACAGTCCAAATAAATCAAAAATAAAAGAAAGAATTAGGTCTTATATACTCAATGTGGTAATCAAAAGAAGGAATAATCTCTTTTGGCCTATGATTTCAAATAGAAAGTCCTCTCTTGTTTATTTTTTCATATTTTTTGTCAGTTATGCTTTTAAAGGGAGTCATCAAAAGTGTCTGTCTGATTTAAAACCTAAAAACTCTGTCATTTACTGGTCCCATAGGTAAATGGCTTATTTCATGTCTTAATATGAAGCTATTTTATTTATCTTTTTGTCTAATTTATTTCTATACCAAATTTCAATAATTTACTACAGTCAACTTTTGCAAAATGTAAAATGTCTCTTATTTTGGAGCTTCTGTTTTAGTCTTATGTCTCATTTATCTTGATACAAACATTAGTAATATGTGTACCTGCAACTGATTTCTATTTAATCAGAAATGAGATTGTTGAAGGCTGTAGTTTAGGTGTAATAAGAGCAACAGGATAAGGATGCTGGCCCAAAAAGTAAAACACATGGTTTGCACTGGATTTATCTTTGTATTGGAGCAGACGCTGCAATAGTGTGTGCACTACAAAACAGCATTGATCTGTCAAATGCTTGTTTATGAGTTTATGATTCACTCCGAGGTGAAGCAATCCTTCTGCAAAATCATTTAGCAGTTTTTCACATGTATTAAATGATCTTACTACCATCTTAAAAGTGGGCTCAATTTATTACTTTTTGCATATTTCATCTTTCATGACACTTAAACCTACTAAACTCATACTATTTTAAAAAAGAATGTGCAATGTTGTAGATAGATATAATTTGCCCAGATTTCACACCATATCCTCTCTCTAATTCTCACTATGATCTTTTCAAAAGATGCTTGCTCCCCTGATATCAGCAGGCCTAATTTGGAAGTTCACAGTAACAGGAAATTTCCAGATGAATCACTGGAACTGAATGTCTCCTTCAACCACTCCAGCCACCTCTACACTACACTCTAATGTCCTTTCTCTTTCAGCATGCTTATTTAGATTTACCTATCATGGTTGAGATAGCCAGAATTTACCTTAAAATTCTCTGGAAAAAAATTTTAAAAATCAGAATATTTTAATAATTAATAATTTGAATTTCACTTGAGAGTTAGCCAGTAGAGAACACAACTAAACACAGGGGTTATTTTTGAGCCTGTGATAAAAATACCCATGAAATTGCAAAAGTAAAACAAAAATACCCATAGTTTTAATGTGGCTATCTCAGTGACATTCCATTAGGCAACATATAATTATTTTCTGCTCAGTTATTCTGTACTCTAAAATCAGCCATTGGGTATCACTGATAATCTAGTGGGTGGAAGGACTAGCATGACAAATAATGCTTTAGCACTATATGTGATCTCCCTCCACAAACCATGTTAAAAATCTATACAATTCTAATGACAATATTCACATTTCATAGGGGAAAACATTTCAACGACTCTTAAGGTACAAAACAGACAGATTGAGCAAATTGTAAATTAAACTCTACTTTTATATTCTGTTCTTCACATTTAAGCAGACAACACATTATATGACAGAGCTATACTACATGACAAAAATTAATGAAAACATGAACCAACAAATGTGTTACATGCCTATAATGTTGTGCTAAATTAGTGTGTATACAATATCACAACTTTCTGCCACTTGTAGGTGCCACAATCACTGCCATCTATTATTCATTTCTTTTATTTATTTCTATGACTTGGCCAAGAATCCTACATAAAACTCCTTCATAAGTTTCTGGAAGTCCTTCTCATTCATTAACAAAGAACTATTACTTGTAGCACGTCTATTGTGGGTGAAAAGGCATCATCAGGCATTTTAGGAGTAACGTGTCCAGCTCTCCCAACAATTTTGCAAAATACCATGTTTGTCACCATTCCTTAGAATAAAAAAAACAAAAAACAAAAAACAAACAAAAAAAAACATTCAAAAGCGTTAAATGACTTTTTAAATTTTTAATAGGAAATAAGTGACAGTATCAGGATTCCATCAGTTCTGTCCAATTCCAAAGTCTGGACACTTTCCCCTCAGGATGTGGCCTCTCCCTTAAAGTTTACCTTAAACGCAACTCCCTCAAGGACTTGCTGTATGTTAGAACAACAGTTGAATTAATGTATATTCCTTTATTCACTCATTCCACAAAGATTTTATGTGCTTAATATGCTCACCTAACTCCAGTGCATACAAAACATAATTGGACTTGGTTTCTGCCTCGCGAAGGAATCAAAGCCAATTGTGAGAACACTGAGGAGTACTTAAATTGGTGTTGAGAAGAAGGGAAAACTTCACAGCAGAGCTGATATGTCAAGTGGGACTTACAGAATAAGGTCATATATTTACAGGTAAAATTGGTTTAAACACTTAATGTGTAATCTTAGGAAATAGTAGCTCCTTATTTTTTTTTCAGGGACATTCTAGATCCCCTTCACTTAAATAATGGCCCTGCTAGTTAAAAGGTCATATTTTTCAGACATACACAGCTTTCAATGCTCCTTTAGTCATACCACTGCCACTCAGCCCATGAGGAAAAATAGCCTTAAATATTTTTTACAGGTAGTTTGAAAATTATAGCTAACCACATTTGTTGATGATACACAACCAAACATAAAATATGCTTTTGAAAGCTCAAATGTTAATAGAAATCTGTGCAGAAAAGGAAAATAGGTATATAGAAAATAAATATCTTATTCTATTAGAAGTTATTCTCTCATTTTGATGAAAGATAAAACAATATACTTTGAATTCCAAAGTGAGAACATTTTCATAATCACCCAAGTATATAGGCAGACCACTTAGCTACCATTTGATAACTTTTCTTTTATTTTCTACTATCTTTGCAGCACATCTTTGAAAGGACGTGAAAACTAATATTGTATCTCTATGTATGGCCACAGGACTGACGTACTATCTTTCTCACTCCTTGAGGTTTTAATTACGAGAGTAATTATTTTGACATAATGTGCAAAATATTGTGTTATTTAATTTTCAATTATTGAGTATTTTTGGCAGACTAGAGCACAAGTTACAGATGTGCATACATCCATGTTTGCTAACAATCCATTTCCAAATATAACTACATTTTAAAATTGTAGTTCACAACAATAGGTAACTAATTTCCCTTAACTACTTTCCCTGTCAGAATTCCTACTAATTAGAATCATTGGTGCTGACTTGAATTTTAATGCTAAAAGAGATGCCTTTAAAAGTTTCATTCTTAATCATACCGAAAAGTTAATTCATGGGTCACTATATTTAAAGAGAACCATTAATGCAAATTTATTTTAATTATGTTTCTATGTACACTTAATGTCATACTTTAATCACCATTGTCCCCCCACCACATGCCATGGAGAGGTAACAGCATGGTATCTAAGTCTTAAAGTAAATAAGATCCAATAGAAAATGATCCAGAACAAATATGTATTAGTATGTAAAAGGCCAGTTATTTTTTGTTTTATGTTTACAGCTTGTTTATGTAGATGTATACATTAGATATGGAAGTATAAGTCTATGTATTAATTTAAAATTCCTAGGTCTTTTTAAAGCACAAACTAAACCCAGAACCATTGCTGACAGCCAACTTTGACCCTGTCCTTGTGATCCTGGCAACATAATTTGCACCCTGTAGAAATGAAGATGGCTTTTTCCTATGACAAGACTATGTTCTACACTGGTTAATTAGCACGCAGATGGCAGGGAAGCTGCCCATTTTACCCCCTACTATACAAACCGCACATTTATATGCAGCACATATTGCAAAGTGGAATATTTGCACAAGTCATATGGCAGTAATCAGGTCTTCACTTTAGAAAGTTAAAATAAAAAGAAGGTAATGATTATGAACTTCAAAGTACAGTGCACTCAAATAATTGGACAAGCTTCATTGAGAAAAGACAAGGCACAATTTATTGTTCTGTCCTTATAATTTAATTCTTAATTCTTGGAAAAGACAACACATATGTGAAATTTATCTAAGATACTCATGAATTGGTAGATGATTTAAATATTAGCATATTTTAAAGGAAAAAGTAGAGAAATGCAATATATATTGTTTTAGAGATGCATTTTTAGGATTTTGTTTGAATATAAATATCGGATGATGATGAACTCACAGCACTTCAAAATCCAGAGGCTTTACTCTGAAGGGCTGACAGCGAACAAAACACAGCAAGGACCCCTCGCCTAGAGCAGTACATTTCGTGCACTTTACTCCATACTCCATATAGAGGATTACCCTCAAACTGATGCATAGCTATGAGAAATTTAAATATTTATGCTATTGTAACAAATATTCCTGAGTTTAAGGAAATGACTACACACATGGTTTCAGAAGCTTTCTCCTGAGCTATAGGCTGCCTTAGGCAAGTGAAAGTAAATAAGGAGGCAGTGAGTGTTCTTTGGAAAATTGCTTCATAACTCACCTTATTTCATTGTCATCTGGCTATGGATAATCAAAACCTGACAGAGCTGATCTAAAACATGCACAATTTAAATCTGGGTTCTTGGTGAACCAGGTATCTTCTTCATTGATTATTTCTAGCTAATTTTCCTCATACCTTCTATCCTTCCTTACATTTAAAAAATTACTTAAGATTTTAGAATGTCAAACAATAACATTTATATGCTTCTCCTGAAAGGTCATTAGTTCAAGTCTATATTTTTTCTCGATGATATATTTGTTTTGTTTCTCCAAGTTTAGGTTGAGTCTTCACTACGATTAAGAAATACATTTTGGTGCACTATGCTTACATAAGGGCTTGGCAATTCAGTCAAAATACCCTTTTGTTTTGATTATATTGAAAGCATCAAGTTAATTTTAGGTCATTTATTTTTTAGTTATCGCATTCAAAATGATACATCCAGATTGTGGCACCCCATACTGTAAAATGTTACACAATGCGGTCTTTAAACAATTAAGAAAATCCAATTCTTTATGTAGAAATGCATATTCATATTTTCTCCCTACATTTATTTTTTGATCCAATAAGACCAGAGCTTTCTGTAATTTTTCCAGACAGCCTTTTGGGACTGACTATATCTTCATGCTTCCCTGGCAATGACACTTTTCACTTTGAAGATGTCAAACGAAGAAAGGAAGCGTCACATAATTTAGGAGTGAGAATGAATGTGAGCCCTGAGCACTGGTCATCCTTGAAGCAGAAAACTGAATGTGCATTCCAGATGAGAAATCCACTGCAGAGGGCAAGGACATGGGACTGCGGCCAGATCTCGCATTCAGCTTTCATGATTCTTTAAAAGATTACATGGTATTAATTCATTTAGAAGGAAATTTACCACTAATGTGATGGATTTTTCTTTTACTTCCTTCTTAAAAATCTTTTTTAAAAGACCAGAATGCTTATATCCAGACACTTTTTAAGAGATCTATTGTCACTGCCAGTGTTTGTGCCAAGTAAAATCCTGTCATCTAACTAAAATTTTCAAAGGAGATACTGAAAAGTAAATCTAAAAATAGCATATTGGTGAAATAAATTGTGGGACACATCATTTTAATATTATAAAGGAATGTTTCTTCAAATACATTTGTAGGTTCAAAAAGATTATAAAATAACATAAAGGAGAGGATTTCCACCTCCAATTAGGATGTTGAAAGGCTCAAAGTGTCCCATACAACCAAACAATAAAAATAGGCCAGATAACCTACAAAATAAATTTTCTGGAATCCACTGGAAAGTTATAGTCATAATGCAACCAAATGACCTGAATTCCAAAGAGGGGCGAGTCCCTACAAGGAGATACAGGACACACAAACTGTCTCAACTGCCAAAGAACATGGACCACCAGAAAAATGCCCCTCAGGAGAACAGGCAGGCAGGAGGGAATGAGCAGCTGTGGGGAACACACGTACAACGCTGTACAATTCCTTGGACTCTTCTCTCATGCAAAGCAAAAGGTCTTAAGCCACAGGAGAGAAGCAGTAAAGATACACCACGGCTGAGGAAAGGAAAGAAAAGGAAAAAGCTCAGAAAGTTACTATGATTAGAAGAAAGGTAGGAAACTCTTGGACCTGTAATCCTATACCCACTCAAAGCTTCCTATCAATAGAGAAGAACAGAAATTCTCACTCAAGGTCAAGATCTACAACAAATACAAGGCAGAGAGTTTGACTGCCAAGCAGAAGAGTGGAAGGCACATTGAGAATTCTCCACCCAGAGTCCAGGGTCCAAGGCTTTCCCAGAACTGTGTCTGGGCCAAAACAACAGACAACTGCTAACCCGACAACACAGGATGAGCATGAAGTAGTAAACAACTGCAGCCTACTGCTGGATAAGGACATGAGCAGTAACAGTTCTCCTCTCTTTGGCACATACCTATAGGAATGGCTAAAAGCGGGGCCAGAGGATTAATACTAAGAAAACTCTCCATCATCCTAGCCTTCGCATGGCACATGGCAAAAATAGCCCCTATATCTAGAGTTATTGGAGTTATGGGCAAAGATAGCCCATATCTAGAGTTATTTAAACTTGTAATGTACTACCAGTACATACAGCAATGAAAAATCCCAAACCCAGTCAATTTCTGATCAGAGTCACTCAATCCCCACAAACTAGTGACCTAGCAGATTTTGAAAGCTGGCCATTCTCAGACGTAAATACCTCAGTTGGTACTGAGTTTCTGGAGCCATATAATTAATAGAATGCAATTGGTAATAAAAAGGAAAGAAGCACTCATTAATGCAACCAAATCATAAAAAAAAAAAAAAAAAAAAAAAAAAAAAATGGCAGACACAGGACACAGGTTGTATTCTGAAAAAGGAAAAATCCCAGAGGCAGAAAACGTGATCAGCGGTATTCCAGGGTATTAAGAGAGGGGATTGATTACCAAGGGGCATGAAGGACTTTCCTGGGGCAATGGTAAGATTTTAAAAATCTTGACTGCAGCGATGTTTATATTCCCGTATTCATTGTACCAATGAATAAAATAGTTCACATAAAAGAGTGAATTTTACTGTATAAAACAATGTAATAAAGTTGACTTTAAAAGCAAATATGATATGAAGAGCAGGATTTCCACTTCTACTTAGGGTACAGAAAGCTTCTATTAGTGTCCCAGCCAACTAAACAATGAAAATAGACCAAATAATTTACAAAATGGTAAGTTTTCTTGAATTAATTGGAAAGTTGTAGTCATAATGCAACTAAATAACCTGAATTCCAAAGAGAAGTGAGCTCCTCCAAGGGGACACAAACTGTATTGACTGTCAAAGAATACAAAGCTGTATAAGGCTGGTGGGGTGGAAAGTGGGAGGAAAACAGAGCAAAAGAGAGGCCATAGAAGGAAGAGAAAAAAAAAGAAGAAAGATTAGAAAGAAATATAGTAACATTTATGAACTGGGTACAAAATACTTATGAATTTAGCATAGATAAAAATAAATGCAGTATTTTAAAATAAAAGATGGAAATAGCAGATAAAGATTATAATTTCAAAATATTATTTTCTACAATTTAAATATATTTAAAGAAAAACTATATAAATATACATAAAGAAAATTTTAAAGAACATAGACTATGATACCAATAAGCATACTATTACATATTTAGTAAATATTTTTTCTTTCTCTGATGATATAGACAACACCCTTCTTAATACATTTACTTGATGAAACTAGGAATTCCTAATTATGTTCTTGTGCATGCCTATATCTCATGGCAATGAGGTTCTGCCTTATTAATCTTTATTAGGGAAAATCTACAAATTTTAGCTCAGTTTGAAAATGAAAACCTATTAATAAATCAAGCATGAATAAACTTTTATAAAATAAATTAAAATCACCATGATAAAATACATTATGTTTTATATTAGACACTGATTGTTCTTCAGTTAAATTTGTAAATATGGTTAAGATCAAAATGTAAAACTGAATTCATTGTGCGGTTGGACTGTGAAAATCTTTAATTTAAAATTATGAAAAACTGAATGTGTAGGAGTGTTAGTGCAAAGCAAATAATAAAATTGTGTATCCAAGATGCAAAGGTTGGGTATATAAATATCCAAATTGAAACCTGTTTCAGTGTTAATAGGCATTACAACACGATAGTTGACGTCTCAGGCTCAGAAGTAAAACCAAATCTGTTCAAATGATGACTATAATTTACTATATGATTTAGTTTGGCAGTTTTTAAAATCTCTGTAAACATCACCTTCCAAATATACAACATGGGGAATATAGTGGAACCCTTCTTGTCTACAGTTATTGTGAAGAATAAGCACAGTACATGCCACCTGGAAAGCAGTCAATGTACGTTCTTTGTTATTGTCATATAATCATTAATATTTTGTGAACATAGACCAAACAAACAAGTATTGCGTTTTGAGTTATACTTACCAGGATAAGAATTTACTTTTCAAGACCATTCTTTGTCTTAAATAGTTAATGACGAATGTGAATGAGCTAGTACTTAAAATACATATGAAAATAATAACACTGGAATCTCAAATCAGACGAGGTATAATCACTAGTTTGTTGGAAAGTAATAGTCTTTCTTAAACCCATAACTGTTTTTAGTGGTAGATATTTGCATATCTTCAATTAAAGAACAAACAAATTTATAACATTTAATACAATTTTTTTTATAATTTACATATTAGAGAAAATTAGGCTAATATCAGTGTTTCCCAAGTACACTGGAAGCAGTAAATTCAAAGAAAGGAAAAGGGCATACTTGAGGCAACACTGGGATAGTAGCCAAAATGATGGTTGAGATTGAAGGAAATGGAAGATGAATATTTAAAAAACACAATAACAACAACAAAATAATAGTCATCTAAAGTTATTTAACAAAGGAGCAATTAACTAATAAACTCAATAGCTCATAGATTCATCACAGCTTTTTGAGATCATGGAATGATTTACTTTTCCATTGAGAAATTGTTTTGAAATGAAATTAAAAATAAAAAATGAGGAAAGGTGAGGAGATGGTGCTTTATCCAAGTTTCTCACTTGTATCAGTGACTTCACTGCCTTTGGACAAATCTCTCAACCCTTTGGGATTCAGTTTACTCATAAACAAATGAGAAGTTTTCATCATTCCTTTCAAAAATGTATTTTTGAATGTGCAGTTATTAAACCAAATGTCTAGCAAGTAACTGTGTGCAGAAAGCTGTAGTTTTCTGGGAAGAGACTGAACAGCAGGGGAAAGTTAGCTAACACTGAATTTATTTCCTATTGTGAAGAGAGCCAAACTTGAATCCACTTCATTGAGTTAACCAGTTTTAAGAAAATAATCTTGTTATGTTTAAACCTGACAAAGTAATTTTTAAAATAAATACATTCTATGGAAATTGATCTAGTTTTAATGAGATCTCACAACTAATGTGGAACTGATTTGCTCTAAGGTCATGGAATATGTAGCACATTATTTGTAGAGACTATTTCATCTTCAAAATTTTCCTTGACAATAAAAAGGGCTTCTCAAAGGACTATAATAAGTATAACACATTTATTATGATTTAACATTAATTAAGAATTAAATTTATAATATTTAACATTATTTCAGAATAGAACACAAAAAATTTAAAAAATTACATTTTATATTCTTTATACTTTAAAACTAAAAAAAAAAAAATGCCAATAATATAAGACAAATAATATTAAACTTTCACCTCTTTATTTAAAGCTGGTACCTAGGATGCCCCTTGACATGTTCTTCTCAATGTCTTTCAGGCATCTAATTAAACATGTACAAAATTAAATCCAAGAATTCTTGCCTTTTATCCTTCAGTGCACCCTATTCCAGTCCATGGCATGAGAGCTTACCAACAATTTGAAAGTAGTTCTTATTGTCTCTCTTCACTTCCATTATGTGTAGTAAACTAGAAGTCCTCTTAGTTATATTTTGTAAGTTCATCTAGTAATAGTATAAGCAGAAATAAAAAGACATAGCATCGTGTATTATGGAAATTTCAGTAAATACCTAAGCCATCTATGATCTAGAGTATAAAAAAATTCATAAAATAAAATGTGAATAAAGATTGATTAACCCCAAAGAAGAAGAAAGTAGGCAAGAGAAGAAAAAAAATCAGAAGGAATGTATGAAAATCAAGTAATAAGATGGTAGATTTAAATCAAATTCCATTAATTAAATGTAAATATATCAACACTTCAATTAAAAAATATTGCCAGAGCAGATATAAAAGAAAAACACGAATGTCTGCTTTCAAAGAAAGATGCTTATTAAATAACAGAAACAGACATGTTGAAAGGAAGATAAAAAGAAAACATACAATATGAAAATGGTAAACACAAGAAAATGGTATGGCTATATTAAATTAAAGTAAAATAAAGGCAAAGGATGTTAGAAGACTGATGGCAGCAGTGGGCAGTGTGGGCAGCTGCTGACATCACACCAGCTGCAGTGGGGAGGTGCGGGCAGTGGTGGCAGGAGCGGCCGTGGGAGCACCAGTGGTAGCGGTGGGACTCGTAACTCATGTCCCCTGTGCCCCATGTCCCTGAGGAAGCCGATTGTACCACCTGAGGAAGCCGATGGTACCACCTCCGCCCTTGTACGGCCAGGCAGGACCTGCTCCCAGACCCTGAGCGCTGCTGTGACCTCAGTCATGCTCCCTGCCATGTCCTGGAAGCTCACCAAGCACCTAGCTGAAGGAGCAGCCGGGACTCCTAGGGGCCAGCCCCAAGAGCTGTGGGTTCCTTTGTGTGGGGTTGGCCAGGGCCCGCACCACCTGCAGCTCATCCGCTGCGGCTGTGGGGAAAACGTCGAGAGGAGGTGGAGAGTCCCTGAAGCCTGTGCCTGGGAACCCCCAGGGAGCCCGCTGCTCTGGGAGGCATTGAGATGGAGCCAGGCCAAGTCGCCTGTTGGCGAGAGAGCAGCACAGTCGGGCACAGATAGGTGAGCAGAGAAGGGATCCCAGGTGGAGCTAGGCCTGGGGCAGTGCCACACTCCAGGGAGCCAGAAGGAGCCAGGGGCAAGTACCAGCCCTGCCCTTTTGGGTACAGCTGCAGCGACCCAGCTGTGGCTGCAGACCCAGCTGTGGCTGCAGACCCAGCTATCTCTGCACCTTCCACCCAGCTATCTCTGCATCTTTGGGGCCAGGAAGGCCCCCTTTCCTCCACAGGCTTGGAGGTGTTTTCTCCAGCTGCCCGGCCTCTCCCCAGTCCCAGTACTCACTCTGATATTGAAGCAAGGCTGGCACTGAGCCTTGGCTCTGTTACAGCCCAGCTGGGTATGGGCAGACCTGGGGCAGCACTGATGTGCCAGCCCCCTGCCTCCTTGGCCCCCTCCAGACTTTGGGCACTGATGAGCTGAGAGGGGAGGCCAAGGGGGAGCTGAGGGCTGCTCAGTGCTGGCTGCAGGCACTCCTTGGCACAAACAGCCTGAGCACCATGAACAGTTTCAGGAGGCAGACTGGCTCTTGGGTGGAAGCCGCACGTTCAAGCAGGGTTGGGGGCAGTGGCTGAAGTTTGGGGGCTGGGCTGCTGGTCTTGCTGACCAGAGTGGGATCTTCTGGTGCTTTTTCTGGGCCCACCCATGGCCACCCATGGAAAAATCAGAGTGCACGTCCTCGCCTCTGAAACCCATAAAAGGCCCGGACCCATTCAGACTAAGAGACAATGGGACGACTTGTCTGCAGAGTATCTACCAGCTCCAGTGTCTTCTCTCTGCTGAGGGCTAAACAGACAATGGCACAACTAGCTGCGAGAAGAGCTACTCACTCCAGGGTCTCCTTTCTGCTAGGAGCTGAACACTCAATGGAATAATTTGCCTGTGGAGAGGAGCTACCCACTCTAAGGTTTCCTCTCTGCTAGAAACTGAACACTCCTCAGGACACTCTGGCTGCAGAAAGGAGCTACCCGCTGTGGGTCTCCTCTGTGCTGCTCTATCCTCAGCAAAACTCCTCTTCTCCTTGTGCACCCTCCACTTCTCTGCATACCTCATTCTTCCTGGTCACAGGACGAGAACTTGTGACCTACTGAATGGCAGGGCTAAAACAGCTAAAACAAACAGGGCTGAAACACGTCCCTTGCTCACCGTGTTGTGGGTGACAAGGAGAGAAGAGCTGCCGCCCTTCTGGGAGTCAGACATAGGAGCTCCCAGAACCACGTCTTTGATACCTTCCTTAGGGCTCTGCGGTTCCTGGTGTCTCTAAGATTTTGGGCCCAACCACATTCCCTGGTGTCTGCCATGAAAGCTGCTTATGGTATGCCTGGTCCAGCTGCAGACTTGTAGGGAGCTAGCACTCATGTTGGCGCCTGGAGCTGCCTGCCCTGCTGCAGCCAGAATACTTGGCTATGTGCAGTGGCCAGACCATATGCTCGCTTATACACACACCCCTCGCTGCCCTGCTTGCCCTTGGCAGGCATGAGATCCAGGCTGGTAGTGTGAACCCAGTCCTGTTTGCCGGGCCAAATGGGACCAAGGGGCCTTCGCAAAACTCGGGCAAAGGCACCACTGGCCACAGGTTTCCAGCCAGAAAAGCAACACCTGAAGTATGCCATAACATAATCTAGAAGATATAACAATTCTAAATGTGTGTGCACCCAATAACAGAGCTTCAAAATGCATTAGTTAAAACGAATAGAACTAATGAGAGAAATCGACACCACCACAATTGATGATATTAAAATCCTCTCAGAACATGACAGAACATGTAAACAACAACAAAAAGAAATCAGTAAGGATATACTAGATCTAAACAACTCTTTGATTTCCTTGACCTAATTAACTTTTATTGAACATTACATATAACAACAGTGGGATGTACATTCTTCTCAAGTGTACAGAGAATATTCACCAAGATAGACCATATGCCTGGTCATAAAATAATTAGCAATACACTTCTAAAGATTGATGTCATACACAATACGTTCTTTGATCAAAACAGAATTTAATTAGAAATCACTACCAGTAAAGTATTTGGAAAAACATCATATTATTTGTAAACAACATACCACTAAATAATCTATAAATCAAAGAAGTAATCACAATGAGAAATTAGAAACTCTTTCAAATGAAATGATCACAAAAACACACATATGAACAATACTGGGATATTGTGAAAATAGTGCTTACAGGGACCTTTATGGTTGTAAATGTCTATATCAGAAAAGGAGAAAAAAATTAAAGCAATGACCTAATTTTAAACTGTAAGAAGAAAAGTAAAGAAGAGCTATGTAACCCAAAGTGAGTGGACAAAAAGAAATGATTCAACAGCAGAAATAAATGAAATAGAAAACAGGCAAACCATAGGAAAAAAATCAAAGCAAAAGTGGAGTCTTCAGAAATATTAATAAATTTGATAAACTCCTAAGAAGGCTAATTAAGAAAAAAGTAAAAACAAAAATTACCATATCAGAAGAAAGTTTGGAATACCACTTCAGATCTTACAGATATGAAAAGGGTAAGATGATGTTACCAACAACTTTAGGCCAATAAATTTGAAAACTAAGATAAAATGAAGGATTATAAAATGGAAAGTAACATGATCATCTTGATAGATACTGAAGAAACGTTTAATAAAATTCAAAACCATGCATGAACAAATTCTCATTGAACTAGGAATGAGTAGGTAGGACATACTCCAACTTTGTAAAGCCATCTGGAAAACCAAGGGCTAACCTTATACTTAATGATAAAAGAATGACTGCATTTCTGGGAATCCAGACACAGATGTCTGTTCTCATTATATCTATTTACATTGTAGTGGAAGCCCTAGCTGCCAGCATAGTAAGGCAAATGGGCAAAAAGCATAAATATTGGAAAGGAAGACATGCAACTCACTATTGTGAGGTGTCCTGATCATCTCTGTAAAGCCTAAGGACTAAAAGCATAATAAGTAGAATTAATAAAATTACAAGGTTTCAGAATATGTGGCTAATATGGAAAAATGGTTATATTTCTATAAACTGGGAATATAAACATTTAAACTTAAATTAATAAATATCATTTATCATAGCAGCAAAACCATAATTATGAATACATTTAAAAACAGAAAAAAATATGCAAGACCCGTACACAGAAACTATAAAACATTACTGATAGAAACATTTAAAAGACATAAATAAATAAGATTTGTACCATAGTCATGAAATGGAAGATTAAATTTGGATATATATATTTTGTGAAATTCCAGTTAGAAATTCCACAAACATTTTTGTAAATCAACAAGCTGATTCACTCAGGGCAGTATTACTATTTTGTATGATACTGTAATGTTGGTTACATGTTATTTTACATTTATCAAAGTCAATAGAACGTACAACACCAAGAGTGAACCTCACATAAACCACGGACTTTGAGTGATGATGCATCAAAGTCAGCTCATCAATTGTAGTAGATGTACCACTCTGTTGTAGAATGTTGGTGGTGGGGGAGGATGTTATAGAGAGGGGAAAAGAACATATGGGAAATTTCTGTTCTGTCTTCTCAATTTTTGCTACGAACCTAAAACTGCTCTAAAAAAATAGAGTCTATTTTTAAAAGAACCTAAAAAATAGACCGCATATTATCTAACAAAGAGTGGGGTGGAGTTGGCAGCATAGTAGGTGGCAGAAATGAACTCTCTGTTAATGTCTTAATCTTACATGTAATTTTCCTTGTCTAACACCCTGTCATCTTAGAAGATGGATATTTTCTGAATTTTACACTGAATCACTTACTATCGTATATGCTTATTAACAATCTGGGTATATGCTTATTAAGAATTTGCAACTCCAACAAAACATTGCACTACTAAAGATATTTAATGCAAGAGAAAATTTTTAAATGCCAATTATGGAGCCACTGAAAAAGAACATATCCTTCCAACAAATGTCTTCATAAAAGGACCTGCCAGACTAGTTACTATCTGACAAAAATTCCAGCATGTTCTAAATAGCTACATGATAATAAGTCTCCAGAAGACTGAGAAATTGAGTCAATCATTCAAATGGTTTGTCTACATGATGCCAAAGTTGGAACTCCTCACTTTTCGTTTGAATGGTTAAAATCATTTAAGGTAATTGCTAACATTTGCACTATGCTTTATAATTTACAAAGTGCTTTACCTCATTTGAGCCTCAGGATAACCCTGTAATATCTAATAATTAAACCAACTCCTCAAGTAAATAAACCAAGGTTTGGAAAGAATAAGTGGGTCTGGCAAATCCAACCTAACATTAGAGGTGGCCTCTGGGAAGACAGGGCCACCATAGATGTAACCCTAAGTCTATGGGCCAAGGTCTGAATTGTTTAGTTTGGCTACCAAAGATTCACTTTCATGTGTTTGTGGCCATGTGCAGGTAGTTTTGGAACAAGGAGGCAGTAGTTAAAACACTTCACATAATTGCTGCTTTTAGGAACTCTGCCCTCCAATCTTCATTGTTTTCAGTAAAAGGAATAATTTCCAAAAGATAATACAGACATCAAAGTACCAAGTGTCTATAAAATGAAGGCTCATTGTGTTCCTGACATTCTGTTTTTCTGTGTTCTGAGTCGGCAGAACAATGATGAAGAGCTTTCTTCCCTCCGTGTGTGCAACATGTTAAAAGGCAGTAATTACCACCAAGGAGGAAAGACGTGCTTGTTTCTGGCATTGTGCCATTATTAATTTGTCCCAGGACATTTTTGTACCAAGTGTTTTACAGTTTTTTTTTTTTTTTTTTTTTTTTTTTGAGGCGGAGTCTCACTCTGTCACCCAGGCTGGAGTTCAATGGCACGATCTTGGCTCACTGCAATCTCCGCCTCCCGGGTTCAAGTGATTCTCCTGCCTCAGCCCCCTGAGTAGCTGGCACTACAGGTGTGTGCCACCACACCAGTCTAATTTTTTGTATTTTTAGTAGAGACGGGGTTTCTCCATGTTAGCAGGATTGGTCTCGGACTCCTGACTTCGTGATCCGCCTGCCTCGGCCTCCCAATGTGCTGGGATTATAGGGGTGAGCCACCGTGCCCGGCCTGCATTTTTTTTTTTAACGTGAATAACCACATCACACAGTTAGCAGTTGTTTTTGTAATACTAAACATCTAATAGAATCTTAGTCCAATATAGGGTTTCATTTCTACGGGTTTCTTTTTTAATATTTTAAATTGTGCTGGTTAAGAGCTCAATCCCTGTAAAAGCCATTCTTATTTTTCACACCAAAATCATGTCACATGTATTAGTGATTTATTATATTCATCTGAATAATCTCATGGTTTGTTGTTTGGTTATTTCTGATAGCAAGAAATACTTTTTTTTTTTTTTTTCCTTCATGTGAGCTCCTTAATGCAAAAAAATTTCTAGGTGTGCATGATTTCAGTTGGGAACAAAAATGATGATGTGGCTGTCATTTAAATCAACTATGTATTAGAAAATTTGATGTCTAAAATGTTTCTCCAAATTATTATAAATTCTTCAGAGATGATTATTTTTCAAATTTGCTCAGAACTCTTTGTAAACAGCTATGTTTCCCTTAATCAAGTTGTTATGGGAGGAATCCGAATAAAGCTTAAGAGATTTTCTTTAACTATTAAATATTTAATTATATTGAACATGGCATTTAGGTATGGATTTTGATGACTTCGAGAGAGCCATTAAAAGGCTGAAACAGCTATAAATTCTATCAAACTATTTACTAATAGGCTCAATAGCATATCAGAGATTTATAGAATTCTCTAGGGGAACAGATCTCAGAAAAAGGATTAACTTTAGTGGATATCTCAAAGCATAAAAACGACTGTTTAGGAAACAATTTTCTACAAGTACCAATACAGAAAGAACTACATCAAATACATACAAATTCACATGAAATAATTTGCATGTGATGATCTTTTTGACATATTAACTTGGCTAGGCCAGTTATTCAATCAAACACTAAGTGAAGTGTTACAATGAAGGTATTTTATAGATGTGATTAAAGTCCATAAGCAGTTAACTTTGAGTGAAAGAGATTATTTTACATAATCTGGATGAGCTTAATTTAATCAATTGAAAGGCAAGGCTGACACCTCTTTAAGAAAATTTCCCAATGAATAGAAGCTTCAGCCAGTGGCTGAGAGTTCAAGTTTGCCCCTTCTGATAGCCTGCCCTATAGATTTCTAACTTGCCCAGCTAGTCCCCATAATCAGATGAGCCAATTCTTTGCAACCAATCTCTTAATATATATTTCCTACTGAATTTACTTCTCTGATCGAACCATGATATGATGCTATAGGACCAAATTCAGTCAAAGTGTAGAATCGTTGGGTTTAAAATTTGTTCTCCTGAGCTGTAGAACTATGGGGCATTTTTATCTTCTGAAAAGCTTATGTATTATTTGTATGTTACTTCAAGTAACGTGGAATAATAAGGTTATTGAATCTATGGTGGGAAGACAAGGAAAGCAATGACCATCTATTTGTTCCATGACACAATGGACAGGGAAAAATATACAATTTCATTTTGAGAGTGTTTCAGATCAAACAGCATCATTCTTATAGAATAACATCTTGGTTAAGAAGAGGAAATGACTAAAACAATCTAGAAAATAGTTAAGGATGTGTGGATAGTCCTTGATAGAGGAAGAATTCAAAACAGCTTAGTAAAAGTACTTAGGAGGGTCAAGAGGAAAAAGATGGTATGGGCAGAGGAAAACCGAACTTGAAAATAGAGAGTTGTGTGGACATTAGCGACTTCCGATGCATGTACTATGTCATTAAAAAGGATGAGAGGCAGTCAATGGAAAGGTATACAGAGAATTTTAACTAAGTGGTTTGAAATGAAACTAAGTATGTTTATCAAAAAGTCATCAAACTTCAGTTGAAAATTGTGTTAAAAATGCAGTTTCTTGTGCCCTGCCTTCAGAAATTCTGCTTCAATATGCCTGGAGTAGGTCCCATACTTTAGGATAAGACCAAAAAATATGTTTTTGGTCTTATTCTAAACTGCCCTGTCTACCCATTTTGACTATGAATGGCTGCAATAAACAAAAGAGCTATAGAATGAAGAAAACCCCTAATGATGTGACATAATGATTTTACCTATCCAAAAATTTAAAATAGCATGACATGTGAGAGTCAGAATAAAAAGAATACGTTTTCAAATCATGTTGGTTTTTCTGAATTGTCTTTGAATGACTAGTAGGCACAAAGTCAAATAAAATGCCAAGGTAGGTTAGGCTATGAAGTCATCGCTAATCCATCCATATCAGGTTAGTGTGCATTATCATAGCATCAGGTAAAGCTAGGACTACGTTAAGACAAGTATTAAAGACTCCTCCATTGAACCGAGAAAAAATAAAATAAAAAAATAAATCCTTAAAATTTTTATAGTCATCTCTGTTGTAACAAAGTTATATGGAAAGGTATAGAATAGATAAATCCCACACACAGATCTAAAAAAGTATTATGCCACCAGCAAATACAGAGCTCAGGTTGAGTAACGATTACAAAAAAAAATCATCAGTACTTTTCTTGTTAGAAAAAATTCTTTGTTTTTAGCGAAGGATAATAAAAATCAGCACCAATAATGAAATATTTAACAGAACAATTCTGAAATGCATAGCAACGGACTTGGTGACTCTATGCTTATATATTTTATATTGTTTTCACAGAAAGGTAAACATTTTTTAAATTCTCCTTGTACTTTTTAGCTAATTCAAAATGAATACATGGACATTTTCCACAGCAGGCATATTAATTTAACACTAAACAAAGTTTTTGGCATAGTAAGTTGAAAGCAGTAATATTGGTTAGGGTAGAAAACACATATATTGGTATCTGATAGATTTCCCAGACACAGGTGCATACTTTTAAATGCTTCATTTGATTGGCAAGGACTGTCATAAACCTTCTTAATTTCATCCAATTTGCTTTAGGGTCATAAGCTACCTCACAGTTCCCTCACCCTCCTTCATTGTTTCTCCTGATACTCTCTCAAGGTTCACCGTGGAATACTTTCCAATTTTCTCCTCTTAAAGACAGGGCTCACTCTGTTGCTCAGGCTGGAGTGTAGTTACATAATTACAGCTCATTGCACCTGGAACTCTTGTGTTCAAGTAATCCTCCCACCTTAGCCTCCCTAGTAGCTAGGACTACTGGCACACACCACCATGCCCTGCTATTTTTTTTTTTCTTTCTTCATATTTTTTTTTTTATTTTTTGTAGAGACAGGGTCTTACTATGTTGCCTAGGCTGGTCTCTAACTCCTAGCCTCAAGTAATCCTTCTAACTTGGCCTCCCAAAGTACTGGAAATACAGGTAGGAGCCCCCAGTTTTTGTTTGTTTGTTTGTTTTGTTTTTTTGTTTTTGTTTTTTTTCTGAGCTGCTACTGTTCCTCTTTTGGGTAACAAGCAAATTCTTTATATTATAATATACTAAGATTTATTTTGTCTTCTAACAAAATTATAATCAAAGGGGAGATGTTAGTCATTTCCATTTCCATATGCTTCCCCTAAATTATTTCATGTTGGTATTATTTCTGTATCATATCTAAAACTGTCATTCTAAGAACTCCCATAACCTAATTCCAAAAAGGAGACTCAATAAACAAAAAGATGAGTTTAACCATAAAAAGAAGAAGCTGCAAAACTGGGCTATCATTAAGAGCTTTCACTTATTGTGAATAAATAAAAAGTATATTTGTACACACAAAATGCTATTTCATGAAGTATTTGAAGGGAGAGGACTTCTACTTTCTTCAATTTTCTGAAATAACTTCAAAGGAATTGTTCTTATTAAATAATCATACATATTAGACATTTTGATTCGTTAGAACAGCAATTAGTATAGAAAGAGAAAGACACTAGACACAATCTTTCACTGTTCATTATATAAGTTCATCTTTCTTTCTGCATACAAGAAATTCTTTGTATCAGAATTTATTTCTATGGTTTGGTGGGAGACGGTTTTCTGTTTAAGTCCCTAGGGCTTTGTAGCTTACACACAGTACTTCTGTGACATCTCTAATTTGTAGAATTCACCAAAGAATCAGAACTCATAATCTTAAACTGCATTAGGTGAAAATTGAAAATATTTTGTTTTTAATACAGTTATAATGAAATTAAGTTACTTGCACAAAACTGTACGATAATGATATATCTGAGAGTTTCATAATATGAAAGAGTTCAAGTTGAAGACATTAACTATAGTAGCATTGTTATGACTTTCATTGTCTAGAGCCAAAGTGTCTAGAAATAGTACTAACATAGATATGTTTTACATTTAAATCATTATATTGGAAGCTAATAAAAATAAACAGAGAGTAAATGATGTATTTCAAGGTAGGAAAATTAGTAAGTCATAAATTTTAATATGAAGAAAATGTTTCCATTTGTTCTTCCAACCAATGATAGAAATAGATGTACGTTGTGTGATAATTAATTCAATTTTCTACTGATTAATTCTCTTGTCACTAGTCTACTGTTCCATTCATTAGAACCCATGGTTAACAGTTGCTGGAAAAAAAATGCAAGATGATTATGTAAGTCTGTATTTAACAAAGATTTGGTTTAGGTTTGTCCATTCCCTTTGATTCTGGGACTAAATAAGATATTTTGTTGATCTTGGGTGTTTTTCAAAATTAGGGGAACATCTCTTTAGTCTTGAAAGTTAAAACACAGACCTGTACAAGTTGTTTCTTCCCCCAGAATTAAATCAATCAATTATGAAAATCAGTGCTTTTATAGTGAATCCATTAGCCTAATTTTATAACTTCTCTCTGCTCCCTGGGAGGGCAGTCAGAGAGTACAGATAGTGAGGGATACTTAGTGCTGTACTAAGATACCAGCTGTATCTTCACCAAGATATTAAGGAACTGTACAGTGCCAAATGACTTAGGAGGCCCAGAATGACACAAACATTACATTTTGTTGCGAGAAGGAGTCAGACAGACAAAAACATAAAGAGGTGTCCAGAAATAATGAATGTATTAGAAAGGCTTTTAAGACTAAGGGAAATGTAGGGAAACAGTTACAAAATGGTTTGGGAGCCCTTGAGATCTTCAAGGTTCCCAGGTAGAGATAACATCTAGTTTGCAGAAAGGCTGATAGTGAAAAGGAGAAGATGAACACAGAAGATGAAGAGAACCAAACATTTTGAGACCAGAATGTTTGGCATATCCCTGAAGTAGCAGTTAAGTTTGATAAGTTAGATTCCTTTTAAAATTTATAATAAAAGTGTCTTCTTTGCATAATTTGAACATTAAAAGATAAGAGACAATGACTTTTCATCATTCTGTGAGCATCTGGCCATTTCTTACTGTCTGCTGAGCTCTTTCTTTTCTTGTTTTGATGATCTGTCAGGATACATATTAGGCCAAAGTACAAATAAAGTCATTATCAATCTGTATGTGTGCTGGCAGATGTCTCTATTCATCACTATTTCTGTAGTTCTAAATGATAATCAAAAATGCATTTTTAAAAATCATCTTCTGTAACAAAGGTAGCAGTGTAAAATTTCAATCTCAAAAAAGTAACAGTATTTTCTAATGAGATTCATGAAATCAGCAGATAAAAAATCTACCACATTCTGATATTTTATAGTTATATGAGAAAACTTGCAGGGCATGAGATTTCCTAGATGAAACCCAGCATTTCAGTTAATTAGGAGGGATATAAAATGTACCCTTGAAAACTATCAAAGGATGTTACATCAATAATAGTTACCGAAGAAAAGAGTGTTTTTTTCTCTTTTAGAAAAATATTCCAATAAACATTAACATGAAAATTACTGATTATCCACTATTACTAAATAAAAACATGTATCTTGAGAAAATAATGAGGCTATGTCATGTATGAAACATATACTCAAGGATTAAGTTTTCAAATGTAATTAACATGCTCAATACAGAGACTAGACTCTAATACTTTACTCACAGACTGATCATGATTTTGAAACTTGTTCAACATAAATTATAATTTACATTGCTATACTTTTATTAGTAATAGAAATGTAATATAAACAAAATAGACAAGCACTAAATTAGTAACAACCAACATTATTTGTATGCATGTGTAATGCCTATTTATTTCTAAATTTATGCCTTGCTTATAACAGCAATTTCCGATATCTTTATTTTCTCCTTCAACTATTATATTCAGCCTATTTTATATTGAGACCTCCAAAAACAGGATCTCTGATTGCTTAACCCCAATGCAATATGAATATTCCTACTTTCACACATCCATAAACAGCCATAATTCTCAAATTACATTTTTTAAAAGTAGACAAAACTCCTGGATAAGTAGCCTAGCACTAAAATAAAATAATAATTAATTCTTCATCTCACACAAATACGTCTTTCACATATGTAACATTTTGATTTCAGTATACTTAGGCTTCAGGGCTAGTTTTAATACATGGCACAAAATCTACTAATAACTATAGTTTGAAAACAATAGGAACATAGGACATATTTTCAGACTTCCCATCTGGAAGTCTGTATGTATTTGTCTATATGTATGTATTTGCCTATATGTATTTGTCTGATCTACATTTTCCCAATATTTTAAGTTACAACAATACCTGGCATGGATGCCCAATATCAATGTTTACTAAATAAAATACACTTACCATTTGGCACCTTAAGTATTTTCTCAATCAGGTGTATTAGTTTCAAGTCAAACATTAATATATGGGTATAGACAGGTATACTCTTAAAAAGTTCAGGGTAGTTTATTGGCTGCTTTTCAAATAAAACTACCTGGTACTGAATTGAAATTTCCCAAATAAAAATATAAGTAAAATTTAATTTCATTAAGTCACTTGGATAACAGCATTAAAAAAATCAATCCAATACAACAAATTATTTTGCTGTGTTTAAAATATTTTACTAATAATTTCAAAGAATACAGAGTTGAATAAGACAAACTCTTTGTCTATGGTACAATATAGTAACAATTATGGATTATTCATAATGACCTGTTTTTAAAAATATTTGTAATTATCAAGCAATTCATTATTATAATGCTTAATTAGTGATATGGTTTGGCTATATCCCTACAAAATCTCATCTTGAGTTGTAGCTCCCATAATTCCCACATGTTGTGGGAGGGACCCAGTGGGAGGTAACTGAATCATGGGAACAGGTTTTTCTCATGATAGTGAATGAGTCTCATGAGATATGATGGTTTTATAAAGGGGAGTTCCCCTGCACATGCTCTCTTGCCTGCTGCCATGTAAGACATGCCTTTGCTTCTCCTTTGCCTTCCACCATGATTGTGAGGTCTTCCTAGCCATGTGAAACTGTCAGACAATTAAACCTCTTTCCTTTATAAATTACCCACTCTCAGGTATGTCTTTATTAGAGAACAGATTAATACAGTAAATTGGTACTGGAAGGGTGCGGTGCTGCTCTAAAAATACCTGAAAATGTGGAAGTGACTTTGGAACTGGTTAACAGGAAGAGGCTGGAACAGTCTAAAGGGCTCAGAAGAAGATAGAAAGATGTGGGAAAGTTTGGAGGTTCCTGGAAACTTGTTGAATAGCTTTGACCAAAATGCTGATAGTGATATGGACAATAAAGTCCAGGCTGAGGTGGTCTCAGAAGGAGATGAGAAACTTGTTGGGAGCTGGAGCAAAGGTCACACTTTCTATGTTTTAGTAAAAAGACTGGCAACATTTTGCCCACATCCTAGAGATTTGTGGGACTTTGAACTTGAGAGAGATGATTTAGGGTATCTCTGGCAGAAGAAATTTATAAGCAGCAAAGCATTCAAGAGGTGACTTTCATTCTGTTACAAGCATTCCGTTTCATTTATTCACAGAGATATGGTTTGGAATTGGAACTTATGTTTAAAAGGGAAGCAGAACATAAAAGTTCAGAAAATTTGCAGCCTGATGATGTGGTAACAAAGGAAAACCCATTTTCTGAGGAGATATTTAAGCCAGCCTAGAAATTTGCAAAAGTAGTGAGGGGCCAAATGTTAATCACCAAGACAATAAGGAAAATGTCTCCAAGGCATGTCATAGGTCTTCATGGAATCCCCTCCCATTACAGGCCCAGAGCCCTAGGAGGAAAAAAGATGGCTTCCTGGGCCACACTCAGGGCCTTCCTGCTTTATGCAGTCTTGGGACTTGGCGCCCTGCACCACAGCCATTGCTAAAAAGGCCCCAAGGTGCAGCTCGGGCCATGGTTTCAGAGGATGCAAGCCCCAAACCTTGGCAGATTCCATACGATGTTGAGCCTGCAGGTACACAGAAATCAAGAACTGAGGTTTGGGAATCTCTGCCTAGATTTCAGAGGATGTAAAGAAATGCCTGGATGTACAGGCTGAGGTGTGCTGCAGGGGCAGAACCTTCATGGAGAACTTCTGCTACGGCAGTGTGGAAGGGAACGGCAGGGTCAAAGCCCCCACACAGAGTCCCCACTGAGACACTGCCTAGTGGAGCTGTGAGAAGAGGGCCACCATCCTCCAAACCCCACAATGGTAGATCCACCAACTGTTTGTACCATGCACCTGGAAAAGCCACAAGCATTCAACATCAGTCCATAAAAGCAGCCAGGAGGGAGGCTGTACCAGTGAAGCCACAGGGGCAGTGCTTTCAAAGGCCATGGGAGCCCACCTCTTGGAAGTAACTAACTTTCTTTTGATTTTACAGGCTCATAGGTCGATGAGACTTTGGACTGTTGACTTCTGATTTAATGCTGAAACTAGTTAAGACTTTGGGGACTGCTGGGAAGGTATGATTGATTTTGAAATGTGAGGACATGAGATTTGGGAGGGGCCAGGGGTGGAATGATATGGTTTGGCTATGTCCCCACCCAAACCTCATCTTGAATTGTAGCTCCCATAATTCTCAGGTGTCATGGGAGGGACCTGGTGGGAGGTAATTGAATCATAGGGGTGGGTTTTTTCCCATGCTGTTCTCATGGTAGTGAATAAGTCTCAGCACACTCTCTTGCCTGCTGCTATGTAAGATATGACTTTGCTCCTCCTTTGCCTTCCACCATGATTGTGAGTCTTCCCAGCCATGTGGAATTGTAAGGATAGTAAACCTCTTTCCTTGTTAAATTACCCAGTCTCAGGTAAGTCTTTATTGGCAGCATGAGAATACAATTAGGTATTTATATCTGTATCTTAGCTCTATCTATCTATCTATCTGGATACATACACACACACAGTAGATATCTATTTGCCTACATGCCTACCTATCTACCTATAATCTATTTACCCATGAAAGGAGAAAAATTCACCTGAAAATAAAATGTCACACAGAGAGTGGGAAATTTATTCAGAATCTGTGGCTCTCAGTACTATGCAATATCTAAATCTCTTGCTCCTCTAAATCAAGTAATCTGTCAAGTTCTGACAGAAAATAAAACTTCAGTTACTGCCAAAATTAGACATAGTTAATTATTAAAAATGACAACCAACATCTTCAAGTGTCATCCATTATTTAAGAAGGTTTGCAATCAAGGAGTACTTTGATTCTAATAGAAAGCTTCTTTGATGTTTGCACATTGCTTCACAGGAAAAGAAACCAACATAACAGTCACAGTTACAATTCCCCTCAGAAAGTAATTCTGTGGATAAAAGACCCAATATCCAGTGCCTACCCATGGGTAATGGGTGAAATGGAGCAGATGCGCCTTGAGTGCCTACTGCTCTCCCAGCGGTCCCTCTGCTGTCTGCTCACTTCCTTTCTGCTTCCTCTCCCCTCCCTTTCCTCTCAACTGTAATTTTGTAA
Source organism: Chlorocebus sabaeus (assembly GCF_047675955.1). NCBI lineage: Eukaryota > Metazoa > Chordata > Mammalia > Primates > Cercopithecidae > Chlorocebus > Chlorocebus sabaeus. The sequence continues at coordinate 48,371,158 of NC_132916.1, read as the reverse complement.
CTTCTCTGGTTCTTGATTTAAACTTTAATTAACAAAGTAATTAGAAATGCATAGAGCTTTACATTTCTATCAATTGTTTACATTATTTGATGCTACAACATGAAACAGGTGCTATATAACACTTTAAGACATTAACAGACTTGTGCAAAGTCATTGCATTTGAGATCACTTCTTTCTGATTGCAGATCCCTCACTACTTACATATAGAATAGCTGAAGAACATGTCTAGTGTTAAATGAGACAATAAAGGTCTGCAAAGCCTGTACTGAAAAACTCTTCCCCAATCACCTTCTGATGCCTCCAGCTCTGTGAGCCATAGGTCTTCACTGAGGAGAACTTAGAGCTAATAAATTTTCCACTAAGATCTAATAATTTGGTAGGAAATATATATATCCCTACAGGTTAGTATCTTAATTCCTCTTACTGATTTCAAATTCCTTGATTATCTTTATATTTGCAAGTTAACAATGTTAAGGTCTTTGCTAATTTTAATCAAGTTGTAGTACCTGTAGTGTACAGCACCTGTGTTGGGTCAATAATTACCAAATTCACTGTACTCCATGACCAACATCTGAAACAAATACACATTCTCTCATTAAGGATGATACCATATCTGGAACACATTTAGAGGTCTTGATTTTATACTCTTTCAAAGTCTGAATTCACTGTTTCTATTCTAATCAGAGTTGAATCTCTTCTTTTTTGAGCACATTGTGCTCAGAGTATTTCCTGAATCAAAACTGGACAATCAAGTGGAAAGCATAGAGCCTAGAGCAAACATGCCCAGGTATGAATACTGACTTTCTAAAAGAATAGCTCTGTCACCTTGAGAAAGTTATTTAAACCACATTATCCTTAGTTTCCTCATGCATCACATGTGGCTATTTAATATTATCTGCATAGCCTAATTAGGATGATGTGATCATTAAAAAGTTAATGTATGTCAGCTGGCGTGGTGACTCATGCCTGTAATCCCAGCACTTTGAGAGGCTGAGGCAGGTGGATCACGAGGTCAGGAGATCAAGACCATCCTGGCTAACACGGTGAAACCCCATCTCTACTAAAAATACAAAAAATTAGCTGGGTGTGGTGGCGGGCGCCTGTAGTCCCAGCTACTCGGGAGGCTGAGGCAGGAGAACGGTGTGAACCCAGGAGGCAGAGATTGTAGTAGGCCGGGATTGTGCCACTGCACTCCAGGCTGGGTGACAGAGCAAGACTCCGTCTTAATAATGATGATGATGATAATAATAATAATAATAATAATAATGTTAATATACGTCTAAATCCATTTGGCTGCTGTAACAAAATACTAGAAACTGGGGTGGAGGGAGTGCTGATAAACAACAGAAATGTATTTCTCAACGGTTCTGGAGGCTGGAAAGTGTAAGATAAAAGTACCGGAAAATTTGGAGTCTATTGAAGCCCCCTTCTTCCTGTTTCTTACATGGCTCCTTCTTGCTGCATCTTCACATGGTAAAATGGATGAACATAAATTCCGTTGGGCCTCTTTTATAAAGGAATTAATCTAATTTTGAGAGCTTCCTCCTTTATGACCTAATCACTTCCCAAATGGCCCCAGTTCCTTGGAGGTTAGGATTTCAACATACAGATCTTGGGGGGAAAAAACTTTCAACCATAACAATGTATGTAAAAGACAACCATATCAGCTATGCAGAGATTTCTGAATAAGGATTAAGTTTTTTGTATTTCCTATTTTCCCAAGATAACTGCAATAATGTTATGGCCTGGTAATAGGCTGATGCCATAACTATGTTTTAATGAAGGGTTCTGAAAGTCAATACCTGGGCCACAAAAAAGGATTCCACTGGTAGTCATTTACAGAAATGTCACAGGATTATACCAGAAGTTTAAAACAAATCATGCTGAGTAAGAAGCTGCCATCCTCCAAAGTCAGAATTGTCTATGTCATACACAAGTCTCTGTTTTCCCCTTTTAAAGTGATATCTAAACTGTGCATGTGAAATAAAATTCCCAATTCTTTGGACTACTCATATTGAATACTTTTTTATTTTCTCCAAGTATCAAAAATTGTTTTTTATATAAATGTGACTCCTAACTTGAAACTGGTAATTGATATAAAATACTTTTGCATTTTGGATTTCAAGGGTTTGCCAAATTTTCAAAAAAATATTTGGTAGATTAACCTAATATTACTCATTTTTTATTATATCTACATGGGACTTTCAAAGTAGGACATGTAGTCTGAAAGAATAAAATGAAAGATAAAAAAAATTATGTCACAGAAGTTTAAAACTATATGGAAAGGCATTTTTTAAACCCAAAAGATAAGCTATATCAGGAAAGACTTTTGCAAAGACATAAGACAGATAAAAGTTAATAGTCAATAAAAAACTTGCATATTAAAAGACAAACATGAAAATAAAAATTGGCAAATGTTTGAGATGTTTAGTAAAGAATACATATAAGAAACATAAAAGATATTCAACCTCACCAATAATCAAAAGGATTCCAGTTAAATTAATAATGCTATATCATTTTTCTTCTATCATATCTAGCAGTGCAGACATATTGTTTTGCTGTTAAATTACATATTAACATGTCAGGAATCTGTATGTTTATCCTTGCCTTCTATAAATCTACTATTTACTTTTTGTAAATCTAGAATAAGGAAGAAAAAATGCTTCAGTTAAAAATGCAATTTATAAATATTACGTTTATCCCCTAAGATTAGGAACATAATGGATATCTATTTTCACCACTGTTATTCAACATTATACTGGAAGTTTTAGCCAAAGCAATTGGGCAAGAAAAAGCAATTTGGAAAGGTGAAGTAAAACACTCTCTTATATTAGAAGACATGATCTTATATATAGAAAATCCCAAAGAATTCACAATATAACCAGTAGAGCTAGTTATTAGAGACTAGCTAGTCCTGGAACCAAACTAAGGCATACTTTTTAAAATCATACTTCATAGATAATGGTTTTTTTTTTGTTGTTGTTGTTGTTGTTTGTTTTTTTTGTTTTTTTTACAAATTGAAGGTCTGTAGTAACCATGAATTCAACAAGCTTATTACAGTCATTTTCCCAATAGCATGTACTCACTTTGTGTCTCTGTCGGCATCTTTTTTACAATAAAGTACTGTAAATTAAAGTATCCACTTTTTTAGACATAATGCTATTGCATAATTAATAGACTACAGTATAGTGTAAATATAACCTTTATATGTACTGGGAAACCAAAAGATTTGTGTGACTCACTTTATTGCAATATCCCCTTTATTGTAATAGTCTGGAACCTAACCTACAATATCTCTGGGGTACATTTGCATAAACTAGAGAATTATTCGTGAGAGGCAGCATGAAACAGTAGTGTCAGTACTTAAAAAAATGTAAAAAGCAGACTACAATACAAAAGAGTGAGGAGGAAAGAGAAAAAAGGGCAAGAGAGAGATGTACATGCACAAACTTTGGAGAAAACAGTTTTTGTAGAGCAACAAGTTTATTTAGCAGACTGTAGATTGGAAAATAATGTTGAAAACCCAATGAGGCTACATTAAAAAAAATCTGAATTGATAAACTAAATACTTTGGAGTTCATCCTGTAAACAGAAGGGAAAGAGTAAAAGGTTGGCATATAGGGAAAATTATATTAGTAACTTTCCATCGTATAAAAATAATGATATAAAAACAAGATACGTATCTTGGGTAGTCATTGAAATTTGTAAACCAATCAGATCTTAACATATAAGCAATTTTCATTTTTTCCATTAGGTACAGGCAGAGGCAGTGTAGATATTATGTGGAATTCATATCATAAATTTTAAGCTCTCGTTTTAACTTTTAAATGATTAGGAAGTTTGACTATTTAAATTTATGCCAAGTGAAGTAGGCAAATCTTTGCTGAAATATTATCTTAACTATCTTAATATTGACTTCAGCTATTTGACTGTCCTGGCCTGAAGCATAATATTGTTCTTTTTTTCCCTGCAAATAGTAATGCCTTCATACAGATGTACAGCCTAGTATGTAGTCTGTGTGAGTGTAGATCTGTCACTCAGGGTGAACTGCAAGTTTCTACAAGCACTTCACAGCTGTCTATGCAATGAGAGCCACACGATTCCTGCTTCTTAATAGAAGTAAAGTGCAAAGAAAATCAATAGTGTTAATAACATTCAGCACTCACCTTTTAATAACCCAAGTTACAATGGTGCTTAAAAACACACTTTCTGTTTATTATTACAACTGAAAATTGCCTTATTTTAATAAGGTAGATACGGGTATTCACAAAGTAAAAGAAGAATTGTTCTGTGAATTAAAATTTTTATTGAAATCCTCAGATAATTTCAAATTCACATATAGATGGCTTTTACTAAAGTGGTAACATTTAAGTGGTCAAAAAGGAGGTAAAGGGAAAATCTTTCAGAGATTTAAGTCAACTGCAAAGGCCTTTTCGAAGAGACTGACCAAAGTGTCACCAAACTAATTTTTCCTTCCTCCTGGACACCAAGGTTGCCTACATTTCCCTGCTTTTCTTTCATTAGTTGGTTTGGTCATATGACTACATTCTGGCCAATCAAATATGGGCAGAAGTGGTGCTTGCTTTTAGGCCTGACCCTTAATAATCTCTTGATGCAACCCTGCCCTCACTCTCTTTGACCATTCCCTAGTTGAATGAATAGGAGTGCTAGGAATTAGAAAAGGGCGGAGTTGGATAGGGTAAGGAGGCTGAATCCCAGAACAACTCTGTAGAACTGAGTACTACCCCTGCATCGATTTAACAAGAAATAAGCTTTCATTGTGCTAAATTACTAAAATTATGAGTTTTTTTCATCGGAGTTAGGCAATCTGCACGGTAGAGATTGTGACCTTTTTATCTTTGTTTTCCCTAAATCCAAAAGTGTGCCTTTTATTTAAGGAGACACTTGAGAAAGTTTGGTTTAGAATGATTAACAGGTAAAGTTGAAAGGTGCTTTTAGTGTGAAGTTTGAATGGACAACTTACGAATTTTCTTCCAAATTCAGGATTCTGTGACATTCCATGAATTTTGAATTCTAACTACTGCTGTTTGGTGGGAGTTCTCTTAGGTGAGTTTCATTTTATTATTTACTGTATGTATCACCTTTCTCATATACAATGTTTCTTTAAATTCTATAAACCTCACAATTTCCCTGTTTAATACAGAATATTGACTGCAATGATATCAGATTTTAAAATAAGAAATGAATACTTCAACATAATATCCCTCTTGCCTCAAAATGGCCAGATAAACAAAATCCCTATTGAATTCTATAAATGAATATAAACAGTATCCTTCAGCATGAGAAGTTTAATCCTTAATTTTTCAAAATACCTATCAGCTTAGAAATCAATTATCAAAATTATCAATCATCAAAACATTACTCTGAGAAGTTTGAAGAAACGAGGAACAAGAACCATCCACTAAGTATCAATCTTGCTCTACTCTATTGCACAAATCTGAAAAAACTTTCAAAAAGGAGGATGATTATATAATAAAGAAGAGGGATATTCAAATTATTTCAATTTCTCCTTACTTTCAAGAGAAAACAAGACAAAACAATATTTGATATAGCTATCATAAAGTCAGCATCAAATTTAGTTTTTAAGTATAATTGTAGAAATAATTGGATTTGGAGCTGCTTTAGCAAGATGTAACAACACCACCACCCCTTTTTTACTCTACAGTTTCTTCAAAGGGCCTAGTAATATTATGCAAAGAATCAGCTTGGCATTTTGTAGGCACTTTCTTGTTGCTTCTTTAAGTCTCAATCTTTGATGAAATTGAGTCTTTGTGAAAGGGAAGTTTTTGAGGTAGGAACAGGCATCTCAGTTCATTACTGAAATTAGAATATAAGCTGAAAGTTGTTAGAGACTGGAAGACAGAAACATTTCCAATAAAACTCCCCACCTTGTACTAAAAGTAATATACGCCAAAATGAATGTGTAGAACAGACTAGTGTTATGAAATATTAAGAATCAACCCAATCATTTTGAATTCATATCTAAAGACTAGTCATGGTACTTTTATAAGAGCAAGAGAAATTCTGATTCTATCATTATTCTTAATACAATTGTATATGCATTTTATATCATGCAATTAGATAATTTGAAATATTTCATTATTCAGGAGTAGATTATCATCAATTTAAACTGGGAGAGTTTTAGAGGAGACTTCAGATAATCCCCAATCATATTCTACTTTAGTTGTAAAATCAGCTATGGTTTGAATTAATGCGATTCTCACTAAATTGCTTAAATGGAAAGCTTTGAGTGTATATGAGGCAATTCCAAAGGCATGTGTAGAAGAAGAAATCCTGCTCATGTGGTACAGGATAAGGAATCAAAGATACAGCCAAACTCTGCTTTGTGTGAACTATTCCCACACTACATATTAAATGATAGAAACGGATTTTTGAATATTAATGTAAAGATGTTTATAAGTTGCTTGAACTCTAGCAGATGAGTGCAACAGAATGCTGTAGCCATTTGAGATATGAAATATCTCAAAGTAAAAAAACCTGGACTGAATTTAAGGTGAATTTAATGTAGTAAAACAAAAACAAGTAATGGTTCCATAAGTTTATACAGATTCTAACAGGCTTTGGAACTTTTTTACTTCCTCCCACAAGAATATATACAATTTATATTGCAACCAGGACATTCTACTTACTCTATCCCTGTGTTCTATTCAATTCTATTTCATTCCATTCCATTTCACCTGAGAAAATTCTGGTTTTGATATATCAAATTTACTTCAAAAGCCAGTCATGTATTCCATAAAAGAGTTTTTTAAAAACCTACAAATTATCCAAAGAAGAATTAAAAAGTTAAAATATTCAAATATGTTTCCAAAATGCAAAAAACTTGTTCCACTTCGCTATCATTAAAAAAATTGGGGGCCGGGCCCCGTGGCTCACGCCTGTAATCCCAGCACTTTGGGAAGCCGAGGCGGACGCACGAGGTCAGACCATTCTGGCTAACACGATGAAATCCCGTCTCTACAAAAAATACAAAAAAATTAGCCGGGCGTGGCAGCATGTGCCTGTAGTACCAGTTACTTGGGAGGCTGAGGCAGGAAAATTGCTTGAACCCAGGAGGCAGAGCTTGCAGCGAGCTGAGATCCAGCCACTGCACTCCAGCCTGGGTGACAGAGCGAGACGCCATCTAAAAAAAAAAAAAAAAAAGAAAAGAAAGAAAAGAAAAAAATGGGTCGCGAGCGGTGCCTCACGCCTGCAATCCTAGCACTTCGGTAGGCCAAGGCAGGAGGATTGCCTGAGGTCAGGAGTTCGAGACCAGCCTGGGTAACATGGTGAAACCCCATCTCTACTGAAATACAAAAAATTAGCCGGGCATGGCAGCATGTGCCTGTAGTCCCAGTTACTCGGGAGGCTGAGGCAGGAGAATGGCCTGAACCCGGGAGGCGGAGCTTGCAGTGAGCCGAGATGGTGCCACTGCACTCCAGCCTGGGCTACAGAGCCAGACTCTGTCTCAAAAAAACCCCAAATAAATACAATTGGCCCTCTCTTAGGAAAACTTAAAATTGTTTTATGATTGGTAATATCACAAAATCTTGGTTTTCTAATTGCTTTAAGAATCTATCATAGGAGGAAAAATTATTACAGATTGTGTCCCAGTAAACTGTAGAAATGAATTCTCTAACTTATAACTTTTATTCTTATGTCAAATCTTGCTGTTTCACTTCAAATTACCATGGCCAAAATGAAGAGATGAAAATCTCTAGGTCCTAAAATTTAAAATTTAGAAAGATATGCTAGAGAGCAGAATACAGGGGAAAATGTTGTCTTTCTGCCAACAGAATTTAGCTCCCAAAACAAAACAAACAAACAAACAAACAAACAAAAATGTTCCTTAAGAATATGGCTGCAAAAAAGCATAATACTTCATGACAAGGATGAGGCTATAGAAACTGTGATAAAATTTACATTTAGTGGAAAATTGAGAGTTAGGTGTTAGTCTTCACTTTATTTTTTTTAACCTCTTTTCCACACATCTCAAATGAAATTTTCTTTAAAAAAACTTTCACAATTATGAAAATTTGTTTTTTAAAGATAGTGACAAATGTTCTAAAGAAATCACGGTAAATTTTCTTTAAGGAGCATTTTACCAGAGTGAAAAGATAAGCTTTGAATTGGGGAAAAAACATACAAAGAACTAAGGAGTCAAATGTGATAAATTTTGTCAGAAAATTATCAGTTTATGGAAAGAGACCACAGATTTGACTGGACTATCTAGTCAGTTTAGCTAAATATAAACACCCTAGGAATCACCTGAATGTTTATTAGGAACATCCATGGAATAAAACACATATTAGTATCTTTGCTATTTATACTTTTGTATTCTAAATGTATATATTGCACATAAAATATGGCTTCGCTGAGGTCAAATTCACTGTATTTACAGAAAATATCAAAGGATTTTGCGGAATCCAAGAAGCCACTATCTCCTTATTTAAGAAAAAGTCAGTTACTATGTGGGAAGAAATGATACAGATAAATGTTCTGTAATGAGTTACACTTTCATTGTCCAACTCTAGCCATTAAATTTAATGATTTTGTCTTGACATTCTTTTGCCATACATCAGAGATACTTCTCCCTGCATACTTTCTACTTAGCAGAGAGAAATTCACGTTAGGCTAAATAGAAAAAAACTATCTACGGAAATGGCATAGTGCTCCCTTATATTCACCCAGCAATTATCTCTGGAATACCTACAATATGCCAAGTTCACTGTTCAGTACACTGTTCCCAGTGTACTAGAAAAATAAACAAGGGAACACTTAAATAACACCAAGCAATGTTGTGAAGGAAAAATAAAGCAGTGGAAAAAGAGTGCAAAGAGGAGTACAAAATATTACACAATAATGCAGGGAAAGGTGATATCTGAGCTGAGATCTGAATGAAATAAGGAAGCATCTCTGGTGAGGATCTGCAGGAACAGAGATTCAGCAAGAAGAAAAGAAGGCTGAACTCAGAAAATGGTTCGCATCCCCATTCTTCTAGAAGTCCTTCCTCACTTCAGCCCCTAAATGATGTGGCTACTGTGGGGAAGGAAACACTCTTAATAAAATCCCCAAAGTTCTTTAACTCAATCTATTTAATTGCAGTACTTAGGCCTCTCCCCAAGCTGATCATTTTAAGGCAGAGCATTTGACCCAAAATGGACCAATGAGGCTCTTTCTCTGCAATTTTTGAATATGTGAGTCTGGGGTGAAAGTCAGTTCCACCCCAATGGTGAAGATGCAGAATGTAAAACCAGGAAGCAAACAGAGAGATAAGATTTTCCACCTAAGAAGATTTCCATTCTAAGTGCATGGAGGTAAGATTTTCCATTCTAAGTGCATGGAGAAAAAAAACCATATGCACTTGGAATAAGCATGGCTCAGAAAGGAAAGGAGCAACGCAGGCCAATGAGAGGGTCTCAGTAGAATTCAAGACTGGTTGCTTGGTGAGGTGCTTAATTATTTCCTTAAGTTAACTTCTGTAAATCAATGAACTTATCTTTTTGCCTAAATTAATTTAATTTGAGTAACTGTATTTAGGAACTAAGAGATATTAAAATATGTGCCATGGATTGTAAAATGCAGCAATTCTAGATCAGTCGTCAATGTGAAACTGTAGCAAAGAGCCCACTGCTTGGCATTTTTAAATACTTAATGAGCAATAATCTTTATCTACTTTGATTGCAAAAAGATAAACTTGTGAAAAGAGCAGAATTAGCCTCTTGCAATATCCAAATTTTATCAAATGCAAATTTCTCAGAATGTAAAGAATATCATTTAGATCTAAGAGAAATCAATTTTTGAGAATATGTATATTTATTATCAGCAAGATAATACTAGAAAAAAAACACAGAAATCTATCATTAAGTCATGTTATATAACTTTGCGTGCACAGTACTGTACTGGATAACAAACATCAAAATTTAAATGTATATATATGTGTGTGTACACATGTATACACATACAATTCTGAAGATTCTATATTAAAGCATATATTGAACATGAGAAATAGTGATGTCAAAAGTATAGAAGAAGAGCATTTTACTTGTTTTGTGAGTTTTTAAACTAGCTTTACTAAAATATACACAATTATTTGACAAAGAACGGGCCTCCAAATATTCTGATTGTTAAAATGAAAACATGTCAATAATTCTGTTTTACACTGTAACCTGTAAATAGTGCAAAAGAATAGTACTCTGAAGTGTCATTCACCTTACATCATTTTGGAAGTTAAACTTTGCCTCAACCAAAGGAATTGTTCTTAATATACTTGATAATATTTACAAGAGGCTATTACTATCATTAAGATGACTAATTCTCCTTTCAAGGTAATATGTTGGTATTAGAGCTAATTTCACAATACCTAAATATTTATAAGTATGAATTGGTCAACACACACGTAATGGTTATGAAATTCATATTATTCAAAGAATGTTTTATGTTAGATATGTCATTCTTAGTTTGTAAACCACACACACACACACACAAACTTAACAGGCTTTAACTTTTGTTATATTAATATTTAGCATTTTTCACAAAAGAAAAAAATTATAACTCATGGATAACTGTCATTTTAATATTTTTAATATTCCATGTGTAGACAAGAATTTCTCTTTTGAATTCAGTGTATGTACAAGAGTATCTTGTACTACATACTACAATATCATATAATTCTGAACCATCATTAAATTCTGTTGTAGTTAAAATACCCAGAAACACCAAATAATTTTTGGAAATTTAAAGTATGATCATTCTGATGGTATCTTTACCGGTCAGATGCATTTCAGGCGATTAGTCCTTCAGTTAACTTGTCAGATTTTACAGAGAGTTATGGCCAGCATATACGGCAATACTAATTCAAACTGACAATGATGTAATATGAGCTTGTGAGCTATTATAAAAAATTAAATGACCAATTTGCAAAAATATGATAATCCAGGACTGATACTAATTTGATTTTGCTTCACACTCTTCATCTCTCATTCAAATGTAATGACAAATAATTTGGCATTGGGGCAGAATAAATGCTTGGTTTTTCTGTGAGTACTACATGGGTTTGGGATTCTCAAAAGAGAAGGAAATGGTTAGAAATATATCTCTGTGGTCACATGTACTTTTATAAACATTACATTTTATAAACATTCAGCAGCTCAATTCAAGAGTCTAGCTAATTAAATAAAAATCAATGAATCTATAATGCATCACTGAAGTCAAAATACATAAACTGATTCTTAGAGTTGGAGACTATATTTTACTAACACATCATTTTAAAAAAAACCAGCATATTGGGAAAATATAGCAAAAAAGGAAATTGAATAAAATGTAGAATTACATTCATTCGTATTTTCTCACTACTAGAAGTTTTAATTCAGGGCTGACTATTCTTGCCTATTAGCAATATTTTATTAAGCCCATATTTAGTGATTCCAGTTTTTCCTCAAGGGATATTGCACTTATAATTTGTGAAAACTATTATTAAAGGAAGCTTCTTAATATATTTCAAGGCATATTTACATATTTCAAAATATTTACAATTTTTATAGTCACATTAAATGCTTTTCACCAATACCAAAAATATAAGAGCCATAGACACAGATTACCACTACAGTATTCTTTTTCACTTAAGAAATTTTGGTCCTTAAAGAAGTAACAAAGTAATCTACATTTTACAAGATATTAGTTATAATTAATAAGATATATTTCTGAAACCCCATAAAATTGTCTAGAAAAAGAACCTCTGACCATGAAAGCCATTTAAATGAACAATCAAGTTATGACTCTAAATCTAATATTCTGTCACAAATTTGCCATGATTTATTCTAACCGCTACTTGTACCAATGGAAGCATATTGTGACTTTAAAATTGCTACTTTAAAATAAGAAACAAATTAACAAAGAATATTCTAAATTTTCTGGTTTTGTGGTGATCCACTTGCCTTATAATTTTTCATAGCACTCCATGAATATTTTTTTGTAATATGACTGCCAGTTTAATAGTTAAGCCCAAACTACTTAAAACATACTTATGGTCTACCTGAGCAGCAATTTGAAAAAAAATAATGCACATAAATTGAAAGAAAAAATTTACTCTTACATAATCACCATTACTAATAACATGTGCCTGTTGATGCTGTGCAACTTCTTAAAACTTGAAATCGAATTAGACACCACCACCGGTATATCCTATTTCACGCGATTTCCCCATGGTGCTAGCTTTTTACCACAGGAAGCACTGAAAACTCTGCTTCTCAAAGATGTGATATAATCAAAAGAAACTATTGTGTTCTAATGTTAAATCTGTGAACTACTTGGAGGAAGTAGTTTGTGTGATGTTTGCCAGATATTGAGTATTACTATTTTCTTTAAAATTTAAAATAACCCATGGCGCCTCTTTGAGTTCCTATGGTTTCCTGGGGCGCTGTAACACACAGTTTGGGAAACATGAGTATATGCTGTTTCACTCTAGGCTTTCAATTTTCTGTGGCATAAAATGAAAGTATATTAACAGTTTATTTGAAAAGTTCATTTGAAATACCTAAATAAATGTGACAAAATATTTGTTAAAATATTGTTTACAATTCTGCCTAACTTTTGAGTTTTCACAAAACTTAGTTTGTAAGACTTTTTCATATACATTACTTTGTGAATATTAGATGGAAATTTTTTTAAAAAAAGCAAACCAAATATGGACTATCCAATGGTGACTAAGCAGTCAAATAAATAAGACTCAGGACTCAGTTCATTTCAAATGACTTCAGGGTTGTCTATAGCAGCCTGCTTTGTCTTTCTGCACGTTTCAGTTCGTATTACCTTAATCCATCATTTGTATCAATGGAGACTAACTGTTCTTTTCCATATTCAAGCTTTCCTATAACTGAAGATCATTTTTACCTCTTTCCAAACTAAACTAAATGAACACAGCTGTCTTTAATCTTCCCTCACAGTTTCCACTTTTCATTCCTTTAATTATCTCTGTTTCTTTTCTTTGGATTTCTTTCAATATCACCAAATTTCTTTCAATGCAATAAATCCTCAAAGAGAAAGCACTAGATAAAATAGTGCAATTATAGAACACAGCTCTATGAGATTAAGAATGTGGACATCAAAGACCTTTCCAAGCCAATGAAATGTCTTACCATTTTACATAGGTTATGAATCTGAAAAAGTCTAATGATGGGATACTTTGCTGTTTAGAAACACATCATATGAGGAAATTTTTAGAGAACTCAAGATTAGGAGGAAAGTTGTGGAAAATTCCTGCATTTCTATAATAAAAATATTGTTTAGGAAACAAAAAAATATCAATGAGACATTCTTGTTGGCCTTTTGCAAAATTGACTTTAATGGTTTCATTCCATTGCTTACGGGCATCTTTTAGATTCACAAACACACACACACAAAGCACGACTGTTCCTTATACTTCAAGCATGTTTACCAGCAACTTTTATTTTAGTTTGCTTTTTAACAACAGTATATTTATTTCCTCAGATGAAAAAAAATAAATCAACTGTCTGTTTTTCCTTTATATTTAGAAGATAAATTTCTAACTTACTCTAATTCACATAGATTAATACATATTGAATATCAACTATGTGATACTGAAACATTACCTAGGGTTCCAATATTCACAGTACAAAGATGAAAAAAATCATAATTTGATATATAAATATGATAAACTTTTCTGGACGCAACTCTATAATAAGGATAGAATCAGAAAACAAGAAGATTGCAAACTAAATAATATACAACTGTCACACAGAATTGGATAGTAAAATTTATTTACACTAAATTAAGAATATTCCTGTTTAAAATTAAATACACATGCATTAGAACTTTGCCTAAGAAGACTTCATGTATGGGAAAGGATGATCACATTATCTGTTTCCACATAAGAAACATAAGGGTATCACAGCAGTAATACCTTTAAATGCTATTCCAAGGGTTGTAAGTTAGCAGGTCACAGGCAACGTCTGGCCCTCACACTGTCTGTCTACCACTTCGATGGCTTCTTTCACTAGGACTCCTTCTCTTTTTTATGTGACCTGTCTTATGGGAATTTGAGTTTGTGATCAACATTCACCACCCATTCTCCTTTTGAAATGAAGTCTACCGTTCCAAATTCCATAAACATTCTGGAACTATAAAACCTCAGGAGTTGTGCAGAAATTATTTACAGCTGTCATCCGGCATAATTTCTGATTTGTTCTCTGCTATACACATGCATAGTTCATCCCCTCTAAGCTATACCATATCTGTGCCAATTTTTCTCATCAGTAGGGTAAAAAATACCAACAAAACTCCATTTATATTTAATACCATCTCATTCAGTGATTGTCTGTTAACTGTCACAAAAATAGAAAGATCTAGGGGAAATTGGATGATAAGTGGATAATAACTTGAATAGAAGGAAGGAGTCTTCCATCATCCCAGTCTAATAGTCTTTATTCCAATGGAGCATATACTATGTGTGTTTGTACTTATGTTTATGTCATGTCAACTGATTCTTACATAACTCTGCAGGTATACACTCATATCACCCTTTCACCAGCAAGGGCACTGATGCTTAAGAGTTACCTGACCTGCCTGAAATCAAATGAGTGATACAACTAGATTTAACATCAGGTCTCTCTGACTTCCCCCAGAAATCAAAGAAAATTTAGAAATAATTTATTTTCTAAAGCTATCCCAACAAACTTAGAGTCCCTGTTAAACTTCGAATAATCTTATTTTATTTGTCATTCTTTTATTTATTTTTTAGATTTCAACTGTTATTTCAGATTCCGGGGTACATGGAGGTTTGTTACATGAGTATATGGTGTGATGCTGAGGTTTGAGGTATGAATGATCCTGTCACCCAGGTAGTGAGCATAGTACACAACAGTTTTTCAATCCTTCCGCCTCCCTCCTTCCCCCCTCCAGTAGTCCTCAATGTCTATTGTTGTCATCTTTATGCTACAAATACTCAGTGTTTAGCTCCTACTTATAAGTAAGAACATGTGGTTTCAATTAGTTTTACAATCTAAAACACAAAGTCATGTTTTGGAAGTTTCTGCACCCTTATAATGTCTTATGCATGCTCATTTTTCAGCATTTCAATGAACATAAACTTTAGGTGTCAACTTATAAAGGGGGAATTGTGGTGTCACAGCTATTTCTGATGAGTATTGTCCCAAAATAGCGTTAATGTGATTTTAAAAGATAAAATCAGCTTGCCTTCAGATTCATGTTTTGTTGATATGATAATTAATAACAATATATACCTGATATGGTTTGGATCTCTGTCCTTGCCCAAATCTCATGTCAAATTTTAATCCCCAGTGCTGGAGGTAGGGCCTAGTGTGAGGTGCTTGAATCCTAGGGGCAGATTTACACCCTTGTGCTGTTCTTCTGACAGTGAGTTCTTATAAGATCTGGTGGTTTAAAAGTGTGTAGCAACTCCCCTCATCACTCTCTTAGTCCTGCTCCTGCCATGTAAGACGTGCCTGTTTCTCCTTTGCCTTTCACCACGGTTGTAAGCTTCCTGAGGCCTCCTCAGAAGCAGAAGCCACATTGCTTCCTGTACAGCAGGCAGATGTGAGTCATTAAACCTCTTTTCTTATAAAATACCGAGTCTCAAATATTTCTTTATAGCAATGCAGAAATGCACTAATATAATGTCTAACTTTCAACAGTCCTTTCAAAGACAGTCACATTTAGTGTAAGTTAAAACTTTGAATAAAAATGCTCCAATTCACAATCTATATATATATATATAGATATTTTTATATCCAAGAAGGCATCACTGGGTAACTTTTACCACTCAATATTTGGATCTCGAAATTTAAAACAAAGGAGTTTTCACGTGTTCAGGGGAAACTCCTATGGAAAAACAAACATCTCACAGATAAAACTAAAATTTCATTGTAGTTTGATTATAAGTTTGGGATTTCAGATATTCTTTTTTTTTAAAAAAGTTATACTTTAAGTTCTAGGGTACATGTGCACAACGTGCAGGTTTGTTACATATGTATACATGTGCCATGATGGTGTGCTGCACAGATTAACTCGTCATTTACATTAGGTATATCTCCTAATGCTTTCCATCCCTCCTCCCCCCACCCCAAGACAGGCCCCAGTGTGTGACATTCCCCTTCCTGTGTCCAAGCATTCTCATTGTTCAGTTCCCACCTATGAGTGAGAACACGCGGTGTTTGGTCTTCTGTTCTTGCAATAGTTTGCTGAGAATGATGATTTCCAGCTTCACCTATGTTCCTACAAAGGACATGAACTCATTCTTTTTTATGGCTACATAGTATTCCATGTTGTATATGTGCATTTTCTTAATCTAGTCTATCATTGATGGACATTTGGGTTGGTTCCAAGTCCTTGCTATTGTGAACAGTGCCACAATAAGCATACGTGCGCATGTGTCTTTATAGCAGCATGATTTATAATCATTTGGGTATATACCCAGTAATGGGATGGCTGGGTCAAATGGTATTTCTAGTTCTAGATCCTTGAGGAATCACCACACTGTCTTCCACAATGGTTGAACTAGTTTACAGTCCCACCAACAGTGTAAGAGTGTTCCTATTTCTCCACATCCTCTCCAGCACCTGTTGTTTCCTAAGTTTTTAATGATCGCTATTATAACTGGTGTGAGACAATATCTCATTGTGGTTTTCATTTGCATTTATCTGCTAGCCAGTTTTCCCAGCACCATTTATTAAATAGGGAATCCTTTCCCCATTTCCTGTTTTTGTCAGGTTTGTCAAAGATCAGATGGTTGTAGATGTGTGGTATTATATCTGAGGCCTCTGTTCTGTTCAATTGGTCCATATTTTTGAAAAGATCAACAAAATTGATAGACCCCTAGCAAGACTAATAAAGAGGAAAAGAGAGAAGAATCAAATAGACACAACAAAAAATGATAAAGGGGATATCACCACCTATCCCACAGAAATACAAACTACCATCGGAGGATACTAGAAACACCTCTAGTTTATTCACTATAAACTAGAAAATCTAGAAGAAATTGACAAATTCCTGGACACATACACCCTCCCAAGACTAAACCAGGAAGAATTTGAATCCCTGAATAGACCAATAACAGGATCTGAAATTGAGGCAATAATTAATAGCCTACCAACCAAAAAAAAAAAAAAAAAAAAAAATTCCAGGCCCGGATGGATTCACAGTCGAATTCTACCAGAGGTACAAGGAGGAGCTGGTACCATTCCTTATGAAACTATTCCAATCAACAGAAAAAGAGGGAATCCTCCCTAACTCATTTTATGAGGCCAGCATCATCCTGATACCAAAGCAGGGCAGAGACACAACAGAAAAAGAGAATTTTAAACCAATATCCCTGATGAACATCGATGCAAAAATCCTCAATAAAATACTGGCAAACTGAATCCAGCAGCACATCAAAAAGCTCATCCACCACGATCAAGTGGGCTTCCTCCCTGGGATGCAAGGCTGCTTCAACATATGCAAATCAATAAACGTAATCCACCATATAAACAGAACCAAAGACAAAAACCACATGATTATCTCAATAGATGCAGAAAAGGCCTTTGACAAAATTCAACAGCCCTTCATGCTAAAAACTCTCAATAAATTAGGTATTGATGGGACGTATCTCAAAATAATAAGAGCTATTAATGACAAACCCACAGCCAATATCATACTGAATGGGCAAAAACTGGAAGCATTCCCTTTGAAAACTGGCACAAGACAGGGATGCTCTCTCTCATCACTCCTATTCAACATAGTTGGAAGTTCTGGCCAGGACAATCAAACAGGAGAAAGAAATAAAGGGTATTCAATTAGGAAAAGAGGAAGTCGAATTGTCCCTGTTTGCAGATGACATGATTGTCTAGAAAACCCCATCGTCTCAGCCCCAAATCTCCTTAAGCTGATAAGCAACTTCAGCAAAGTCTCAGGATACAAAATCAATGTGCAAAAATCACAAGCATTCCTATACACCAATAACAGACGAACAGAGAGCCAAATCATGAGTGAACTCCCATTCACAATAGCTTCAAAGAGAATAAAATACCTAGGAATCCAACTTACAAGGGATGTGAAGGACCTCTTCAACGATAATTACAAACCACTGCTCAGCGAAATAAAAGAGGATACAAACAAATGGAAGAACATTCCATGCTCATGGATAAGAAGAATCAATATTGTGAAAATGGCCATACTGTCCAAGGTAATCTATAGATTCAATGCTATCTCCATCAAGCTACCAATGACTTTCTTCACAGAATTTGAAATCACTACTTTAAAGTTCATATGGAACCAAAAAAGAGCCTGCATTGCCAAGACAATCCTAAGCCAAAAGAACAAAGCTGGAGGCATCACGCTACCTGACTTCAAAATATACTACTGGGATTTCAGATATTCTAAAAAAAAAATTAAAACATTTTTAATACATGCATATTTATACCTTCATAAATCACCCTTCTCTTGAATATGAAATTTCTAGGTTTGGTAATTTAGGATCATAACAATAAAACTTGCTATCCTTTTGACAGACTATTCATTTTATCACTTTCTGTTAAATCAACCTTTCATGAAAAATTAGTTTTACTTAATTAATTTTAGATCATTTTAGTAGCTGAATATATGCAAAACATATGCTAAATAAATATTTATCTTGCATATGAATTTAGAAATATTTTTGCAGGTCCAGTTTCATATACATCTATATATATATACAGTACATAGCATATAATGGTGCATAAATTTAATGTAGAAAATACAGCTGTTCCCACATACAGCTCTTTCAAGGAAAACCTGAATACATTTTTAATGGTGAATTACTCTTGGACCCTCTTGATAGCCTGCAATATAGAAAGTGCACTTGCGAGCTATTTGGATCTTAGCTTGGGGATGAGAGTGGCATTGAGAATAGATTGCTGCTGTTAGTGCTTAGTGAGAAAAAGAAAAGGCTGCTGTATAGATAAAGTGAGGGGAAATTTTTCCTACCCTCTAGCTCTGTCCCTTTTTCACTGTAGATCGCCTCATCCAGTTGAACAGATTTCTCACTAGGTATATTATCCGGAAGGAAAGCGCTTTTCCTGATTGTACTCTGGGAGGATCTGCAAGCTAGGGTTTATCCCCTATCTTCCATCTGCCAAACAACTGGCATTGCTTTACTCAGAATAAGCTTTTTTGCCAATTTCCAACTCACATGATGCCTTCAAAAAGGAAAAAAGAGTAGTAAGAAAACAGGGAGGGCAAATATTGGCTGACTGTAGAACATTGAATATTTTTGTCCCATCACCAAGGCCTTCATTTAGTTTGCAGCCTCAGAATATGGCTGTCTGTATTGCATGGTCAGGTTTATTTATATTTTTCTTCCATATGCATACTTTGGTATTGGCTATATCTACATAACTGGCATCTGGCATGCAAAAGGAGCCTGTTGCTCTTGGGTTTCTGAGGCCACTTCAAATCCTTTGTTTCCTAGTTCCTCCTTTTTGATGATTCCACTATTCTGACACCAACAGGTCAGTTCACTATTGCAGTTGGATACAATTTAGTTTTCTTTGTCTTTATCGTAATGCAAGAATGGACTAATATAAGGCTTAACTTTCAACAGTCCTTTCAAAGACATCACATTTAGTGTAAGTTTAAACTTTGAGTAAAAATGCACCAATTCATAATCAATACATATACAGAATTTTTGTATCTAAGGAGGCAGACGGTGAGGTTTTTAATTTTAAGTATGCGTTACATTCTGAGGGCAGTCATTTCTGAGAACAACAGACAAAAACAATGCACAATGTAAGCCACCAGTATAAATATTAGTTGTTTCAGATTTGAGAGTACCTGAGTGGTTTTACCATACCCCTACCACAATTAAATAATTTTCCTTTAGTAATAGCAATAAATGATTAAAACATGAGGATGTTGATCCACCAGTGTTTGCATATACTGGCATTAGGACAAAACTAAAAAATAAAATTCTGAAGACCTCTGGAACCCTGAACCCATATCTCTAGAAAAATGTGAGGCTCTTTCATATTATTATAAGGTTGGTGGAGAAACAAATATGGAAATGAGTGACGAATTGAGTAAAAGACAGTCTACCATATCCTTGCATTCTAATTGCCCTAAAATCTATGAAGTATGCATACGTGTGTCAGCATTACATCTATGTCATAGTGATTAATCTCCACCAAAATCCTATGAGGTTGTCATCGATGAGTAAGCTGATGTCTAACATTACGTGGCACAGCTGGGAGATAATCAGTTCTCTGTGACTCTGAAAGCAAATGTTTTTCAAACACAGGCCATGTGTTGGGTACTTACTATAAGAAAAGTTCCTACAATTTTATCTGATGGGCTAGATCTACATAATGTGAGAACGTGGCAAGTAAAAAGGGTTCTGGACTATACATGCAGAGTGAAATTACGTTGTTTTGTCTAACTGGATGTCTCTTATCACTCCTCATTGCAGGGTCTTCATTAGGCAAGGCGATTTAAGTACGAAGCTGGGCCTTGCAATTCCAAGGTGATCTGTGTGTTGGGATAGGCAGGGGATAAATAGTGAATGTTATCATTTGAAGTTGAGTGCCGAACTTCTTCTACCTCATTGCAGAACTTTAAAGATTTTAGTAACATAGACAGAATAAAATAGCATTCTGGCATTGGTCAATCTAGTCTGATTCCGCACAGTTTTCTGGTATACTGTCATACTTTTAATTTGCTTCATTCCACTTTTCAGTGTTATTAGGGTCTGAATTACATCCCCACAAAATCCATATGTAAAAAATAAACCCTGGTATGACAGAGTGACTATGTTCATAGATAGGGCCTTTACAGAATTAATTAAGTCAAAATGAGGACACTAAGGTGGGCCCTAATCCAATATAACTAATATCCTTATAAGAACAGGCGATTCGGACACACGGCGACACCGGGGGTGCATACGAAGAGAAAGAACAAAGAAAAAAGGCAGCAGTCTGCAAGCCAAGCAGAGAGGCCTCAGAAGAAAACTGCCCTGCTGGCACTTTGACATTGGACTTTTAGCCTCCAGAACTTTGAGAAAATAAATTGTTGTTGTTTAAGCCACTCAATCTATAGTATTTTATTATGGCAGTCCTAACAAACTAATATAAGTAGAAAAAATATACAATAAATTCTTCATATTGGTTTCATTAATAGAAATTTTGATGTTTAGGCTTTTGCACAAAAACTGCAAATGTAAGCAGGTTGAGTAAATGTGGACACAAATAGATCACTTTCATCTTTAATTAAATTTGTTGTCAGTGCTTTGTCTCACTTTAAAAAGATAAGCAGGTGTATGCATTAAAATAAAATAGGAACTACCAGAAGGAAATCATAGCTTTAAAAAAAGAAACAATCCTCCCGATTAGTTTAACTTTCATTTACATTAATGAGATTAACATAAACAATCTAAGAGAATGACAAACCTTTTAGCTTGTTGAAAATAAAACAAATTAAATCTCAAAAGGCTGAGTATTAGAGCCACTTAATGGGAAAGTTTAGAAAGCATACATACATGATCAAAAATAGAGTAAATAAGACACTCAATGGAGAAGAGCTGACAACATATGCAATCATTTGTCAGTGATCCTTTGCCCTTCACAGAATTGTCCGTTATGAGAAGTTGAAGTTTTTTAATTTCAACAATGGCTCCCAGGTCAATGTGAAAACAAATTCACCAATGTTTCAAAATAAAGCAACAGTGCTACCTCTTATAGGATTACTTTTTAACTTTGTGAATAATGTCAGACAATAAATTTACTACACACAGAAAATAAAGAAGCAAAGTAAAATAATTGGTAAGTGCCTAAAAAATCTTAATATATAACCAAACTATCAATATACAGCTAATAAGAACATAGGAAGAAGCATGTTATGTGTATGTGTGTGTGTGTGTGTGTCCATTATGACACACCTCCCACCCTGCTCCATACACAGTTCACTTCCAGATATTTCACCACTATGTATCCCAAGAATATCTCCTTGTCGCCATGTTTTCTGTTACTACTTCGGTTAGGTTACCTCCTTTTTTTTTTTTTTTTTTTTTTTTTTTTGAGATAGAGTTTCACTCTGCTACCTAGGCTACAGTGCAGTGGCTCGATCTCGGCTCACTGCAACCTCTGCCTCCCAGGTTCAAGCAATTCTCCTGCCTCAGCCTCCCAAGTAGCTGGGACTACAGATGTGCGCCACCACGCCACGTTAATTTTTATATTTTTAGTAAAGACGGGGTTTTACCACGTTAGCCAGGCTGATCTGGAACTCCGGACCTCAAGTGTTCCGCCTGCCTGGCCTCCCAAAGTGCTGGGATTACAGGGGTGAGCCACTGTGCCCAGCCACAGGTCATCGTTTTTTCTCATGTGTACTCCTGTAATTACCTAAATTCCTGCTTTCATTTCTGCATTCTTATAGTCCATTCTCCACAAGGCAGTCGGGTGATGTTTAAAAATTTAAAGCAAGATTTTTTTCACTTTCCTGATTAGAGACTTCCAACAATTTCCTCCTTGGTTTTAAGTAGATTTCCAACTCTTTCCAGTCTGTTTGTGCCTTGCTCAGCTCTGCAAACTTGTGCTGTGTTATGATCCTCCCATTCTATGATTCAGATACACTGAACTTCTTTCTATTTCTAAACAATACCTTAGTGTTCTTGAACTTGGTGTTTCCTTTCCCGACACACTCTTTCCACAGATGGCTATATGACTGACTCCTCCTGCTTCAGACAGGAATCCCTTGAGCACCTTTGCAACAGTAGCCCTTAACCTGTCTGCCTTCTTCACTGCTGAAATCGTGGTATATAGGATAGCTGTATCTAGGGAATGAGTTCAATAAATATCTACACATGCCTGAATCATGGAAAACAATTTTAAAGCCCACCTCTACTCTGGTAAAAACTGCATAAATTAGAAAAAAAAGCATATAGTCCATTCTGCTTATTGTTCTCCCTTAAACCTTAGTCATCCGTAAGTATCTACTGTTCTACTTTCTGTTCGCTCATCTCCATCCTGGCCCCCGTAAGTGTCTAAAATCAAACTTTTCTCCCAATTAGAAGTCACTCCTAGCTCAGAATGCACATCTTTTCAAAAATAACCTTTACTCCTATTCAAAAGCAACTCTACCTCCCTTCACCGCACTTGCCCACCAAACGTGATGTAAGGTTGAGGTATAATGGGGCCTAGTGTCCCCCGCTTTTTTTTTTTTCCATTCTCTGTCTTCCCAGCATTTGTATCTCTGGGCTTCTCCTTGTTACTACAGCCCTGTTCAAAGGACCTTAAGGTGCAATTTAAAACCAAGGAAACAAAGAATATGAAATGAGATCACCCCATTTATCTTTTCATGTATGCCCATTTCCTTGTACCCTTAAAAACATCAGCTTTAATATTCTTCCATTCACTATACATCAATTATCTATTACCGTCATGTATCAGTTCCCCAAACTCAGAATTCAGCAGCATAATCTGCTTCTTATTTTCCTTCAGATTTTTTTCTATTTATCTCCATATCATGGAATTATTAAAACAAATCAAAATTGCCTCTCTGACACACACAGAATAACAAAAAAAAAGATAGTATATATCACACACATGTGTTTTCATCATCTGTCCTGAATAAGACTCTCATTTTTGCCATCTCCTGATTTCCCCTAAATTCCAAGCTCCTCCTTCATTGGCCTGTTCATTCTTTACTTCATTCAACATTTGTTTCTTTTTAATTCACATATAATAATTGTACATATTTATGGGGTACACAGTAATGTTTTGATACATATGATGTACAGCGATCAGATCAGGGCAATTAGCATATCCATCTTGAACACTTATCATTTCTTTGTGTTGAGAACATTCAATATCCTCCTTCTAGCTGTTTGAAGCTATATATTAACGTCAACTAGAGGCATCGTACAGTGCTATGGAAAGCCAGAGTTTTATTCTTCCTATCTAGATGTAATTTTGTATCTTTTAACAACATCTTTAAGGCAGTCATCCAGATACCATGTCTGATGTTGGGATAACTAAAATAAATAAAGAAAACTCATTCTCAAAAATATTGCACATCCTAGTGGCTTAAATTCAAATAGCTTCTAGTCTACGTCAATCAGCAATTTTGAAATGCCATAACTCATAGCTCATCATGCAGTTTGACCTATTCATATCTAAAACAATTCTTTTCCTGTCATGTGGCAGGGTATTGTATATCAATAATTTATAACTCTGATTGAAAATCACATTTTCATATATCTCTCCCAATTAATACTTCTATGTCTATCATATTGTCATAAATCATTTGGCATATTTATTTTTGTATTTACTTATAACAGAATATTTTTGTTTTTGTATATTGTTATCTGACAGATATTATTACCTTTCAGGTTTTTTTTTCAGTTAAGAATGTGATTTCCAAGCAGGTCCTAGAATTTGGCATTAAAGAAGAAGAACACAATTCAGTAGTGCTCTGTACACTTAAGAAACATTTATCAGTGGTAATTAATACTCACTTTAAGCCTTAAAAAGGAGCAAAATAATCACCTAGCTTACACTTTAAATATGTACAATTTTCATTTAAAGAAAGAGTTAGAGTTAAGGTGGGCTAGAATATGTACATAAAAAAGAGTCACAAAGTGGCAGTATAATTTTCTTAGGAAATGGAAAATAGAAAAGTCTTTGTAGCATCCATAAGAAGCAAAGTTATCTACTGAAATTAATATAAGGTGACTTCTCTTTCAAGTATGTGAATATCTGAAATGTCTCAAACAGACAAATATTGTCTGTCAAGGAAAAAACATTACATTGCTTGTGAAAGGAAGTAAGCATGTCTATGAACAGAATCGAATGACAGAGAAGTTTTGCATTCTCATGACTTGAGAGACATTTCAATAAATATCCAGTGGCATCATTCAAATTAAGCATTCATATTTATTGCCAAAGTAAACATTTTATATTTCATATAACTTACTTGGAAAACTGGTGCTAGATCATAATCAAGAGGTATTTAGTTCTCAATTATAAAATTTAACATTTGAAAATCAATCAATATAATTTACCACGTCAATATAATTTACCAAATCACTAGAGTAAAAGAAAAAAATATCATAATTATTTCAATTGTTGCAGAAAAATTATTTGATAAAATTCAACACCCAATCATGCTAAAGACTCCTAGAATATCAGAAATAGAAGGGAACTTCTTCAGTATGATAAGAAATAAGTACAAAAAAAGAATAGATAACATATTAACAGGGAAATAATGAGTGCTTTCCATGTGAAGTTGGAAAGAAAACAAATACCCACTCTCATTATATTTATGTAACATTATGTTGCAGGTTTTAATCAGTGCAATAATTTAAGAAAAAGAAATATAAAGCATAAAAATTTAATACACAAGGGAAAACTAATTTTACTTGTAAAAGGACCTATAAACAATTATAATTAAGTGAATTTAATGAAGTCACTAAAAACAAGGTCAATAAACAAAACTACAGAGCATATCCATATTCTAGAAACAAATTATTAAGAAATTAAAAAATATCGAGATAAAAGAAATCAAAATATCACATATTTGGGGGAAAAGCATAATGGAATACGTGCAAGATTACAACACTACAAAATGCTTACTAGAAGGACTGAAAAAATTTAATAAGTAGAAGTATATGATATTTTCATGAATTGGAGTACTAGATAATGTTAAAAGTTAGTTATCCCTCAAATTATCTATAAATTCAATGCTAATCCAACCAAAATATCAGTTATGTTGTTGTTATTGTAGTTGCAGTTTTTGTTATGTAGAAATCAAAAACAGAATTCTAAAATTGATGTAGAAATTAAAAGAATCTACAATATCCGTAGAAATCTGTTTTTTATATTTTTATTGATATATGATAGTTGCATGCATTTTGGGGTTGCATGTGATATTTTGATACATAGAATTTGTAATAATAAAATCAGGGTAACTAGAATATCCATCACCTCAACATTTATCTTTTTTAGTGTTGTATTTTCTTCTTGTCTAGCTATTTTGAAATATGCAAAAATTAGTGTTAACTGTTATGTTCCTACTGTACTGTGGGATACTAGTGCTTATTCCTTCTATCTAACTGTATTTTTGTATGCATTAACAAACTTCTCCCCATCTTCCCTCTCTTCTTCCCTTCCCAGCCTCAGTCAACCACCATTATGCTAACTGCAAGAGACACACATTTTTTAGCTTTCACTTATATGTGAGAACATATAATATTCATCTTTCTGTGCTTAGTTTACTTCACTTAACAAAACATCCTACAGTTCCATACATGTTGTAAGTGGCAAACTTTCATTTTTGAGTGGCCAAACACTATTTTATTGTGCATATATGCCAAATTTTCTATGTCCATTAATCCACTGACAGATACTTAGGTTGAGTCCATATCTTGGTGACTGTGAAGTACTCAATAAACTTAAGAGTGCAGTGATCTCTTCAATATATTGATTTTCTTTCTTGTGGATATATACCTAGCAGTGGGATTGGTGGATCATATGGTAGCTCTATTTCTAGTTTTTTGAAGAACCCCCATATTGTTTCCCATAATGGCTGTACTACTCCATATTCCTACCAAACATGTACAAGCATTTCCCTTTATTTTGTATCCTCATCAACATTTGTTATTTTCTGTCTTTTTGATAGTAGTTATTCTAACTAGAGTGAGATGATATCTCATTATTGTTTATTGTTTTGATTTGCATTTCCCCATGGCAATCTTTAAAGAGAAAAATATAGCTGCAGGACGTACACTATGAGGTTTCAAGACTTACTGTGAAACTATATTAATTAGATCATGCATACTGGTGCAGTAATTCACAATTAAACTAATGAAACAGAATAGAGAGACTAGAATTTGACGTTTACAAGTATTATTACCTGTAATTATGACAAATGTGTCACAGCAATTCAGTGGCAAAAGAGGGTTGTTTTCAATGTAATATATTTTGGATCAACTGAAAATCTATATGGGAATACAAAACCTTACCTCACACCACACACACATACACAAATAGTTTGAGATAGATAATAAATTTAAATGTGAAAAATAAGGTAATAAGTATTCTAGGATAATAGGAAACTATCTCCACAGCATTGAGAAAGCAAGGATTTTATCATCAGAATAAGTAAAACATCATAAAAAGGAGTATCAGTTGGACTTTATTAAAATTAAATATATCTATTTTCCAAGAGATAGTGTACGAAAAAGGCAGTATAGAAAAAATATAAAGACTTATATCTAGCATATATATTTTTAAATTCCTGTAAATTACTATGTAGTCAACCCTATTTAAAAAGTTAGTAAATTTTAAACAGGTACTTCATGAAAGATAATATTAAGATGGCTAAGAAGCTATTAAAAAGCACTTACATCATAAGTCATTGGGAAAAGACAAGTTAAAACTGTATTGTGACACTGTGATATACTAGTGAGATGGTTAAAATGAAAAGTGTAGACAATAACAAATGCTGGCAACTGGAAATCTCACACATTGCTTATAGGGTGTACTTTCAGAAACTGGTTGGCATTTTCTACTCACAAAAAAAAAAATGTATCCTCTGTGACCTAGCGATTACACTTGTTATACATAAACAACCATAAGAAATTAGTTCATATGTCCACCAAAAGACAGACACATAAGTGTTTGTAGCAGTGTTATTTATCGTACACCCACACTGGATAAAACCACATATGCATCCAAGAGTCCATACACATGGGAGGGAGAAAGGAGGATCTAAAATAACTGTGAATCTTGATATGGGAAGTTGTTATTTGGGCATTTATACTTATTTAAATTGATCAGTTGTATACTTCTGATTTGTGTTCATCATTATATGTAATTTATACCTCAATAAAATAATTAAAAGTCATGTAAAATGAATTGAATTCATATTGAAATAATATGTAGGAATTGTATAACTTTTATTTTGTTATACTAGATGATAAAAGTTTTCTTCCCTTTGCTCCCACCCAACCCTGGTCAAGTATTATGAAAATCCCATCAGAGAAGTTATGCTGATTAAGTAAAAGGAACATGACAAAGAGTTTATTTCAATATGAATAAATAGTTTCAATAAAATAAAGCCATTATGCAAATAGAAATATGAACAAAGAAGAATGAGGATTTTACAGAAAAACAATTATAAATGATACTTACAAACATTTTAAATGCTCAATTTTCATTCACTATTATACATATATTCAGACAAATATAATGTTTTTACATCTACCAATTCACAATTATCAACACAATTTAATAACACACAGGGTTAATAAGGATGTAGAAAAACTGTTCTAAGTTTGTAAATTCTTGAAGGCCTCCTGGAGTGTAGTTTGTGTGCCTAAAACTGTAAAATCCCCTTATATTTGACATAGGAATTCAATTTCTAGGGACCGATATTACAGGTATGCTTTCACAAATATAAAAATAAATGCACAAAATGTTTTCATACAGAATTGAGTATATCAAAAAATCATAATTAACCTAAATATTAATCATTAGGGAACTGGTTACATAAACTGTAATTCATCATTACAATGGAATTCTATTCAATCATTTAGACAGATTAATGATTACGATGTAGCAGGAGCACCAGGTAATATTAATGTATAAGGCAAACTATAGAAATGTTTGTAAAATAAAATATTTATAAAATAATACATGCATGTATAATTTATTGACTGATATATTGATTATTAGCAGTTCTTAGTGAACAGATATGTCTGAGGTTTTGGAGTGGGAAGGAGACTTTTTCTTTTCAATACATTACTTCTAATAGCATTTTTTTAACCAAAAACTTTCACAAAAACAAATATAATTGGAAACTCGATAAAAAATAGTTCTGGCAAGAAACTGATAATATCCAAAACAATTTTGAAAAAGTGTGAAGGATTGGTCAGAGTAGTTGGAAAAACTATAGGGAAAGGATGCAAACCTTCTGAAAGGTCGGAAGGTTCTGCAGAGCCCTGGGGGAGAATAGCTGAAGGCAGCTGTTCTATAACCCTGAGGCAGAGGGCAAGGAGTAGGTGCAAAGGAGTGTGGGGAAATTTATTTTAAACAGGTAGGTTTGTTTATGTTGATCAGGAACTGACCTTTGATCATCCATGCGCCTGATGTTCCCTGAAAGGGGAACAATAAATGTTAATTACCTACAGGTTGTGTTAGCTCCAGGTTTTTGGCATTGTGCCTGCACTGAATAAAAACAAGCAGCTCCAGCTACTAGGGGCTGCTCTCTGGGCCACTAGAGCCAGGCAGTCACCTAACTGCTCTTACACTGCATTCCTGTGTCTGAGTACTCATCTCTCAGCCAGGGTCTGCAGGACAGACCTGGCAAAAAAGAACAAAATCGGGGTATGTACATTTCCTGATTTTCAAACTTCATACTATAGAGCCATTACAATCACCACAGTCATTACAGTCATTACAATCATGTACTGGTATAAGGATAGATATACATATTAATGGAATTAAATAGAGTTCAGAAATAAGCCCTTATATTTATGGCAAACTGATTTTCAAGAAGCATACTATCTATAATCCAATGGGGACAGAACAGTCTTTTTAACAAATGGTCTCGAACAGCTGGGTATGTATATGCAAATAAATGCAGTTAGACCAGGACCTCTCCCCATGAACAAAACATTAACTCAAAATGGAACATAGTCCTAAATGTAAGAGCTAAAACTATAATCTCTTAGAAAAATGCATAGGAGCAAATTTTTGTGATCTTGATTTAGGCAATGGTTTCTTCTATAACACCAAAAGTACATGTCTCAAAAAAAAAAAAAAAAAATAGATAAAATTTTGTGCTGCAATTGGTACCATCAAGAAAGTAAAAAGCCAACATATAGAATGAAACTATTTGCAAATCACTTATCTGCTAAAGACCTTATATTCAGAATACATAAAAGACCCTTACAATTCAATAATGAAAATAAAAATAACCTGTTTTTTTAAAGTGGGCAAATGATTTAAATAGACATTTCTCCAAAGGAGATAACCAAATGGCTTACAAGAATGTTAAAGAATGATCAACATCTTTAACTGTCAGAGAACTGCAAATCAAAATGATAATGAGATACCATTTCACACCTACTAGTTTGGCTATAATCAAAATAACAGACAATAACAAGTGTTGGTGAGGATGTAGAGAAACTGAACCCTTACTCTCAATGCTGTTAGTGGAAATGCAATATAATGCAGTCACTTCAGAAAACAGCTTAGCAGCTTCTCAAATTGTTAAACAGTTACCATAGAAGTCTCATAGTAGTTATAAATCCAAAATAAATAAAAACACATGCAAAAAGTTATACATAACATTCCTAGAAGAATTATTCATGATCGCCAAAAAATGGGAAAACTCAAATGTTCATCAACTGATGAATGCAAAAACAAACTATGGCACATTCATACAATGAAATATTATTCTATAATGAAAAGAAATGAAGTAATGAGGTATGCTACAACATGAATTTTTAAAATGTTATGCTAAATTTAAGAAGCCAGTCCCAAACACCACATATTGATCTGCAGGATTGGAGGTCAGTTTTTTTAAATAAGATAAAAAAGTCAAAAAACGAAAACAAAAGACCACATATTGTATGTTTACATTCACATGAAATGTCCAGATAGGCAAATGTAAAGAGACAGAATTGTAACTCAGTAGTTGCCAGGGGTCGATGGGGGGGAAATAGGGAAGGAATGTTAATGGAGATGGGGTTTCTTTTTGATGAAATGTTCTACATTTGGACTGTGATAATGGTTGCACAACTCTGTAAATATACTAAAAAACCACTGAATTCTATAAGTTAAAGAGAATTGATTTTATTATTAGCATTTTTTCAAATAAAGCTATTATTTAAAATGTTAAAATAATCACAAAAGTGCAATCTCTGTAATGCTACATCTCATAATTTCTTGAACAATAAAAATATGTCTAATTGAAGTTTCCTGAATGTTTAAAAAAATAATTAATGAAAATCTTTACTCAAATACATACTCACATATGGGCAGAAGGAAACTTATTTGCAGAAAGAAATTAAAGAAATGAATGATTATAGAATACCTATAGCAAATAATGTATTAACTAATATATAGAGGGGCTGCAGTGGAAACTAAAGAGAGAAGAAAAGCTGTGACCAGGGACTAGGACTATGTGCTTTTAAGATGGGAGGAAGTTTTTATACTCTAAATATCCGTGGTCCTGGCCCTTTATATGAAAAAAGAAACAAAGCTGAGATTTAAGCATTCCATTACTTCAAAATATCTTCCTACTGATAGCTTTACTAGTGCAAGTAATGGCCAATTAAACAGAAAGATTAAAAGAAGTAGCTTGTGGAGGCAAAATGAACAAGCTTCCACAGCAAACACGTATCGGCTGCAGATGTTTCAAAACTGTCAGAGTTAATAAAAAAGTCACTTTGATAGCATTTTTCTTTGACAAATTCAGTTTTTTGTTTTTGTTTTTGTGTGGGCTTTTTTTTTTTTTGTGCAGACATTACCTAATTAAATTGCAAAATATATAAGGCTGTTTAATCAACTCTCAAGGTTCTCTGAGGATCGTATTGGAAAAATAAACCTTTCATCTGAGCATTTATTTTAGTCTTTGTATCTCCTTTGTTCCAGGCAGAAAGTGGATCTTATTTCTATTCTGTGTGGATTTTTTTTCTTCCAGTTCCATATTTGCAACTTGCTCCTGTATGGTAGAGATTGTTCTCTAGAAATGACCCTTAACAACCACGGGTCGAGAGCAAAACTGCAGCACCCATGTGTGCAATCAGTGTTGTTTACTCATCTGAGGTTAGTGAGGATGACCTGAACACTCATAATGATGGATCAGAATGTCACACTTTCCAGTGTATCCTGAATGAATACACAATGGGCTGGGAAAAATCAGAATGTTTTCTAAAAGTCCCCAGCATGCCCCATGCTATGGTAATATGTTATCATAAGAAAGGAGGTAAAATAATGCAGTGCACGTGTACTAAAATCAGTGCAAGCACAAGTATCGACAGAGAAAACACATAATTGAATGACAATGGTACTTTGCATTGTAAAATACATCATTCATAAAAAGGAGCAGATGTAATATATATTCAGAGTTTAAAGTTTAATAGCCCTGTTTTACCTATCACCCAGGTTAAGAGATGGAACACTAACATGCCTTTGAAGCCGCCTCGCCTCCTCCCCAATAGCATTACTTTCTTTTCTCGGAAACATATTCCTGAATTTTATAATTTCTCTTACTTTCCTCGATAGTTTCCTTTCACTTACATATGTATTCCTAAACAGTATGCATTTAGTTTTGCCAGGTTTAATATTTTTATAAGGGGAGTCATAATGTATTTTTGTGATTTGTGTTTTTGGTCAATATTTGGTTTGTGGGATTCATCTATGTAGATTATGAGTGTGTTTATTCATTTCTAATGAATAAAAATATTCTACAGTGTGAATATAACAGTTTATTCATGTTAATGTGAACTGATTTTATTTGCTATCATGAGCAATGTTCTACAAACATTTGTGTACATGTATCCTTCTATAAGCAGGTGTCACTTTAGGGTATAAACCTGGGAGTACAATTGCTGTGTCTTCTGGTAGGCACCAAATTGTTTTCTAAAGTAATTGTTTCAACTCGCACTCCTCCCAATGGTACATGAATTCCAATTCAAATCCCTGTCAACTCTGCAAATTGACAATTTTTTTTAATGCTTGACAATCTGCAGAGTACAAAATGATAAAGTAATTTAATTAAAATGTACTTAATGACTAATAAAGTTAGTAAACTGTTTTTCTAATTGTAGTTCTGAAAAGAAAACTGTACTTTTTTGCCCACGATTGTATTTTTTGTAATTGACCTTTGCTAATTCTTTCTTTAATGTAAATCTTGCAAATTTGTTCTAACAATTTCTTTCTAAATTGGCATTTTTATTGAGATAATGTACAAGCAGGTGTAGTAAATAATACAGAGAATCTCATGTAATCTCTATCTTAAAGGTAACATTTTATAAAACTGGAGTGTATCATAACTAGGATATCAATGTTAATATGATTCCCTAATCTTATTCAAATTCCCAGTCTTACTTGAATTCATTTATGTGTATTTGCATACAATTATGTGCATAGTTTCATATGCTTACTCCCACAGTCAAGATCATGAGCTATTCTATCACCACAAGGATCCCTCAGGTTTCCTTTCATAACCATATCTGCCTTTTTCCTGAGACTCTCATCATATTCTTAACTACTAGTTCCAGTAATCTGTCCTCGATGACTAAAAGTTTGTCAGGCCGGGCTTGGTGGCTCACGCCTGTAATCCCAGCACTTTGGGAGGCCGAAGCAGGTGGATCACGAGGTCAGGAGATTGAGACCATCCTGGCTAACATGGTAAAACCCCGTCTCTACTAAAAATGCAAAATATTAGCCAGGCATGGTGGCGGGTGCCTGTAGTCCCAGCTACTCGGGAGGCTGAGGCAGGAGAATGGCATGAACTCGGGAGGCAGAGCTTGTAGTGAGCCGAGATGGCACCACTGCACTCCACCCTGGGCGACAGAGCGAGACTCTGTGTCAAAACAAAAACAAAAACAAAAACAAAAAGGTTTGTCAGTTTAATTCCCTGGAGATGCATCCAGGTTGTTTCATGTATCAGTAGCTTTCTCTTTTTCATTGCTAAATAGTATACCACAGTTTATTAAACCATTCACCTGTTAAAGAATATCTTGGCTGATTTCAGTTTTTGACTATTACAAATAAAGCTGTTCTGAACATTTTTTGTGCATGGTTTTCTGGAAATAAATGTTGTGGAATAAATGTCTAAGAGAACAGTTGTTGGGTTGTGTGGTAGTTGTATGTTTAGTTTTATAAGGAACTGCCAAACTGTTTTCCAGTGTATCTAACATTTTTCATTTCCACTAGAAATGTATGTCAGGTTCAGTTTTCTGCATCCTCACCAGAATTTGGTATTGTTAGTATTTTTATTTTAGACATTTAGACATAGTAGCTTGTGTGTAGTGATATCTGATTATAGTATTACTTTGTATTTCCTTTGTAGTTAATGATGTTGAACATCTTTTCACGTGCCTCTCTGACATCTGAATATTGTCTCTGGTGAAATGTCTGACCATGTCTTTTGCCTGTTTTCTAACTGGACTGTATGTTATCGTTGTTTGAAAATTTCTCACATATTCTGGATACTAGCTTTTTGTCTTTGTAGACCTCTTTGTGGTCTACAGATACTTCCTCCCAGTCCATTGCTTGTCTTTTTATCTTCTTCACACAACTTTTGCAGAGCAAACTCTTTTTAAAATTAGGTCCAATTTATCCATATTTATTTTATAGATTATGCTTTTAGTGCCAAGCCTAAATCTTTTTGCCTGCCCCTAGATTGTGAGCATTTTCTTCCATGCTTTCTGTTAAATGATTTACAATTTTACATTTCACTCTTAAGTCCATGATTCATTTTGAGTTAATTTTTAATGACAGGTAATAGACCTAGATCAAGATTCTTTATTTTTTTTAATCGTGGATGTTCCAGCACCATTTATTAAAAAGGCTGTTCTCCCTACATTTATTGTTTTTGTGTCCTTCTTACCAAAATCTAGTAGGGCATATTTATTTGCATCTCTTTCTTGAATCTATTCTGTTCCATTATTTTTCCTCTGTAAGTATAACCAATTGGCCCCAATACCGTTACATAATAGTCCACAATTTCTCACTGAAACACAATGTCACCTCTGTCATGGATGACGTTACCACTAATGACTGGGTCTGTATTTGGTCTCTGAAGTCTCACTTGGTAGTCTCTATCTTGCAGCAACATTACACAGTAAGTATCCTCAATATAATACGACAAATTCCCTCTTCTTCTTTAGGAATTTCTAGAATATTTTGGCCATTTGCTTTTGTATATAAATTTAAGAAGAGCTTACCAAACTTCATAAAAATTGTTTTCAGATTTTAATTAGAATTACAACAAATTTGTAGATCAATTTGTGGATAATTAACATCTTTATAGCATTACAATTTCTTTTCCATGAAAATGGCACATCTCTTTATTAAATTGTCTTCCATGTATTTTAATAATGATATGTGAATTTTCAATATAGCTACTTGCACATTATGTCAGACATAGTGGTAGACACTACATGTTTTGTGAAGATGTAATTTTTCTTTTATATTGCATTTTCTAACTTTAGTTCTAGTTACGTACAAGCTGAAATCATAGCATGGGGTAGGATTATAAGAAAACAATTAACAGTTTTATACTTAACCTTTATCATAAAAACTTGCTTAGTTGTCTAATATATTCTAATGATAGGTATATAATTTTTTTGAATATTTTTTATAAATAATTCTATTAGATTTAAAAAAAATCAGTTTTATTTCCTACTTTTCAATCTACATATAATTAATTACATTATCTTGTCGTGTCCTGGACAGAATTTGCAGAAATTCTTGAAAACATGGGGTGTGGTGACAATCTGCCCTGTTCCTGATTTAGTCACCTTGACATATTCCAATTAGATCTGATTATTAACTGCGGATTTTAGGTAGACATTATTCATCCAGATAAGAAATTTTTATTCTATTCCTTGTTTGCTTAGAAATCATTTTAATTATGAGCAGTTGTTGTTACTTTTTTCTTCTTTTTTAGAGAGAGGGTCTCACTCACTCTGCCACTCAGGGTGTTGTACAGTAGCACAGTCATAACTCACTGCAGCCTCAAACTCTTGGGCTCAACCAATCCTCCTGTCTCAGCCTCCCAAGTAGCTGGGACCACAGGTATGTGCACACTATGACTTGCCATTTGTTGAAATTTTTGTAGACATGAATTCTCACTGTGTTGCCCAGGCTAGTCTCATTCTCATGGCTTCAAGCAGTCCTCCACCTCAGCCTCTCAAATTGCTGGGATATTAGGCATGAGCTGCTGCTCCCAGTGATAATATATATTTTTTTACTTTAAACACACTGCATTCTGGAAGCAAACATATGTTTGTATTTAAATATGTGCTTAGGGCTTTGATAAATGCTGTAAAGGTTTTAAAGATAAAAGATGTTCTTGGCTCTTCAGAAGCATAAACAGTTCAAATGAAATAAAATTAAATAGGTTGAGTCATTTTCTTACAACTCATATATTTGTTAAGTACATGGATTTTGGAGTGAAGAGATCCGGATTTAGATCCTTATTTTCTCTTTTACCTGTTGCTTCATCTTGGCCAACTCTTTTACTTCTCTTCTACAAAATTTGTCATTGATAAAATAAAAAAGAAAAATATTTTATCCACTTTGTATGATAAATGCCTAATATCCCAGCAATATCTAACACAAAAATAGTAATTGAGATAAAATGAATGCTCTAGAAATGATAAGATCTGCTATAATTAGAATATAGTAATCCCTTAATTTATGACCTATTTATTTTTCCTGCTTCATTTAGGCATAATAAATTGGGCATTGGTCTTGAAAATATGGACCATAAAATCTAAATTCTTTATAAAATAAAACACAAAGATACTTGCATTATTGAATATGTAAATTTAACTGTGGCAGCATATTTTGCTATCCAACTGTGTGTTTTTTCTGGTTAATTCTCTCATCCTCTGTCAATAAATACACTGCATTCAGGAAGAGATGACAAAGTGAAAACAATAATAACACTGTGGGCTTTTTCACTCTAAATGACTTGGGAAAAGTATTTAGTCAAAGTAACAAATATTCTTGAATGCTTTGGTTTTCAATTATAATAAAATAACTTGAGATAAAAAATGTTTTGTTTTTATTTCTGAATCCGTTAGGACTTAAAATATGGTAATCACATCAAAAACAAAAACGTGGAGTAGAAAGGAATTCATGAATATGTAGTTTTTTTCTCATCAAAAAGATACAAGAATTTTAGCAGTGGGTAGAAAAAAGAGAGTAAGAGGTGATTGATGTTTAAGGAACAAAGATGATTTCTGCTAGTGGATTTCAGGGCCCCTCCTATGTAGAATCCCAATGTGTCAGTGACGTAGGACTACTGCAACCCCAGTATACCTCCTAGTAAATTGTGGAATAATGTCAGAGGAGAAAGGTTGTCCAAGATACTGCCTGGGATGTTACAAGTCTCACAGAGAACTTGCAACTAACATGGCATCTATGGGATGGGAAATTATTTTCTGAGCAAAGTGCCTAGACCAGTTCTGAACACAGCCTCATTATACTTTATACAAACCAATGAACTATAGGTAGAAAAACTGAAAATTGTGAGGTGTCATGAGAGTTGTGAACTGGTTTCAAAGTGAGGATCATCTACAGAGGCACTAAGGTTGAGTTCAAGAAGACATGGTGCATGTGAACCTGAAATTGGGGACTAGAGTGGGAATGTGCACCTCAGCAGTAAATGCATCAGGAACAAAGGGAACCATTATTGATCTGATAGGATGAGTCACACCTCAGCAGAAGCCAACAATGAGAGAAGATTACCAAGAATCAATTGCAAATCCAGTTTCCACACTTAAAATACCCAGTGAAACTCCTGAACCCAGAAGCTTCATAGGAGAGGGAGAAAAAAAAATGAGCAAGAAAATAGATTATGAACTGACCATGTTCATCCTAAATTGATTGAATTTTAAGCCAGAAGCAACTATATTACCATCAATGGCAAGAATACACTTTCTTCCACAGAGGAAAAATGCAGACCAATAAGCTAAACTGAGCTTCCCCATACTTCATATTTTATGTTTGTTATACTTAAATTTTCTATAACTGTGTAAAATTCAAATCCACTACAGAAATAAAATAAACTTTTATAACTATTGTTTGTTTTGCTTGGGCTAGACTGGTGGAAGCATTTTTAGACAACAGTCCAAGAAGTCTAAAGTAAAAAGTACTTTTTTTTTCTTCATGAATACCCCTGAAATAAGCACAGGCAATCTTCACTACTCCCAGGAAACTAAAGGCATAAATCTTGATTATTTTTTCCCATTTCTGATTCAATACGCACAATTGCTTCCACTATTTTTGAATGACAAATGGTTGGGTAGGGCCCGTTCCTCTAGTGGCCTAATTTCCTATGATCCCTGGCTTAATTGACTCAGTGCAACATTGACAGCAATCTCATATGGTAGTAATCATTACCAGTTTGTCCTTATTGGCGAAGTATTATTCTCTGTAAGATTCTAAAAGCTGAGGATCTCAAGTTGAACTGCCATAGTTTTGTCTCTATATTATTAAAAATATTATCAGCTATTTTTGAGTCTGGTTTGCAGAGATGAATTCATTCTGAGAATGCAAGATGATTGGGGTCGAGTTAGAAAGATAATAATAGAATCAAAACATTGTATGTTGCAGAATGAAACAAAAGATCCTCTGCCCTTTTTAGAATTCTGTTTTTAGTAATTTATTTTTTTTCTACAATGAATGTGTATTATTTGGATAATATGTAAAATACAGACACAAACACTTTTTTAAAAACAAATAGCTGGATAGGAATTGAACAGTCAACTGGTGCAAATGCCTTATTTGAGAGGTCAGTGAATTAAGATTCTGATGTCCTAGCCCTACATGCCCTCTAGTCAGTGTACAAGTTGGCAGGCATTCTCAAATGTTCTTTGCATTAACTCACTCTAGGGAGGAACTGGTACAGTAAAAATGATGGCACGTATTTTCAATTATTCTTAGAAAGGAAGGTAACATATGTAAATAAGCTCATAAAATCCACTGCATAGATTATGTCTTTCTAATGTTTTTACCTCTATCTGAGAGCGGCTAGCAAATTGTCTCACACCAAGAGAAATGTCAACAACTTTTAAAATGAATAAATATGATGTGTATTGTAAATTTATGTTTTTCAGTCATTCACAGAACTGTCATTAACTTTGCAATCTACATATTATATATTTTGCACAATTCTTAATGCCATAATAAAGATACTATATTTGAAACCATAGCAACATTTTATTTTATGCAAAAGGAAGGTCTCAGGGGCAAAGATTGATGCCTAATGGGAACATGTGATGTTTTGCTGTGTTTCATCATTTTTTTTTTTTTATTATTATTATACTTTAAGTTGTAGGGTACATGTGCATAACGTGCAGGTTTGTTACATATGTATACTTGTGCCATGTTGGTGTGCTGTACCAATCAACTCGTCATTTACATCAGGTATAACTCCCAATGCAATCCCTCCCCCCTCCCCCCTACCCCCTCCCCCCTCCCCATGATAGGCCCCGGTGTGTGATGTTCCCCTTCCCGAGTCCAAGTGATCTCATTGTTCAGTTCCCACCTATGAGTGATGTTCTTGTGATAGTTTGCTAAGAATGATGGTTTCCAGCTCAAAAGAAGACATTCATACAGCCAACAGACACATGAAAAAATGCTCATCATCACTGGCCATCAGAGAAATGCAAATCAAAACCACAATGAGATACCATCTCACACCAGTTAGAATGGCCATCATTAAAAAGTCAGGAAACAACAGGTGCTGGAGAGGATGTGGAGAAATAGGAACACTTTTACACTGTTGGTGGGATTGTAAACTAGTTCAACCATTATGGAAAACAGTATGGCGATTCCTCAAGGATCTAGAACTAGATATACCATATGACCCAGCCATCCCATTACTGTGTATATACCCAAAGGATTATAAATTATGCTGCTATAAAGACACATGCACACGTATGTTTATTGCAGCACTATTCACAATAGCAAAGACTTGGAATCAACCCAAATGTCCATCAGTGACAGATTGGATTAAGAAAATGTGGCACATATACACCATGGAATACTATGCAGCCATAAAAAAGGATGAGTTTGTGTCCTTTGTGTTTCATCATTCTAATAT
Organism: Chlorocebus sabaeus; assembly: GCF_047675955.1. Classification (NCBI taxonomy): domain Eukaryota; kingdom Metazoa; phylum Chordata; class Mammalia; order Primates; family Cercopithecidae; genus Chlorocebus; species Chlorocebus sabaeus. The sequence continues at coordinate 48,331,306 of NC_132916.1, read as the reverse complement.
TCCATTAAAACTAGTTGCAGTTCAAAATTACTGAATTTCAGTAATGCCAGTTTCCTTATGAAGTCTACATTTCTCATATGAATTTTACTTGTGTTCACTGAAGCTCACAGCTGATATTTTCCCAGATTCAGGTTTCCAGTGAATAAAATAAAAATAGAAATTAATAACATCTTAACTTTTGGAACAGTGTCAGGTTATGCATCACAGATCCTAAAATTAAGTCACATTTTTTGGTTGTAAAATTTTTATTTTAATACTTGGGACACCAACTTGTATTTTCCAAGAAAAGGAAAAAGAAATAAATACCCTTCTTCTCCCAAACACTAGTGTTCTCCACTCTTTGCTTGTATTCTTCTGTCTATTTAAGGAAGAATGACATGAAAATGATTCAAAGTAATTTTCAGGAAAAAATATATTAAGACCTTTAAATCTTATAGGAGAATATTTTTATATGAATTGTATCATAATTCTATGCATTAATTTAATTTTGAGCTTTCATCACTGTAATGGGAATGTTTTATTTTCCAGATTAAATATGTGTACTACTTTATTAAGATTAAATATGTGTATTAGCTTATTAAGTTAAACTCTTTTTCTACTGTTCATTTCTAAAAGTAATTTGTCACAGGAATCTTTACAGAAAGAATACTGAATAACATTAACTTTTAGAAAGATATTTTTCTCACATAGCTACTACTTTTAAGAGCTTACATTTTGGTAGAGGATACAATTTTATTTTATCTCACTTTATTTAAAATTTTTATTTAAAAAAGTTTTTGGGGAACAGGTAGCTTTGGTTACATGAATAAGTTCCTTAGTGGTGATTTCTGAGATTTTGTTGCACCTGTCACTCAAGCAGTATACGCTGTACCCAGCATGTAGTCTTTTATCCCTCATCCCTCTCCACCATTCCCCCGGAGTCCCCGGGGTCCATTATATCATTCTTATGCCTTTGCATCCTTAACTTAGCTCCCACTTATACGTGAGAATATAAAATATTTGAATTTCCATTCCTGAGTTAGTTTACTTAGATTAATGGTATCTAACTCCATCCAAGTTGCTGCAAATGCCATTATTTTTTGTTTGGCTGAACACTGTTCCATCATATATGTATATATATTATATAATATATATAATGTGATATATACATTATATATATATATATATATCACATTTTCTTTATCCACTCATTGGTTGATGGGAATTTAGGTTAGTTTCATATTTTGCAGTTGCGAATTGTGCTGCTATAAACATAGACATGCAAAAGTCTTTTTCATACAATGACTTCTTTTCCTCCAGATAGATACCCAGTAGTGGGATTGCTGGATCGAATGGTAGTTCTACTTTCAGTTCTTTCAAAAATTTCCATACTGTTTTCCATAGTGTTTGTACAAGCTTACATTAGCAGTGTGAAAGTGTTCCACACTTTTCACCACATTCATGCCAACATCTATTTTTTTTATTATTATTTTTAAAATTATGGCCATTCTTGAAGGAGTAAGGTGGTTTCTCATTGTAGTTTTAATGTTCATTTCCCTGATAATTAGTGATGTTGAACATTTTTTCATGTTTGTTGGCCATTTGTATATCTTCTTTTGAGAATTGTCTACTCACATCTTTTGCCCCACTTTTTTGATGGGGTTGTTTGAGTTCCTTTTAGATTCTGGATGTTAATCATTTGTTGGATGCATAGTTTGCAGATATTTTCTCCCACTCTGTGGGTTGTCTATTTATTCTGCAGATTATTTCTTTGCTTTGTAGTTTAAGTAGGTCCCATTTATTTATTTTTGTTTTTGTTGCGTTGCTTTTGGGCTCTTGGTCATTAATTCTCTGCCTAAGACAATGCTTACAAGAGTTTTACAAATGTTATCTTCTAGAATTTTTATGGTTTCAGTTCTGGATTTAGGCCTTTGATCAATCTTGAGTTGATTTTTGTATAAGATGAGCAATGAAGATCAAGTTTCATTCTTCCACATATGGCTTGGCAGTTTTCCCAGCACCATCTGTTGAATAGGGTGCCCTTTTCCGACTTTACGTTTTTGTATGCTTCGTCAAAGATCAGTTGGCTTTAAGTATTTGGATTTATTTCTGTGTTTTCTATTATATTCCATTAGTCTATGTACCTATCTTTTTATTGGTAACATGCTGTTTTGGTAACTATAGTCTGGTAATATAGCAAGAAATCAGGTACAGTGATGCCTCCAGATTTGTTCTTTTTGCTCAGTAATGCTTTTGGCTATGTAGGTTCTCTTTTGGTTCCATATGAATTTTAGAAAAGTTTTTTTTTTTTTTTTTCCTAGTTCTGTGAAGAATAATGATGGTATTTTGGTAGGAATTACACTGAATTTGTAGAATGCTTTTGGCAGTATGGTCATTGTCACAATATTGATTCTACCCATCCATGATCATGGGATGTGTTCCCACTTGATTTTGACATCTATGATTTCTTTTAGTAGTGTTTTGTAGTTTTCCTAGTAGACAGATTTCACCTTCTTGGTTAAGCATATTTCTAAGTAATTTATAATTTTTTCCAGCTGTTGAAAAAAATATTGAGTTCTTAATTTAATTTTCAGTTTGGTTGTTGTTGGTGTATAGCACTGCTACTAATTTGTCTACATTGACTTTGCACCATGAAACTTTACTGAATTCATTTATTAGATCTAGGAGCCTTTTGGGTGAGTCTTTACGGCTTTCTAAAGTGACAGGTTGACTTCCATTTTTCCAATTTAGATGCCCTTTATTTCTTTCTCTTGTCTGATTGCTCTGGCTAGGACTTACAGTATTATGTTGAATAGAAATGATGAAAGTGGCCATCCTTGTCTCATTCTAGTTCTCGGGGGGAATACTTTCAACTTTTCCCATTCAGTATGATATTAGCTGTGGGTCTGTCATATATGGCTTTTATTACTTTGAAATATGTCCCTGTCCCTTCTATGCCAATTTTGCTGAGGATTTTTATCATAAAGAGATGCTGGATTTTGTCAAATGCTTTCTCTACATCTATTGAGATGACCACATGATTTTTGTTTTTAATTTTGTTTATGTGATGTATCACATTTATTGACTTGCATATGTTAAACCATCCTTGCATCCCTGGTATAAAACTCATGTAATCATGATGTATTATCTTTGTGAGATGCTGTTGGATTTGATTAGCTAGTAGTATTTTATTGAGAATTTTTGCACCTAAGTTCATCAGGGATATTGGTCTGTAGTTTTCTTTTTTGTTATGTCCTTTCCTGGTTTTGATATTATGATAATACTGACTTTGTAGAATGACTTACAGAGGATTTCTTCTGTCTCCATCTTTTGGAATAGTTTCAGTAGAAATGGTACCAATTCTTTAAATGTCTGATAGAATTCAGTTGTGAATCCATCTGGTTCTGGACATTTTTTGTTGGCAACTTTTTAATTAGTTTCAATTCACTACTTGTTCTTGGTCTCTTCAGAGTTTCTGTTTATTCCTGATTTAATCTAGCAGGGTTGCATATTTCCAGGAACGTATCCATCTCTTCAAGATTGTGCATGTAAAGGTATTCATAGCAGCCTTCAATGATATTTTGTATTTCTGTGGTATTGGTTGTATTATCTCCCGTTTTGTTTATTATTGCGCTTATTTGTATCTTCTCTTTTCTTGGTAAATCTTGCTAATGGTTTATCAATTGTGTTCTTCTTTTCAAAGAACCATCTTTTTGTTTCATTTATCTTTTGTGTTTCTTTGTTTCAATTTCATTTTTTCTGCTCAGATCTTTGTTATTGCTTTTCTTCTGCTGGGTTTGGCTTTGGTTTGTTCTTGTTTCTCTATTTTCTTGAGATGTGACATTAGGCTATCTATTTGTGCTCTTTCAGACTTTTTGATGTAAGCATTTAATGTTATGGCCTTTCCTCTTAGCAACATTTTTGCTGTATCCCAGAGGTTTTGATAAGTTGTGTCACTATTATTGTACTGTGCAAAGAATTTTTAAATTTCCATCTTGATTTCATGGTTGACTCAAGGATCATTCAACAGCAGTTTATTTAATTTCCATATATTTTATAGGTTTGAGGGTTCCTTTTGGAGTTAATTTGCAGTTTTATTCTACTTTGGTCTGAGATGATACTTGATATGATTTCAATTTTCTTAAATTTCTGATAGTAATTGTTTTATGAATTTGGGAACTCCAGTATTAGGTGCATATATATTTAGAATTGTGGTATTTTCTTGGTGGACTAATATTTTTATCATTATATAATGTCTGTCTTTTTTTTTTTTTTTTTTTTAACTGTTGTTGCTTTAAAGTCTGTTTTGCCTGATGTAAGAATAGCTACTCCTGCTAGATTTTGGTTTCCATTTGCATGGAATATCTTTTTCTACCCCTTTACCTTAAGTTTATGTGAATCTTTCTGTGTTAGGTGAGTCTCTTGAAGACAGCAGATACTTAGTTGGTGGAATTTTTTCCATCTGCCACTCTGTATCTTTTAAGTGGAGCATTTAGCCCATTTACATTCAATGTTAGTATTGAGATTCGAGGTACCGTTCTATTCATCATGCTAGTTGTTGCCTAAATAGTTTTTTTGTTTTTTTTTTCATAATGTAATTGTTTTATAGACTCTGTGAGATTTATGGTTTAAGGAGGTTCATTTTGGTGTGTTTCAAGATTTTGTTTCAAGATTTAGAACTCCCTTTGGCATTTCTTGTCAGGCTGACTTGGTAGTGGCAAATTCTCTCAGCATTTGTTTGTCTGTGACTTTCTTTAGCTGGATACAAAATTCTTGGCTGACTGGCTGCCAATTATTTTGTTTGAGGAGTCTAAAGATAGGACCCCAATCCCTCTGGACTGTAGGACTTCTGCCTAGAAATCTGCTGTTAATCTGATAGGCTTTCCTTTATGGGTTACCTGATGCTTTTGCCTCACAGCTCTTAAGACTTTTTCCTTCATCTTGACTTTAGATAACCTGATGTCTCTATGCCTAGGTGATAATATTTTCACAATTAATTTCCTAGGAGTTCTCTGAGCTTCTTGTATTTGGGTATCTAGATAATTAGTGAAGCCAGGGAAGTTTTTCTCAATTATCTCAATTATTCCCTCAAATAAGTTTACCATATATATATATTTTTTTTCTTTTGAGATGGAGTCTTGCTTAGTTGCTGAGGCTGGAGTGCAGTGGCATAATTTTGACTCATTGCAGCCTCCACCTACTGGGTTCAAGCAACTCTTCTGCCTCAGTCTCCTAAGTAGCTGGGACTACAGACGTGCACCACCATGGCCAGCTAATTTTTGTATTTTTAGTACAGACGAGGTTTCACCATATTTGCCAGGCTGGTCTTGAACTCCTGATCTCATGTTCCACCCACCTTGGCCTCCCAAAGTGCTGGAATAACATGCATGAGCTACTGTTCCCTTAAGAACACCAATCATTCTTAGGTTTGACCATTTAACATAATCCCAGATTTCTTTGAGGCTTTGTTCTTTGTCTGATGGGGTTAACTGAAAACCTTGTCTTCAAGCTTTGAAGTTCTTTCTTCCATTTGTTCTAGTCTACCATTGAATCTTTTCAATGCATTTTGTATTTCCCTAAGTGTGTCTTTTGTTTCCAGAAGTTGTGACTGTTTTTTCTTTATGAAAAACAATGATATCTGTTTATCTGGAAAATTTTCATCCACATCCTGATTTTTTTTTTTTTTTTATTTCTTTAAGTTGGTTTTTACCTTTTTCTAGTATCTCAAGTAGCTTAATAATCAGCCTTCTGAATTCTTTATCTGGTAATTCAGAGATTTCTTCTTGGTTTAGATCAATTGCTGGGGAGATAGTGTGATCTTTTGGGGGTGTTACAGAACTCTGTTTTGTCATATTACCAAAATTATGTTTTTGGTTCCTTCTTATTTGAATAGGCTATTTCTTCAAACTATTCTTGAATTTATTTTTAATTGGAATGTATTTTTTTAAATTTAAATTTCTTTTTTTTCCCCTCTTAAGGATCAGACTTTAATGTTTATTTTATCCTAATTTGGTTATTAGTGCTTCTAGGGGTGAAGACTCTATGAGTTCCTTAGTTATAGAGTCTTTGTATGTTGATTTTCCCTGATGCTACTTGTAGCAGTTACATTCTTGACGTGTGGGTAAGTTCACTGTCTCCTATATGCAGTTGTAATGATGGGGATCTCTTTATCTCTCATGGTGTATACTTTATTTATTTATTTGATTTTTTTTCCTGGTGTTTTATTTATTGAGTTGATGATCTGGGCTTCAAGCCAATAGGGAATGTATCCCTGGGTAGGCACTAGTTATGGCTAAGGCAGGTGGGTAGATGTAACAGTGGGCCAAGGTCCCAGTCTTGAGAAGGGTGACTCGGGGAGCTCTCAATTAGATGTGCTGAGGTCCTATAAGAGTGAAGAATAGGAGCCACTTCAGCTTCCCTTGCCAGTTCAGCAGGAAAGCCATTTACCTCACAGCCTCACTTCTGTCCTAGTGTTTCAGCTATTCAGATCAGACAGGCACCTCTTTTCATCTATAGGACTGTTGATGTCCCAAGTAGGAAGGAACTATGGCTCTGCCTCTCATGCAGGCCTGAATCTGGAGGGCGTACCTCCAGTCACCCTGAATTGTTCTAGGAAGGTTGTCTATAGGTACCTCCATGCTGCTTTCTTTTGGGGCAAGCCCCAACTGTGCCTTTAATGGAGTGCCTGGGGCAAACAAGTACCCCTTCTCAAAGGCCCTTCATGATCATAGAAGCTGGCCTATTGGGGTAGAGGTGCAGACTTTCCCTCCTGCTGCAATTGTGTCTCTGTTGCAAGAAATTACTCACCAGCAGAAAGACATGAAACTTGAGGCCTGCTGTTCAGATTCTTTTGTCCCATGGGGTAATACCTTGATGTGGTGTGCTTTCCCTCTTTCCCTAGAGATGGGGCTCCCTGAGAGCCAGACTGTAGTGATTATTAGTGCTCTTCCAGGTCTAGCCACCCAGTGGGACTACCAGGCTCTCTGTTCGTGCCAGGGAACATCTGCAAAGAGTTCTGTGATGTGACCAGCCCTCAGGTTTCCTAGCTGTGGATATTAACACCTGCTCTGGTGGAGGTGGCTGGGGGTGATGTAGACTCTGTAAAAATCTTTGGTTGCAGCTAGGTTTATTGTGTTGGCCTTCCTGAATGCTGGTTATGCTAGCAGTGAAGTTTTCACGTGGACAGACTCAGGACCTCCGGTTAGCCAGGATGTTGTAGGCTGTGGTATTAACCGTTGTTTTCCCCTTCCTGGGACCAGTGTTATTCTGTCATGAGTTGCTGTAACGGCCTGAGTTGGTTGGCTTCTGCCCATGAGGTGGTTCTTACAAGAGTGCACCAGCTGTGGTATTAGCAGTGGGATTTGAAGATGCCCTAAGTTACCCAGGGGAAGTATTCTGGTTTCTCAGGTGATGGGCAGGGCCATAAAGCTCTCAAAATTTTATGTCTTTTGTATTCAGTTACCGGGGTAGGTAGAGAAATACCATCAATTTGGGCAGGGTCAGGAGGTTCTGAGTTCAGACTTTCCTTGGATAGGGCTTGCCATAGACACTGTAGGGGATAGGGGTATGGTTCTCAGTCCAATGGGTTTATGTTCCAAAGGGATAATTATGGCTGCCTCTGCTGTGCAGTGTAGTTCACCAGAGAGGTGGGGGATAGCTGGTAGTAAAAGGCCTCACCCACCTCTCATTCAGTTGGCAAGGTCAGTCTTGCTCCTGCAGTGTCCCATTAACAGTGCTGAGTTTCGATTCAGGCAGCATACAGGCAGAACTCAAACCTGTCCCAGGCCATAAGCTTCCCTGCTGAGAAAGCATGCATGGCTTTCAGGCCACACCTCTGCTCCCTCCCCATCTGCTCACAATGGCAGTGGCTCCTGAGCTCAAGTCTGCAGCAGTTCCCGTTCATCCCCCAGATTCTGCTCAAGGAAGTGTATGCCCAGTAAATGATCATAAAATTCACCTGGAAGCTTCTTTTACCCTGAAAGCCCTCCCTAATTCCTCTTGTTGCCTACCCCAAGGAACCCTGTGAGATAAAGTCAGGGATGCCTTCCCTGGGCTCTAGCTGAAGACTGGGAGTGTCTACAAGACTCTTTTCAGTGCTGCTACTACTTTTATATTTCACATAGCTCCCTAAATCCATTCCAGCTCTAGGTAAGATTAAATCCTTCTTCTGTGATCTAGATTTTCAGATTCCCCAGTGGAGATATGTGTTTGGAGGCAGGTTTTCCCCTTCTCACACTTTGGGAACTCGTGGTTTTTTGCCTGTCTCACTGATTTTGCAGTAGCATGGCATTTCTTTCAAAGGATCTGAATTCTTTTGGTTTTCCTGGTACATTCCTGTGGTGGTTCTTGGGAAAAAAGTTCACAGCCTGAATTTCTATACACTGTTCTGCCTGGCCGAGTGGGAGATGCATGTTAACCCTGCCTCCTATTCACCACCTTCTCCTGGTAAAGCAAGATCCCATTTTAAAACCCAACTCATTACAAAAATTAGCCAGACATGGCAGCATGCACCTGTATCCCTGGCTACTGAGGAGGCTGAGGTAGGAGGATCACTTGAACCCCAGAAGCAGAGGTGGCAGTGAGCCAAGATCATGTCACTGCACTCCAGCCTGGGTGACAGAGCAAGACTGTGACAAAAAAACAAACAAACAGCAACAACAACGAAACTCAACTCAGATAAAAGCTTCTCATGGAGGGTAAAGTAATTCTGATTTATAACTTCAGGATATTCTAAAAATCATGGAAAGTAATAGCTAGCAGTTCTTTGTGTGTCTTTGTTAGTCCTGATTGTGTTCAGCAAAATGTAATAGGACCTCAACAGACACCAGGTCAAGACAGGACGGCTCAGTGCTGGAGTGCACACGTCCCTTGTTGCTACCTGAACGAGCAGTTTGGTTTCGTGTTTTGCTACCATGGGAATTTTCCTGACTTTACATCCCAGATGGGATCCCCTATATCCATTTTCTATCCATCATTACCTGAAACATATAAATTGTTTTCTACTCTCCAGGTAATTACTTTATTCATTTTTACATAAACACAATTATTTTCTTTAAAAAAAATCATCCTAAAAGATAGGTGATTACTGCTCTCAAAAAATAACTCAAAGTAAAAATGAACATGAAGGTTGATCTCAAGTATTGGACTTACACACTAAAGATTCACATTCTACCAAAAAAAAAAAAAAAAAATAAGGGCAAACATTAAATTCACTTACCATACCTATATGATATGGTAATGCACTAAAACAATTCCTATCTACAAATGAATGTAAATACAGGAGAAAAAGAGCAAATATACAAATACACAATTATTTTATTGTCTAGTACAGATGAGAAATATTTTAATAAAGTGTCACAGTAGTTAATAAAATGAAAAACATTAATTTGGGGCAGATGTTGTAACAGTTTTCATGGATAAGGTTTTTGAGACGCAACAGGAATTATGGATAGCCCTTTCTGATGAGGTAAGTATAAGGCCACTGCATTTCAGATGAAAAGAACATGATCAAAGTTGCAGTTCAAAACATGATTTTGGTTCATACACCATGGAGCAGGTCTCTGGTGCTTTTGTTGTCCAAAATATCACCCCCTTTGCCTGGGTAATGGGATCCAAATTCTACCTTGGGTAGCCACCTTTCTCACATTTTCCCTCTAGGAAATACTCCCTTATCCTAACCCCAGCTACTCTAGAGGGGTAAGCATGAGACTAAAGCTAAGCCTACTAGAATTAATCATGGAATTTTACTATATTGGAGAACAGCAATGCTCTTTTCACTTAGATTGCAGAAACTAAACCATGTAAGCCTGAAGCTGATAAATCTATCATCACTACCATATTGTACATGAGACAATGTGCATGAAAAAAAGTAAAAAAAAAAAAAAAAATTGCTCTTCAGTGCCAGGTGCGGTGGCTCACCCCTGTAATCCCAGCACTTTGGGAGGCTGAGGTGGGCAGATTACCTGAGGTCAGGAGTTCAAGACCAGGCTGGCTAACATGGTGAAACCCTGTTTCTACTACAAATACAAAAAATTAGCTGGGCATGGCGACGAGTGCCTGTAATCCCAGCTACTCGGGAGGCTGAGGCAGGAGAAACACTTGAACCCAGGAGGCAGAGGGTGTAGTGAGCTGAGATCACGCCATTGCACTCCAGTTTGGGCAAAAAGAGGGAAACTCCGTCTCAAAAAAAAAAAAAAAAAAAAAAAAATTGCTGTTCAGAAGGAAAAAAGAAATGAGTGACAAAACCTTAATGCCATTTGCTGTTGTCCTAATTCTGGAGTAGCAAACTCAAAAGTCTTCGACTGAAGGTGGTGATATAAATGTGTAAAACAATACGTGTGAAACATTGATGTCCTTTGTGAAAAAAATGAAGACATTCCAATAATAGCCATTTGCATTTAATTTTTTCAGGTATTATTGTGGTCTCAATAGCTTTGTGGGCACATCTGTCCTGATAGGCACCCGATGGAACTCTCAGCATGAATCTTAGAGGGTGATCTACATCGGGTCCCTTTCCCCTCCTTCTTCCCTTTCCCCTCCTTCTTTCCTGTGTTATTTTTGGCTGGATTTTCAACTCTTGACAAAAAGATAATTTAATATTTCTACAACATACAAAAATAAAAATAATGATGAAAAGTTATGTCTTTTAATGAAAGAATCTGAAAAGTATTGACAGTCAATTAGCCTGGCAGTAGACTTGCAAGTTAAAGTACAGTGTTGCAAAGGGTGGCTCCAGACAGGCAAGCAGTATTAGTGTCACCTGGAAACTTATTAGATATTCAAATTCTCAGGTCTCACCCCAAGCCTCGTGTATCAGAAACAACCACCCATATTCCATGTGATTCTGGTGCACAGCAAAGTTTCACTGGCACTTATTTAAAGGGGTGGTGGGATGATGATCAGAGACGTATTCAGACATCCACACATTAAGTGAGTCTGCACTATTTTAGTGGCAGTGGTAAGGGAGAAAAATATAACACCTCAAGAAGAAAGATTGACATATTTTATAGATAAATGAACACAGTAATAACCTACATGAATAAATGTATGAATGTCAGCAAGAAAGAAGAACAAGATTAATTTAGAAGTTAAAGATGGAGAGACACAGTTGTGTAAGCTCTGTAAATATACTAACTAGGTTTAAATTCCAACTTTGCTATTTCCTTCCTACGCTAAACCTCTCTCTACTCCAGTTCTCTCATTACTATAATGAGGAAAATATGAATGCTTAATCCTTGTGATTATTATGGAAATTCAAATAGTTAATATTAAGGGTACATATAAGGTTCTTAGATTAGGCCAGGCACATGACACACCCAATAAACATTAAATAGAGATTAGCTCTATAGTTGCCCTATCAAATTTAGTAGCCCAAAATGACATGTGACTATGTAGATTTATATTTAAATAAATGAAAATAAAATGAAATGTTTTGCTCCTCAGTTGGACTAGCCAAATTTCAAGTGCTCAATAGCTATCTATGTTATAGAACATTTCCATCATCAGAAAATTTCAACTGCACCATAATGCAGGTGTAAGATTTCTATACTAACAACAGTGTCAGGTGTCCTTAGGTGATGTGAAGACCTGGTTTGTTAGGAGAAAAATGACTGTCAGGTCTCCCAACTGCCAACACATAAAATAGCAATCATGGGCGGGGTGCGGTGGCTCACGCCTATAATCCCAGCACTTTGGGAGGCCAAGGTGGGCAGATCACCTGAGGTCAGGAGTTCGAGACCAGCCTGGCCAACATGATGAAACCCCCATCTCTACAGAAAATACAAAAAAATTAGTCGGGCATGGTGGCACTTGCTACTTGGGAAGCTAAGACAGGAGAATCACTTGAACTTAGAAGACGGAGGTTGTAGTGAGCCAAGATCGTGCACTGCACTCCAGCCTAGGCAACAAGAGCAAGACTCCATCTAAAAAAAAAAAAAAAAAAAAAAAAAGAATAGCAACCATCGACCTCCTCACTCTCCTGATGGGGTCTTCTGTCTCCTTCTGATACCTTGAAGGCCAGGATGGCAGAAATGTAAACTGAACCTGAGTGTGAGCCTGCCCACGGTGACAGCCTCCTTTGCTGACCAGGCCTGTCCCTCCTGCATCTCATTTAATGAGTGAGTACAAGTTCGGATGTGCCCAGGCTTTTCCCTACTGCTCACCAAACCATCAGCCTCAAAGTCCTCAATGTGTCTTTTTCCTCCATCCTAAAATATGGCATGTGAACTCAGTTTGGAAGATTCAAAGTATAAAAGCAAAGAAGACATGAAACTCAGTGTATTCTATTATCCAATCTCATTTCTGAAAAAAATTAACTAAAGTATTTCCATGTGACTATTCTACTGTCATCTCTAATTATGCCTCAAAGTCAAGGCCATCATGAAGTGGGTTCTAAGAATCCTTCTATATGACCCCTCTTTCTGAGCAATCTCATGAAGCCTTTATACTAGTTAGTCAGGCTTTCTCTCTGAACTGTGACTATACCAGCTCATTTTACATCTGTACACATGCTCATGTTGTGTTTTTGTGCCTGTAACTGCTGCTTTCATTTTCTTTCCACATATCAAAATCTCTCCATCCATGAATGCACAGCTCAAGTCTTACCTGGAAGCCATTTCTGAATAGTTCATACATCACTGATGCCATAAAGTAAGTGTATAACACATAATTCAGAACTTATTTATATAACATTTTCTTATATAGATAGATAATCTATATATAGATAGATAGATATATCATATGTATTACTCTAATTCAGAAACATATCATATCATATCCTTCATAGCTGCAAAACTGACCTTGATTTTTAAAAATAACTCAGGAACAAGTCTATTGTGTTGTGTTTTGAGGCAGGGTCTCACTCTGTCACCCAGGTTGGAGTGCAGTGGCATAATCCTGGCTCACTGCAGCCTCAACTTCCTGGGCTCAAGCAGTCCTCTCGCTTCAGTCCCCAGAGTAGCTGGGACTACAGATACATGCTACCACGCCCAGCTAATTTTTGTATTTTTTTTTTTAGAGACATGGCCATGTTGCCTAGGCCTGTCTTGAATTTTCACTGTGTAGCCCAGACTGGGCTCAAGTGATCGTCCCATCTCGGCCTCCCAGAGTGCTGGGATTACAGGTGTGAGCTACAGTGCCCAGCTATGTGTCTCTCTGTAAAGAAGGACTGGGCAATACTGAATGGCTAAATCAGTGTCCTCCAGTAAGGACGATTGGTTCTCATAGACATTTGGAAGAGGTGACTTTCAATACGAGCATGGATAATTCATCAACAATAGATAAAGTTGCAGATAGATGTTTAAATGTGATGATGAAAGTTTGTGAAAGTTTTAGGATACCTTCAATTTTCTCAGCGAGGCAAGAACCAAATTAGCCAAGTGAGAGGGAGAATGAAGGAAGAGATGGCAGAGATTTGAATCATCAAGAAAAAAAAAGTCTTCTCTATAAGTAGGAAATATAATGGACTAGGGAACTGTGGCATATTTGATACAAGGTGAGGACAAGAGGAAGTGAAAACATGATAGGATCAGATTCCATATGTGACGGAAACATTTTTGGAGCTAGAGTATTAGAAGGAGAAAGATAGAAAGATAGTATTGTGGATGGAGATCAGGGAATTTGAAATTGAGAATACAGAGTGGTTGCAGGAAATGATCATGGGCAGGGTGCCTGCGTTAGGATGAAGGACAGATAATTGAAGGACAGTGGGTCAGGGAGGCCCACCTGAGAAGCCAGATAATTAAAATGATCATTTACCACAATGTTGAAATCACCAGTAATTAAAACAAGAGTAGTGGTGAAGAGGGTGATGATGAGCCAAGAGAGAAACACTTCAAGAACTCTAGGGGAGCGTGACCTGGAAGGGACAAAGGACGGATGATGAGTGAGTTGTGAATGCTCATGAGAATGTACTGTCAGGGGAGAGAAGAGGATTAAAACACAGTAGATTTTTGCCAATGATTATCTTTTGTGTTTTGGCAAAAACGATGCATAACACTTTAAGAACCTCTGAAATAAGACTCCTATAATTCTGTAAAAGGTTCTAGAGCTTGAATCTTCTCTTGAATTGTTACTGCCTGCTGAAGCATAGTATAGATAACATGTGGTTTGGAAAGCAGAGGGGTATATATCTTTATTACAAAATTAATTAAAAGAAATGTTTTAGAATGCTGCTTTTTATTCATAATAATTGGCCATATTAAAAGGATGGCTCTAAAGGGGAATCATTTGTTCCCTATTTAATTTTTATCAGCCCATACTTCTCCCCACCATCCCATTAGTCATTTTGACTTAACTGTGTTTGCCTTCTTAAAATATGGAGCAGATAAAAATTGATGGCTCATAAACACATATTAAAGAGTAATTTGAGATTTATAGAAGAGAATAAAGAGGAACAGAGGAATGGCCACTACAGACAACGTTTCATGCAGGTAAAATGAAATAATCCACATACACGGTGTGAACTCGTGTGCATGTATGTTTATACATGCAAGCCCCCAGAGGGAGAAAGAGAGAACTGACTTGAAACTGAATCCTGGAAAGCTGTTGTAAAATCCTCACAAAATAATCAAACATACTCTTGTATACATTTGTTTATTTATGGAAATGACTTTTATCTATATCCTGTATAACCACTGTTATTTAAAAATATTTAGACTTGGCAACCCAGCAGGTAGAACATGACTCATCTATAGGTGATGTTCAAATAAGTAGGGGCTCCTATTTGCAAATGTCCATCAAATTGAAAATAATTTTTCGGTGACACAATGAAATTTGTGCACTTATTCAAATTCATATTTACCTATGACCTGTTATTTGAATAAGTGCAGAAATGGACTGTATAATATTAACTCCAGTTACAAGTACATAGAGGAAAAGGTGATAATGGCAGCACTGAAAAGAATAGCCAACTGCACACAATGATGAAAAGTCCAGATCTATCAACCTCTACCTCCATAATACTTCCAAAGCAAATATCATCTGCATATCTTGACTCAGGAGAACAATATTTACTAAATCATGTAGTGATCCATAAGAGACACAAAGAAGAAAAAAACAATATAAAGACAGGCATAATACTAAAAATTATTTATTTTTAATTCTATTCTGCTATGGTTCACAAGGTGAGAAATGATCCTACATGTAGAAATGAGTAGAAGACACCTTTCAAAATTCAAATTTTTATCTTGTTTAACATTTGTCTCCTTTTCTACTGTGCAAAGTATTAGGCTGAATGATTAACATTTTCTAAAAAGAAAAAAGAAGTAGCTATATTAAACTACAGGACTATTATTCATAATAAATAATAGATTTGTCATTTTGAATCTCTAGATACTTTATATGATTCAAGTTCCCATTAACAATTTCCCATTAATGCTGTGTTGTAACTGGAAGAGCAATAATTTATATACTCTTCTTAAATGACATTAAAAATAAGTGATTTATTGAGATAACTACTGGAAATCAAGAAAAGACAATGAAGCTGCATATTGTGACAGACAGTTGCAGGTGCTATAAAATCTTCTCTTTCACAATTATAAATAAAAATAAAACATCTTTTCCAGTGTAATGTTTCAACTGAACCCATGCTTTTTAAAATTAGAAATTAATAAAACATGAGATTAATAGGTACCATTATTTTTTAGAAAATCAATGATTGTCAACATTCAGACCAAGCAAGTATGGCAGCATCATAGCTGCTATCGTCTAGTGTGAAAGGCAGTAATAAAGTAATGTACATGGAGGACTGTGATGGCTCATCCTAAAAGGCCAGTGATATTGATGAATCAGTATCCTGCATTATGATAACAACTGGACAATCCAATTAACCAAAGTCGAGTCTTAGATTTCTCTCTCTCTCACAATGTCTCTTAACATTGATTAGGCAATCAACATTGTTTTAAAATGCAGTGGTATCTCCTCGCAGTTTTGAGTGTTTCTGAGTCATCCAACTATGTACAGGAAAAGATAAAACAGGCTAAAGAGCCCAGTTCCTGCCATTTGGTAGTATATGATTCAGGAGGTCAATATTTACTTATAACTAAGATCACAAAGTCATTATGAGAATTAAAATGAGAAGCTACTTTTTTTTTATTCTGTCATCATCCAATCTCAGAAATAGGTTCCATATCATTTTTTTATCAATCACTAGATGACTGATACAAAACTCTGAAATAACAGTCTTAGATATTGTTATGAACATGCAACAAATGCACATCTATGCAAAAACCTCTTAGGATTCATAAAATACCTAGGATATAATGTCAGAAGAAGGAAAATCAGCAAAAAATAGTATGAAAACAAATACTGTCTCTGAGAAAAATACTGTCCCTGGGAAAATCAAGAATTAGGCTACTCTTTACATATTGGAATTTCTTTTTGGTTCCTTTTTTGGTCTCAGTGGCTTTCTCTCTCACCCACATAACCATGTTGTCCTAAGCTCCTGCCTCCTTCTCCCCTGCAATGCTCTAGATTTCCATCCTCCTTTCAGGAGCCTATTAGAGTAGTCTTCCATCAGGTAGTCAGTCAAGCATTCACTGAGCACCTATTATTTGCACAGCACCAGAAAATTTTAAGGTGAGCTTTAACATATTAATCCAATGGCTGAAGGCAGTGAATTCCCAGATACCTCAGCAATCCAGTGACAGCTTACATTTGTACTAGGAATAATTATAAATAACAAAGCTAAAAAAAGGAAATGGATTTTGTAATATGATCCCTAACATTTCTCACAATAGAGATTAAAATGATTTATACTATAGATAATTTTAACTAAATTTATTTCTAATCACTTCTTGGCCTTTTGGCTATAATCAAGTGTATTAAATTAATTTCTAAAAATTATATGCAATTCTCTTATTATCTTTATTTCCTTTCTTTTTGTTGTTGTTGTTGTTTTTAACATGAATGTAGAGACCAGATACTTTGGGGGAAGAGAATAATAAAACATCATTCTATGGAAACTTCTTCAACCAGGGGCAAAGACTTACAGAGTTTTATCAATTTGGACTATCTTGTTAAACTTTAAGGACCACAGACTGCCAAGGAAATGTAAATTTAAGTAAATTTCTGACAACGATTTAAAATTATGGGGAGTCATTCTTTTTTTCAGAAATACTATGAAATTTGAGGTTGCTATTATCCATTGCAATTTGTACAATTTCCTTTCTTAAAATTTGCAAGCATCTAAGACTACCTGAGCTCATGGAAATACAGCATCACAAAATGCAGTGACAAGTTAGAAATATGATAATTATGTCTACTTTCCTCTTGTTGAGCTTTATACAACAATAAATTTCCCTTAAAACTATAGCCTATAAAACTTTCCTCTCTGAAGTCAGTCTAATAACATGGATGAATATGAGTCTAAGTTGTATAAAGCAGCAATTATTTCATTGAATAAAACTATCGAATATATGCTTTCTTATCTACCTAGACTAAACATCTTGTTTTAAAGATAACAGGTTCACAATGTTCATTTTAAATGGAAATAATTAAAAATATATATACTAAGTGATCTTAATTTTATATGAAAAAACATATTTAAAGAAAAAGAACAGACACTTCAAATTACGTCATTATAGGTAAAGGTACTATTATGGGTGATTTTAAGTCACATATTTTGTACCAACATTTCCCAAGTTGTCTTCAATACCATGCATCATTTTCAGAGCCAGAAAAATACATATTATTTACATAAAATAAAACTTTTTTCTGGATGAAAATGAAATAATCTCAGTGAAACATGAACATTGAGGTGTGGTCATGAATTCTTCAAATATATATTAGCCTGTAGACACAAATGGAAAAATATTACTCTGAAAAACTCACGGTTAAGATATTTGTGGGACAATATAATAAGAGATACCTAATGATCCCCATCCATCTTCAGTACCTGTAAATACACCAGAGGGACAAATAAGCCATGATTAGAGGGTGACCCATTTAAAGGCAACCCCAACTAATTCAACAAGGCTTGGAACTTGACCCGTATAATTTAGAGCTTCTAAAATAAACTTCACAGCATGCTAAAATCTTAATTTGCTTCCCACATCTACCAACCCTTGCCCTTTACCTAGCTATCTAGAAAAACTTAACTTCTCTTTTTCTTTCATTTTATCAACCCCTACATCTGAATAGTGAGCAATCCATCCAGACAGACTTAATCATAAGACACATTTCAATTCTGATAGTTCCTGAAATCTAAATGTGTCTTCCAAAAATTGGCATGTTTGATATGCTTATCTTCTTTCTGAAAACTCTGATTGCATCAATGATGTGTATTATTATAATTAATAGTATCTTGGTATCAATAAAATACAACATGTATGTATACATATATTTAACAATGTATAGATATGCTTATGTACTATATACTGTAAATATATATACTTACATACTATAATCATCAATTATGGATGGTGATATTTTATAAATATTTTGTGTATTTCTTCTCCATCAACCTACTGGAAAACAAATGGCTTCTTACAACTTACAGATCATTGTTGGACCTCACTGAAAATCGTCTCAACACTCTGTCATATTTTTTCCCCTTAATAAATTAAAAATTTGTACCTCTTGGGTAAAATTATACACAGGATGGCAGGGCAAGTTGAGGAGTGATTACATAAGTTCAAAGGGAGTTCGGGCATATCTACTTCTCTACTAAGCACTGTTAAATTTCTGTCTATTTGCAGAAAAGATTTCAGGAACATTCGGTTTAGCTTTTATTGATCTTTTTTGGTCTTCATTTTCCTTAAATATAGAACAGTTTAGGACTAGTCAGTACCCTCAGGGACTGATAAAAGAAATCTGTGCCTTAATAGGACCATGAGTATCAGTTTCTTTAGAAAAACCCTCACCAAATAGTATACCATTTTAAAACTGAAAAGCATCGAGTTTCATGACCTCTTCTTTCTAAATCTTATAAATCGGTGAATCTACTGAATTAGCCAGCCATATGTTCTAGCAAATACAATATAAATCTAGCATATACTTTTTTACTTTATTAAAGTTTTATATTTAAAAGCTAGAGTGATTTTCAACAGACAGTTGATATTTATATATCATTACTACAGGAAGAAACATAGTCCAAGATCAATCTAATTTAGATATAATTTGGAGCATATGTTTCCAACTCTTAACTGCACGAAGTCAAGGCAGTGAAATCCAGCAGCTAAGAGTAGGGGTAAAAGACTTTAGTTGTCTTACTTGGCAGCTGTGTGACCAGCAACTTATTTAGCTTCACTCTACCCTATTTTTATCATTTATGGAAGAGGGATAAGACAATCCACTTTACAGAATTTTTGTGCAGATTAAATAAAATAGCTAAGTGCTTACCTGCTGCCTATAAGTATTCAATAAATCTTACCTATATTACTCTTGATACTATTATTATCCAGTAATGTTATAAAGTAGATTCAATTGTCAGGTAATTGGTGGATACCATTTGCAACAAATACATCTGGGATGTTTATATTAAAATTACAAGATCTATGAGGATTTAAATAGTATCATTTCCAAACCATGTTATATGGGGAAAATGTGGTCAATAGTTAAGTGGCCATGACATATAGGGCATTAAACTGAAATTTAAAAAAAATGTATTTGTTAAAATGAGTTTGAGATTGCTGTACAGTGTACTCTTTTTTTTTTTTTTTTTTTGAGACGGAGTCTTGCTCTGTCGCCCAGGCTGGAGTGCAGTGGCCGGATCTTGTACAGTGTACTCTTATCTTGGAAACTGAAACTGTTCATTAATATATTAAAGGATAATGAGAGGCCCACAGAAGACACCTGGCTTCTTTGCTTCCTTAAGCATACCTAAGCTTACTTAACTAGAGAATTCCTTTATCACAGAGCTACTAATAACCTCCTGACTTTATGTTACTCTGGGATCCTAACAAGAACCACATAATAGAAGAAAACAAAGCAGACCGGGTATACAAAAGAAAAAGAAAAGATATATCCATGGGACCAGGAAGGATTTGTTTCTTATGGACACTACTAAAGCAACACAGCAGGGCAAGCCGGGTTGTGAATGGTAGCAGAGCCCAGTCGGAGCTCCAGGGTGACAGGTGTCTGGCAAAAGCTGTGCACACTGGAGGCCACACGCCTTGCTCACATGGACTGTTTTCATTCAATGCAGCAGGCCTAAGGCAGTCAGATCTACTTGTTTTTCTTTTCCCTAAATCTATTTTTTCATGTAAAGCTACCATATTTTTTTTCTCATTTGCATCACAGACGCTTATACAATCCACGTTTCACAGGACAAAGTAAATACTTCTATGGGTTGGATACAGTCGCGTATGCAAGAGTTTGGGAGTTCTGGCATGTACTTTAGGACCCACACTACGATCTATCAATTCATATCAATCATTCATCTAACGGCTAAACATTTTGCCTCGTAGCAACCCTGTGAGGAATAAATTATGATGCCCAACTTCCTGGTAAGAAGATTCCGTTAAAAATAGGTGAGAAAAATGTGCTCGTGGGCACAGATCTGGTAGGTGGGTGATCATTCCCAGGTGCACATGATTTACTATTATACTTTCCATGAGTCACATATGAACATACATTTCTTCTGGAGAATGCAGAATTTTGGGGCAAGGGGGAAATGTTCCCCGATTAATTACACTCATTCACCCTTCCTTATTCAGAGGTGAGGTAACTCTGGTTAAATTCTTTACTTTTTAAATGAAGATATCAACCACTTTCTGGCTGGGCAGCTATATCCTATAGTACCCTTACATGGTAATAGAATGTCTTTCAGGTCTTTAATTTCAAAGATGTACTTGAATTTCTAATCTTTGCTTTCAAATATTTATTAAAAAATTGTTCTGAGAAGTTACAGACTAGATGAATCTCTAAAGTGAATAAAATCCTATTTCTCTAGATCAGATTTGGCAAAGGACAGTCCATGAACCAAATCTGGCTCAACATCTAATTCTTTAAAATTTTACTGGTACCCCCATTCATTTCCACATTACCTATGGCTGCTCTCATGCTACAAAGGCAGAATTGAGAAGTTGAGATGGAGAACATATGACCTTCAAAACCAAAATATTTACTCTGGCCCATGCAGGATGACTTTGCCAATTTACTGTTCTATATACTCTAAGTTTTTATCCCAGGAACAAAATGACAGGATTATAGACCTCTGTCCTCAGAGATCACTGTTTTCAGATGATCACTGTTCTATAAAAGTGCTTTTTACTGAGTTTCCATGTTGCTGTCACCCCTGGCCTTATATTACATGTAGACAATAAGAAGAATGCCTACAATAATTTTTATTGTACTCACTGGAGAGGGTATCATTGAGGATGCCATTAACCTCACCACAGTGCGTCCTATAAGAACTGGAATGCAAAAATTGTATTTGTTTCCTCCCAAGGTATTGGCATTAATAGCATGACCACTTCAAATCTTATAATCATTTGTTTTCTCTTCATTTACAAGTGAAAAAATTATTTAAAGACAATACTTGCTATATTCCAATTTACACTGCAGAACATCCCTTTCTATTTTCTAAATTTAATCTCGGCTTCATTTGAGTTTCCTAGAGTTTTTTCCTTTTTATTCTGATTTTTAAATTCATTTTATGTTATTGCAAAGTGTGCATATTTTTAGCCATACCTCCTCTTTTAAAAGTAAGATTGGATATAAATAAATGAGAGGATCAGTTCTAAAGAAAAAGACCTGAATGAAAAGATATTTGAACCTTCTACCCTTGTGACAGGAATCTATTCCTATGATAGCATCATGCCTTATCCCCAGGGCTCATTTTAAACCTCTAGAATACAAGAAGGAAAGAAAATACTCTGACATCACAAAGACCTCAGTTGAAAAAAATCGGTAGCTATCTACAGGGCTGTATCTTGAGGAGAAAGAGAACCAGACTCCCTTAGTTTAGTTAGCACACCTCCTAAGGTATGGCCATCTTGTCCTGATAGTTTTAAGAACTTTTACTTAGAGATCAAATGAGATTTAAGATGGAGTATATGCCTTAATGGTAGCTTTATATGACAGTGCAAAATAAAGTGAAAGAGGGAATGATGCCAATATGAAATTATACTGACGCAACTAAAATTACAAAAGAGTAGAATACAGGCAGGTGCTTAGGTCAGCTTTCTGTCTTATTGCCTGTGCTGACCGTTTTGCCTCACTGCGTGCTTTCTGGACAACCAAAAATATTGAGAAAGATGTTATCAAATGCCTCAAACAGATCATTAGGACGGATGGCTTTGCTTTTTGCTTAGATATAGGTAAATTGGGTACCACTGAAGTTCATCTGTGATCCTAATTATGGCATGCAAATACAATATTAATTTTTCTCCTGGACCTCCCCAGAGAATTTTTCTACGAAATAAGTTTTTCCACCTTGACCAAAATTGAATTCACTTCAAATTTGCTACCGGAAAAAAATGAAATTGATTCATCCCAACTTTACTTCTCATGTCTTTCTTGGTGGGAAGGTACGTAATTACAAAGGTTAATAATTCAAAGTAAAAAAGCATTTTATAGCCTAATCACTTTAAGAAATAAGCAGAACTTTGTATCAGTCCCTGTACATACTTCCAAAATGATCTGTACCTAATGCCTTCACTACTTGGCTATCTGTGAAAGTGTATATCTATGGCCCAGTGTTTTTCTTAAATTATTTTTTCTGCATCATTCATAAACATTAATTAAATAAGATTACATATTATCTGGATCTTTACCACTTCCTTTACCCTCATCTTTAAACATAATTATATAATGGATATGGTTACATGTAGCCGGCATTCAGTAATTAGACAACTATGAAGCTTACGAGTTACCGGATGGTTTGATGTTAGAAATAGCTGCTCCATAGCACTTTCCTGAAGTGCCACTTCTTTGTTCTCCACTAAATTTACATAAGGTTCAAGTCCAGCTTTCTAGTGGATATTCACAAAAAAAAAAAAAAAAAAAAAAGTTTTTTCAGCAGTATTATTGCAACCAAGTTTTTTAGGATCCTGCATAAGAAAATCTGCATTAAAGTTAAAACATCTTGAATTCGAGATGCTTTTAAATGATAAAGAATTACTACCATAAAGTTACAATACAATGTCACATTAATCAACACTACACAAACATCTTAGAAGCATGTTGTTTCCGTGATAGCCTAATCTGACTTCCAGGAAGAACTCTTCACAAATAAACATAGAATGCACTGACAAAATTCACCCATAAACTAGAAGGTACAAGTGTATGAACTACTTTCCAACACAGCCAAAATAGCAACTTAGAGCAAACTGCTGATGCACCCCAGGTGGAGTAGTTAGGATACATGGTATCTCTAACATGTTCTTTACGTAGCCTCAATTTTATTACTAATAGTCAAAAGACATGGCATCAGTGCAGCAAATGAAGAATAACATTTTAATGGAAAAATTGATATTAACCCAATAAGAATTTTGTTACTAATCTCTAAGAGCTGAATGTGCTTTGAAAAGTTATTCAGGGAAGGCATCTACTAACTATAATAAAAAATATAATATTTTACATAAAAAAGAATTTGATATTTAAAAAAAAGTCTGTGTTTGCAAAAACATATTTTTGTGGATTTGGATTATTTGAAAGATACATAGCACACTAAGATACAAACATTATTGAAAACAAAAATTGAGGAGCTATAGTTTTTAATTGCTACATATCACTAATACATACCAAAACCCTTTTTCACATTTTAATATTTCTGAAATCAGAACGAGTTTTTAAAAGTGAAGTCATATCATAATTATAATGACAGTTTGCTACATAAAACAATGGTATATGGTGTAGTAATTGATGGTGTCTTAGAATTCATAAAATGTGATAAGTCTTCACCATAAAGTTAACTCGTTTAGTGATTTTCAAAAATTTTTAAAGATTACATTGCTGATGAAGCAGTGCTATCAACCACTAAAATATAAAAATTCTTAATGCTGCCAAGCAGGGGTATCTCTATATTCTCCTGTCACTACTGCTCAAGGAGGAATATAAAATGCGACTCATTTATTTTTCCTTAATTTCTTTTTTTCTCAAGGGAAGTATACGAAATTGTCTGTTTGATAACACTATAGTCATGTGATAAGGCTTGAACTTCACTGATAATCCTAGTCTCTCTTCCTTTGATATGCTCAATATAGAATATGTGAAGGCACATGACATTTAAGGTGTGGCTGACCTATGCTCATAAAGAGGAGCAGCCTTTCTTACTTTGGTTGCTAAAATTATTTAATACAGATAAGGATTAATCATGTTTTTTGTAAGTCCTTTTTGAAAAAAATTTATTGGAAATAATTAAGAATCTAATTGGCAAAGCTTTACTAAGTTCACAGTCAACTAAATCCATTAAATTCCATACGTACAACCTAATGTTAATAATTATTTCTCCATGTACTTAATATATTACACCTCAATACAAAACTTCCTTTTTTAATCTAATTAAATGACATATTGACAGATTTAGCCTATTATTCTTGCTTGTCAAATACATACACACAACTATTTTTAAAAAGCTTTTCCAATTGCATATCACTTGTTACAACATGCTTCCAACAAACTGACCTTTCTGTCTCTTAAACTCCTTTCTTCCTGTGATCCTGTCCTTCAGCCTAATAGAGCCCCTGTCTCAATCATCATTCTCTAGACCTTTACATTACTAATAGCTAGAACTGAATATAATTATAGCGTCAAGCATCCCACCCTCTGACCACAACCTTTTGTTCCCTAAGAATGTAGCAGAATCCTCCCTTTGGGCAACATCAGGCACAGTTAATCACTGCTTCTCTACTGAAAGCTCTCCTTTCTTGGGCTTCTGAGTGTCACATTCTCATGTGTCTTCTGTCCTCTCTGGCTACTTAATCTCAAAATCTTCTCCTGGTTTCTTTTAATGGGTGCAATTCTGGAGGAGTCCAGGGCTTCGTTCTCAGCTCTTTTCTACTTACAATTCCTCCCTTAGTGATCTCACCAAATCTCATGGCTTTACTATCATCTGTATGCTGATGATCTTCAAATGGCTGTTTCCCTGAACTTAAACTCATATAGCCACTTGACATCTCTACTTGAACTTATCTAATAGGAATAACAGATTAACATGCCTAATACTCAATTTTTTATATTCCTTTTCCTGTCCCCACCTGCATATATTTCAGTCATCCCCATTTCTGTTAATGGACAATACTACTTTTAGTTGATAAGACCAAATGTCCCTAGTGCCATCCTTTTTACCACTCTTTCCCTTGAAACAATATCCAATTATCATAAACCTACTCAATGTCCATAAAAATAAATCCAGAAAATGCTAATTAAGACCCCATTAAAATGTTACTCCACACATAGTACTATTGCTGAAATTAAAAAGGCTGATAACAAAACATGTTAGCTAGAATCCAGAGAAACTAGACATCTCATATATTGCTAGTCAGAGTGAAAAATAAAACATTTTGAAAAACTGAAAGATACCTTACAGTGTTAAACACATGCCTACTCTGTATGCCAACAATTATATTCCTAGTACTTACCTAAGAAATATAAAAACATATGCCTACAAAACTAATCTTACAAGAATGTAGCAGAGTGATGTCAGCAAGATGGCAGAATAGGAAACCCTGGACTCTCCTTCTTCACACAAGCATATCAATTCAGCCACAATTGATGGAAGAATTCCCTGTGTGGGAAACTAAATGAAAGGTACTTGCATCCTGGGAGAATGCAAAACCAGACTCACTGAAGCTGGTAGAGAGAAATGAAACACCCTCTCACCAGAGACCCTTCTCAGTGTGGTTCCCTTAGATCAGAAAGAGATGCCCAAGCTCCTGGTTTCACCCAGGGGAAGGAAGAGCTTGGATCACATGTTCAATCCCCTTGCATTTCCAATGAAGCGGGGTGGGGCATGGGGGGTGGTGCAGAGAACTGGCCTTTGTATTGTTAGCCTTGAAGCTCTGAGGGGCCCAGCACAATCTAGACACCTGAGGAAGAATGCAGGCAACATCTTGGGCTGGTATAGGCTATTGTTCCTCCCCACTGCTTAGCACAGAGTGAGCAAACAAAAAAACAAAAAATCCCAATTTTTTTTTTCAGCTTTCCCCTTAGAAGTAAAAGAGTTAATCTGTGTGTCCAATGCTACAATATCTCTAGGGCTTCCCAAACAACAAGCTTCTGCTTTGTGAATCCTGATGCTCTGACGGAGATGGCACAATCTAGCCACCTGAGGAAAAATAGAAACAGCAGGTTACAGACACCATAGCTTCAGTTCATCACACAGTAAGCTGACAAAAGCCTTCCCCTCCTGTGGAAGGAAAAGAGTTGATAGAGGCCACTAGAATCCCTGGGTAGGTTGATTGGTGGGAGCCTTCTGTACGAGTCAAGTCAGTAACGACTGATAGAGGTGTCTGCTTTGTCTAATGTGCAGATACCAACAGAGAGAGTCAAGAAAAATGAAGAATCTGACTAAGATGCTCCAAACAAAGGAACAAGATACACTTCCAGAAATCAACCCCAGTGAAATGGTTAACCTGACAATGAATTAAAAATAACGTTCATAAGGTCAAGAGCTCAATGCATGTACAAAGTAAAAATTTCAACAAAGAAAAAGAAAATATTACAAAGTACTAAATCAAAATCATGAAACTGAAGAACATAAGTGACCTGGAAAACACACTAAAGGGGTCTGGCAGCAGACTAGATCAAGCAGAAGAAAGGATCAGCGAACTGGAATAGAAGTCACTAGAAATAACTCAGAGGAGCAAAAAGAGAAAAAAAAATAGAAAAAATTTAAAGAAAGCTTAAGAAATTTATGGGATACTAGCAAGCAGACCAATATACAAATTATGGAAGTCTCTTAATGGTAATAGAGGAAAAAAACAGAAAACTTATTTAAAGAAGAAATTGTTGAAGGCTTCTCAAATCTGGGGAAGTTAATGAACATCCATATCCAAGAGACCAAAGAACATCAATAAGATAAATTCAAAGAAATACACACCGAGGGACATTATAATCAAATTATCAAAAGTCAAAGACAAATGAGAATTTTGAATTCATCAAGAAAATGTGACCAAAGAAGGGAATATTCATGAGACTATGAGTAAATTTATCAACAGAAACCATGTAGGGCAGAAGAAGGTGAGGTGATATATTCAAAGTGCTGAAGGAAAAAGAAAAAAAAAAAACCTGCCATCAAATAATGCTCCACCTGACAAAAACTGTCCTTCAAAAATGAAAGAGAGATACTTTTCCGAAGAGAATAAATTGAGGGAGATCATCAACACTGGACCTGCCTTATAAGAAATGTTAAGTGGTGTTCTTCAAGTCAAAATGAAAAGACATTAAACCGCAACATGACAGCATAAGAAAGTATAAAACTGGTTGAGAAAAGTAAACATATAGACAAATATAAAATATTGTATTATTGTAACGGTGGTGGGTAAAACACATTTAATTCTAGCATAAAAGTTAAAAGAAAAAACTATTTTGAAAACTATAAAGATACAAACACAATTATTAAAAGATACATAATATGAATAGACTTTGAAAATAATAACAAAGTATGTTGTGGGGAAGAAGTTAAATTGTAAGTTTTTGTATGCAATTCAACTTATCAGCATAAAATAGACAGTTGTAAGATATTTTATGTAAGTACCAAGGTAACCACACACACACAGACAAATCTGTAAAATTTACACAAAACAACAACATCAAAAAACTAATCGAGGCATAACAATACCAAAAACAAAACAAAACAAAACAAAACAAAACAAAAAAACCCAACAAAACCCAGTGGAAAACAAGAGAGGAAGATAAACAAAAGTACTATAAGAATAATAAGAAACAACTAACAAAACAGCAATAGCAAATCCTTTCCTATCAATAATTACTTTAAATGGATTAAACTCTCTAATCAAAAGACATAGAGTGACTGAATAGATTTTGAAAAAAGAAACTTACTTTAGATTTAAGGACACACATAGGCTGAAAGTGAAGGGATAGAAAATGATATCCCATATATTAATAAATCATAATCAAAAGAGAGTAGGGGTACATCAGATAAATTATCATTCAGTCAAAAACTATTACAGAGACAAAGAAAAAGCTTTTATAATGATAAAACGGTCAATGCATCAAGAAGATAGGGCAATGACAAACATACATATGCACTCAACATCAGAGTACCTTGATATATAAAGCAAACATTGACAGAACTGAAAGGAGAAATAGACCACAATACAATAATAACAGGAGACTTCACACCCCATTTTCAATAATGGACACAACATCCAGACAGATCAATAAGAAAACAGATAATCTGAGTAACATTAAAGGAAAAATAGACCTGACATTTAAAGAGCATTCTACCAAACAGGAGGTGAATACACACTCTTCTCAGACCTGCTTCTTTCTCCAGAGTATTTCAAATGTTAGATCACATAAGAGACTAATATGAAAAATTATACCCTAACAAATTACATAATTAGAATAAATGAACAAATTGCTAGAAACACACATATCAAAACTATATCATAAAGAAATAGAATCAGTAATCAAACACCTCTCAAAAAACAAAAGCCCAGGATAAGATGACTTCACTAGAAAATTCTACCATATTTAAAATATGAAATTGAAAACGAGGGAACTAAATATATACCCAAAGGAAAATAAATCATTGTACAAAAATACACATACACTTGCATGTTCATCTCAGTGCTATTCACAATAGCAAAGACATGGACTTAACTTAGATGCCCATTCATGGTGGGTTGGAAAAAGAAAATGTGGTACAAAACACCATGGAATATTATGCAGCCATGAAAAAGAATGAAATCATGTCTTTTGCAGAAACATGGATGCAGATGGAGGCCCTTATCCTAAGCAAATTAATACAGGAACAGAAAACCAAAAAACACATGTTCTTACTTATAAATGGGAGCTAAATGTTGAGTACACTTGGATATAACATGCAAACAATAGTTATTAGGGACTACTAGAGGAGGGAAGAAGGAGATGTGAGCTGAAAAACTACCTACTGGTTATTATGCTCACCACACAGGGTCATCTGTACCTCAAACCTCAGCATCATACAATACATACATGTAAGAAATCCATACATGCACTCCCTGAATCTAAAATAAAAGTTGAAAATATTTTTAAAAAGAAAAGAGAAAAAAGCAGAAGCCATTTAATCAAGCACACAATTTTTCCTTATTTTGAGTATATGTTGAATTTTGTCAAATACTTTTTCTGTGTCTGTTGAAATGATCAGAGGGTTTTTGTCCTTTCTGTTAATGCGATGCATCACATTTATTGATTTGCCTATGTCAAATTATCTTTACATCCCTGGGATAAATTCCACTTGATCATAGTGAAATATTGTTTCCATGTGCTGTTGGGAAAGAAAAAGAAAATGGGGGAACATTTACAAACTCAATTCTTCAGGCCAGCAATTATCCTGATATCAAAGCCAGGCAAAGAAACCACAAGAAAACTACATGCCAATATTGATGATGGATATAGATGCAAAAGTTTTCAAAAAATACTAGCACATGGAATCTAAGAGCCCATTAAAAGGATCATAGATGATGATTATGTGGCATTTATTCCTGTGATGCAAAGATGTTCAACATGCCCAAATCAATTAATGTGATACAGCAAATCAACAGAATAAATGATAAAAATCACAGGATCATCTCAATAGATGCACAAAAAGAATTTGGCAAAATTCAACACCTTCTTATGATGAAGACTCTCAAAAATGAGAAGTAAAGGGAATTACCTCAATATAATAAGAGTGATATATGAAAAGTCCACAACTAATATCAGACTTAACAGGAAAAAAAATGAAAGCTTATGTCTACAATCAGGAATGAGACAAGAATGCCACTCACACCACTTCTTTCAGAATATTACTGGAAGTTCTATCCAGAGCAATTATGCCAGAAAAAGAAGCTGATGACATCAAAAGCAGAAAGAAGCAAAATATTCCGATTGCATCTTACATGATCATATATATGTATTTATATATACACATAATCTTATACATAGACAACACTAAAGTTGTCTATAGATATATAGACAAATGATCTTAGACAACATTAGAGACTCCAAAAAAAGCACTGTTAGAACAAATACATTTATTTAGTAAAGTTGCAGGATACAAAATCAACCAGCAAAAATCAGTTTCATTTCTGTATACTAGTGAAAAACTATCTGAAAGGTAATTAGGCAAATGTCATTTATAGTTGCACCACAAAGAATAAAATATGTAAGAATAAACTAAGGAGGTGAAAGATTTGTTTACCAAAAACACTACATTGATGACAGAAATTTCAAAAAACACAGCAAATAGAGAAACATCAAAAGCCCAAAGATTGGAAGACTTAATATTGTTAAACTGTCCAGCCACCCAAATCAATATACAGATTCAATGCAATCCCTATCAAAATTCCAATAGCATAATTTACAGAAATAGGAAATATAATCCTAAAATCACTAGAAACCCACAACAGGCCATGAATAGCGAAAATCAATCCTGAGAAAGAAAAATAAATCTTGAGACCTCAGACTTCAAAATACAGTACTTACTGATTCCAAAATATATGACAATGTTGAAGTAATCAAAATAGTATGGTACTGGCATAAAGATAGATATATAAACCAATATTATAAAACAGAGAGTCCAGAGATAAACTCATTCATATGTGATCAACTGATCTTTGACAAGATTGCCAGTGTATATAATCAGGAAAGAATAGCCTCTTAAACAAAATGGTGGTAGGAAAACTAATATCCACAGGCAAAAGATTGAAATTAAATCCTATCTTACATGATACACAAAAATCGACTTAAAATGAATTTATAACTTAAAATGGAAGATCTGAAACTGTAAAACCTTTAGAAGAAAACATAGGGAGGAAGCTCCTTGATATTTGGTCTAAGCAATGATTTATTGGATATGACACCAAAAACACAGACATTAAACACTAAAAAAGACAAGTAAGACTGTGCCAAACTAAGAAGCTTCTGCAGAACAGAGGAAATAATCAACAAAGGGAAACAAATCTATTGCACGGCAATCTCTTGAATGGGAGAAAATATTTACGAACTATATATCCAGTATATGTTTAACATCTAAAATATATAAGGAATCACTACAAATAAATAAACACACCTCTTGCCATATTTCACCCAAGTAAAATATGGGCAAAGGATTTGAATAGATGTTTCTTTAGAGATGATATACACATGAACACCATGTATATGGAAAGATGCTCAACATCACTAATCATCAGGAAAGGTAAATTAAAACCTATTGATATATTACCTTGTACCTATTAGGATGTCTATTACCAAGAAACAAATAATAACAAATATTGACAAAGATGTGGAGATACTGGAACTCTTGCACACTGTTGATGGGAATGTGAAACAGTGAATCTTCTATGGAAAACAGTATGGGGGTTCTTTGAAAAATTAATACATATAAGTATCAAACAATCCAATTACCCCATTTCTAGGCATTTATCCAAAAGAATTAAAATAGGGATCTCAAAGAGATATTTGACCTCACATGTCCATTGCAACATTATTCATAAGAGCCAAGATGTGAAAACAGTTTCAAGGTCCATTGAGGGATGAGTAGGAAAAACATGTGATATACATACAATTGATACTACGTAGACTTAAAAAAGAAGGAAATTATATCCATGTGACAACATGAATGAACTCTGAACACCTTATGCAGGGTGAAATAAGCCAGGCACAAAAGGACAGACACTTATGTGAGGAACCTAAAATAGTAAAACTCTTAGAAGCAGAGGGTAAAATGGTGGTTGCTAGAGGCTGAAAGAGAGGTGGGGGAATACAGGGTTGCTGTTCAATGTGTGTAAAAGTTCAGTTATGTAAGATGAGTAAGTCCTAGAGATCTGCATGCAACATTGTGTCTACAGTTAATGCTGTACTGTACACTGAAATATTTGCTAAGATTGTAGACCTCATGTTAAGTCTCTTTTTTTTTTTACCATAATATATCATAAAAAACAGTGCCTGGTACATAGTATGAATAATGTAAATTTTACCTTCATAATAAACAAATATCCAGAAATTGAGCTACCACCTCAATACTTACTGTTACCATTACCTTTTGGCTGCATTATTGCAGTAGCTCTCCTTACTTCCATCATTTATTTTTCCTACAATTTGTTTTCTACCCTATCAACTAGAATCATATCATCTAAAAAAATAAGTAAAGTCATGTAACACCTCTGCTCTGAATATTTCACTGACTAACTCACAAGTAAAGCCAACATGTTTTCATGATTTGCAAAGCTCTGTGGGTCTGGCCTCACTCTGTCCCTCTCTGACATCACATCTGGCTTACTTAGCTCAAGTCACACTTGATGTTTCTTGCCTCAGGCCTTTGCACTTGTTCCCTCTGCTCTTCCCCCATATATCTAAATAATGTACTTCCTCACCTGTGAAGTCTTAGTCACGTTTCAACAACTCCAAGGCCGTACCTGACTACCTTATTAAAAATGGTGAACCCTTGGCACTTTCTACCCACTTCATTCCTTTGTTTTATTAATAGTGCCTATCGCTAATATGGTATACAGTGTCTATCACTAATACGGTAAATACTTTGTTTGTTCTTTTTGCATGTGAGTGACTCTCTTTCCACACTTTAATGTAAAAATCTATGAAGGCAATAGATTTTTTTGTGTTTTGTTCACTGTTGCATTTCGTGTCCTAAGATAGTGCCTGGCACACATAGGAGGTACTCTGTAAATATGAATTTCTGCGTAAGTGAATGGATGGATCATAAATATGATCACTCTCCAACCAATGTCCTCATTTTGTTATTTATTAAAATGTTGAGGTAGACAGAGTCAAGGACAGTCATAAAGCACATCACCAGATAAATCCCTCCAGCTTTATCTAAATAGAATAATGAACACTCATTTTAGATGCATTTGCCAAGCTTAAATCATTCTGCCTTTCCTAAGGTAACAAAATCAGCTCTGCAAGTTGTTATCCAAGTAAGACTTTCATCTTACTACAAAGTCAAAGCATTTATCGATTACTGCACTGCTACCATTAAGTGAATTAATATCAATATGATATCATAGATACAAACCTCTATCTTATTTCATCTTTAATTAAAACATACTACAATAATACAGTGTTTTCCCTAACAATAATAACAAAAAAATCATAAACTCTTAAAGAATAAAAGTTTTCTCTGTTTTCAACCCTTCTCATTCCAGGTTGTCATGTCATCAATTTACTGCTAATCGAAGCCACCAACTACTAAATCATGTTAACTAGTGTCACTGTCCACTCTTTCCAAGCACTATGTAGTGGGAAACTCAGATGGAATCTTGATTTAAATAAATCATTTAAACATAGTCAAAAAGTACCATAAAGTTCAAATAAATATTTCATTTATTGGTCATATAGCATGTTCTAGCATAGTGTATTTCTCCCAGTAGTGGGCATGACATAGTGGGTAATGACATGCTACATGAGTTCAAATCCCTCTTCTACAATTTGTTAACTGTAGGGTCCCGGGCAAATTACTCAAATTCCATCTGCCTAAATTTTCCCATGTATAAAATGTGATTACCAAAAAAGCACCTTCCTCATAAGGTTACAAAGATAATTAAGTGAGACAACAAATCTAAAGGGTATAAATGTTTGCTATCATTGTTACTTATATGTAATAGCAAAGAAAGTAGCACAATTACGTTTTTCTGTCCTTATGAATTCCCTCTTACAACCTGATGACTTGGCCTTAAAAAAAATCAGAATAATGAAACATTGATGAATTATATGACTGTGTAAGTTAAATAATGCTTGATGTAATTGGATTTATATTTTTATTAAATATTTGGTTGCCATTTACAACACTGGAGATGATTGGCTGTGAGCAACTTAAATTCATCTTTTTATAAAAATCAATCTATATTGGAATACAGAAGTCTCTGTGCTTCTCCAGAGATCAGAGATGGAAGTCTCTTACATGTGTCTCTCTCTGCTCAATTTATGTGGTCACACTGTAGTCTCAATTACAGTCTTGTTGATCATTCTCTCCCAGACAAAATGCCAAAGAACCACTGATGCACAGGCCCTTGTTCCTGCTGGGCCGCCACGACCATTAACACAAAAACTGAGGCTGGCACTCTCCTCTGATAACTTACACCTGGACTCTACCACTCAGCCCCGGAACCCACTGACGTGCAGATCTCCAAAGATTAGGTCAGGCAAAGATTGCTGTCAGCCCATCCTGTCCACAAAAGCTCCTCTGAAAGGCAAACACTTGCTGCTGTGCTACGATTTCGAAGTTTTATACGTGGACCCATACCCAGGAAACATGAGTTTTTTTCCTGCTCAAACATTTATACCTGCCTGGTTCACTTTACCTGTTGCCACACATAGCTATACCATCCTGCTGACTATGACAGACTTCATTCCTTATGATGAGTTCACCCCTGACTGTAACCTTGCTTTTTTCACAGTACCTCACAACCTCATCCAATAAGATATGTTGTACCTATTCAAACTCCAACATTGACAGAAGTCTTGTCTTTTCCACTGCCAGAGATGTCTCGGCCTCCACATAAATCACTGCATCCAGATGGATTTTGAGGAGGAAGTATTGTCTAAACCCACACACTAACTACTCGTGTCACGGCATTGGACCAGTGGGATATCCTGTTGCATAGAAAAACTGCCAGTGACTTCCAGTGGCTATTATAGATTAATGCTGTACAGTAACTGTAGAACTGAGTAGAGATAAAAAGAAGTAATCTCATTTAGAACAAAATTAATTTCTCAGGATGATCATTAGTAGGAACACTATATGTATTCATGAATCTCCAACATTATGTTTCCTTCCCTTTATTTTAGATACTTTTAAAACACCAAAATAAATTTTCCTTTTCCTAGCATTAGAGCAAAGTGTGTGTGTGTGTGTGTGTGTGTGTGTGTGTATTGCATTCATATGTACATATATAAAGTACAGGAATTTAGAGAATACATAGAAATGCAAAAGATGAAAATAAAGAAGTCGATAATACCCTAATTCATATATAATCATTGAAAAATATATTCTTCACTTGTGATAACATAAAAATATACCATTCTTGATGAGAAAAAAATTCAGATAAGCGTTTCAAATTTTACACCACCAAAATATCATCATCATCATCAACCACCGTCTCAGCAACACAAAGATACCTCTTCTGTAAACACATAAAGCCACATGAAATGTCCACATCAGAGTTCAAACTTAGATACTGAATTGGAAATTTAGCACGACAAAAAAGGTTATAAATTTGGATGAGAAGCATTTCTTCACCATTTCATATTCCTATGTCTGGAGAAAGAGGAGAGTGAAGGGGTGAACAGGTAAATAACCAGGTTCAGAATTTTTTTTTTTTTTTTTTTTTTTTGAGACAGAATCTCGCTCTGTCTCCCAGGCTGGAGTGCAGTGGGGCGATCTCAGCTCACTGCGAGCTCTGCCTCCAGGTTCACGCCATTCTCCTGCCTCAGCCTCCCGAGTAGCTGGGACTACAGGCATCCGCCACCACGCCCAGCTAATTTTTTTGTATTTTTAGTAGAGACAGGGTTTCATCGTGTTAGCCAGGATGGTCTCGATCTCCTGACCTCATGATCTGCCTGCCTCGGCCTCCCAAAGTGCTGTGATTACAGACATGAGCCACTGCGCCCAGTCCCAGGATCAGAATTTTTAAATGACTATCATATAACTAAAAAAGGAGACATCGGCTTAGGCTACTTCTACTTTCTTTATTATACTAATATTCATCACTTTAAAAATTACAAAAAAGAAATCTTTTTATGCTTCCTAGTCAGCGAATGCTTGCTTAAAAAGTAATATAATGATTTCTGTGATTCTAAGATTATTTCATTTAATAATAATAACTGGTATTCAAATACATTTGAAGGCATTATTAGAAAAATAATTCCATGAATTACAGGGTCAGACATTCTTTAGCTCTAATCACAATCACCAAATAGTTCTCATTAGGTTATAGCACTAAAGATACTGATTGTAAAATGCTGTGAAGTATTAGAGTAACAGACTCTAGAAGATGCAGATGTAGTTTTTCAAATTGCACAGGACTGCTATATAGTTCACTTTTTCATTGGGTTTCTAGAAAAGTTAATGTGAACACAGAGAAATGCTTCAAAGTAAATCCCCACATGTTGATAATATTAAGGAGAGTTCGTTTTCATTCACACTCTATTTTTCATGGTATCAAATTGCTTTGTAGATTATTTTTAACAACATTACTCAAAATGGCACCAGCGGCAAGATCTAGTTTCCTTTCATTTCAGTCTGTCTAGATACCTGAAAAGTTTGCTTTCATATATAAGCAATTCTAACTGCAAACTCTTTACCATGTTTTTATTTTACAGATAAATAACCTAATAATCATCATTTGTTCAGGTCACAAAAAAAACGTACGGAATTAGCATTAGAATAATTAGTCATTGATTTTCAACCAACTGTTTTCTGAGTACAGTGTCACACAATTAATACGTGTTTCCAGTCAATGAGATTTTTGATTCAAGCAGATAATCAATCGATCAAAAAACAAGATGTTTTGATGACATGTCTAGACAAACACTGTTAGGCCTCCTAGAATAAAAAAGTAACAGATTGCCCTCCTTACCAACGTTTTAGAAAAACAAGAGTTACATATTTGAAACATTTAGAGATTATTAAGCAAGGATTGTTTAAACACTCAATTACATTTTTCTAGCTGCATTACAAAATTTTTAAAAGGGAAAAAGTCGATGTGATGGGGAAGAGTCATAAAGGGCTCTTTGAAGAAGCACAATACATTCACAAAAGAGGACATACTTTAGGGAATTGTCCTGTGCACAGAGCCATATACTTCATTTGAGCATCACTATAGATCAATACAGATGAATCTAAAACAGAAACATAAGCCCACCAATGAACATAAGAAAATGCCTTGTATTGTTATCACAATTTCTCTCTTGGGGCATCGAACCACCACTTACTCAGAAGGTCACCCCACCTCCAGACTCTATCTTCCTTTGCACCTCACATAAATTCACCTTTTGGATGACACTGTTTCATTTCCAAGATAAGTTAACACTTGCAGAAAGCCTTTGTGTCCAAACTCCTGCCCCTTCATTTCTGATGGTAGTTGAAGCCTGGATTGAAGTCAGAGTGGCAAACCCAACAGTGGGCACCTAGTTTAGGCCCAGGCATATTTATAGCCATCAGATCAAGGAAGATGATGGTAAGGTGACCCAGATGGTCCATACCAGTGAAGAAGGGGCAGTGGTTCCCACACCACATCGTGTTGTTCTTTTCCTGTGCTTCAGCAGCTCCATTTCCTACGTACTAAAAGACTGTTTCATTCTGTATTCCACCCACTACCCTCCTCTCAGGTGAGTTTACCTGGCCCATGCCAGTTCCTTGAAGTTCAATCTGGTACCAAAATTGACCAGTCTCTTGGAAGAGGTTTTGCCACCTGAGTGAGTGTTGGACCATCATTTGGATATTCTCCCTGCCTACTCCAGTATCTTGGTACAGACAGCTTTTGGAATTGGGACCCCAGGAAGTTTTGCCCTACAGAGCCTGTGCCTAAACTGCCTGGTGGTTATATCTAGGCTCTGTGGCCACATCACTTTCCTTCATTCCTCTCCCTGACTCGCTGAGCAGTTTTCTGTGCTTGAGGGCTCACATCCGCATCTGCTTGACTCACCTCAGTCAGTCATGCACTTTTGGTTCATGAGCCCAGCATTGCATCCCTCAGGAAGTTATTGTCCTGAAATACTGAATTACACCTTAGTTTTAATCACATTCCAGGCGTTCTCATCTCATACATATTTTAGGTGTATCACAACTAACTGAAACATAGGTTGGTTCTTAGTCCCAATGGAGTGGAGTAGATAGATTTAAAAAAGCAAAAACAAACCAAAAAAAAAAAAAAAAAAAAAAAAAAAACCTGCTTTGTCAAGAATAAATTTATAACAATAAATTAATAGAAATGACATTCCTAAAACAAAAGGAACTATACTCCTGACGTTCTGTGCCCAGCAAATGATCTAGCTAATTAGATGTCTGATTTCCTGGAGGATTTACTCTTGGAGCCATTATCCCTAAATGATATCTTTCCTTTAGTCAGCTAGCTTTCAAAAATGGAATGGTGAGCAATACAGCCTATTTGGGTCTGAGTTTGAGGGTAGAATCTCCTAGCACTTTTCTTCAGGTGTTTGCCAGATTTTCAGAGATTAACAACTTTCAGAGATAATAATCTTTTTTTTTTTTTTTTTTTTTTTTTTCAGGCCTCCAGATGGCTGAATCAGTTCTGCAAACTTTAACATCCATCTTAAGAGGGCCTAAAATGCTAATTTTAAACTGATCTTAATAGACCAGTCCTCTCACACTTTTGTACAGTGTATTATTGCTTTTGGAAAGATATACATATGGCTTTACCATGTATTTTTGGGTATTGAACAATTGTATGGCATCCAGATTAGGCCCTGTGACAATGGAAAATATATCTACCAGCTAATATAAAATTTGAGCAATTCTACTGTACTAGTAAATATAGCACCTGTGGCAAGATAATTCATTCAGATATAAAATTGTCTTCATATATTTTGTCCCCACCCTCAAATTCCAAGAAGACAGCCTCTTTTTGCTTCCTTGCCTCAGGGCAAGTTTGTGATACTGAGCAGAAACGAGAAATTGCTATTAATATGCCAGAGAATAGAGGGAAGGTTCTACAGGACAAGAAATGGACCACAATTCTAGGGGCCCCACATCAGTTAGAAGCCTGCATCTGAGTTTAATAGTTTCTCCTAACAAAGCAGAACTATCTAATTTAAATTGTCAGGTTGTGACATCAATATCCATATTGCAGGAAGTGATTTTTGTTTTTACGTACAGCACGTGAGGTAAATGTATGATAGAAAACCTCTTATATTAATATTGATACAATCACATCTCAGAAAGAGTTGTGTCCTTTACAGGTTTACATTAACATTCACACAAACAATTCTATTTGCTGTGGAATATCTTGCCATTTGCAGATGTTGACAAATGTGTCTGTTGGCTCCTTGTAAACATTAGACATTAAATAAATGTTAAATTCAATATATTACCATGACAGGAGTTACACATATGTCGGAAAGAAAAAAAAAATTATATCTGTATATACTCTTCAGACATGATAAAACCAATTTTTTTTTAAAGAATAGTATCTTCTAAACCAATTTCTTTCTAAGTAAACTTCATTAATAGAGTTCTTTTTAGATTTAAATTACTTTCTAACTTCATTACTCGTCTTGCATACACTCCCCAAAATCTGCTAATTCAAAAGATGCACTCAAGCATCGCTTTGTGTCTCAAGGATCAGGAAATCTTACAAGAAACAATAAGTGGCTTTGTCAGGTTCTGAATGAGGAAGAAATTTCTGCAGTAAAAAATAAACTGTGTTCAATTTTCACATGTAAGAGAACATTTCCTTAACTTGCATAGGATTTAAAATTCTAATCACAAGAATGAAGGTCTTTAGAAATTAAGATATCTTTGTTTGGAGACAACCAGTATCCTATAAGGCACTAATACTGGTAGCAATTGATCTTTAAATCCAACAGAAATCCAAACCAAAATAAACAGGACAAAAAGAGTCCCCTACTTCTTTTTGGGTACGCTCCATACAAAGGCTTTAACCCTCTCTTTCAGCCTCAGCACTATTGATATTTTGGGTTGGATAATTCTTTGTTGCTGTGGTCTGTCCTGTGCATTGTAAGATGTTTAGCAGCATGCCTGGCCTCTAGTCACTAGGTGCCAGGAGCACCTCTCCCTACCCACCCCACACCACATACATTGTGACAGTCAATAGTGAAAAGTCTCCTGGAAGGCAACATTTCCCCACCTCCTCCTGAGAACCACAGCTTTAACCTCATTCCCTTCCAGCTGGCTTTTCAATGGCACTTCTTTCATACAGCCATTTACTGAGCAAGAAGAATTTGACTTTTAATGCTTTCAAAAATAAAAAGTTGCAAAGGCTGAACAATGTCTTTACATTGGTATGCATAATTAAGCAACGTGTCAAATCCAGTGTCAGAATGTTATTTGGGTTTCTTCCAATCTACATAGAGAGCAATTTTGTGATTAAAGTGATGTCTGTACTTTCAGGTCAGGCAACCTAAATTCAAATTACATTTTTAACATTTAGAAGCTCTGTAATTGTGAATTTATGTTACTTAAATTCCTGACACTTCTAATCATCATATTATAAAAGCAGATAATATCTCTACTTCATATTATTACAGGAATTAAATGGGATAACATCTCTAAAGGGCATGCCATATATTAGATTATCAACCAATTATCTTATTCCTATAACCATAAAAGTATACAAATATTATACATTATATGTATTATGTATATTTTCTTCAACATAGCATATTTATGCCTCTAGCTTTTCAATTATTAAACTAGGACTATATCATATGGACCATCCTCTATCTAAAAAAGTGAAATTTAAATGTATTTCAGTTTGTCTTTATGACAGAACAGGGAATAGGGTAAACCTAACTTTATCTCTTATTTTATTTTTCATCTGGCCTTATTTTTAAAATATAATGTTCAAGGGGGAAAACACACTTTGTTATTTAATTCTTATTCTTATTCTTATTTTTTTTTAAATGGATTCTCACTCTGTTGCCCAGGCTGAAGTGCAGTGGAGTGATCTTGGCTCACTGTAACCTCCGCCTCCTGGGTTCAAGCGATTCTCCTACCTCAGCCTCCCGTGTAGCTGGGACTATAGGCACATGCCACCACTCCTGGCTCATTTTTGTATATTTTAGTAGAGATGAGGTTTCACTATATTAGTTAGGCTGGTCTCAAATTCCTGACCTCATGACCTACCCGTCTTGGCCTCCCAAAGTGCTGGGATTACAGGCTTGAGCGACCATGCCCGGCCCATTTATTTTTCTATTGGCAAAACTTTTTAAATTGTACTAAAGAATTAATTGTTCTACTATTTGTTACAAAACCATCCCGAAACCCATTCCTCCTAAGCAGTTGTGAAACCAATGAAATGTTACTGATATTAACTAGATACAGTGTATTATTTTATTACTCAGTATTATGCCTTAATAGAAATCACAAAGTCATACTTCATTTTGCATACATTTTGCTTGAAGTTAAATCTGTTGAGGCATTCCTCACATGAGACATTCAAATAATGCATGATCCCTGTCCTCAAAGAGCTTACAGGTGTTACATATTAAGTCATGTGGAAAATCATGCTTTGCAATTCTTACTTTGTGTTATAATAAAAGTCTAATAAGGATGATACATATTAATTGTCAGAAAATAATTAACCAGGGTAGAAACAATAAAGACCATTTAGTTACCTTTTTCAGGATGCACAGTCTTCTCATTTTGCCAAAATATTGCATCCCTCCTTTTACTAGCCTTACATACTTAACAGGCTCCAGAATCTCCTTGGTCCCCTCTTCCCCAGTAACTCATCAACTCAAGAAATCATTCATCACCTCTAGGTGATTGACTTGGGAAAAATAATGAGAGTATAGTCCATCTCTTAGCCAGATGGAGATATTGCTAAATAATATCCAAGATACCAGGTTTCAGAGTAAATGTTGGCTCTGCAGAAAACTCTTCCCAGCTTTTGCCAATCACACTAGTTGGTTCTTTCTATAGTAAGCCCTTTGTCACGCTACAGTTTTCCTGCATACACTTCCCATACAGAAAATATAAAATTTTGATGCTTTGATAAATTCGTAATGGCCAATTTATGCATCAGCATTCCCAGGTTTCGAATTATAAACTTCTCATTTGCTTTGAAGTTTAGCCAGGCTACTGACCTCATCTATTACAGCATGACTTTCCACAATTCTGGTTTCAGGAGCTATACTTTCCAATTGCATGTAGCTAAAAAATAACTGAGAAATCAGTTCATTTGAGAATAGACCTACACTCTAGCAAATAGAGTTTATGACAAATGACAGGCTAGTCTTTTATGTAGTATGCCTAATTTGGAAACATTTCTTTTGTGCTATCTAAAGATGAAATTTATATTTCAGCTTGCCTCTAAGTTAAATAATTACATTTTTTTTTTTTTGAGACGGAGTCTTGCTCTATTGCCAGGCCAGAGTGCAGGGGCGCGATGTCGGCTCACTGCAACTTCCGCCCCCAGGTTCAAGCTATTCTCCTGCTTCAGCCTCCCTAGTAGCTGGGACTACAGGCACCTGCCACTGTGCCCAGCTAATTTTTGTATGTTTAGTAGAGACGGGGTTTCACCATGTTGGCCATGATGGTCTCAACCTCATGATCCGCCTGCCTCAGCCTCCCAAAGTGCTGGGATTACAAGCATAAGCCACCAAATTTCAGAAGAAAAATAAAAGCTAATTCTACTGAAAATTCCTTTGTTTTCCTTGATTTTGAAAGTTTCTATCATTTCAAGTACAATCAAGTATCAGCAGCAAAACAAAATGTGCTTTCTTATTTAGGTGTCTTGTCAAGGACTTCACCTACGTTCTTAAATCATTCTCAGTTCAATGAACATTTTGAAGTCTAAATATGAGAAAGAACCCTAGGTGTTGGGAGTGAAGAGTCTAATGAAGAAAACAAACACATAACAGATAATTTTAATAACACAAGCCCAGTGTAAAGAAAAAAAGTATCTATAGCCCCACCTAGAGTTCAGTAAGGAATTCCTGGGGAAGATGAACATGGAGTAAGCCTTAAAAGATGAGTAAGAATTTTTCAGAAGACTGTAAGAAGGATTTTCAGAAATAACATGGTCAAATCTGCTGAGCAGCATAGTGTTTGACTGTAACTAAAACCAACTTAGAATTAGGAAAGCCTAAGTGTGTGGAGTGAGAATCCCATAATAGGGGTTTGGTAGAGCCATTCCCGGACCTGATCATTAAAACATCAGAGTATAGGGATTTCCATGAATGTATCCTGGAGATATTTGAGAGCTAATTTTTTCAAGTAGGCCATGGAATGGCAAGATAGATTTCAACAAGGAAAAGAATAAAATGGCTATTCTTTAACAATTCCATTGAGTTGATAATGTTGGATCATCCTGGACGACATTTTGGAGACCATCACATTGCATGCAATACAATGAAAATATTGTAGTCATAATAGTTCACCTCTGTTCTTGTAATCAAACAGAACAGCAAGTAGATGCTGCAATTACTTATTCATGTGTAAAACTATTATTCACTTCATTAGACCAATGTTTTCCTTGTTCTAAAATTTTCCTACAGTTTTGCTTTCTAGTCTCTGCTTCTTGTTTATAGAGAAATAATTTGCCTAGTTTTCCTAGATAAATAAGACATCACAACAAAGAGATCTCTGGGCCCAGGGATATACACATATACACTGTCACATGCATGCACAGATACAAAGATTGAAACTTAGATTTGATTCGTCAACTATTAGCCCAGTTGTTTTAACAGTATTTTTAAAAGTACTCAGGGGAATAGGTAAGCTTGATGTTTAATGCAAACCAGCTTACAGAAAAATGTGATCTCTTCCTATTATATTATAAAGCA
This sequence comes from Chlorocebus sabaeus, assembly GCF_047675955.1. NCBI lineage: Eukaryota > Metazoa > Chordata > Mammalia > Primates > Cercopithecidae > Chlorocebus > Chlorocebus sabaeus. Next base: position 48,287,731 of record NC_132916.1, on the reverse strand, counting down.
ATAACACAAAAAAGAGTCCTCAGGGAGATATTTAATGTTTATTGAGAGAGTTGATCTCATAAGAGGTTGTATACTTACTAAGGTAAGTGGAACACAATATTAGGAAAATTCTAAGCCTAGTATTTTCATCAAAATTATATAGAATATAAAATATACATTTGAGTATAACTTAAGTACACATCATGTTAAAATCAGGCTGCATAAAGGAGCAAAAATCCATATTTTGATTAAACAATTCTACACACAGACACTTTTGAAAGGTTATATATATATAGGTTTTTATAACAATCATACTAACATTTAGTAAAAAATAAATGCATGTATGTAATATACAAAATTTTAAGTGACAACAGCAAGCCTTATTCAGATTCAGAATGTGTCACAAGATTTTATTTAAGACTTGTGGTCAACTGTGACCTGTGTGGGTCTTTTTCACAAGTATATTCTTGAAACAAGGAAAACATCCAGTATTTATGGAATTAGATAAATTAATTGAATAGGTCAGTGTGAATATTATCCAAACAGGTTAAAAGTTTAAAATAACCTAGCTAAGAAGTTTCATTTACTCTCTTACGACTCAGTTTTTCATGAAACTGTTGGGTTAACATGAACAGCAGTTTTTCAACTATGCTAATCATCAGAGCCTACTTTTGAAGAAGAATCTCTAAATTCTTCACCACACTTCTACGACCATGTTATTGAATATTTTTTAATGTCTCAATTTTACAGAGAAATAAAATAACATTAAAAAAGTTAAGTACTCTGTTCATAGTTACATGGATTGTAAGTGGAGAGAAGTCTACCACTCAATTCTAGCTATATATAATGAAAACTAAATCTCAAACTTTCACATAATAAAGATATTGGTCATAATTTTAAAAGTTATGAAATGATTATCAGAAAATAGAGAAATGAGCCAGTTCCTTTAGCGAAAAGAGTAAGAAGGTATTAGAATTTGATCTAGGTCTGTTTGATGTTAGAAATTGCACCCTTAACTGCCTCACTATGGAAAAAATGTTGATATATACTGCTTTGGTGACATCAGCAAACTTTGGATCACCGCACCTGAAAAACTGAAGGACAGAGCAATGAAAAACATAAGACATTTAACTATGTGAGTGGAAATAAGCTCTAGGTGTTCCGGACCAATTAAAGCTGAAATTCTAACAAAGTACTGATCTGTGATCTTCTTTACTCTTCTTACCTCATTCTTAGTCTTAATAAAGAACAAAGAAAAGCTCCTAACATGTGGATTCCTATAGATTTTTATTTCTCAATCTCCCTAGGAAGAAATGCTAAGACACAATTTCTGAGGAGTAAGAAACAACTAAGAAATAGTTACTAGGTCATTTTTTACATTAAATATTAACTTTAAAATATTTCAGAATTAGAGTAAGAAATATGGGAGGTTTCAAGGAGATATAAGATAAGGTTCTGATACTCAAATAATCATTTTTTTCTGTATGAGGAAATGAATCATAAGTTCGTGAAACAACCAGAGAGCAAATTTCTAATTCTCCAGTAGAGTGTTACAGGTCACAGTGTGTTAGGAGAAATAAAAAGTATTGTAAATATTCACAAGAGGAGAAGATATCTGTATCTTAAAGCTGCGTTGTTACTGGGTGTTACATGGCAGACTGGCGTTTTGTTTTGTTTTGTTTTACAGTGGGCTGAGATCATCTACAGTGCTGTCCAGACACCAGAGTGAAGTGTGAGAAAGACAAAAACCCAGTTGCATATATCAAACGCCTTGCCTTCCAGTTAAAATCAGGCCCTTAAAAGCACATAAACATTGATTTCTGTATTTCAGTTCCTTCCTTTTAGACAAGAAAAAGCTGAAGAAAATGGAGGATGCTAACAACAACCTTTCGTTTCTCTGGCTTTCCTCTGGATGTGCTCCATGAGATGCCCTAGGTAGTGTGGTAGAAATCAGGCTGCAGGTGTTCTCATCTTAACTGCTATACTGGGCTCCCGTAGATAGTTTTGCAAGTCCCTATTCTTTAGTGTGCTTGTAGACTAAGAGAAATGATACAATCAATTTTCCTGTCATAAATGTTGCTAGGACCACGGACTTCATAAGAAAATTTGTTTATTTAAACATATGTTAAACAGGTATACCAAACTAAACATATTTCTAAATCTTGGTGAAATAAGAATGTGAGATTCCCACGCTATTTACAGGATTACTCCAAAAATGTCTTTGAACATGTTAATAATAATAACAACAACTAACATTTGTTGAAGGTTATGTACTAGGTGCTCTTTCGTTTGCTTTTCATATATCACTTTATTTAATGCATATAACAATCCTATGAGTTAGAGAATAAGCATCTTGCTCAATGTCACATCTCTAGAAAGTAGTAGATCCTGGATATGAAACTAGGTAGTATGGCTTTGGAGCATCTACAGTTACACTATTAGGTTTACCCCAAGTATCTTGGCAGCATGATTACAACAATAAACTGATTATCTGTAACAGCAGAGGAGTCAAATTCCTCTTGACCTGGAATGTAGGTGTATTTTCCTACTCTCATGTTTAGCCATGGTTGCCTTCCTCATAGACACATATACCAAATCAAACTTGAATTTGAGAATTTTTGAGGAAGGGGTTCAACAGTTTTAAGTAAGCTTTAAAAATGCCCAGAGGAAATCACACAGCTAAGATATGTACAACATTTATAACATTTAAGCAGATGAGAATTAGGGACTGTAAGACTTTAAAATTCATACTGGCAGGAAGCCTCAAGCAGTGATGATAAAAGAAAACAAAATGATGCAAATTTAAGTGGATTAAATAGAGAGAAAAATCAGTGGGGGAGAAAATCTTTAATCAAGCCAAAGTGCTGAAGACAATAGAGGTTGATGATTTGGAAATGGTTAATAGTTTTATATCTACTGAGATCAGCCCTATTCAGGTGTTTTTCAGTTCTATCTAGTTCTTGATAATTTACTCTGGTAAGCCAAGAATATGTAGACTTGTAGGACTGAAATGAACTCCACATGTGGAAAGAATTTTATATAAATAGGCCAAACATATGAGAGCTAGAAAGAAATTTAGATATCATCTTACCCCATCAAGAAAAAAAAGTGAAACCAAAAAAGGTTAATTAAGCTTACTTGAGGTCACTCTGAAGTTGATTAATGTGAGCTCGAGTAAAATAGTTATGAAGTGGCAGAGTCTACAGTGAAATACAAAAATCTCACATCTAGTGTCCCACAAAGGAAAGAATTGCAGATAAAATGTTTTTAATATTTCCTTTACATCCTTTTAAAAATCAACAGGAAGGAGGTTATAAAAGATGGGAAATTATAACAATCACTAAAATACTTTTACAGAAACTTGTTCCTTACATATTTTCTAAACCTCTGATGATCTCTGCTTGTTTTCATTAGATTTAGATATAAAACCAAGCACAAAGATGTGTTCTTAATTTCTCACACTCTGGGTGCGACATAAATAATAAAATATGGGCAATTAGAATTTTAAGTTTTGAAATGCCACTTCAACCCCTAACAAAAAACGCTGAAATATCTTCTCAGGCTTTGATCGACAGTGAACTGGACGCACTTGGTGCTGTGTATGATAGGAAAACGAAATAGAAAGAAATTAGTTTTATCTTTAGGAAGCCTATAACTTACTTGAGGTGAAAGGGCATATGGCATACTAACACGGAGAAGATTAAACTATGTAAAAAGCAAAAGATAATGAAACTTAAGGTTAGCAAAGTACATAAGTGTTGGCAAAACTGAAAGGCAAAGATGAGAATAGTATTAGGTGAAAGGAAGTAAGACGCCCTGAGTGAGTTTGCAGGTGAGATTCTTGACTGAAGCCGAAAGACCCAGGTGAAAATAAGTGAAGATCTGCATGTGATGTGGGAAAGAGTCAGAGGACGAATATGCGAAAGGTTTCGTAGACCAGGTAGTAAAAGTAGACTTCAATGCACATAATAAAGAGGACTACTGAAGGTAAACAACACGACGTATATGTTATTTGGAGAAGGTAGCAACCTGACATTAAATACATTACTGAAATGAGGCAAAGTGTGGAAGACTATGGAGCTGGGGGGGGAAAAAAACATAATGCTTTGACCAAGTGCTCTTCAGTAAGAAAAAAGGTAACTGGCTCGCAGTCCATAATTCAGAATTTGATAACGATATTTTATTTCAGACATTCAGCCAATGTGTACAAAAATGTATACATTATTTTCAGATTCCCTGCTGTCTTTGATGGAAAATCAATGTTCAGAGACTCTGTCTGTATGAAACTCAGTTTTCTTATTATGCAACAAAGGTAGTCCTACTAATAATTTTTATTTTTCTCAAATCTCATCTCTTTAACTGAAACATTCACCTTTTTGATATAAACATATAAATATGTGTATCAACTAGGATCTATAATTAAAAGAAGATTCTTGCCATCATATATTACTCTTTCCAGTTCTGACCTGAAGTGTTTTCATGTGCCTGCTTTAATGATTTTCTTAATTTATAGCCATAGGCTACTTCTTTGGTCTCGTGGCATATAGCTTCTTTAGTTTATGGGACATAAAGCTTCCTTAGATCTTACAATGCTTTACTTAGGTCTCACTTAAAATCAATTTAATGTTTATTTCACATTCAATTTTTTAGCCTTTTGACTTTGAGTTTTGGTCATGCGGACTATGTAAATAATCACAGTAATGTGCTATACTAATGTCCAATTCAAAAATGTATTTAAAATGTAATAGGTTATTAAGTTGTTATGACAGATTTAAAGGAGTGTGCAATTGGAAAAAACTTAAAAATGTTTATCTGATAATATAATGGTTCCTAGCTACCATTTATATATAGCTTCCTATGGGTCTAGCATAGTGTTCTGCTATCTCATTTAGTTCTTCAAATAACTCCATGGGATTGATACTGGATTTTAAAATGTTTCATAGGTAAATGCACTGAACAATTATAAAAGGTCAGCATGTACTGATATGTGCAGGCAATATGCTGAGCACTTTATGAGTGTCCTATGACTTAATGTGCATTAAAACCTGACATAGGCTGTATCTTTATCTTGGTTTCACTGAGGTGAAGAAAAGTAAAGTAATTTTTTAGTTAATAAGTGGAAGTTCCTGGCTCAGAGAAGTTGTGTCTTTCTGAACATACAACAAAGCTTAGATTTTAGAATATGTCTGCTGACTTGCATGCCTTGCTGTTAAACACGACACCTATTACCATCTCATCTGACTTATGCCTCTAGAGGGACAATTTTCTCACTACCCAGCACATGGTAAAGCTTCATTACTAATTTACATAAGAGGTGTTATAAGTTCCTATGGTCATTATCCTATTATACCAAAATGACTGCAGTCATAAAATTTATTCCCCACCACCAACCCACATGTCAAGTTTTTGCAACTAGAATTTAATATTCTTTAGCAGTTTTCATTCATATTAGAGATAATCTGACTTCTTTCTCTGTCATCTAACCAAAACTTTGACTTCAGTTAAAGAATCTAAAATAGGTTATGTTTAGAAGACCTGAAGGCAAAAGTAACATTTTCATAAATGGCTCAAAACAGGATTACTAAAACACTCTTCTAAAATATGACATCCTTTTAACTTATTCATTCAACAAATATTCTGCAAGTGTTTACAAAGTATATATTAAATGCTAGTTAGTATTGAATATGAAAGATATAAACATGATTGCTGAACTTAAGAAACTTAGTATTAAGGTTTGGGGGAAACAAGGGTACTGGTGTATACATATGTAACTATTTATAATAGAGTATGTAGGTATACTATAGCAAACTGGCTAAGAGAGATGACTCTGGAAGTGAATCCTCGAATTGGAATGACCCGTCTGCCAGTTTACTAAGATTGGGCAACTTACATAAACTGTGTGTTTCAGAATCCTCATCCATAAAATGAAGATAAGAGTATTTACTGCACAAGGTGATATTGAGAACTAGCCAAGATAACGCTAGTGCCTTACAGTCACTAGATAATATGTTTTGTTTATTTTCATGGGATGTGCTAAATGTGTATGAATAAAATCCAAACAAATGAGCAATCCATTCTTTCTAAGGGAGAGAGGTAGGCGCCTAGGTTCAGGGAACTCTTTGCAGAGTTTGCCTGCAATAGTCTTGGGCTTTGATTTGGTTGTATAGAGAAGGAAGCAGAAATGAATTATACAAAGAGAAGGTCACATAAACACAGGCATAGTGAAGTGGAAATGTATGCTCTACTGGTGAAGTATTGGTGTTTCAACATGGCAGATCATGGGGTTCTAGGTTAAAATAGCAAGGTTTAAAGAAATCAAAGTAGTAAGAGATAGATCATAGAAATGCTGAACAAACCAAAAGAAAGAACAATATTTGCCAGCAGGAATTCTCAGGTGTTAACTTAGCAACTAGATGCTAAACAACTTTAGAAGGGAGACCATGACTTTCAGGCCCAATTACAGTACTCACACGAATGTGCCTGGTTGACTTGTGGCTTGTTCAAATTCAATGCTCGACAAATGCCTGCTTAATACAACTATCCAGCAAAACGAGAAAACCACCACACCATCTAACCTGTTATATAGCTTGTTGTATACGGAATATATTCGGTAAGCAAGAGTATCTCTCCCCTCAGGTTGTCAATGGTGATTGACTTTAGATCCAATGAAAATTTTATATATTCGTTAACTTCAACCATGTTGGCCATATTTTTCGCAACATTTCTGGAGGAAGTAGAGGATATTATTTAAAAGGATAAAGTATTTGCAAAAAGGAACTGTAGGTAGTGTATGCAACACTTCCCACTATTGTGCTAAGGTAAGTCATGTGAAAATAAAGTTTTCTATGCCAATGTATAAAATAGACAAATAATGTATTCAGGCACTTATATATGAATTTGTAAACTTAAGTGTATAATACATGAGAGTTCAGAATTTATTTTAGCACATAAATCCTAGTAGATGCTTTTGTAAAACAAAGCAATGTTGATAAATAATGTACCATATGCAAATCAACTCAACATCTTGTGTAATCAATCGGTACATCAAATATGGTTTTCTTTCTGTAGACTCTGCTTAAATCATTAAATCCAGTGAATATTTTTGGATTTATGTTTTGACCAGGTTCCACTACTTGTCACAGAATGCAACAGTACTAGAGATTACTGTCTTTAGCAGGTAAAAGCTAAATCATTCTTTTAGGAACAATGGAAAACTTTTCAGTAAGTAAGCTGGCAAGTGGTTAACAAGTGACTGATGAAGACACCTCTAAGATAAATGTCAATTTTCTATTTCTCCACATTGAGCTCCTTGCCAATGGTTTATTTTTTATTTCATTTTTGAGACATGGTCTCACTCTGTGGGATGGGCTGGAGTGCAGTGGCATGATGGAGCCCAAATTCCTGGGCTCAAGTTATCCTTTTGTCTCAGCCTCCGGAGTAACTGGGACTATAGGCATACACCACCACATCTGGCTAATTTTATTACTATTATTTTGTAGAGATGGGATCTTCCTGTGTTACCCAGACTGGTCTGAAACTACTGGCATCAAGTGAGCTAATATTTTAAATTACCATTTTTTTGTAGCAAGGGCATTTGAAAACTGTCTACTGCAAACATTTTTGTGCCATACAGATCTTTGGCAACTTTATGTTACTCAGCTGCTTTGTTACAACTACTGTTAAGGTTGTGTGACTCTAATGCATACTGCTTATTCTGAAAGAAATCCCAAAAGCAAAAATGCAAATGCAATGTAGTATTAACACTCTCTAATAGTTGTAGTAAATCCTTAAGCTACACATTTTTGGATTCCACTGTGATACGACAATTGAGTATATTCCACTACAATAAAATTTTCAGAATGTTAACTGTCATTGTCAGCTGTGTATGTTATCAGAGTAGAGCTAACACATTTTCCCCCAAAGGAAGTATGCCAACTATCCATGTCTACCATTGCTAATAAGGCATGCTAATTTAAGACATTCAAGGCAAATCCAGTATACAAGATGTCTATGTGGTACTTTTCCCCTACTATTACGTAAGCAATTGAATTTTCTCCTTTTTAATAGACTATTTTTAAAGCAGTTTTAGAGTAACAGCAAAACTGAACAAAAAGTAGTTCCCAATAGCCACATATATACCCTCTACATACATGTATCTACCATTATATGGTCATACCAACTTGTTATAATCATTAATTAATCCAGGAAGTTTTTTCATCAATTCTTTTAGATTTTCTACACAATCATGTCATCTGTGAAGTTTCATTTCTTCCTTTCCAATATATATACATTTTTCCCTTTTCTTGTCTTATTATAGCTAGGACTTTCAGTACTGTGTTGAAAAGAGATAGTGAAAAAGGACATCCTTGCCTTTTTCCTGGTCTTAGTGAAAAAACTTCTAGTTTCTCAACATTAAATATGTGTTAGCTGTAGGATTTTTGTAAATGTCTTCTATCAAGTTGAGGAAGTTCCCCTCTATTCTTACTTTGCTGAGAGTTTTATTATGGATGTGTGGTAGATTTTGTTAAATACTTTTCATGTATCTATTTATATGATCAAATGATATTTCTTCATTAATCTGTTGATATAAAGGTTTACATTAATTGATTTTTACATGTTGAACCAGCATTGCATAACGGAGAAAATCCTATTTGGTTGTTCCATATACATTTTTAAAATATATTATTGGATTCAATTTGCTAATATTTTGTTGAGGATTTTTGTATCTATGTTCATGGGAGATATTAGTCTATGGTTTATTTTCTCATATGTCTTGGTCTGGTTTTGATTTTAAGATAATGCTGTTCTCAAAGAATGAGTTGGGAAGTATTCCTTCTGCTTTCACCTTCTGGAAGACATCTTAGAGAGTTAGTGTAATTTCTTCCTTAAATGTTTTGTAGAAACCACCAGTGAACCCATCAGGGCCTTGTGCTTTCTGTTTTGAAAGATTAGCAATTATTGATCAAAATAAGACTATTTTTGATTGTCTATTTCTTCTTGTGTGAGTTTTGTCAGATTATGTATTTCATGGATTTGGTTTATTTCATCAAAATTATCAAATTTGTGAGTGTGGAATTGTTCACAGCATTTCTTTATTATCCTTTTAATGCCCATGAGATTTATAGTGATGTCCATCAATTGCGTTTTAACTGGACTTCTTAAATTTATTTTGAATTTAAACTGTGTTACACACTTGGTAATAGTTACTGTCTACAAACAACCAGCAAGAAAAATGCCTGCAATACCCACATGAGGCATAACAAAAACAGGAAACAAATATCAATACCTAAAGGGATACTGCTTATAATACAATTGTCCACTATTGGGCTTTCACCAGCAGCTTACAGTCATACCTGATATCACTGGTCCCTCAAAAAAATCAGGGAGGCAGCCCATGAATATAGATTCAGAAAATATCACCTGAATATATACTGAAATTTATATAGTTTGTCAAATGACTCCAAAGTTTACTAATCAGTCACATGTCAACCACAGAAGTTCAACCATCCTCATAATCATTTCATTATAAAAGGTTTATACGAGTTGGGAGCTGGAGAGGGGTAAGGTAACACTTGGAGCAGATGTGAAGATACCTGTGATAATGAATTATTGAAAATATGTTGAGCCTTTGGAGAATGAAAAATTTCTTTAAATCTGAAATAGTGATTTGATCACTATAACACTAGTGACCTATAATAATGCAAATCCTTCTTTCATATGAAAACTGAAGGATCCGAAAGTTATTTTACCTTTAAAAAGCAAGGATACTGATACTGTTTAGTATGAAAGCCCATTACCTAGTAGGGAAAATATTATGCCTTTTGTTTTGTACTTACATCTAAGAAAAAAATTAAGTAGAAGATATGGGAGATAGATGAGATTTCTAAAATTACTGTTTTCCTCCATTTAAGTAAATATAGATTTGCCAAGCCACCATCATCTCATTCACAACTACAATTTATTACCCACTGATGCCAGACACATTGTAGAGCTCTTCACATATAAGATCTCCAGGCGGGCAGGCTTACTTGTTTATTCATTCACATATCAGAAGCATCTAAAATAGTGTCAGGCACATAATTGTCCCTCAGTACGTATTTTTGCATGAACAAATATTTACTGCATTTAGTCCTCTTAAAACCACATAACGTATTACTATCCCCAGTGTACACATGAAGAAACAGGGGCCAAGGAAAGTACTCCACACACCAAGATCACCAAGACAGGCATCTCCAGATTTGGGATTTGAGTCTAACTTTGACAAACACAAAGGGCCACTGCCTACCTATCCTCCACATTGTCTGCCCCTCCACCCAGTTCTGAAATATACAGATACTCTGCAAGTATATATACTGTATATCATTTGCCACAGTGGTTTTTGACTGGCCATTCAATGGATTTTTTAATGCCAAATTCACGGTTATTTCATTTTTTCAGCAAAAATTATAGTTCTCAACATTCTTTCAGAAATAAATCACTGAAAAATTTATGGTGTTTCAATTCAGTAGTTGCATTAAAATATCTCCATTGCTACACAAATGTGAATTCCAACTGATGAGCATAAAATAATTTGCTGAGATGTAATCAAAATCTATTTAAAAAAGACAAAACCTTTTCCTGAGTTTGCTTTCACATCATTAAGGATGACACTATGTCACTTTCTCCCTACAAAATACCCTATTTACAGCATTTGTTATTCACTTATAAAATGCATGCAGAAATTGACTTCTAAGATCCTGGCATGAATCTCCTTTTAACAAATTTTAAGATCTTTGGGTAAATACCATTACAGCATTTACCTGCTGTGCACTACTTTTCACTGGAAAATGCTCTTTGGGTTTCTCAGCAAGATTAGCAAATTTTTAAGCATAGAGGTTTTTTGTTGTTGTTGTTTTTACTATGAGGACGGGAAAAGATCTTCATAAAACCTGCTATGTTCTCTTCAAATAAGCTTTCATCTTGACCCAGAAAGATTCTTGAGTGATTAAAGCACAAGGATCTTGACTTCAGTTCTAGACATGCCAATTTGTATGCATTTGATCTCTGAGACTTGTTTTCTACAAGTAGATGGAGCGTGTTTTCTCTTTTTTCCTAGACTTTCCTGGATGAAGTGAGGCAGCATATGGGAAAGCACTTTGGAAAAATATCAGGTTCTACAGAAATGTAAGATTAGTACTACACAAAAAAATTTACATTCCTGTGTTGATTAACAACAGAGATACATTCTGAGAAATGCATGATTAGGTGATTTCATTCTATGTGAACATAATAGTATTACTCGCCGGGCGCGGTGGCTCAAGCCTGTAATCCCAGCACTTTGGGAGGCCGAGACGGACAGATCACGAGGTCAGGAGATCGAGACCATCCTGGCTAACACGGTGAAACCCCGTCTCTACTAAAAAATACAAAAAAAAAAAACTAGCCGGGCGCGGTAGCGGGTGCCTGTAGTCCCAGCTACTTGGGAGGCTGAGGCAGGAGAATGGCGTGAACCCGGGAGGCGGAGTTTGCAGTGAGCTGAGATCTGGCCACTGCACTCCAGCCTGGGCGACAGAGCAAGACTCCGTCTCCAAAAAAAAAAAAAAAAAAAAAAAAAATAGTATTACTCACATGAACTTAGATGGTATAACCTACTATACGTCTAGACCATGTTCTGTAGTCTATTGCTCCTAAGCTACAAATAAACCTGTACAGCAATTGTCATACAATGGTAAGCCATATCTAAACACAGAAAAAGTACAATGAAAATACAGTATGATAATGTTAGGGGACCACCATTATATCTGCAGTCCATCATTGACTGAAAAGTCGTTATGTGGTAGATGGCAATACATGAGAATAAACAGTCCTGGCCTGCGATACAAGAGATATAATGTCCTGAACTTAGGGAATTCATTTCCGTAATCCACTCCAATCTGTTCCTTATTTTCCCTCTCTTGTATGGGGAAATGCTCACCAAGTTATTCAAGCTAGAAATTTGGGATAATCTAAAATCACTACCTCCCCTTCACCCTAGATATAACTATGCTACCTAGCTAGCAAGTCTCTACCTTCTGTTATAGCTTTATTGGTACCTGTTTCTCTTATGACCAAGATCAAAACCCTTGTTATATATTGTGAGTCATTTTTAATCTATCTCCTCTTTAGTTTCCTGCTTTTCACCCTTGGATCTATCGATGCTGGAATTTACAATTCCATGAAAACATCATGCTCTCTGTCATCACAGTGTCTTTAAAAAAGGCCAGTACACAAATGAAAATTGCAGGGAGCTAAGTATTGCTGCAGTCCCTCTTAGACTGAAAGACTATTAGCACACGTGATAAAGCATTTGTGTCTTTTTTGCATGTACTTTAACTGTACAGACCAAGCCCAATTGCTACAGATAATTGAGAACTGGTTCTAACCTGAATTTCACATAGAACAGGAAGGAGTCACATTTTTATAAAGAAGTACTAAAAGAGAGTATATATTGATGAAAGAGCCATTACTAAATATAAATTTTATATTATAAAAAATTAGAAAAATTTAGAACACAGAGAAAAATAAAACAGCCATTATTATCCTGCAACAAAAGAAAAACAATTGTCATATAATACTTACTGATACATTTTTATGTTTAAAAAAGTAATTGATGACAATAATAACAATGACAAAGACCCACTAACATTAATTAGGCATTATTGTGTATCAGGCACTCTATTAGATGTTGTGCATGGATTTAGTTTTATTCTTGAAATAGGCCTATAAATTAATTCTGTAAATATCCCATTTTACAGATGAGTATACTAATCTTCAGTGATGTTAAGTCCAAAGTTTCACAGTAGTAATAAAAAATCTGAATTTTATTTGAATTATCATTTAAAATCATTCAAAAGCATAAATATTTTGTATATACACATGTAGTTTCTTTGGGGTATAAAGTCTCCTAAAAAGGCATATGAGGGTGTGAGTTTACAAGAAATCTTTTGCATACATTTCTCACATGCCTGTCTACATTTGAATGACTTTGGAATTAAAGAAAATTGCATTAATATTAAGCCTAATTCATATTAAGCTTACATTAAGAGCTTATAACATTAAGTAATTGGATAAAAAAGGACCTAGTAAATAACTCATATAACACTTTGATTTTCATTGATGTTTAGCACAAGAATACAGTGGAAAGACTACTAACATCAGATCCAGTCCTTGCCAATAATTTAAAGTCCAAAAGTCAGCTCAAGTCTCCCTTCCTTTCCTGTCGCCCACCACCGTGCTATGGTTTCCATCATGCCGCCCATGTGCCAAGTGTCTAGGCTTGGGTTATTTACCTTTTTCTTTCAGTTCCTAAAACACCCTTCCCATCACGTTATTCACTATCTGTATTGGCTTTAATTCTCTCTCTCCCTTAAGGGAAGGGGTGGATTGAATTTACCCTTGTGTTCTATTGAATAGCTGCAATCTTAATAAAGCTCAGCAAGACACTGAAGAAGATAGACTTTTAATTTAACAATTGCTGTTAAGAATATTTCACATAATATGTAATTGTATGTGATCCAACTCACAAACTTAACACTTTTAGCCTCTTTTTCCTCATCTTGTAATAAGACATGTTTTAACTGGATTGTCTAAAGTACATTCTGGCACTAAATAAGTCTATGGTGTATTGCAAATTGGCTTTGAAAAGTCAGAATTTTGATTCCCAATATTTTCAATAAGCATCATAGTATATTTTAATATTTATTCTATTTCATGACTCTGCTAGAAAATTCAACTAAATTTTAATATCCTTTACTGAAAGTAATAAGAAAGTGTTTTTCTCCTCTTAACATTCTTTTCCAAAATGTATCTGGTAAAGAAAACAGCATTTATGGGTAATTACCAAGCACTATACGTAAGAACTTTATTTAGACATTCTAAAGATAATACCATTCAATTCTAGTAAAAAGGAGAAACAATATGTTATGTAAAAATGAATGCAAATTTTATGTAAAACCGAAGTGAATGAAACACAAAAATTCTGGTAAACTAGTAATATAACCTTATTTCAAAATGTCTTATTTGATTTCAACAATCACATACAAATAAAATTGGTCTCATTACTATACAGAAATAACATGTGTTAAATTTTCTGCAGTTTGATAAACATTAATAGATTGATTTGAAATTTATGCATATGAATAACTAAAATTAGGATTAACTGAAATAAGAACTAAAACTCCTCAGTCATCAAGAATTCCTGTGGCAGACAAAAATCTTTAAAAGTTTCAAGTAAAAACTGCATACAGGGAAGTCAATATGAAATATAAATATTTTAATACAGGATTAAATGGCTCTTTTTTAAGACTAGGAACTTTATTTTTATGTTGTCTATACCTTCGTATGACAATGAATAAATAAATATTAGAAACTAACTGCCCTGAAATCAATTTTTATGACTATGGTGGGATTTATACTTATGCAGGCGAGTTGGTTTATCATCAATAATTTGGTCTACAAGGACTTCTGATTTCTCTGAAGTTTCTGGTAAAATGACATGGTATTAGATAAAGTGTTAGAAATTTGTAACACCAGGATGTTTGTTTCAAAAATATTTTCCCATTTATAGAAATACAGGAAAGAAGGAAGAAGATATAAAAGGCCTTCTTTTTTTTTTTTTTTTTTTTTTTTTTTTTTTGAGACGGAGTCTCGCTCTCTCACCCAGGCTGCTGCAGGCTGGAGTGCAGTGGCCGGATCTCAGCTCACTGCAAGCTCCGCCTCCCGGGTTTAAGCCATTCTCCTGCCTCAGCCTCCTGAGTAGCTGGGACTACATTAGCTGGGACTACACACGCCCACCACCTCGCCCGGCTAGTTTTTTTGGTATTTTTTAGTAGAGACGGGATTTCACCGTGTTAGCCAGGATGGTCTTGATCTCCTGACCTCGTGATCCGCCCGTCTCTGCCTCCCAAAGTGCTGGGATAACAGGCTTGAGCCACCGCGCACGGCCATAAAAGGCCTTCTATAAAGATCTTGGAGTGGGGAGTGTTTTTGCCAGTAGTCGTGTGTGTTTGTGTGCAGAACTAGATTCAATCAGGGAGGGCCATAAAGTTAAAGTGCTAATTATCCTCAGTTTATTTT
The DNA here is from genome assembly GCF_047675955.1 of Chlorocebus sabaeus. Lineage (NCBI taxonomy): Eukaryota > Metazoa > Chordata > Mammalia > Primates > Cercopithecidae > Chlorocebus > Chlorocebus sabaeus. Next base: position 48,272,659 of record NC_132916.1, on the reverse strand, counting down.
CTTCCTTTTCCTTTTCATTTTAATTGAGAAATGTAGTTGGTACAATGTTTTTGGTCTCATATAAACTCAAGGGATTATTACAAACAACATTAGCAATAGTCTATCAGTATATTATATATAAAATGGAAAATCGATAAAAAATATTTAGGACACACAAAGAAGCATTAGTAAAATGAAAGTGTGAGATCTGTGACATTCAAATCTTTAAAAATATCTCTGACAATCAAAATGATTTAAGTAAGAAAACAATGAAAACTGTAACTCAAGTATATTGAGACTGATAGATCCAGAAGAAATTGCAAGAGACTAACCCAATTCTAAAATTCTAGCTTCTAGGAACAAGACAGCCTTTCGTCTAAGATCTTGAATAACTGAGCAAATACCTCTGGCAAATTGTATGTATCTTCCCCTTACAGAAGTAGAATCCCAGGAGAGATGGGAAAATATATCAGCCTAGTTAAACTCAGATAAGACGACCAGTGTCGGAAACCACCCTGGAAGCCTGATTCTCAGGGCTGCTGAGCGAGACCTGTTGTCCCAGTTTTTTATCAGTCAGACTCCCATGGGCGTTAATCTATATTTCACAGGTCCTTAATCCTTTGATGCCCAAGTTTCCTTTCCCATCTAGGTGTATAATCTAGTTCCTCCCACGCACCATTTCTCTCTGAGGACAAAGTTTCCCCCGCCCCCTTTTTTTTTTTATCCAAATGCCACCCCCCGCCCCACCCTTTTTATCCTTTCTGCCCACTACCTTTAATTTTACCTTTGTTCTCTCAGTGACACGAGAAAGTCAGGTTTCCTGTGTTTCGGGAGACTGTCACTGTAAGGTAAATTATGCTTTTGCTAATACTCCCTAGTGCCACAGGCTTAGCAAAATAAATGGCATGCCCAGAACAAGAAGTTTTAAACTGACACAGCCTGTGATCTGTTTACACGCCAACTTAGTGGAATTCCTAAGCAGAAAGGAGAAAAAAGGAGGACAGTTACAAGTTGGTAAAGCATATCTTGCTTCAGCTAAATGAAATATTAGAATACTATTAATTTCTTCAATTGATCACCTTATTATCAAAGGCTATAAATACTTTTAAAGTTATAATGTATCCTTGCTTCTCTCTCAAACTCATACAAACACACAGATACACAGGAGAAACAAATGAGACTATGATTTATATTTTCATATGGAGGACAGAATAGATCTAAGAAAAATCTTTTTGTTAGTGATTTCAACCCCACACTGAATAATCTTTCACTAATTCTACTATATTTTGTCTAAATTTACTAATTTGAAGTTTGACTCTTTTTTTTCTTTTTTAGTTTTTTGAGACAGTCTCGTTCTGTCACCCAGGCTGGAGTTTAGTGGCATGATCTCAGCTCACTACAACCTCTGCCTCCCAGGTTCAAGCGATTCTCATGCCTCAGCCTCCTGAGTATCTGGGATGGCATGTGCCATCACGCCTGGCTAATTTCTGTACGTTTAGTAGAGACGGATTTTCACCATGTTGGCCAGGCTGGTCTCAAACTCCTAACCTCAAGTGATCCACCTGCCTCATCCTCCCAAAGTGCTGGGATTACAGGCATAATCCACTATGCCTGGCTATTTTCTTTGCCTCCACTGATAATGACTAGTAAAGACACATACAGATAATAAGGACATAACAAATAGTAAGAGGAAGAAGAAAAATAATCCAGCATTTTCAATAATTTAGGAAAGGATGAAATAACTATATTAGAAATATATTTAAACCAATAATAAACCAAAATAAACCAAAAATAAAAGGTATTTAAACCAATAATCTACTATTTAAAAATAAATGAAATCTCCATTTTACTTGCTATATAATTGCAATACACACACACACACACAAATGACGTAGCCATTTTTGGCTTGTTCACTTAATACATCTTAGGTAACATAAAAACCCAATTTTCAAAACTGCTGAAAATATCTAATAATATAGTAATTAAAATATAATCAAGAGAACTTCTTTAAACTAGAATTACAAAACGTGGAGATACAGAGTTCTACAATTTCCTATTCGATGCAGTCGATTCTCAGGTTTGATTAAGTTCATAGACTGTGGTATTATACTTTCTGCGTTCAAATTCTGTCCTGCCATTTATTAGCTGTGCGACTTTGGTCATATTACTTAACCCCTGTATATTGCAATTTCCTTATCTGTAAAATGGGCTCAAAAATAGCATCCATCTCAAAGGGTTATAAGAGTCAATGGGTTAATATTTGTAAAATGTTAACAGCAGTGCCTAGTACATAGTTGGCATTTTAATAAGTACTTGTTAATTTTAAAATAGATTTAACTTCCACTACTGCACAGTAAATTTTTAACGGATTATTTTCAGGTAGGCCAAATCTTGATGAAAAGCAACAACTGTAAAATCTAAAAATACAGCCGGGCACGGTGGCTCACGCCTGTAATCCCAGCACTTTGGGAGGCTGAGGCGGGTGGATCATGAGGTCAGGAGTTCGAGGCCAGCCAGCCCAAGATGGTGAAACCCCGTCTCTACTAAAAATACAAAAATTAGCCAGGTATGGTGGCAGATGCCTGTAATCCCAGCTACTCGGGAGGCTGAGGCAGGAGAATAGCTTGAATCAGGGAGGCAGAGCTTGCAGTGAGCCGAGAATGTGCCACTGCACTCTAGCCTGGGCGACAGAGCAAGACTCCATCTCAAAAAATAAAAAAATAAAAAATAATAATCTAAAAATACAGAGAATAGTCCATTCCTGCAGAAACATTACATTACAAATGGAAATGTAATGCTTCTCTAGAAAAATTTTATTAATTCACACCTTTGAAATCTGTCCTTAGACCCATTTTAGAAAGTTCCACGCTATAAACCTGACAATAAATACATTTTATTCTCACAATACATATCCTAAATGAAAATGAAATTACGGGGACTGAGGCAAAGATATAATTCATTGTCATGTGGAGTAGAATGCAAAATAAAAGAAAAATCAGCCTCAATGCTAAGGTATTTTGCATAATTCCCTAAACTTTTAGTTTTTCATAATGCATATAAATGAATTAAGAATTTAAAAATTTGGGCCAGGCACTGTGGTTCATGCCTGTAATCCCAGCACTTTGAGAGGCCAAGGCAGCAGGATCACTTGAACCCAGGAGTTTGAGACCTGCTTGGGCAACAAAGTGAAACCTTTGTCTCCACAAAAGAATAAAAGAAATAGCTGGGTGTGGTGGTGCGCATCTGTGGTCCCACAAGGGAGGCAGGCTGAGGCTAGAGAATTTCTTAAGCCCAGGAGGTCAAGTCTACAGTAAGCCATGTTTGCAGACTGTCTCCAAAAAAAAAAAAAAAATTTAAAAATTTGGCATACGGCAATTCACACTGCCAGTGAGAAAAACTAAACTTTTAAATTGTACTTTACTTGAAAAATTTGGCATACAGCAATTCACACTGCCAGTGAGAAAAACTAAACTTTTAAATTGTACCTTACTTGGCTGCTGCATTGATAAAATTTTTTAAACCCAGGGATCAGTAATTTTAAAAGGCCACAGAGAGAATCAAGTAGATATCGCCAGGACTGTGCATGAAACCTTACCTTCTTGCAGTGAAATTGCTCATTCTGAGCTAATTCACATTTCTATCAAGTCTCTCAGATGGTTTCAGAGCGAATAGCAGCTTATACAGAGCAAATTATTAGAAGAGTGGGAAAATGGATGTAAAAACACTGACAAAAATAAAATACATGTATGAAAGTTACAATAATCATGGAAAAGATGTAAAGATTTTAAAAGCCACTGGGTATCTGTGGGATTGGTTCACGTGCATGCTTACATACAAATTGTCCTAATGTATTCCAGCAATACAGGAGGCTCCTGACTGTGCTGCAGCACAAAACAGTAACTGATGCTCAGAACCATAGCCTTGGATTATCAAGAAAAAGTTCAAGATGCCTCAAGTATATTTCATTTAACATGGCAGATGGTAACTACTGTTATTTCGAACTTACAAAGTGCATTATACAGTAAGTGCTTTATATACATTCATTTAATAAATAGTTACAAAGTGCCTATTCAGCATTTACTTCATTAAATTAACTTCATTAAATACATATATCTCAGGTTACAAACTGAGATACTGTTTATAATTGCCCATTTACAATGGAGAAAATCAGGCATGAGGGATTGTAAAACCTATGTGAGCTCACAGAACCGGCAGACAGAGGAGCCTGGGTGTGACTCCAGATCTCTGCACTACAGATTTATGCTCTTAAATTTTACAGGAATTTGCAAACATTGAGCCTAAAGGCAGAAAGCTCACCTTTCTCGACCACAGACTCATGTGAACAATCTTGTATACAAGAACAAGTCCACCTAAGTAAGGTACTAATGGATTTAGGAAATTTCTGTAAAAGAGGATAACTCTGCTATTTCTGTATCATAAACCTCAACTGGAATCAATGATCTGTTTTTCACCCTCACATGTTCCATCTAAAGCAGACAGCAAGACAGGCTAGATTACTTTCCTTCATCAGCTCTTGACTTTCCCTTGTCTTTTGTTTAGCAATCTCCTCATAAACACCCTAGCAAAATAGAGACCTTCAATCCACTACTTATCTATGTCACCAGAAAAAGGCTTGAAACAAACACAAATGAAGAGGGCCCTTGGGGAATGTCAATCACCTCCACTCCCTCTTCCGTTTCTTTCAAGCCAAGCTTCTTTTCGCCTCCTTAATTGCAAGACTATTTCCAGCTCAGACAGTGGACATCCTGCCTCAACTTTTTTAATCCTCATTCTCCTGGGAATCTTTCCTGCTGTTACTGCTGAATCCTCATTCTCTTCTCATCTTCTCAGTTGTAAATTCTTTCAGAGTAGACTATTGCTAACCAGAACTATGAGCACTAGATTCAAGAAATATGTTTTCCTTTCTAATTTTTGCTGATAGCCAATGCTGGAAGTTACAGAGGAACCACCTACCTGCCTCTTCATCAGGCAGCTAAAATGTTAATCTCACAGAGCCTGCCTGTGTGATATACAATACATTGCCCCTCTTTCCACTTTTATCTTTTGCATATATAAATGAATACACAAGTGTTTGCATATATGTCATATGCCAAGAGTGATAGTTTTAAAGTGCCATACATGCTGGGCACAGTGGTTCATGCCTGTAATCACAGCACTTTGAGAGGCCGAGATGGGCGAATCACTTGAGGTCAGGAGTTCCAGACCAGCCTGGCCAACGTGGGGAAACTCGTCTCTACTAAAAATACAAAAATTAGCCGGACATGGTGGTGGGTGATGTAATTCCAGCTACTTGGGAGGCCGAGGCAGGAGAAGAGCTTGAACCCAGGAAGCAGAGGTTGCAGTGTGCCGAGATCATGCCACTGCATTCCAGCCTGGGCAACAGAGCAAGACTACGTCTTTAAACAAATAAATAAAGTGCCATACTTCCTAAAGTTTTATAGAAGCAATGTATGACATATCACTGAGCCTTAGAATTCACAGTAGGATGGCTTGAGTGACTGCAGATCTTGAAATGCATTTTAAAATAATGACAACGAAGTTAATAATGCCTACTTCAATAACAGATTTCAGAGATTTCTGAAAACAATTAATTTAACTCTAGTTAATGTCAATTAAGACATCATGCTTATATGGAGACTTGAAAAATAATATTAATCAATGTTATCAAATCAGAAGCAGCTGTCTTTTCTAGCATATATAGTTGCATGAAAATCTACCCAACTTTTCAATAGCAAAGTCTATCTGGGGCACATAACTCCTCTTTGACTGTTTTTTATTTATGTTTTAATTATTTATGTTCTGTTAGAAGTTTTCTAATAGGTTTATAGCCTTAAGGACAATAATGGAAGTTTTTCTCTGATACCACTATATTATTAACACTGATAGTTAACACATGCCTCAGTTTAACCCAAGATATTTAAATAAATATCTATCACAGGACCAACTGCAGTGCTATGGTAACCCTTGCCAAAACTAGTAAGTACGTTCATCCTTCATTATTCAAATATTAACATAAATATGTTATATGTCAAGCATAATGCTAGGCTCATGAATAAAATGTGAAGACTAAATAGGTTTTGTTCTCAAGGAACTCAGATTTCATGGGGAATGGAGGAAAATGATAAAGTAATTACCATACACTACGTAAAGTGCTATGATAAGGAATTTATGTATTCAGAATGGGTTCATAGCATAAAGCAAAATAAAACAGAAACAGCAGGTCCATGGACTTCCAAGAGGATGTAACTTTGAAAGCTAAACAAGGATTAAGATGTTGAGAATAAAGAGCAAGAATAGCTCAAGACAAAAGACTAGCACATGCAAAGACAAGTGTGTTAAGGTATTGAAAATGTGTCAGTATGGTTGGAACCAGAGAAGCACTTACTCTGTAGCTGATAAAGGCTCACTATCTGGACCTCTGGCTTGCACAGCCCTTCCAAGGCCCTGCCTGGGAGGACTCCTAGCAATGGGTGCAAAGGTGTAGATGTACACAGAAAGGAGTTAACCTAGCAAGCCTGAAAGTGCTGTCCTTGAAAACGTCTGATTGCAAGGTTGGCCTTTGGCATTTATCTGAGAACATGGATTTTGGGAGCGGTCCCACCATTCCCAAAATGATAAGATTGGTTCACTGTGCCTGTTTTCACGAACAAAATAATATATGATGAACACCTGCTCTCCTCCTGAGAGTCTGAAATTTTGGTACATGCTAGGCAGAGGGTGCCAGGTGACCAGCTCCAAATAAAAAAACCTGAACACTGAGTCACTAATGAGCTTTCCTGGTGGGCAACATTTCATCCTTGTCACAATCTTGAGGAATTAGGCACATCCTGTGTGACTCCACTGGGAGATGATTCTTGAAAGTTTGTGCCTGGTTTCCTCTGGTCTTTGCCCCATGAACCTTTTACCTTTTCTGATTTTGCCTTGCATCATTTCACTGTAATATATCACAGCCATGAAACTGTGAGTACAACTAAATGCTGAATCCTATTGTCTGCCTAGCCATATCCCCAAACCTGGAGTTCTTAGAGACCCCGAATACAATGTTTCATAAAATATTCAAAAGGAAAATGGTTGTAGATTATATTTTAAAACGAAGAACCCCAAATTATTTAGCTTTTCAGCCCCGTAAAATCTGAATCTTCCCCTGCCCGGTAGGGGTGGGGGAGCATGGAGCACCATGGTGCTGGTGGGTTATTTAATCATACGTTATATGCTTCACAGAGTGTCAGAGCTCCTATGGCCATGAGGATCAGAGGGATTTATCTTTTTAGTCAACATTTTGTTAGGAACCTGAAAATAACTTAGAAGGGTAGAGAGTGTTGTAGGTAATATTAATTACTTTAACTTTAAAATATAAGTGTCCAAATACCTATTATGGAAAGGTTAATGCCTAACAGAGTCTCAGTCATGGCTCTCAGCTGGGGAGGGAAATCTATGGCTCTTTGTAGAACTCTCACATCAAGTCATTCTAAGAAACATAGTCATAGCTCAGCAAATTGTTCCTAGCACTGATTAGGTGCATTAATAAATTATACAATATGTTAGATATTTAAATATACTTTATTAGAAGTTATCAGACATTCATGAATCACTTTAAATACAGTTTAGCAAATATTTACTGAGCTTTGGCCATGTATAAAGCTCTATGCTTGTGTAGTGAATGTGATGGCATGCTGTGCCGGCCTCCCTTCAAGACTGAAACATTCATTCCTCAAGCTGCTGGAAGTGTGGGCTGCTGACAGCAGAGGGCTGAGTCCTTGGGAACCACCTGGAGAATTGTTTTCTTTAAGATTACACCTCCGTCCTGGACATCTGCTGTGTCCACTGACTGGTCAAGGTAGGGGTAGAAAAGCCCAGCTCTCTTGCTTCAATTTGGAGAACATAAAATCTCATCCAAGCTTCAGAGTTCCTTGTGGAATTAGCTGCAATGTTCATCATTGAACTATCGTAGAAAGTTCATCTTTGTTCTACTTCTTCACAACCCTGCTTCCCTCACACGGGTTTCCAACAGGACTAAATCATCTATCTGCAAGCAAATCTCCATTTCAGAGTCTATTTCCTGAGGAAAATGACCAAACATAGCTAGTACGAATGGTCCAAAAATGATAGAGACATAGTCTCAGTCCTTTAAGAAACCTTCAGTTCAACTGGGTATCAAGATGAATCAAGGACATATATTCCATGAAAGCAGGAATCAATGAAAAAATGAATGAATAACAAAATGCAAGGTGTATTATCGTGAGTTAACAACAGGGGTACACAGGTCAAAGAAGAAAGAAAGAAAACGGGTGAATAAAATGATATTTCATAAAGAAGTAGATTTGGAAATATTTCTTGGAAATCAAGGAACTTGCAGCATTTTTACAGAGTGAGTCTGCCGTTCAGACAGGAGCTTACGAATAGAAATGTTGTAGAGAATAAAGTGAGTGTCCTAGAGGTCTGGCATAGGCGCAGATGGAGGAAAGAAATGGTTTGTGTGGCTTGGAGGGAAAATAATGTCCTAATGTGGAGGCTTGAGAATGATAGGGGAAAATGAAATTTTTCTTTTTATTTTTTTAATGCTATTTTAAAAAATACTTTCAACTTCTATTTTTGATTCGGGGGGTATGCGTGCAGGTTTGTTACATGAGTATATTGTGTGATGCTGAGGTTTGGGATACAAATAATCCCATTATGCAGGTAGTGAGAATAGTACCTAGTTACTTTTTCAGTCTTTCCCCATTTCCTACTCTCATATATTTGTTGGCTGCTAGTATATATTCTTTTGAGAAATCTGTCCATTTGTTTTGCCCATTTTTAAGGGCGTTATTTTGTTTTGACTTGTTAAATTGTTTAAGTTCCTTACAGATTCTGGATGTTAGACCTTTGTTGAAAGCATAGTTTGTGAATATTTTCTCCCATTCTGTAGACTGTTTACTCTGTTGATAGTTTCTTATGCTGTGGAGAAGCTCTTTAGTTTAATTAGGTCCCACTTGTCAATTTTTGTTTTTGTTGCAATTGCTTCTGAGGACTTAGTAATAAATCATTTCCCAAATCTGTTGTCTAGAATTATGTTTCCTGGGTTTTCTTCTAAGATGCGTATAGTTTGAGATCTTACATTTAAATCTTTAATCCATTTTAAATTAATTTTTGTATATGGTGAAAAGCATGAGTTCAGTTTTATTCTTTGGCACATGGCTAGCCAGTTTTCCCGGCACCATTTATCAAAATTTATTGAATAGGAAGTCCTTTCCCCATGGCTTATTTTTGTCAACTTTCTCAAAGATCAGAGGCCTGTAGGTTTATGGCTTTATTATTGGGTTCTCTCTTCTGTTCCACTGCTGCCTTTCTTCCGCTAGGCCACTTGTGAGCTTTTTTTTTATTGATCTTTTACACATTTTAGAAAATGAATAAATTTATCTTTGTCCAGAGCATGACTTCCAGCCTGTGATCACCTCTATTCTGACTGTGCTCAGCCCTACCCATGAGGCACAGGCAGTGTGTATAATTCTTTATACAATGCATTCACTTCCAACCTGTTTTTGTGCCAGTACTATGCTGTTTTTGTACTGGTGCCATGCTGTTTGGTTACTGTAGTTTTATGGTATGATTTGAAGTAGGGTAATGTGATGCCTCCGACTTGGTCCTTTTTGCTTAGGATTGCTTTAGTTATTCAGGCTTCTTTTTGGTTCCATATGAATTTTGGAATCATTTTGCTAGTCATGTGAAAGATGATGTTGGTAGTTTGATAGAAATTGCATGAAACTTCTAACGGGCAATAGGAGTCATTCAAAGATGTTTGAACTTAGGTGTGATATTAGAATAAACTGGAGAAACGGACGAAGCTGGAAATCAAACCCCAGAAATATGGCTCCAAAGCCTTGTCCAAGTCTAATCCACTCCAAGACTGCCTCTCAGGACTGAAAGCCATGAGCTAAAAGCCAAGGGTTTTTGGTATCGCCAATGCCAGTTTAGGATGAGGTGTGGGAGGAATACTCAATTCACACTGGCTGGCAATGTTTCTATCCAAGTATAACCAGATGCAGAATGAAGAATATATCCGGGTTTGAGAAATATAAAGCAGGAGTAAAAACAAGTTCAAGAAGATTAAGGTAGGTTGAAAGTCAGTGCATTATATAAAGAATTATACACACAGCCTGTGCCTCTCGGTCAGAGGTTAAGCAGAGCCACAGTAGAGGTGATAGTCTGGAAGTCATGCTCTGGACAAAAACAGATTCATTAGTTTTCTAAAATGTGTATAAGATAAATAGAACAAAAGCTCACAAGTGACTTAGCTGAAGAAAAGCAGTGAATGTAGCAGTAGCTACTATAGATGAGAAGATACAAACAAGATGCAGGCTTTTAACTGCAAAGAAAAGATATGTGCTGACAGCGGTGTGGCCGAAGGTACAATGTATATAGAGACCAATTAATGAGGTTAAAATAAGTCATTCATAGCTCTCCTGCTTCCTAAACCAGAGCTCTGTGACAATTTGTACCAGAGAATTGACAATGTTCAGTGTAAGTATAAAATGTCATAAATGACAGGCACAATCATGACTGGTCACAGCTTACCCTGACACAGAAACTGAGGTCAGCCTTTATAAGAGACCATCTGGAATTTGGCATAAGTTCCAGAAGAGGAAGGATGCCTCCAGGCTGGCTGCTGAGCTCCAGTAGCCATCAGAGATTCCCTTGGTTGAGGCAGGTGGCGCCTGCTAGCAGGACAGTAAAATTAGCAACATCTCTTCTATGCATGGCCCTCATTCATTCATCTATACTTGAGCCATATCTCCACAGGAAAGCTGGGACTGGGGAAGCCACAAACCCAATTTGAAACTTGCTGCAGGTCACCTGTCTAGTTAGACACCAGGAGCTGCTTCTGTGCTCCAGTCTGTCTTCCCCCTGTGCTCCTCTGGACTGCACAATTGAAAATTCACACCCAATTATAAAAACAGAATGAGGCTGCTTTCCTGAATGATTTGACTCCAGGTTTATTTTGCGTACTCTTGATTAGAGTAATGACTGTAGCCAGACTCACTGGCCAGCTGCCCCAAGTGGATGAATGTCCTAACTAAGTCAGCCAATAGACCAGCCTCTCACTCGGTATTATACTGAAATCAGGGATTCTTAACTGACAATTCTAATGAAGATATGCTCACACGCAGTACTCTTGCTAGGTGACTACTCCATAGAATTGAGTTGACTGTGAACAGTTTCTAAGAGAAAAATGTTAAAAACGAGGTAATAAAGTTTAATAGAACCTGAGTGATAAAGATGAAATGCCATATGCAGTAAAATACAGAAACATGATATGTTGGGCAACCGTTCACAGAATGGTGACTCAGAATACCTGGAATGAACAGATAACCAAGGAGATTTTCAAAATGTAGTCATCCCTGTATGTAACAGACATTAAAAAGGAAACAAAAAACATTGTGATCTTTGTTTGACAGGAGCTAAAATATTTTGAGGAGTACCTGAGACAGCAAAAACTGACCAATCAGCCGAGGATTCTACTCTAAGATATTCTGAGGCCGATGCAAACAGATGACCCATGTTTGAGACACTATCAACCACTCCTCATCTCTCAGAAGGCCCCTTCTTGGGAAAGGACTTCTTTTCTTATCGCCGGATTTCCAGGCACATTGCTCTTCAAAAGACAAATGGTGTGGTTATGGTGGTTGCTGGTTCCTTTCCCCTGTTTTTATAATTAAACTATCCTTCAAAATAAATTCAGAAGCTCAGAGGGCAGTGGAACATTTTTCTTAGGCTGAAAAAGATCCTTCAACATTGCCCATATCCACCAACTACTTGCTCTGCTAGCCACGGCTAGGCTCTCTTATAGCTCCTCAAAATACAAGCAAAGATGGAACATGCACATGCCTGGAGTACATTAATGAAATGTACAAATGAACCATGCCTGTAGCCCCAGCTACTCAGGAGGCTGAGTTGGAACGCTCACTTGAGGCCAGAAATTGGAGGCTGCAGTGAGCCATGATTGTGCCACAACACTTCAGCCTGGGTGACAGAGTAAAAAAAAAAAGTCATATAATCATTGGCTGAAATAGAGTTGTCTAGATTATTTTATGTCTTTCATTGAAATATAAAATATTACATGTGATCTCAATGACACTAAAAAGTAGGAACAAATATTTATTGAAATGAATAATGACTGAGTATATTATACATTATAGCATCTTCTCTAACTCAAGAGCTACTATAACAAACTTCTTTTACCTTCTCATTCATTTGTTTCTAGTACAATTATTATTATTAATAGTGTGGTTAAGAGGTTGGGTAGTGCTTAGACTTTTATCTTAGATCTTCCATTTACTAACTACATAAATTTAAGTTATTTAAACTCTACATACCTCAGTTCTTCCAAAAATAAACAGAGTAGTACTGACTTCATAAAGTTGTATTATGGGTGACATGAGTTAGTAGATGTGAAGCTTTTAGAACAGTGCTGGGCATTCACTACTATCATTCTCTCTTTATATGCCCATTTCCCCACTAGATTTTGCTTTGTTCCTCATTTCCACCTCTAACACTTACATGCACATGCCTGTCATAAAATAGGTGCACAAGGCATATTTGCTAAATGGATGGATTTAATTTAATCCACATATTAGTCCTGTAAGGTCATCATTCTTGGATTATAACTGGGGTGTTTGTATGTTCACGACAAAACATATCTAGTCAGTAGCAGAATGAAGATTTGAAACCAGGAGTAGTATATTATCATGCTGATGCTTTCCCACTATACCACACAGAGAAATTGAATACAAGCTAAGGCCTTGCTATTCAAAAAACAATAACTTGAGAGCTTCATTGTGGGAATTACTCAACAAATACATTTCAGTACAAAGTGTTTTTTTGTTCTGTTTCATTTGAGAGATTTTTATTGTAATGTGGTAATTAGATATCTGGTCCTCAGACTTCTATTTCTGGCATTTATTCTGCTGTCATATGAGTCCATCCAAGTGAGGTGCTATGAGAATCAGGGTTTCTCATAATGGAATGTGGTCATAAAAAGGAAATACTGTGGAGTGAAAAGGGAGGGCAGGAACAAAAGAAATAAATATAGACAGACGTAGGAGAACTGTCTCCACAAAGTGATGAGATATCATGCTTCCCACACCAATGTTTTTCTTAGAGAGGGTTGAGTATGAGAGAGATATGCAATTCAAAAATAATGTTATCCATGCTGGGTCTGTTCTAGGAAGGGTGCCCAGCTGTCACACTAATGTCCCACCTGTTCTGTAGCCTGCTTCAGACTCCAGAGAGAAGAACTTGGAAGAGCCTAAAAGGAACTGAGTAGCAGACAAGAAAACAGGTTTAAAACCTAGGGAGAAACCTACCATGTGATGCTTTTGGAAAATGTCCATTACAAGATGCCTCTGTCACATTTCACACATCAGCCAAAGAGAGGATATTCTCTTCTGGCTTAAGAAAGCGGCGTTAGATTGACAAATAAAAACATACTGCATTAAAGATAGTCTCAATCTGGGAGTTTGAGTATCTGCTGCTTTTAACACACACACACACACACACACACACACAAATGCAGCAAATTGAAATATACTTTCAAATTGCATCAATGTGTTTTGAGACAGTATCCTGAGAATATGCTCTGCACTAAAAGGATCATATGCATTCCTGTTTATTAGAGTGGTTACAGAAGCAAAAGGAAGCCTCTTCTAAATAACAAGCTTTTTACATATAAACACATATGGCTAAATCATATGTTACAATTTTATTTTTACAATTAAGCCCTGCCTTTTCTAGTTCTCAAATTTATAACGGTCTCAGGACCCATTTATTGCTGAGAGGTCATTAGCATACTATTTATAAAGACTAAATTCTAATTCTGATGTGCATATGCATATATGAGCTATGAATCAAGATCCATAACTCTTTTCTAATAACTCTATAGTGCCTGATGCAAGTGCACTCTAGGTAAGTATACTTTACTGCTCTGCAGAAGCAATTAATTAGCTAAAGCTGTGCATATTCCTGCCAGTGCAGTCAGGAGCCACAACTAGACAAGGAGAAGAGACACAGCAAATAGCAGAGGAGAACAAAATGGGTGCAATGCTTGATAAATGCCACGGGAAACAGAAATATGAATGTAATTATCAGTAGGCTCAAAATATATCTATAATTTGGAAAAAGAAAAATTCTAAAAAGGGAGAGGGACAGACTAAGTTGTTAACCCTTATATATAATTCTCAATGAGGTAAATATTTTATATATCTGGGTCTCTCCAGGTCTCTCCTGGATATATTTTATATAGCCAGGTCTCTCCTGAGACCTGGAGATGGTGGTCAAAAAGTTGAGATTGTGCAGAAGTGGGAATGGCATAAAATTAAGCCATCTCTAGCTTGACTTATGTTGTTTCCCACTTCATTCTCTTTAATCTCTCCATCTAGACATTCATGCACTTGAGAAATGCAGTTATGTATACAACTATATGTTACGTATCTATACCTATGTGTGTATATATTATGCATACGCATATTTATCATGTTAATAGAGACAACAGAAGCAGTTTTAATTATGTATTTGGTATTTAAACTATTATAAGTGTGAGAATTTAAAATGAAGAAATATGCAACTGTGTATAAATAACATCCCAGTGAAATAGAGAAACACTGCACGTATAATGGAAAAGACAGGTTTTCTTATCCATTTGTGCTCCTTTAAAAATACCTAAGACAGGGTAATCTATAAACAACAGAAATTTATTTCTTACCATTCTGAAGACTGGGAAGTTCAAGATCAAGGCACCAGCTTTTGGTGTCTGGTGAGGGTTTTCTTGTTGCATCCTCACATGGCAGAAATAGGGCAAAATGGGAGGAACATTGCATTCTCACATGGCAGAGAGGCAAATAGCTCCCTCATATCTCTTTTCTAAGGGCACTAATACTATTCATGAGGGCTCTGTCCCATGAGTGAAGGCACCAACTTCTAATACTTTCAGTAAGTCTCGACATATGAATTTTGGGGGATAGAGTCAGACCATAGCACAGGCTTAGCAATTCGTAGGCCTGGGTAAGTGGGAGCTGTGGTGCGTGCCTGTCATATATGGAAAGGCAGCTAGTGAGTGCATACTTTAATAAAACAAGTGGAATCACTGGAGCTTTTCAGTTTGTTGAGTATCTTGTGTGTGTGTGTGTGTGTGTGTGTGTGTGTAATTTTCTGATAGATGAAGAAAAGAAAAAGCAGGTGGGTTAGATTAGAAAGCTAAATCAAATACTGCGAAAATCTTTACCTTTGTAGAAATAAGAGGCTGTACTTTGTGTTACATTGTGAGAAAATGTGCTCATGGGATGACAGAAAATATGAACACATAAAAGTCAATCTAAGGGATTTTCATAGTCCACTTTTCTGTTCATTGAAAGAGAACAACTAACTCAGTACCAGGACCTACTACACATTGAAGATACAGATAAACCTCCAGATTCAAGCCCAGAGATAGACAGCTAATTGGTTGAAACCAGGCAGATAACCTAGTAGGAACAACCAAAGTCACAGGTGCAACAGCTATGAATACCCTCCTATAAAACCTGAGAGGTAGTAGACAATACAATAAACAGAAAACAAGATAAAAGAGTATTTTTCTTCCTAGGCTGCTAACACTGAAAACGGTTGTAAGCTCTTAATGGCTAATAGTTAAAACAAAAGTGACACTATAATTACATATTATTACTATCTAAATCAGCATTTTTCACTTGGCCCAGATTTCAAATGTTACCGCATATAGATACCTTGAGAAAAGAGTGGATTTCTTAAAGTCTAGCATATCTGGACATCTTTCAGTTTACTGGTGCCTAGAGAAATAGATTTGGAGATTTTGTTTTCCAGTTTTAACTAATCTCACCCTCAAAAATGGCCTAAAATGTTTCTGAAAAAAACCAAAAAAACCCAAAAAAACAAAAACACAGAATGAAAGTAATGTAAGTAAAGCAAATTAAACAGAAACTGGGAGGTTAGGAGTTCCTTGTCAGCTGGAATATAAGGTAAAAATTGTGACTATCTAGTCACATTTGATATGGCTATTCCTAAAACATAATTTTATATTTTATTAGCAAAAGTACAAGTATTTTTGTAATATTTGCAAATAAGAAAATTATTTAAAATATTAATTTATATGTGAATAATCTGTAATCATATGTAAATAATGTAAGTTAACATTATATATTTTATAAGTATAAAATATGTTAGTACAGTATAAATAACTACACATATATTTGCATTGTGTGCTAAAATATATTTTCTTTGCCAGGGATGAAAGATTTAAACAGTTTATAATACTGCTCAATTCCATTCCCGAAATCACATTTAACTATATGTTAGTTTGTGCTACTTCTAGGAGCAATTATATATTCAAACAAATATACTAAATTAGGATTGACTTATAATGAGAAAAAGATTTATATAACAGAAAAAATTACTATACCAAATACAAGGTTCTGGATTTTTGTCTGAACGCTCTCAGTAACTCGCTAAAAATAAGAGTATTAAAAGCTATCATTCACTGAATAGCTAAATTACCATGCTTGCCACTGGGCTAATCCTTTGCATATATTAATTCTACTCCCCACAACAACTTCATGAGGTAAGTACCTAATCCAGTAGAAAAAAGAGAAGGTGAAAGAAAGAAAGGATGAAAGAACTAGTAGTCTTATCAGTGATCAGTGACTAAATTAAATCATTTAATTAAGTGAGATTTAAACAACATAGAGCTATTATTCCCCCATTAACTTCACAAAATAATCTTTATTTTGTCTAATATTAAGGAAGACATAAAACATAGTACTTTTATTACTACTTATTAATTGTGTGTCCTTGGGCCAGTTACATCACATCTCTGGAGTTCAATTTCTTCAAATTCAAGTCTTTAATTTTTTTTTTTTCCCCATAATAAGAATACAGATATCTTTTTTTTTTTTTGGAGATGGGGTCTTACTCTGTTGCCCCGGCTGGAGTGCTGTTGCCCAGGCTGGAGTGCAGTGGCATGATCTCGGCTCACTGCAACCTCCACCTCCCGGATTCAAGCAATTCTCTGCCTCAGCCTCCCAAGTAACTGGGATTACAGGCACCCGCCACCACACCCAGATAATTTTTGTATTTTTAGTAGAGATGGGGTTTCACCATCTTGGCCAGGCTGGTCTTGAACTCCTGACCTCGTGATCCACCCTCCTTTGCCTCCCAAATTGTTGGGACTACAGGCATGACCCACCATGCCCAGCCTGATAATACCAGATATCTTAAAGATTGTTCTGAGAATTCGATGTGCTAATTTATATAAAGTGCATTCACAAGAGTGCCTACCATAGAAAAATTCAATCAGTGTGTACTATCATACACCACCAATGATAAAAATTATTTTGGAATAGAAATTGGAATTATTAGTCAAAAGTCATAGAGAGGATTCATTAACAATAATCTGGCCAGACATGGTAGCTCACACCTGTATACCAACACTTTGAGAGGTTGAGGCAGGTGTATCATTTGAGCCCAGGAGTTCGAGACCAGCCTGGACAACATGGCAATATCCTGTCTCTACAAAAAATACAAAAATTACTCAGGTGTGATGATGCATGCCTGTCATCCCAGCTACCCAGGAAGCTAAGGTGGGAGGATTACCTGAGCCTGGGAGGTCAAGGCTGCAGTGAGCCATGATCATGCCACGGCATTCCAACCTGGGCAACAGAGTGAGATCCTGTCTCAAAACAACAACAACAACAACAAAATTGAAATCAGCTATTCCTGGAACTCTATACTAGGAAAATATAAAATATTTTTGAGACATAAGCAAATGCACAGACACAAAGCTCCTCATTGTCACAATATTTATAATATCAACAATATGTCCTATACTAGGGGGATTATATAACAATAAATGGTATTTCCACCATTAGGAAGGTATGCTAAAACATTTTGTTCTTGATCTTAAACACTATATTAAATATACAAAACAACATAGGCCATAAACTTAAATGAAAAACATAGGTTAGCCAATATCACATTTATACTTACATTTTTACTTATATTTACATATCATTGTGATGAACAAGGCTACTTGAGCAACAGATTGAAAGGAATTGTTTTAAAAGTATAACACTGGTGTTATTTGGTTGGTAGAAAAACGTTACCATTGCTAAAGATACCTCAGTTTCTGCACTACATTTGTGTTGAAACACACAGTGATTCGTTCTCTTCGTTATTTTCTCCATTCTCTTGTCTCTACCTCTACTTTGCTCATCTTAAGAATGATAAATCAATGAAGAACATTTTTAAAGGGCTAGGATTAATTACAGACATCATTTCTAAGTTTTCTTAACTGAATAAGTGTTTTTAAAAGCTCTGGAGATTACTATTTTTGGTGTGTATTTGTGGACTCACTTCTGAGATTTTCATACTAGATCTCTTCTTTGGTATGGCTTATTGTCAAAGGTTGCTAAGTAGTATGAGTACTCTAAAAACAGACAGTGCTTAGGGGTAGTGCATCCCCCAATGTTTAAATCACCTTTAAAAATTGTTGAAACATGAAAGGATCAAAAGAGTACACAGGGAAGGAATATTTGAACAGTTCTGCATTTACTCTCTTTGAATATCAAGACTTCTTGCCTTTTCATGAGATACTCATAGTGTAAGAAGGTTTCCATCATTTAAATTACATCTCAAATGGAACCCCCCTACAGAATCACATGCATTATCTAATTTTTGATAAAAATATAGAGAAAGAGGGAAAAATTGAAGACTTTTTGAGAAAGTTTTGAAAAGATGCCTTGCTTCCACCTTTTCCCATAAAATAGCTATAAGGGTTAATAAAAAAGATTATTACGTAAATATTATAAACTGTTTAGGAGTCAATCATTACAAACACCTTTGAGAATATCATTACTATTGAGAATATTTTCCCCATCTCTAGCACATATATGGTGGTGCACTCCTATTTATCTTTAAGATGTATGTGTTATTCAGACTCGCTTTTACAATACCTAAAATGTACTGCAATTTGTGAGCAATCTTAGCCAATCAAAGAAATAAATATTTAAAGCAATTTCCTAAATACTGTATTATTTACTGTCTCTCAAAGATTGGAGTCCTTTGATCAAATCACATGAACACTTATTTTCAACATGTTATACATGCTGAAAGCTTTCTCCTAAACTGCATGTACTTAAAATAAAAAGCCATATTATCATTAATCATTATAGCAATGCTCTTTTTTTATCCATCATTTTTTTTCTCATATTGTAGTATTTTTCCATTGCTGGATGACATTTCATTTTTAGTGGCTGAATATTTTTATGCCAAAGCATTTGACAATATCTCAGAAAGAACATTGTATTACAGATTTTCCAATTTTTCTATTGTTCAGTTTTATATTTTTTAAAGTTGTACTTTAAAGTTTTATAATAAACACTGAAGATGAAATTTATTTTAAGTTTTACCTAGTCTGCTAAACTTTACTAGATGAGTAAGCAAACAAGGAAAAGTTATCCTTTCATGCATAAATATTCTCTAATGTTGAAGGCATTTTACATTCTTCTCTAATGTTGAAGATTTACAGCAAATAATATGTTAAACATGGCAGACATAACTTACATTTTGGTGAATGGTGTTCCAGTTCTGTTTCTGGAAGCTGTAAAGTTAAGTTGAACTTCTAAATGTGTACAAAATGGAACACAGGCTTTCTGTTTGTATCTGCTAGGGTTGGATGAGACGTCACTGCTCCAAACTGTGCTTCTTTACACTTCTCCTCTCTTTTCTATGTAGCTCCAGTCCTAGCAGGGTGGAGGACGTGGTATATACAAGAAACTTTTCCTCTTTTTCTCAAGCTCTGCAATCAATTGTTAACAACTGCATAGAGGTTAATTTGATTCAGGCTTGTTTACATGTGCTGTGAGAGTGCAAATCAAGTGCCTACGAAAATGCCAATAAAATACACCTGTGACTGGCACAGGCCCTAGGCATAACAGGATCAACAGGTGTCTCTGGAGCCAAATGTGATTGTGATTGTCTCTCCTGATGCTTGGTCCATTAGCCCACACAACAGTGGAGTTAACTATACTCCTCATTCAGGTATATTTCTTGAGAGCACATTCTTGCCTGCTCTGATGTCATAGTAAGTACAAAGAAATACAGTTTAAAAGATATGGCCTCTGCCCACAAGTAGTTCATACTCAAACTTTAGAAACCCTCATAGACCATAAAATTGAAAACAATGCAGCATAAGCTAAAAAGGAAAATATGTGTTTCACAAGGTACTGTGCTCCTCCATTATATGAAGAATATAAAATAATGAACACCATGACAGAAAAGGGCTGCTTAGCTCTAGACACAAATAAGCAAAGATGATAGCAGCAAAATGTGAAAATGGGAGGAAAAAAACAAAGAGATGTCACGTTCTGTATTCAGAGAGTCCATTTAGAGCAGAGATCAAGACTAAAATTTGTATGAATGCTGAACTGCCAACCTAGAGCCAAAGACCAAATGGAAGTTCAGGATGAGAAGAGCAGTGAGTGGAACCTCTGAAGCACTCAACACAAAAAGAGTGGCAATAATACAACAGAGTCAGGTGGACGTGTTCACATGTGCTGAATATCCACTCTGTGCCAGGAACTGTAGTAGGCACTAGACCCACAATAGCAAGAAAGACAGAAAAAAAAAATCCCTGCTATTGTGCAGCTTAGGTTCTAGGCTTCTGAGAGTGACAGTCCTAAAGAGGTAATAAGATGGGATAATGGAAGGGAGGATGGTGCCAGATGTAAGGGTTAAAGTGAAGGGTTAGACTTTTAAGTCTGGTAAGAGTGTTACAGGTAGGGAGTCTTGCAAAGGTCCTGAGATAGTGACCAGCTTGATATCTTATTGGAACAGAAAAGTGAGTGTGACTACAACATAACTGAACAAAGGAGAAAGCTGTCCGAGAAGGTCCCCAAGACATAAGTAGGGATGGGATTACATAGAAGCTTGTAGAGAATGGGTTTGGATATTATTCTACTTGTGCTTGGTAGGGATAGTGGATTTAACACAAGGAGATAAAATGTAAGACTTACACTTTAACAAATTATCCTAGTTGTCATTTGCACAAAATGCTGCCTTTCCTTCATCAGTTTTTTTTTTTTTTTTTCACCACGTGCCATTCTAATATGTTTATTTCTTCTTGTGTATAATACATTGAGGGTGATCAAACATACTAGCTCGCCCAATATATTCTCAGCTTATGCCTGTTGTCCTAACTTATTATTAATAGTACCCTCATTCACCCTCAAATGTCTCTTGTTAAACCAGGGGGTGCCAAACTTTTCCCGTAAAGGAACAGAAAGCACGTATTTTAGGCTTTGCGGGCCAGACAGCAAACTCCACCACGGCAGCAAGAAAGCAGCCAGAGACAATATTCAAATAAGTAAGCAGGCTATATTATAATATTTAACTTATTTATGAATACTGAAATAGACTTTCATATCACTTTAATGTGTCACAAAATGTTATTTTTCTCTTTCTTCCATTCATTTAAAATATAAAAACCATTCTTAGCTCAAGGGTCATATAAAAACAGGTGACTGAGTGTGGCTCTCCAGTTGTAGTATTCTGATCTCCCATTTAGACCATGAATTAGATGTTGACTGTTATAAGTAACATTTATCGAGGGCAAGCAATGTTCTCAGAAATCCTTACAACAAGCCTATGAGGTACCTACTAATATTTGATGTGTTTTGCAATGAAGAAACAGAGGCATAAGGAACTCTAAGAGGCCTAAGAGTCTCAGGAACTTGTCCAATGTCTCTGAGCTAATAAATGGCTAAATTTGCTAGACTCATTGCTAAATAATCTCACGATATACTTTCACTCTCACGCTTCTAATGGGCATTCTTTCTTCACATCTTTTTTCGAATTATTGCACAGTTTTAGTCTTTTTTTCTTTCCTCATTATTCCCTCTTGCTTTTTGTATACTCTCTTTTTCCCATTCTCTGTAGAAATTATAACTAAGTTATATGCCCAAAACCGAAAAAAAAATTAAACCAAAACTTAAATGTCACATAATAAAAAAATGCTTTCAATTTCTACAGTCACTAAACATTTCTAGAAGTTTTCTTCAGAGTTCCTAAATACAATTATTTCCTTCATATTTCTCAAAGGGAACACGTTTTCCCTCTAAGTACTGGCTTTCTAGGTAGAAATATAACTATTATCTAATCTCATTGTGTTCCTGTTTAAACAATCATGATTACAACTGCTGTTTTCTTTGCAGTTATCTTGTGAGCAAATACCTAATTTTCTCTTTCCTTATATCTATAACAAATGGTTGCGTTAAGCAGGAACTGGGTAAGTTACTCCATAATCTTAAATCT
The DNA here is from genome assembly GCF_047675955.1 of Chlorocebus sabaeus. NCBI lineage: Eukaryota > Metazoa > Chordata > Mammalia > Primates > Cercopithecidae > Chlorocebus > Chlorocebus sabaeus. The sequence continues at coordinate 48,250,309 of NC_132916.1, read as the reverse complement.
CTGATACTCCATACTCCTAGTGCATTAAACTGAGAATTTTAACACCATTTTGAGGATTTTAGGTTCTATATTTCAAAAAACTCTCCTTACAAATGAAGTCCTGGAACACTGGTTGTTTTTAAATTGGGGGCTTTCAGCATACTCTGCCACAATCCTTCATGGTTTTAACGCATTTGACAAGTGTTTATTTAACAGTGGCTGTCTATTTTGATAGTACAGATGGATTAAAAAAAAAAAAAAAAAGAGGAGGGCATTTAACTCCAGGAACACTTCCACTGCTGACGCTTCTTGCCAGCAACAAGGCAGCAGTAAAGCTCAAATAGTTTATAAATGTCAGCAAAATCCTATGAACGAATTACTGCCTGCGTCATTTTTTTAGTGTCTTGTATTCCGAAAAATATATACTTTTTAATGGAGAGGGAGAAAAAGATGCCATTGGATTGTTGATATACACTACCATTTCCCACTAAATTGTTGTTAACAAATTCTTAAAAATCAAATCGAAGCTGTGGATTTAAGTTGCACATTCAACCAATTTCTGAAAATGTTAGGGTGGCATTAAAATCAAAGACAAATTTAAAAAGAAACATACACGTAGTTGGAGGGATGAATGAGAACAACCTGTTTGGTTCATATTAAGCTTGCAGATTTATCAACACTGGGCATGCTAGGAAAGACAGAGCGAGAGTTTATGAGCTCTCCAAAAAGATTGATTTTTACAAGTCCCTGATTTAGCTATAAAGGGTGCCTATATATTTACTTAGCAAAAGGGTTAATGGATTCAACCTTTTGAAAAATGCACTTCTTTACATGCATATAACATGATGGATGGTTAACTGAATGCACATGGGTAAACATAGGTGAAAACAAATTAATTGGAAGGTATAGATTTTATTGTTTATTTTTTTCTTGATAGATGGATCTCATTATTTTCCTTGGGCAGACAAAGCCATAACAGTTTCCAGAGAAAGGAGAAGTGACAGCTCCAGGAAACTGCTTACAGATGGACAGCCAGCAGGCTAAAAATATTACTTGTGTCCACCTCATCAATAAGCTGGCTCCATGAAGAGTAGCAATTATTCTTTTCCTGCTTGTGCTGCCATTTGAGAGGCATGAAGATGATTATTGATAACTCAGTATGTAGAACAAAATATATACAGTAACACAAACTCATTTACCATGGCAAATCCATATCAGAGAGCACCATTGCCTTTCACGCTATTATTTAAGGTGGCAACATGTAGCCATCAATGTCTTAGAAGATTATGCTGATACTGTATTTTGTTATAATCCTATTAATTATTAATGATGCACATTTATTATTCACCTATATTTAGAGAGTCTGTATTATGCACTGCAAAGGGTGGAATATTTCTGAGTTGAAGGAGGTAGGTTTGCAATTTTTCATGCATATAAATGTCACAAGAACCGGCCTTTATCTTTTTCTTTTTTCCTTTTTGGCTATATCAAAGAATATCTTTAAGATTTTGAGACAAGAATACCGGAATAAATAAATAAAATATTGTGTAAATCACAAACTACCAATGCTTGATAACAGTCAGGAAGCAAGACATATAGCTTTATTTTTTTAATATGAGAAAAAAATTGTAGCACCAATTACTGTGTGGAATTAAAAAAAACAAAAACAAAAACAAAAAACCTCTCTCAATTAAAGGCACTACAAAATAAATGACAGTTTCCAGGCATCAGCACAAAGCTGAAGGGATTTCAATGGCCTCATTACTTTTATTACCCTGCATTGCTCAGCCAAATCTACTGCAAGATTGCGTTTAGGCATAGGATTTGTCCCGGTACTTGCAGAAATGTGGGCAATGGATCAGCTCACCTGGAATTAAGAGAGCAGGCACGCAAAATCAGAACATAGCAAATGCTATACTTAGACAGTTACTCTGCTCTCTGGAGATAGGAGAAAAGGTATTGGCTAGAAAACAAGTTAATACTAAATGAAAGACAAATTCAACCATTTTAGTTAAATCTCATCATATCTGGTCATGTAGTTTAGGGTGTTTGAACCTATTCCTATTGCCTTACCTTTTTGAATATCCCATTTTCTGGCATTTATTTCCTAAAATACATACAAATAATGCACATTTTTGTTAATTTCTGCAACTAGCAACTAGCAGAGTGATTTTTAAAAAGTCAATCTAAATGAGAGAACATGTTCCACATTCTACTAAAATTTTCTCCTTGGCTTGAAGGTCACAGTGATTAACTGTTCTGTGTTATTCTAGAGTTGCACAATTACCCAATAATCAGGAATTCCACCCAGAGCTGCCAGGACTTAACTAAGGGGACCCTTGTTCCTAGTTTTCCTAAATGTCTAGTCTCTGAGGACAAAAGAAAGGAGTTCATCTAAAGGTAAACTGTCTTGCTTAGTTTAAAAAAGCAGTGTGTAATTAGAAAACACAAGGAACTAAATAGCTTCCATCTAACTCTCAAATCACCTTACCATTTTTAATTTCAATCTTTGACTAATAGTTTTTCAGTCTATGATAAAAGTATTATTGTTTTTCTTATTAAAAGATTCCCAGGGTACTAGTATCTGAAAAGAAAATATGACTTATTCAATAGTCTCATAGAACTATTATATTTAAAATTATGCATTCTTTTTATTCTGCCTTTTGTAATTTCATAAGAAAGCAACTAAATGCAGCGTTATTTATTTTACAGGGAAAGGGTTACTGAAACCTTTGTGGAATTTAGAATACAAGCTGTTTATCTAACTTCCTTATGATGAAAAAGCCCAAAATTCTGTTCAGGGGTCAGATTTTTAAAATATGAGCAATATATAAGACAATCTAGGTGAAACAGTATTTGAAATACATTTTACCTGAATTTAATCAAATCTGTAAATTATTAGTTCTGGCTGAAACACATATTCAATAGAAAATTAACATGGAATATTATACAGGAATATTCCATTCCATATTAACATGGAATATTATACTGAAATATTCCATCCAGAAATTCTTTGGTCATTATATAAGTCAGGGTACTTTTAATCATAAGTGATGGAACCTTTGGGAAGTGTTGATTAATCTAACCAAGACAGAGGAAGGGCAGTAACAAAGCCAAACCCCTCAAACTAGGTACCTGAATATAGATAGTAAGGACCCCTTCCCCTCATCTTCCATTCTGTCTCTGGCAGCCTGAAAGGAATGCCTAGGGGTGTATGTGTGTGTTTTTCTAGGAGTTGCCCACAATGGCTAAGGGGCCCACTCCTTCCTTTGCTGATCTCTGATCAGGAAATCAGAGTCATGCTGAGAGAGAAATCTCCCATTCTGACTCTATGGCTAGAGTGAGGGGGAGGAGAGGAAGCTGTCCAATACCATGGAAGTGCTATTTCCCTAGCTTGATCATTTCTTCGAATAACATTATTAACAATGTTTAATAATATTAGTCCAACAAGATTCCAGGAATACTCTTGCAATACATTCACCAATATTTAATAGATACTGCCTGAGTAAAACTTGTAAAATGAAATGTGTTTGCTTAGGCCCTTTGTCCAATTCTCAATGCTGTCCTGATGTCTGCTGTTATAGCCTTAGGCATATATCCTACCATTTCCAACCACTTATTTCACCTACTCTGTCCTATTTTACACTGTCAGGCTTTCTCTATCAGTGTGCCAGTGCAATGACACAGCAGAAACTCATTACTTGACCTCCCACCTTTGTTCTTTTGGTAACTTACTAAAGAGGCAATGTGAAATGAAAGAAAACACAAGCCTTTGCATCAGAAGACCTGGGTCTGAAACCTATCTCCCCACCTACATCTAATTTGATTTTATCCAAATTCCAATGACTCTCACTATGACTCTTCTTTGAAGTACTGTTGTGAAGATGACATAGCTAATACATCTAAAATGCTTTACCAGATAGAAATATTCATTGTTTCTATTCATGCAATCAATTTATTAACTACTTTCTTCCCTTCCTTATACTCATAGACTGTACCATCTTCCAGTAGTTTTAAATTTTTAATCATCAGTCTTACTGTTGTTCTCACCAATCTCAGGGACCTTGAAATTTGTATGGGTAACAATTCTAACACAATGAACTCACCATTCCTAGAACCTTATGATGGCCAGACTAATCTTGATTCAAATCTTAATGATTCTTGGATGTATATATATATTTTTCCTCCTCAAGCCTTTTAGAAACAGTCTAATATTCTCATTCCTGCACCCATTTCAAATGTTACCACAGAAAAGAGACCATTTCCAGGAGGAAAAATTATCTAAAAATTGAGTGGACCAAATCCCACTCCTTAGGAAACTAGTTCTACTTGTGCATTAGAAACACAGAAAAGATTAAGCAGTGAGCATTGCTTAAACAAGATAAGAAAACTGCCTCTCCTTGGTGGCTGCCAGAATCATAAATTGTCTTTGACGAGGACTTTGGGAACTTAATAATGTAATGATTCTACCTACACCTATGGAGGTATAGCAAACAGCCTGTTGTCAAGGTTTAAGACAGGTGGTGTTTAATGCTCAATGAATGCTGATGTAACAGACAAGGAAGAGAAGATGTGTGATTAACAACGTATTCAATTTTTTCCTTTCAACCATTTTCCACCTCACCTCTGGAGTTGTGAGCTTTCTCCTCTAGTTTGGCATTTTCACTTGCTTATCGTATGTCACACACATGTAGGCCCGCGCCCCAGGTATTAAATTTTAAGAGAGGAGCAGGAAAAATAACGAGAGGGTATTAGGCCTAATACCTGGGTGATGAAATAATCTGTGCAACTAACCTCCACGATGCAAGTTCACCTATGTAATAATCCTGCATATGTACCTCTGAAATTAAAATATCACTTAAAACATAATAAAATAAAATTTGAAAGTTAATCATAATTGCTTCTTCCCCCACCTTATCCATTTAACTTCTTCCTCCCTCATCCACATCTCTACCCATTCCATTTTACGCCCCCTCACCTTCTCTCCATCCTGTACTCTCCCTGTTTTCAGTTGGCCTCCATTGGAATTTCTGAGTCCTCACTTGCTTATCCTTTTCTCTTCTCTAGATTCAGACCACTGGAATCAGAGATTAACCAAAAGAGTTAAACCCTGCAGATAAAGATCTGTCTCACATATGCCCTCTAATACAAGACTTTTTGTTCCCTTACTTTCTTCATCCAGATGCTAACTGAAAATGACCTCTACCACTCTTTGAGTACCATTTTTTTTTTCTTTTTTTTTTTTTTTAATTAATTTATTATTATTAAACTTCAAGTTGTAGGGTACATGTGCACAACGTGCAGGTTTGCTACATATGTATACTTGTGCCATGTTGGTGTGCTGCACCCATCAACTCGTCATTTACATCAGGTATAACTCCCAATGCAATCCCTCCCCCCTCCCCCCTCCCCATGATAGGCCCCGGTGTGTGATGTTCCCCTTCCCGAGTCCAAGTGATCTCATTGTTCAGTTCCCGCCTATGAGTGAGAACATGCGGTGTTTGGTTTTCTGTTCTTGTGATAGTTTGCTAAGAATGATGGTTTCCAGCTGCATCCATATCCCTACAAAGGACACAAACTCATCCTTTTTTATGGCTGCATAGTATTCCATGGTGTATATGTGCCACATTTTCTTAATCCAATCTGTCACTGATGGACATTTGGGTTGATTCCAAGTCTTTGCTATTGTGAATAGTGCTGCAATAAACATACGTGTGCATGTGTCTTTATAGCAGCATAATTTATAATCCTTTGGGTATATACCTAGTAATGGGATGGCTGGGTCATATGGTACATCTAGTTCTAGATCCTTGAGGAATCGCCATACTGTTTTCCATAATGGTTGAACTAGTTTACAATCCCACCAACAGTGTAAAAGTGTTCCTATTTCTCCACATCCTCGCCAGCACCTGTTGTTTCCTGACTTTTGAATGATCGCCAGAGATATAGACCAATGGAACAGAACAGAGTCCTCAGAAATAATACCACACATCTACAGCCATCTGATCTTTGACAAACCTGAGAGAAACAAGAAATGGGGAAAGGATTCCCCATTTAATAAATGGTGCTGGGAAAATTGGCTAGCCATAAGTAGAAAGCTGAAACTGGATCCTTTCCTTACTCCTTATACGAAAATTAATTCAAGATGGATTAGAGACTTAAATGTTAGACCTAATACCATAAAAATCCTAGAGGAAAACCTAGGTAGTACCATTCAGGACATAGGCATGGGCAAAGACTTCATGTCTAAAACACCAAAAGCAACAGCAGCAAAAGCCAAAATTGACAAATGGGATCTCATTAAACTAAAGAGCTTCTGCACAGCAAAAGAAACTACCATGAGAGTGAACAGGCAACCTACAGAATGGGAGAAAATTTTTGCAATCTACTCATCTGACAAAGGGCTAATATCCAGAACCTACAAAGAACTCAAACAAATTTACAAGAAAAAAACAAACAACCCCATCAAAAAGTGGGCAAAGGATATGAACAGACATTTCTCAAAAGAAGACATTCATACAGCCAACAGACACATGAAAAAATGCTCATCATCACTGGCCATCAGAGAAATGCAAATCAAAACCACAATGAGATACCATCTCACACCAGTTAGAATGGCGATCATTCAAAAGTGAGTACCTTTAAGTACTTGTTTTGGTAAGATAACTGAGGGCATTTGCCATATTCTGCCATCCCCCATAGTTCCTCATACAAACACCTTACTCTTTTGGTATAGCTTTTATTGTGAGGCTTATATTGTTGTACTTTTGAGCAAAAGTGTTTTACTCATTTTTTGATTTTATTCATTTCTGTAGCTTTTCTATCAGGTGGTACTTTATACAACAACAGAGTAGTACTGAGTCTGTACAATGAGAGGCAGTTGAAACACACTTGGAAAGGAAGACTTTCTTGTAAATCCAAGGTTTGGTTAATACCATCAGGAAGAGGTTAGTGAAAATAAACAGATAAGAAACATAAACATGTCATAAGATTAACTACAGAGTTCCACATACCCACATTACTACTTGTTCTAGCTTATCCAAGAGGAGCTACCATCCCATAGTTGTGTATATAAATGAGCACTCAACTGGAATAAGAAAAGCTTGGTTCCAATCCTTCCTATGTCTTTTATAAATTTTGTATCTCTGAAAACATCAGTACATTATTTGAGCCTCAGATTCTTCATCTCTAACATGGGCAGAGTGGTATCTACTTCACAGTGTTGTTCTGAGGGTCAAATAGTACATGTGTGAAAATTCTGTAAAATTTAAAGTACTATACCAAAATAACCATTATTAAAAGTATTGTTGATATTGCTGCATTTTCATTATACCTTATGGAGAAATGGACTATAATCTACCACCTAGTCTAGGAGTCTGCTTCCTGGCCCCTCCCAGGCAGTCTGTAGGAGGTACTAGTGATTAATTGTCACATGGCACTTTTGACTATTTTGAGTTTCCTCCTTTAGTGATACCACTTCCATTTACCCCCTACTCTTGAAACAACTAAGAAGAAAAATTCTTAGATAAACTTTTATCTGCTTTTGGCCTTTTATTGGGTACCACTAACCCAATGTTTCTAGAGAGACCAAGGCTAACATCATTCTATGCCACTTTGATAAACTTCACCAATTCAATGAAATTATTTTGATCCCATGCATCTCATGCAGGCATCTTGGCATTGTAAACTCTACATCCTTCCCTGTGATCATTTAATGGAACAAGAAAGAAGGTAATTGGCTTGTTAATAAAATAAATGACCATTGGTAACATCATAAAATGCTATTCTCAATGGCATTCATGAGTCACTATTATGAAAAAATTGTTCTTTCTGAACTCTCATATAACTGTCTTTGAAGTCAGTAATAATCATTTTAACACAATGCTTCATTCCCTTTCTCCAAAAAGCTCTAAGCACCTGGGAGACATTATCTAATTAATCCTAATGCATGCAGAGAGGCTCTAAGGGGGAGTTTAAGAAGACAAAAAATGTCTATAAAGTTCACCATGACTATCATTAAAATATTGTCTGTTCAAATCCATGTACAAAACACAAGCCTTTAGTCACAGGAATTCACTTAAAATAATTTAAATAGTTTATAAAATAAAATGGATTTCTATTCACAACTGTTATATGCTATAAATTGAACCTGTTAAAAGATTCCTTCAAAGGTGTATCCTTTATATTCAAGCTAGTTTTGATTCAGATGTATTTTTCTTTCTCTTTACAAAACAAAAGGAGCAAAGACTAAGCATCTGAAGATCTTAATCATCTGCAAAATCCCCAAATCACTCATTGATTCAATAGGTACAATTGATTCTACTCAGTCTGGTTCTAATTTTTAGAGTTTGTGTCATTTGAAACACTCAAGTTTTTGGAAAATAGAAACGAATAAAATGCTTTTAACTGAATGATGTTGTTTGATTGAAGTAAACAAACAGTCCCTACCTAAACTAAGGAATAAAAGTGATCGCAATAAATAAATAAATTTAATTTTCTTTTTCGTGCTGAGGGCAAGGGCACAAACTGACCATATTTTAGCTTAGTTAACCACATGGATCGGGGTAAGTCAGGATGTATAACACCAAATGAACTTCATTTGCCAATCTCTTTGTACAATAGAGTTATCCAAGGAAACCCACTGAGCCCCAAGCCAAGCTGAAGGCAGCCTTCTGACCCAGCTTTCTCAGTAATGTAGTGAATATATTGACTTGGGAGGAACAATGAAGATAATGAGCCTGTGTATTATACAACTGAAGGATGTGACCCAGGTTCTACTCTTTAATTTCACTGAAGGCAAGATTATATACTTTACTTCTTCTGTAAATACCACCTCCAATACTTTGACCAGTTAGACTAAGTGAAATGCCCTTCCTGTATACTTCACTAGTAAAATACTACCAAAGACTCATTATCCTGATAATGAGTGCCTCAATGTATGTGAGTGCCCTACAAAACTATAAACTTCATGGGGTCAAGGTAAACATTTCACTATTCAGTTCCCAATTAGCTCATTAATTGCCACTATATAGTAGCTCCCCCATACACAAGAGGGATGTGTTTTAAGACCCACAGTGGATGCCTTAAATCTCAAATAATACCAGACACCGTATATAATACACGCAAATTTCTTTATCCTTTTTCACAATTTCATGGATAGGTTTGTTCTTACCATTAATCTTAGAAAACTTGACATATGATTTTTTTTTTTTTTTTTACCTTATTAAGTCAAGAACTTTGACCTTTTTACTTAAAGGAAACACTTTCTGGCTTGTCTTTGGCACGTCCAAATTGTTGGCATCACTACTCTTGCACTCTGGGGCCATTATAAGTCAAATGGACCTTTATTTGGGTGCAAGAGTACTTGCACCTGCACTGCAATGCCATGACAGTTGATCCTTGAGCAGCTACTATGCGGCTAATGGGCAGGTAGTGAGTCTTCAGTGCAGACATGCTGGACGAAGAGAGGATTCATGTTCCAAGTGGGATGGAGTGGAATGGCGTGAGATTTTATCATGCTACTTAGAATGGTGCACAATTTAAAACATATCAAGTGTTTATTTTTGAAACGTTCCATTTACTATTTTCAGACTGTAGTTGACTACAGATAACTGAAACCACAGAAAGTAAAACTGTGCATACGAGGGGACTGCTGTAATTCATCGTGGACTGAGTGATAAATAGGGGACCTGATGGACAGACAGATAAAGTAGTTACATTTGTTGACTCTGCCTTCAGGTTCTCTTCATAAACCCAGGGGAGCTCTAAACGTCTGGAAGAGATCTGGATGATATATACAGGCAGCGTCACAGAAGCTTCCAGAGACCCTTCATTACATCTTAGAGTATATATTTGGGAATGTTTCCATAATTGTTTTCAGTCCAAAATGCATAAAGTCCTACTTTTCATAATCATTTAGTATTTATTTTTTATCACTTAGTACATGACAGAAACAAGGCTAAGCCATGTGTGAAAAAGCACATGACTCAAAAAAACTATGTGTAAAATTCCTTCCTTGTAATTTTACATACTGGAATTTCCACAATTGAGAAAATACAGAGAACTGATGCAAAAATTGCCAAGGATATGACAACATAGAAATCAATGTTGACTATAATAAACTGAGCTTTAAAACTTATGTGATCTTATAAATAATACATCTAGAGTCTAAACAATAAGCACAATAAAAAGTATGTTTTCAAACTGATCCTACATACTCTTTTTAAGAACATTTGATTAATTCATATCATAAGCCATGTTTAATTTATTAAATATTCCAGTCTTTAATGATCAATAGAGACTAAAATAAGACCTAATATGATTGAGACATACACTTAGGAAAATTACCGTGACAGCATTAAGCAATTTTTCTGTTTATCTCCCAAAAATATTGCTTTTATCCTTTGTTTACTTTTCTGTTGACAGGTGAAATTTCCAATAATTATTTATTTCAAAATGAAAATTGCTTTCAATCAATTGATAAACATCATAGAAATATCCCCAAGAATTTAAATCCCAGAAGGCATTTTAGTCTCTTGCACATTTTCAAAGTAATTGTCAGTCTTGGGTAGATGCTGGCATAGTCTCCTCTAATAGAAGAAAAGATTGATCAGTCAGGAAGGAATGTTTACTGATACTATTTCAACAGTAGTCATTTAAGAAAATTCTTCCTGAAATAGTTAAATCTTTCTTATTCTATTAATATCAGCTATATAAAATCCTGCTTAATTGTGCACACACAAAGCATGTGATCTCCAGGGCTCTGCTTCCCTCTCTTCTTATTTATTATACTCATGAAACCATCTCAGCCACCCTAATATTAATAGGCTCTTCTATTCACCTATATAATGATTACTTCAGTGCTGTAACTCTGATCCAGATCTCTTCCTCTTTTCTGTATGATTCTTTGTAAAAGCCACAAAAATAGCTTGATCCCTGCATTTGGAGTGTAGCTTAATATTACTTGCATATCTTGAGACATATCCCTCTTCAGGAGCAACCAGAGGAAAGCATCCAAAGAGGGACAGTGTGCAAGGGCTCGGTAGGATGGAAGGAGCAGAAGAGGCACCAGAAGCCACAGAGGCAAGCAAGTTGGAAAGTCTGATGTTTAATCCCACAAAGATATAAAACATGCCAAAGACTAAAATAATATAATTGATAACTGATATCCATGTTCACATCTGAGAGTGCTCAAATACATATGAAGCACAATGTTCAGTCCAGCTGGACCTAGTTAGTATTTGATTCATAGGCCCGGGACCCTGAGAGCTGGGGGAGATTTTTTCAGGTGTGTCAAAATGAGAAATAACACACCTTCCTAGGCAAGCCACTGTTTTGATTATTTATACAGCAATAAGATGAATATTGCTGGATGCCAAGAGATGGATTGATGAAAGGTCTTCACTCTCTCTTTATCACTGTTAAATCCAGTGCCAAGAATTAGCCTGGTACTGCACAGACTGCTCCTGCCCTCTGCTTAAAGAAGGTATCTGTCACTATCCAAAATATCCTGGGCGCCAGAGCTGATATTACTCACTGAGTCTTTGAAAGTGGATGACAAATGCATTGCCTGAATTTACAGCATAGCCTCTGAAAAGGCACAGCCTAGTAGCCGGGGGTGGGGGTAGGGGGGGCGAAGCTCTAGCTGTCTCCTATGTTGCTTTCCTTTGCATGTTAGTGTACGGTCCATGACAACATTCTTACCTCGTTAAGACCATGCAGTTTATTACTTAACTATATATATATACAGAGACAGTAAATTTCCCTCACTTTATTCTACTCTATATTTTACTGTCCCTACATTTTATAGACATATGAAAAGCATACAACTTCTATTGACTTTCAACAAAAGACCAATACATGAGATTTGCAGATTATATAGTTAATTGTTGCAAAAACAACCTGTTTTTAGGAAAGGGCCAAGATCTAAGAGGCTCCAGATTGGGCAGTGCAGTCAAAGTTCATTGAAACTGTGTCATATGGCAAACCCAAAGACCTCCCACCTCACAAATTATACTTATGTGAGAGTCTTCCAGGACAGTAATTGGATTGTAAAGGGTTAACAAAAAACTATAACATACGGAAATGGAAGCAGTACAGATAGTGACGTTTTGCTCCAAACCTAAGATCAGGCACATGAACTCTGGTCTGATACGCTGAATGAGAGTTTTACAAAACAACGATGGCATTTTTGATAACTTAAGATATCCTCTTACCCAAAACCAAAAATGCAAATCCTCAATCAAATTGTAGACTGTTTTCTCATTCCAATATACTTCCCTGGATTTAGAAATTTCATTCTGGCATAGATTACAAAAGTCATGTTTCTTTGTGATTTGCATTCTCCAGTTCTATGGTGTTCATCATGATGTACACCATAGAATTCCTACTGTACTCCTTGGCAGCTTTTCAGCAAGCATGTCAGAGATCCGATGTAAAGCCCACTCATCAGATGGAGAAGACCCTAGAACTCAATGTCTGCATTTTCATACTCAGGTAGCAGAACCTTCTCTCATTGTGTCACACTTGCAGACCAATAGTTTCCAACATTTAGCATCCATCAGAAGAAACTGGACTACATATTAAAACTAAACTCTGCTCTCCACCACCCCTAGAATTTCTGATTCAGTAGGTCTGTTTCTTGTTTTTTTTTTTGTTTTGTTTTTTAATTAATTAATTGATTGATTTTTGCCTGTGAAACAAGTTTTCAAGTGATTCTCATGTTGTTGATTCAGGAATCTCATACTGAGAAGCATTGCTATAGACAGGGCTTGGAAAATTTATATATTGGTTTTGCAACTGTCTGACCTACATATTATCTTTTCCTCCATTTCTGTCTCCATCTTTTCATTGTTCTCTCTTCTCTCCCTCTTTCAATAAAATGTCTTTTATTTGGAAGCTGTGCTTATGGTCGCAAAGTTGAAAAAATTTTTTCTTATATTTGAAGAATACTTTACCAAATGTGTAGGAAAAACTACAACAAATAATATACAAAAACAAGTGTATAAGATCAACTCTTTATTGCTTAATTCAAATTCTGTTCCACTGAAACCTACTATACTAAGAAATGTTAAAAAGGCTCATACAGAATCAAGAAGGGTCAAGTGGTTCAAAAGAGTTTGGGAAACTCTGGGTCAAGCAAAGTTAAATAAGTTTATTTATCGGTGAATGTTAAATGAACTAATGTGCATTGTTATTCTCCAGTTGGTAATGGTATTTAGTATTTACAGAATTTGTTTAATTATGGAATCCTTTTTTAGTGGAACACTAGTGTTCCAAAAAAAAGGGTATGTGAAATTGTATCATTTCTCCCAAGGACTCAGATAACGGATTGACTTAAACTAGGTAGGATTGTTTTCCTTTTAAATCACTTCAAAAAGAAAGGTATTATTTATATAGTAGGATACTGCATATATATGTAAAAAGACTGAGTAGTTTTTAAGATAGTAACTTCACTCCAATAGATATAAACCCACAACGGCCAATTTCATTAAACCTACTATTGAATTCAAATTCCTGAAAACCTACAGAAAAAAAGATAATGTGTAATACGTTGTTCTCTTCCCTCTTTTGAACTTGGTAGTTATTATTAGAATGCCTGCTAATTAGTTAATTTATTCTGTACTTGATGGCTAAGCCAGAGGCTCACAAAAGACTTACAAGTTTTAATTTCTAGACAGACCCAATTCTTAAATCAAGTTTCTGAATTTCATAATTATTTCAATTTGAACTCAAACATGGCCCTCTAGCAATGTATGAAAAGATGATTAAGCTATTAAGTTAAACATTGGATATTTACTGAGAGGGCCAGAGATTGATAAGGATTACTGTTAGTAACCTTTTAAAGCCATACTGTATCAATTTCAAATTATAGAACGTGGTTTAAATGTCATTTATATATTAGAATAAACTGAAACACATAATCACCGTCTCCATGAATCACCATTTAGTTTCATTTCTAATCTTTCAATGCAGACAAAGGTTACTAGGCTACAGACCTTGTTTGCTATTTGATGAGCATTAAGTGCTTAATTTTGAGGATTTCGCTGATCTTTTATACAAGGGCAGACACAAATTGTTTTCTAAACAAGAGAAGAAAAACTGTATTTACAACCACATTTGTGAATATTTCCTTTCTCTAAGAATGTGCTTAATATTAATTGGAAGTGTAAAACAGACCAGTTCTTATCTCTTTCTATCGCACTATATAATTTTCATGACACCTTTCAATTTTTCCATGGCAAGAGGACATGCATTCTTCCATTCACTCCCTAATCCATTCAACCAGTATTTATTCAACTTCAATGATATAAAGGAGATTGTAACAGACCAGTGAAGAAAAAAAATGCATCAACACCATGCATTGGAATATATATATATCTTACAGACCGGTAGTGTTATTTTTATATATATATATATATATATATATATATATATGGTTTTGATGCATTATATATTATATATATATTAGAATATGTTGATATATATTTTAGCCTGATAGTTTTGACATATAAAGAAATAACTCTATATAAAGGTGAATAATACCATAAAAAAGAGAACTTTGTTAAGGAGGAGACAGGTTTCAAATGAGCTCACTAATAATCTCAGCTGAATAATTCCAAGCACAAAGGGAAAGCTTGTACTCTTCCAAAATATCAGAAAACTGAGATTTGGGTGCCCGTGGGAGTCAAGCTGTGGTGAAAAGTAAAAGACTTACTTATTTTCCTTATAGTGACTATGTCTCCTAAACTTTAACTCTACTATTAAAAAGAAGTTTTCTGATTTCATTTGTCTGTTGCAAGTAAGAAAATTCCAAGCTCAACATCTTTCAATGATAATTTGAGGATGTTTCAGAAAACGCTGATAACTGGTCTGCACTCAGAAGAAAGGTTAGTAGTCTGCCAAAGCAATTGACCTGCAAAAGCAGAAGGTCAAAAATACCATTTAAACTCTGTCTAGGCGAATGGGCTTGTTTAACACAGAGGGAATGTTGAAAGAGCACTGAAAAGGTTCTACAGGGGCCTGGGGGCTCAACAGTGTACACTGAATCACAACAGTCTATGTATCAGGCACAACCATGAGATGAATGGCTATAGTCCTCAGAAGAAACTTTCAGTCTTTGGGACTGGTCCTCCCATAGTTTTATACTCAAAGAAATGTCCATATCTCAGTAGTAGTAGTTACTGAGGGGAGAAGTACTTCATAGGGTCGTCCCTGATCATCCTGAAGTAAACTGGACATCTTCTGAGATGGGAGAGCGATGGGAGTTTAGTTCAGAATAATACCAACCTAACGTCTGTGGAAAACATTCCACAGTTTTTATATATGGAGGATTTTACTCCCATCTTTGCAGAAGGCTTAGAACTTTGCCTAGGGTGGAAAATTACTACCTCTGTTTTGGTCCTGAAACTAATTTTATTATTGATGGTGACCACTAAAAAATATTTGGACCATCTTATAATATCCTACTATGTAATAATGGTTAGTTGAGAAGTCCTAGAGATTATTAGCCCCTTCCATTGCAATGTAAAATACTATTCAGTAATTTTCTAAAGTTTACAGTTAGCTGAAAAATGACTGAAAGTAGCTCTCTTGACTGCCAATCTGTCTCTTTCCATCATACCATGCTCACTAGCTTAAGTCAAGGTTTTAGGTCTGGAATACTTGTCTACATGATAATGAGCAGAGAACTAATACATAGTTCCTACCTTTTGCAATACACTATAGTCTGTCTTACTTTCCATTCATCAGGGAAGTCAGTGTTTAATAATGTGTATGATCCATTGCTGTGCAACATCCCAAATGCACAGTGTCTTCAAGTAAAGAACACTTCATTCCTTCTTAGTCCTCAGTGCCTGCCACAGTGTGCTGTACATGCAATAGATTCAAAATAGATTTGAGAGTTGAGCATTCTAGCAATATAAGACAATCTGCTAAAATCCTCTTCAAACTCCATAATCTTTAAAAGCCACGATTCAAAAAACATATGATCTTAGCTACCATCTGGTTGTTTGGTCTGACAGGTGTTTTAGCAAGTTCTGTTTTAAGAAGTATTATTTTAAATATTCTCTAAATGAATCCTGTCTGCCAAAATGCTATAGGACACCTTGTTTATTGTTGAGTTTAATGCAAAGTTGGATTTGTTTTACCTTTTAAGGTAGCTTTGACATCTATAAAAGGTAAAACTTTTAGATTAGCCATTGTCATATAGGGTAGGACTTAGATGGTGGACAGTCTGAGAACGTTTTAGCACTTCTGTAAATAAATATCCTTAAGAAATTTGCCTAATTTTTTTTATTTTTATTATTATGTTTCTTGAGACAGAGTTTCACTCTGTCGCCCAGTCTGGAGTGCAGTGGTTGAGATCTCAGCTCACTGCAACCTCTGCCTCCCAGGCTCAAGCAATTCTCCTGCCTCAGCCTCCTGAGTAGCTGGGATTAAAGGCGTCCGCCACCATGCCCAGCTAATTTTGTATTTTTAGTAGAGACAAAGTTTCGCCATGTTGGCCGTGGTGGTCTCAAACTCCTGACCTCAAATGATCTGCCCACCTTGGCCTCCCAAATTGCTGGGATTACATGTGTGAACCACTGCCCCCGGCCTGAGAAATCTGCCTAATACATATTTATTAGGAATAAGAGAAAAACAGATATTTTCTAATAAAATATTGTTTAGTTCTCCATCAAAATAAGGAAATTATTACACATATTAAATATGTCAATGCAAGTTATTTTATTTGAAATTAACTTCATTCACAGTCTTTTTCCATTTATCCCAACATTCATCCTAATGTGAAAAAATTCCTATTACAAAGCAAAAACCTAATTTACATGAATGTAAATATAAAAATCCTTTTCTAGCTTTCACTAGGACACCCGAGGTGTTTCAGTTCACTTTTAAACTTTATTTTGATTCTAAACAGTTTCTTAGAAGTTTACAAATATGGGACATTAAGCATACTATTTATTCCTGTTAACTAGCTGTACACCATGCATTCATTTGCTTTCAAGATTTCTGTGGCCAAAAACTGCCAGTTTCAGCTTCATACATGATTTCAGGTCTTAGAATCAGTTTAAGGTCTGTATTTTCACAACAAAATTTGCAGGCATGGACAGGTAGTAAATATACTCTTGCAGTTTGTGGCTTTTTTCCCCTCACGAGTAAAGTGAATATTGAAGCCAATTTTTATTTCCCAAGTTCTGTAAGGAGTAGAATAAGGAAACGATTTTCTAAATAATGCAGTAATACTTGGAAGCCCTTGGCAGCTCCTGGCTGGGCCACCCATTAATGTGGTTCTGTTGCCATGTGCTCTAGAGCTTCAGGAACCATTTGTCAGTCTGGAGGGGTATAAGTACCACTGCCAAGTGCCATACTTTAAGTTTTTCTGAACATGATGTTTCTTTATGCTCCGGCTTCAAACCCTATGGCAACAATTAGGTGAGAGGTGACTGTGCTATCAAGCACATAAGCAGAAGCACAAGAATAGTTTGAGGGGCAGGTGAAGTTTCATTTAACAAAAACATTGGTCCAGTATTATTAATTAAGGCACAATTTAAAGCTAGATTTTTCTTTCTGTGGTGAGTCTGAGGGAATCAAAATCAGTCCCTTCAATATCATTGTGGGATTCTTAGCTATTCAGATGGTGCAAACAAAGACATAATTTCATTTATTCCACTGTATTTAGAGTTGAGAAGTAGCAAGGAACATTATATCAGTTTGTCTCTCTAAGGAAAGGTACGGACACCTTGTTTCTCATTGCAAGTGATTTAAGCAACTAAGATTTCAGAACCAATTTTCAGAAAACGAATTTCATTAGGAAAATCATATCAATTAGTAGGTATTGGTTAGGTTAAAATTTAACTTAGTTTCATCAAATAATTTTTAAAAGCATTATAATTCAGTGACTTTGTATTCATTCCAATTTACAAGATTATGAAAGTGAACATATTCATAAACTGTTTTCTTTCCCTTTTTATTCACTCTATCCACATATCTAAAAGCCAACATTTCTACTTTATTAATAGCAACAAAAATGTTATTTTATGTTATTCAGTGTAACTACAGCAAAACAGAAGTGAAATAAGCCACAAATACAGGGATTTTCGACCTCTGATTGTAATAAAATCTGACTTTATTTTAGCTAGCATGAGACTAATATATTCAAAATAATGTTTGTAATTCAAAGCAGGAAATCAGTCTAAAAAACTGAATAATAACAAATAAAAATATCAGTAGCATAAATTAACTAAATGTAAGTATTTGCATTTACTCTGAACAAACTCAATTTGGCCTTATGTTTTCAGAATTTCTGCCTCTCCGACATGGTTTTAAAAGGCAGAAGTCTCCTTTACTGCTTCCATTACTACAGCCATAAGGCAGCAATGTCCTCACAATTGTATGAGATGATGTGCAGATAATGATCATTAAAAGCGTGCTCCATTCAGCTGATAATGTTTACAGGAGTGATGCTTACCCTTATGAATCAAAGGCTAATGAAAGCTCAATAGATATTGCAATAACCATAAAGTAGAGGATGCTCTCATAATAATTAGGGCTCAATCAAAAGTATTTTCACATGACTTCCTAAAACGTGGTCTTATTAAAGCACAATTACAAATTACTCTCCCAATTTCTGAACTATACAAATAAATAAAAGTGTACAAAAATAGCAAACTGGGAATGAGTCCTTCAGTAGTTGTAAAACATAGAGTGTAAGACCCTGAAAACTGGAACGAGGCTCTGTTCACCTCTGCCACTCATTGAACTCTATGAACTTGTACAGAGGTTTAACTATTATCATTATGACTACTACTTCCTATGGTAATCACTTACCAGTGTTATATGATTTACTTTTCATGTCACTGAAATAAGTATCATTTTCATTCCCTTTTTATATATGGGAAGACTGAGATCAAAGATATTAAGTAACTTCTTTGTGGTAACAGCTTTAAGAATTTGAAGCCAAGAAGAGCCACATGCATATACAGGAAGTCCCAGAATTCTTACCTGAAAGCATCTGTATCATAGTTATCTGGTGTTCATTCCATAATATCATCAAGCAAAGGCTTAGCACATAACTTGATGCTTGATGCTTAGTAAATGGTTGCTAATAATAATAAATAATAACAAACTAGGAACTAATAAAAACAACAAAAATTAAAATGTCTTCAAAATAATCATATCTGAGGTAATTATGGCAAAGAGGAAATCGAAGAAATACTACAATCTAAAAACCTATAAGATATGACTAAAGCCGTATTCAGAAGAAAATTCATAGCTTCAGACATATTTAATAAACAAATAAGAATGAAAATAACTATATAATGTATTCAACTTGAGAATTTTAAAAAGAACTGCAAAATGAAACCTAAGGAAAACAGAAGAAATACACAAGATAAAACCTGGGAATAAAGAATTAAGAAAATTATAACAAAATCTTACATAAATATTTGTAAAATTCCTAAATAAAATACTAGCAAATCAATTGCACAACATATGAAAATAATAAAATATGTCCAAGTGAAACTCATTTTGAAAATGTAAGGCTCACTACCCTTTAGGAAATCTGTAAATAAATGACATGTTTTAATCGGTCAGCTCCAGCTAGGTCTGGATAAGGAAAAGAAACCACTTGTAATAAAAAACAGCCATCGATTACTGAATCCAGATCATAAGCACACACTTGTGCTGTGTTAAGTGCTGAGGGTGGTGAGGATGAGAATGGAGGTGTATGTATGTATGTGTATCTTAAAACAAAAGCTAGAAGCCAAGTATGCTTTGTGAATAAGAAGTATTCTTGTTAAAGTAAGGATGCCCACTATTAATTATTACAGTTATTTTGGAACCAATAGTCATTGCAACCAGTCAATAGAGAGAAATCTAAGTAAAGATAATAAAAAGAGAAGGATGAAATTATCTTTTTGTAGAAAGTGTAGGTAAAAATAAAGCCTAAGCTAAACAATAAAAACATATTTTCAGACTAACATAATATCAGTAAAGGGCAAGTTTTATAATATATAAAAATCAATCACTTCCCTAAACTAAAGACATGAATTGCCTATTGTTAAAATTAAATGCCCAATTTTTGAAAGGCAGTCAATAGATATTAACTGAATAAATAAGTAAATGATCGAATATAAGCAAAAACAATACATGCCAATTAATGATAGCAACTCAAAACATAAAATAATGTAGAATTAAGAAATTTCTGTAGTCTACATGAAGATGTAAAAGAATAACTGAATTACCAAATTCAATATTATAAACATATACAACATAAATACAAAGACACATATATAAATATATATAATGCATTTGCAGTAATCAAACAGAAAATGTTTATTTTGTAATTCTAAAAACACTTAAAAAACACAAAAACCTTGGTATTTGAAAAGAGAGAACTGCTGAGGGCTACATGCCCTATCATATATTAACTCATATCACAAAACTGTGATCCTGGGCTTCAATATGTATTGACCTATATATAATGTTATTTCTCAGAGTTGGTATTTCTTCTTCTTATTTTTAAAATTTTAATTGGTAACATTAACATTTAGCAACCTTGTCTGTATTTTTAAAATGAGCATGTGCCAATTAGGTAAATACTATAAAACTTTTTTAAAACAGATGTTAAAAAGATCCAATAGACGAATGTACTTTTTATATGAGAAAAATATCCTATATGTGAGAATTAAAAGGCTCCCGATAATTAACCATGACCATGAAAACTTGTCGGAAAGAGAACTTTGATTTAAAATTGTTAGAGTTGTCAGAGATCTCCTGAGGGAGGGAAGACACTGTTGATTAAACACTCTCGTTCTAAGTACAGTAATTCATAAAATATTGAACTCTTCTGTCAAATTGCTTTTGATGAAAGCAGAAAGCATCAATGTGTACACAGTCCTAACAAAGGTGCCAAGTTCTTATGTACATACATATTAAAATGAAACTTCTTGGGTATATTTCATTAAAGTTATATATCACAAAAATTGCTTTTGAATTTATTCTTGTTTGAGCCAGTTATGATATAGAAACTATAAGCTAAATTCAGAGTAGGTGATTGTATAATTAAATGTGCCAAAACTTAGATACAGTCTTTCCTGGGTCTCATATTTTTTTCTAATAATATGCAGTTTAAATGTCCTGGTCAGTTCCAGGTGGAAGCTGGAGTCTGCAATAATCAACAATCAAGTGAAAATAAAACTTTTCACATAGGCCGGACGTGATGACTCATGCCTGCAATCCCAGCACTTGGGGAGGCTGAGGCAGTGGATCACAAGGTCAGGAGTTCGAGTCCAACCTAACCAACACGGTGAAACCCCGTCTCTACTAAAAATACAGAAATTATCCAAGCCTGGTGGTGGGCGCCTGTAATCCCAGCTACTCAGGAGGCTGAGGCAGGAGAATCGCTTGAATCCCAGAGGCAGAGGTTGCAGAGATCTCACCATTGCACTCCAGCCTGGGTGACAGAGTGAGACTCAAAAAAAAAAAAAAAGAAAAAAGAAAAAGAAAAAGAAGAAAAAGGAAAAAAAAAGAAGAAAAAGAAAAAAAAAAGAAAAAGAAAAAAAAAAAGAAAAAGAAAACCTATTCACATCAGTTGAATTGTGGACTAAATATCACTAAATCACCGACCATATTTTAGCCTCCTCTAAATTAGTATTAAGTTTGTGGTCACGTTCGTTGATTTTAATATTATACTGAGAAGGGATCTCCCATTTTCACTGTCCTCAATTCCAGCAAGCCTGTGTCCCCTTCAGGGGACACACAAGCCCAAGGCTCAGCCTTCACCAGACAACTTATGGAATTCATATGACCCTTACTTTAACAAAGCAGCTCTACTTTTCATCCACTCAATCTTGCTGTTGCTAACTTCTAAATTTTGCCCAATCATGGGCCTTTCCTTCAGCGTCAAACTTGTTGAACACAGGCTTTCACCTGGTACTTCCATTTCTTGTACTACCTTTCCACTCTGAACCCTTTGACGTTGACTGTTGCTCCCATCATTCTACGGAAATTTACCTGTTCTATCATAATCTCGGAAAATTATAGAATTTCAAGGGTCCATAGCTATTGTAGTCTTCAGATAAATATTAGTGACTGGCCTTTGGAATTCCATAATTGGAGTCTTCAGATAAATGTTATTATAACATGGCACCCAAGGGTCAACAAAGCCTCCAAGAAAGATGTCATTTCCAAATCTGTCTCAAGATGCTCTTTGGTGTACTGGGGAGAAAATACTGGCTTAATCCGATTTGATTCCATGATTAAATTTAATTTGTTAGAATTTTTTAAAAATGAGATAACTTATTAAAAATCTACAAATAACATATGTTTGTCAGGAACCAATAACTGAAGACTCTGCGAGAAAAAAAATGACATCTGGGAAATATGAAAATAAGTTTCACTGGTGCTAATTTATGACATTCAAGAAGAGAAAGATTATTGATATAAAATTATCACTGGTATCTAATTAGTGTCCAAGTCTTTCCATGTCAGATGTCATTGAAAGAACCAAAGATAAAGCTTCCTTCTTTAGGTATTAATACAGTATGGCAAAAAACATTTCCAAATCTTCTAAATTTTATGAATCTACTTATTTCATCTTGTGTCTCTTCCTGCTGTTAATTTCTGCGTGACTCTCTCTGATCGGTTTTCTTTCTTGCAAGTGATCACTTCCTCTTTTACCATATTGTGGGCACTCACCGCTCTGCCTGGCAATGGGAGAAAGAATTAACCAGCACAGGTAAGCAGACCTGCAGTAAGTGAGGGAGTGCATTCTGGATTGAAAGGACTAGACACAGGCTTGTCAGTTCTAACCTGACTAGTGTTCTCTCAGGAATACTGAGTTGCAAGATAAGAATGAAGCTTTGATAATCCAAATACACTTTGATAGAACATCAACTGAATTTACTACCAAAGAGAAACATTTTTAAGGTTCTAAATTTTAGCTGGAGGCTGAGGGAATACCAAAAGGAAAATAAATGAAAGCTGCTTGCCACTTCAAAAGCTAATCTTTGTAATGCTTTCATTAGCAGTTTTAAAAAAAAACACGTACACACTTTTGAAGTAGAAAAGAAATGATTTTGAGGACTGATTGCTATAGGGTATGGTTTAACTTCTCAGTCTCTCAAAAATGGGCAAGGTCAGGAATTTCTTTTATGGCTATTGGGACTGTAAAATATTTTGTTTGTAAAGGAACTTAAATAGACCCATAAGACAGAGATTAGCTGATGAACTCTTTGTTTAGTTCCCTCAATAAAAGATAAGTATCCGTTATACTCATAATGAAAGAGGAGATGAAAGATTCTTGGTCCTAAAGAGACTATCCCCTTAGGGTGGATGGAAAGGAACATTTTCACTTTTAAATAAACACAGTATAAAAATATTTCAACTAGACCATAAGGAAATTACAATGGGAATGGCAACCAGGAGAATCCAGTCTCCCTGAAATTTCAGCAAGGTGGTTAGGGGATGAAAACAAGTTAAAAACATTGTTAGCTGAATCTAACAAAAGAAAATATTTGTGTTTCAAACCAAAATACATAACTCAAATGCCACGTAAGTTTGTAAACAGTAAATTAGGCAAAAGGCAAGTTCGTGTCCTCAACAACCATACTCTTAAGATTTTCTACCTGAAAGTGTGGCATTGAGAAAAGTCCTGCCTGCCAGACACAATGTGGGTTTTGCAGCTATGAAATCAATGGTAATACAGATATAACATGTGAGTTGAGGCATAATAGAGAATTCCTAATTACACAGTAACCACATAATGTAAATTTTAAGGAAGAAACAATATCCAGTACTTATTCTTTTAATACCAAATGATTCTAAACTGCATTTATGTTATCACAATGGCATGCTTTTCAAAACAGTTGTCATTTTCCCTTGACTATTATCATCAAATACTCCTTGCTGGTGAGCTTCTTGGACACTTGACCCGACCTTTCTGCCATCACTGGGGAACTCCACACATTTATTCCCAACTCATAAGCAGTATTAAGATACAGTGACAGTGTCTTTAATTTCTTGCACACAAACAATGTAAAAGAAAAATGTTTTAATATTGCTTTGTAACACGGCAGCGTTTGAATGGTGGCAAGAGGGATGTAAGACATTTTGAGCAGAAGTAGAATGAATTAATCACATAGTTGGGAATGATGATAAAAACAGTGGCTAGAAGCTACTAAGTACTTTTGTGTGCCCATCACTTTTATTTAGACCAAGTCATAGATAAAATAAAGGGATATAATAGAACTTGCACAGAAACTCATAGCAAACAAGTGGAGTAGCTGGGAAATAAGTTTATCTGAAGAAAGCAAGCACCTGGAAACTACGGATTAGCTGGGAATGATTTTGGGGGACACTAATGCAGGGTACTGAATTCCAGGATCAGAGGAGGATATTACTTTTATTTTAGAAGTTTAATTAAAGAGACATCAGGCTTGCTTAAGCAGGCTAGGAAAAAGGTATTCTTCTGGATAAATTTGTCATATCCACAAAATGTGCTTTAATTTATGGTTAAGCTTTATTAGCTTATGGGCAATGATGTTAGAGCCATAATTTAAACATTTAACTATTTACAGCCAGATTATTGGTTTTATGCTGGAAAAATCAAATACTAATTTATGAACAAGCATTTTATAGCCTTCTTCCATTTTAGGATTCCTTAGCATCTCTTGAAGGAGATGCTCAATTTCTTTATTTTCTTGCATTTCTGTATATTTAAATAATGATACATATTTGAAATCGAAGCATATTAGACATTTTTTTCTTGTACTTGTAGTTACTATATGAGGTCCATTCATATCAGAAAGTCAGTGTGTCTCAGAGAAAATAAGTTGGAAATAGATTCTTCCAAGCCTCCTTCTTAACAAGTGGTCAGAAAAAATGGTAACCAATTATCAAAAGACAGACAAGTGGCCAACAATCATGAAAAAATGTTCAACATCACTAATCTTCAGAGAAACATAAATTAAAACCACAATGAGATACCATCTCACAGCAGTCAGAATGTCTATTCTTAAAAAGTCAAAACACAACAGGTGTTGGGGAGGATGTGAAGAAAAGGGGGCACTTTTACACTGTTGGGGGGAATGTAAATTAGGTCAACCCCTTTGGAAAACACTATGGATACTTCTCAAAGAACTAAAAATAGAACTACATTAGACCCAGCAATCTCGCCACTAGGTATCTACTCAAAGGAAAAGAAGTAGTTCTATCGAAAAGACACCTGAATTCGTAAGTGTATTGCAGCGCTATTCACAATAGCAAAGACATGGAATCAACCGAGGTGCCTGTTAATGGTAGACTGAATTTTAAAAATGTGGTTCATATACACCATAGAATATTACAAAGCCATAAAAAATAATGAAATCATGTCTTTTGTAGCAACATGGATGGACCTGGAAGTCCTTATCCTAAGTGAATTATCACTGAAGCAGAAAATCAAATACCACATATTCTCACTTATAAGTGGAAGCTAAACAATGGGTGCACATGGAAACAACCGACATGGAGGATTCCATAAGAGCGAGGGAGGAAGAAGGGCAAGAGTTGAAAAACTGTTAATACCTATTGGGTACTATATTTACCCAGTGACGAATTCAACAGAAGCCCAAGCCCCAGCATTACACAGTATACCCTTGTAACAAACCTGCATATGTACCCCCTGAATCTAAAATAAAAATAAAGAAGAAGAAAAAAGAAAAACAGGTTATAGAAATGTGAATGTGACTAACACAAACCCTCAAAACAGCTGAAAAGTTCATTACTATGTGATACAGGTTCAGTCATATTATTATAAAAAATGAATAAATAACACATGCTGTTATCAAAGCACAAATTTCAAACTTTAATTGTGAAAATGCACTCTCCTTTTGGACTGTAAGGATATTCTACACCTACAGACAATATTTTTATTACTACTAAGCCAACAGAAAGCTATATGTAATTAAACTAGAAAATATGTTCCTCTCCTTTAACGTGACTATTAGAAATTCTAGATCAGCAATTAGAAAATCAAAAGTAGCAATATTAAGCCCATTTTATAAGAAGACTATGCATTCAATTGCATTATTCCTGTTTCCCTGACAACCTGCCAGCATCCATGACCCAACCAAATTCCCAACAGTGTTGCAGAACGGGCTTTTAATAATGCAAAGGCCTTTCTTTCTTTTAGTGGGAGGATGCTTGCTTAATGAGAATGAAATCGTCCATCAACAATCTGGTCATCGATTTTCATTTCAATATCCCAAATGTGACTTAACTTTTGTCAAAAAATTCTCACATTATTTTGTTCTGAATGCTACTTAGAAAGTACATTTATAACTGTGAGATATAATTGATATCCACGGGCTCTAAATAAATAGCCACTTAAAAAACAATAGTTAGCTTTCTTCCCCCTACTTGTATACCATTAATTATTTTAAATAATATCTTTTAAGTGTTATAATTAGTAAGAAGAGGGGAAAATGATCTTTTACTGAGATATTTTCTAACTGATATTTAAAAACTGCTTTTTTACATAAGGATCTGAATTATTTTAAGGCATTAATGCAAGACATTTAACTCTACATAATACAACACTAATCTTCACCCTTTAACAAGTTCCTGAGAACCAGACAATATGTTACTCCTGTACATTTGTAAGTAGCAAATTCACTGTGTGAGTTTTTTAAACTTTTTGTATTGTAAATCATTTGCCTCTCTTTTCTCTACATTTTGGCTAAAAGAAAGAGAAATCTATTTGCTTTCCTCTGGCTCAGCATTTCATATTAAAAAGTGTCTATCCTACCAGTAATAGCCAAAGTGGTTCAGTTTACTAAAACATGTAGTCTGGTTGTTGTTAATCAATGGCACTTTATTGATTTTGTTCTAAAGAACAAAATCATGCATAAAATATTACATATAAAATCAGAACACTAGGCAAACAAACATTACCAGAGAGGAAATATTTTTATACTGTTCCTATATGGCTTTCATTGGTTTGCAACCATGGCAATACAATGAAGGAAAAAATCAATATATATATGTATATATTTCAGAAAATAAAAATCTTACTTTCGAATTTTCTATTTTTAATGTTTTAATTGGAAAATATTCAAATAATGTTTTAAATGTGATTCCATTATTTCATTAAAATGGCAATCCTTATCATTTTCATATTGCTTTGTAGTCCCCACCTGTGAATTTAAGAGTACCTTTTTACTTAGACTCTTAGTGAATATTCCAGTATGAATGTGTTATCTATTTGTCTACTTACCTTTATCAAATAATGGTAAAAAAAATGACAACAAAAACAAACTGAAAGGTTCATAGAAAGATAGTACTTTCACTATATTAAAATCTAAAACTCCACAGGTAACATAACTATGTTTCTAAAGATGTTTAAAAAGATTGATTTAGTACTCTATTTTTTAAAATATACTTTAAGTTCTAGGGTACATGTGCACAACGTGAAGGTTTGTTACATATGTACACATGTGCCATGTTGGTGTGCTGCACCCATTAACTCCTCATTTACCTTAGGTATATCTCCTAATGCTATCCCTCTTGCCTCCCCCAACACCATGACAGGCCCTGGTGTGTGATGTTCTCCGCCCTATGTCCAAGTGTTCTCATTGTTCAATTCCCACCTATGAGTGAGAATATGTGGTGTTTGGTGTTCTGTCCTTGGCGATAGTTTGCTCATAATGATGGTTTCTAGCTTCATCCATGTCTCTACAAAGGACATGAACTCATCTTTTTTAATGGTTGCATAGTATTCCATGGTGTGTATGTGCCACCATTTTCTTAATCCAGTCTATCATTGATGGACATTGGTGTTGGTTCCAAGGCTTTGCTATTGTGAATGGTGCTGCAATAAACATATGTGTGCATGTGTCTTTATAGCAGCATGATTTATAATCATTTGGGTATATACCCAGTAATGGGATGGCTGGGTCAAATGGAATTTCTAGTTCTAGAACCTTGAGGAATTGCACTTATTCCAAAACTGAGCACATCGTTGGAAGTAAAGCACTCCTCAGCAAATGTAAAAGAACAGAAATTATAACAAACTGTCTCTCAGACCACAGTGCAATCATACTAGAACTCAGGATTAAGAAACTCACTCAAAACTGCTCAACTACATGGAAATTGAACAACCTGCTCCTGAATGACTACTGAGTACATAACAAAATGAAGGCAGAAATAAAAATATTCTTTGAAACCAATGAGAACAAAGACACAACATACCAGAATCTCTGGGACACATTTAAAGCAGCATGTAGAGCGAAATTTATAGCACTAAATGCCCACAAGAGAAAGCAGGAAAGATCTAAAATTAACACCCTAACATCACAATGAAAAGAACTAGAGAAACAAGAGCAAACACATTCAAAAGCTAGCAGAAGGCAAGAAATAACTAAGATCAGAGTAGAACTGAAGGAGATAGAGACACGAAAAACCCTTTAAAAAATCAATGAATTCAGGAGCTGTTTTTTTTTAAAAGAATCAACAAGATTACTGAGATAGATTACTGAGATAGATTACTGTTGATAGACCACTAGCAACACTAATAAAGAAGAGAGAAGAATCAAATAGATGCAATAAAAAATGATAAAGGGGATATCACCAGCACTCTGTTTAAAGACAGATTAGTGAAGATCAGAGTGGAATGGTTACTGCTGGCCACATCTTGTTACACTGAAGTATAACACATCAAAATAATAAAATTGTTCATCTAGCATACTAAATATTTGATATTATATTCATATCCCATTGGTCTTTGTTATTTTTTTAAAATCCTAGTAACGTCACCTCTACATACATATCAACTTCAACTTTTCATTTATTTTTGCTTTCTTCCTGAAAATGATTTTTTTAAAAAGCTTCCTGAAAATGACTTAAAAAAAGATGATATCACTGTAGCAGGGAGACTAAAGAATGTGTAAATGATACATTCCAGTCCTCTGAAAACTCTGTCTCCACACACACCAGAGAACCTAGTTGGTTCCTCTTAAGAGGTGAGAATCTCCAGCACAAGAATAAATGAGTGGTTAACAATCAAAAAAGAGAACAGGTGGGTCCTCTCCATCTTGGGTACTAGTAGAATTGAATTCCAGCTTAGTTCAGTTTAACAAAGATTTACTGGGCACTTAATTCATTCCAGATACTAACTTAGGCTCAGAGGATACAGAAATACATAAGAACATGTTCATGCTTTCCAGGAGTGCCCTATGTAAATGTGAAGTTTTCTGTAAAGCTAGTGTTGATAGCTATCATGGAGTACTTCTTAACTGGCATCCCATCTTAACTGATAACAGTCTAAAGTAAGCACATTTGGCATATAGAGAAGAAACTGTAAATACTTTAAATCTTCCGTGGAAATCCAATATATAACATCTTGTACACCATCATTGTCCTGATGACTTTGCATTCAACATAGTGAGAACCACTGAGTAAAACTAAAGGAAGAATCAAGAGCAAAGTTTTCCGGAAATGACTGGATAGCCGACTTTTCTGTTCACAGTTACAAGACTATTAAGTGAATATGGATGCAACGGAACATCTTAAAGCAGTGGTCCCCAAACTTTTAGGCACCAGGGATGGGTTTCGCGGAAAACAATATTTCCATGGATTAGTGGGTTTGGGGGAGGGAGTGAGGATGGTTTTGGGATGATTCAAGTACATTACATTTATTGTGCACTTTATTTCTATTGTTATTA
The DNA here is from genome assembly GCF_047675955.1 of Chlorocebus sabaeus. NCBI lineage: Eukaryota > Metazoa > Chordata > Mammalia > Primates > Cercopithecidae > Chlorocebus > Chlorocebus sabaeus. The sequence goes on along the minus strand of NC_132916.1, from coordinate 48,220,628 downwards.
CATTGTAATATATAATGAAAAAATTATAACTCACCATAATGTAGAATCAGTGGGAGCCCTGACCATGTTTTCCTGCAACTAGATGGTCCCATCTGGAGGTCATGGGAGACAGTGACAGATCATTAGGCATTATATTGTTTTTCTGTGTTTTTTTTCTTTCTTTCTTTCTTTTTTTTTTTTTCCTAGAGATGGGGTTTCGCCACGTTGACTAGGCTGGTCTTGAATGCCTGACCTCAAGTGATCCACCTGTCTCAGCATCTCAAAGTGCTGGGATTATAGGTATGAGCCACTGCACCCAGTCTGGCATTAGATTCTTATAAGGAGCACGCAACCTAGATCTCTCACATGCACAGTTCACAATAGAGTTCTCAGTCCTATGAGAATCTAATGCTACCACTGATCTGACAGGAGGCAGAGCTAAGACATTAATGAAAGCAATGGGGAGTGACTGCAAATACAGATAAAGCTTCACTCTGTCTTGCACCACTCACATCCTGCTGCTATTGCCTGGTTCCTAACAGACCACGGACTGGTCCTAGCCTGTGACCTGGGGGTTGGGGTTCTCTGTCTTAAATAATCCCTGCTTCTCTGCATGTTAATTTTATTTTAATACTAAACCTCACTTCTCTAAACTAAACCAAGGTTGACTTTGTTTTTGTTAGGCTTAAAAGTAATAAACTTAAAGGTTGGCACACAATAGGTACCAATAAATGTTTACTGGATTTTATCTAAATATTTCTTTATCAAATTTACAACTTTGAAAAGTATAGAGAAGAACTGGAGTATGTGCTTCCTTATCTTTTCAAATGGTGCCAATTACTGTGGCCCTACTTAATAGCCATCATGCTTCTGTTCTTGAACATTGAATGCAATGGATCAAGTTGCATTTCACTCCTCATTGAGAGCTAGATTCTAAAATTAGCAATTTAAGTTAAATGTGAATATGATGCAACCCACTGCATGAAATAAATAATTGTTATTGGCGTTCAGAGAATAGGATTTAAAGCTAGATGAAACCTCTGTGAAGGTTTTATAGAGTGGATGAAGTATATACAGAGCATTCTAAATTATGTATAAAAGTTAGACCAGCAAAGAAAAAATGAAATGGTATCCTAAGTAACACTAAGGGTGAAGATATAAAGTCAGGAACACCATGGTTTGTGCAAAGAGCAACATATCTTCCAGTATCATTATAGTCTAAGATGCAAAGATAGAGTTAAGAAGATTTGGATCATGGAAGGCTATTTATTTAATGCTAAGGAGACTTGCCTTTATTGCATAGGTACTAGGGAGGCCTTCACACATTTTGATTAAATGAATGGCATGGTTGGATGTTTATTTAAAATATATTTAGTTTTCTTTAACTGAAGTGCAAAGAATGGATGTAAGGCCAGTAGAATGAGAAAGCAGGAGATTAGTTAAAAGATTATAAGCCTTGAGTCAGGGTAGTGGTAACAAGAAATAGAGAGGAGGAAAAAAATAAAGAACCATTTGGAGTTAATTTGGAACTTGATAGTTGATTCAGTTGAGGTGAAAGAGATGTGTCAAAAAGAGATGGAGAATGCCTGTGTCCAGCAAACTAGGCATGACTGACTGATGATGATATCACTGTAGGAAGGAGACTACAGAATGTGTAAATGATACATATGAGTTTCCTGTGGATTGCTGAGAAGATATGGTCACTAGATATTTTGATATACAAGACTAAATAAACATCAGAGAAGGGACTAAGGCCAGGGATATGGATTTGACAGTCTTCAAAATATGAGTGATAATTGGCCACGTACGGTGGCTCACACCTGTAATCCCAGCACTTTGGGAGGCTGAGGCGAGCAGATCACCTGAGGTCAGGAGTCAGAGACCAGTCTGGCCAACGTGGTGAAACCCCATCTCTACCAAAAATACCAAAAATGAGCCAAGTATAGTGGCGGGCACCTGTAATTCCAGCTACTTGGGAGGCCCAGGCAGGAGAATCGCTTGAAACCGGGAGGCGGAGGTTGCAGTGAGCTGAGATCGCTCCACTGCACTCCAGCTTGGGCAACAAGAGCGAAAATCTGCCTCAAAAAAAAAAAAAAAAAGTGATAATTGAACCCCTGAGAGTAACAGAGATTGATAAAGGACATCCCAGGGAAAACAACTGCTAAGCAGTAGGCTGTTCATGAGTTGTCAGAAGACAGGCAAGAAGAAAAACAGAAGAGGAAACAGAAGTAGGAGGGAGCCTCAGAGAAAAAACACAGTGGCTACAAGCTACGTACAACCTGAGCTTCTAGGCATAGCTTCAGTGCAGCAGGAGACACATTAGAGCACAATGTGTTGAGTAGTGAAAGTAAAGTGTGGAAGTGAGTCAGCTAGTGTAGACACTGAAAGAGCTTAGCTAAGGAAAGGAGAGACCAAGGAGTGATAGCTAACGTGCAACATGGAGTCAGGTTTTGGTTTTGTTTTAAGATGAGAATGTGACCACAGAGAAAAATGATATCCAGCAAGTTTTATTTTGTGCTAACACTGATTGATCAGTGGTGGCTGTCTGAACACAAGGTCAAGAACAACTGTGATGCCTGCATCGTTCAGTAGGAAAAAGAAAGCAATGATTGATGATGAGTGTCTTCTAAAAGCAGGAGAGGGGAGTAGTGTCACAGATGTTCCACATTTACCATTCCTTTACAGGCTTACTTCAAATGGCTACGATTATTCACAGATGAGATGCATATTGAGGATACTAGCTAGTAAATATTATAGCTTACTGATGATAAAAGGAAAGGAGCATTGAAGAACAAGGTAATACTCTTCAAGAGTTACTAGGAACAGTCAACTGAGTAACTATGGAAATCGACATTCCTGCAATTCACTGATTTGGTTACAAGAAGAATATTAGCAAAACATGAATATGAATACTATAGAAGAGAAAAATACATTTTCCTTACTCATTGCCAGGGTCCTGGCTGAAACTCCTTTAAAAAAAGACAGATCAGTAAGAGAAAAGCATGACAAATTCATTTTTAAAAAGTTTTACATAACACAGGAACCTTCAAAAATAAAGATCTAAAGACTCCAAAACTGTACTTTTATGCTAAGTCTGATGAAATAACTGGATAGTTGTAGAGAAACATGATTGGACAATAAGGGGTGGGATCTAATGGTAATAAACAGTGAGAAATTTCAGCAAGGCCTGTTTATTCAAATTATTTCCTGTGTCTCAGTATAATATTCCTTCCATCCCAGGTACAGGGCAGGATCTCTCAGGAATGAAGGTGTTATACTCACTTTTAGGCGAGGTAGGTCACAGAATTCCTTTATGAACTTGCTTCAGGGGAGAAAGGCAGGAGAAGGTCAGAGTTATTTGCTCTGTACTTTTCTCAGGTGTCAAGGAGCCATATTCTGGGGCATGATGTTCTGAACCCCCACAATGCTAAGGTGTTGTTTTCTTAATATTTTTTATTTACAGTGTACCATGTGACTTTTTCAAACATTAAGCTAATTAACATATCCATCACCTCACATACTTATGTTTATGGTGGTAAGAACACTTAAATCTACGCTTAGCAAATTTCAAGTATACAATACATTATTATTAACTATAGTCATCATGACGCACAATAGATATCCAGAACTTATTCAACCTAATGGGAACTTTGTACCCTTTGACTAATTAATAATATATTTGAAGGAAGGGTCATGAAAGAAAGAATATACTTCCACTCCTTTAGGATATTCACTCTTTCCGATTTTGTTTGTTCTTTTTTTTTTTTTTTTTTTTTTTTTCCTTTCCATTCATTGCTTCTCATCTAGGCTTTGCTGCCGGAAATTGGGAGGTGTTCTTTGTGCTGTTGTGATATCACCATTCCTCTAGAGCTGGGGGTATATTGGGTTGGGAGAAGAACAGAACCACATGGATCATGAATCCGATCTCCAACTGCATGTCTCAGACCAGCAATATACACTATTTGTGAGTTGAGTACTAGAAGAAATAATGGTTACTTCAAAGCCTTGACTTTAGCAACAAAGAATAGAAATAGACAGGTATGTATTAGCGACTTAGGTACAATAACCCTACCAAATAATTGGCCTTGGATTAGCCAATCTAAGCAAAAGGAATTTCCCTGTACTCTAGATCTTCTATACACATAGTTCCAAGGCCTCTTATCCTTAGCATGGACCAGTTATATAATGCATGTATACTAGTAATGAATTATCTAAAACATACTTGAGTAATTTAATTAGGAAAAGCACTCTTTTTTTTATTTATTTCATTTTTTTAATTTTTTTTTTTTTTTTTTGAGACAGAATCTCACTCTGTTGCCAGGCTGGAGCAATGGCTTAATCCCGGCTCACTGCAACCTCCGCCTCCCAGATTCAAGCGATTCTCCTGCCTCAACCTCCCGAGCAGCTGAGATTACAGGCATGCACCACCACGCCCGGCTAATTTTTGTATTTTTAGTAGAGACAGGGTTTCACCATGTTGGCCAGGATGGTCTTGATCTTCTGACCTTCTGATCCACCTGCTTCGGCCTCCGAAAGTGTTAGGATTACAGGCATGAGCCACCGCGCCCAGTCAGGAAAAGTACTCTTAAAGTGGCTGAGTCGTAAATTTTCTCATTTTTATGACTATTATCTGATAATCATGGATATTTTAGCATAACTGATAATCTTAAGATCTGCTTTATCTAAAACTGGTAATTTAAGTATAAAAAATGAGCCTAAGTGTCTATTAAACAAAGATATTATTTCCTGTATATCCTTGCGTGAACTTATTAAATATTCATCGTGTTATTTTCCCCCTTTCTTTATTTTTAAAAAACGTATTCTCCAACGTGGAAGGGCTTGTTCTGACTGTGTGACTTAGCAGTGGGAGAGGCCCACGTTCAGCAGGTGTGTTGTTCTAAAATTCACTTTATGCATTCTAATTCATTACAAATCCTTTTCTAAAGGCCACTCAATAATGTTAAAATGTAAGTAATCTGGGTATATGAAATGTTATATCCAGTAAACATTCTGAGGGCTAACCTGATAGGTATGATGAATACATGTATTAAATTTTGTGTTTATGATTTCCTGAATCAGGGGAATATAATCGGACTGAAACAAATGTTATATTAAAGGTAAAAATAATCAGCAAACTTGAAACGTTATTTCTTTTTTCTTGTACATACCAGAAGTGATCCGGATACTATCTAACTGCAGAACATAGTTTCTTAATTGACAAACTATCTTTCCTATTTTCTTAAAGCAATTGTACCCCCTATTTCTACTTTTTATTATCTGAAAGATATTTTAATTATTTAACAATTGTTAAAGATGTTCTGTTCTATCACATCCCTAAACATAAATCTCTGATGATTTTTTCTGTATCAATCCTTTCTTTTCTTATCCCATTTAGTACACTACTGGTAGAAGCTGCTTCTAAGCTCTAGAGGCCATATTTGTTAATTTTCTTAGTAATGTCTATCCCCAAATCCCTCAACTATTTGGTTTCACATCCTGTAGCTTTTCAAGTACAAAAATGTAATATGAATATATAAATATCTTTCTTGAAAAACACAGTGTTTGGCAAAATAAATAAAATACAGACTTATTTTAGCACAGGTAATGAGAAAATCAATGTAAAGTTAATCTGTCCTGCAATAATGAAAAGTCCTCTAAAATTTCGTACATTTAAAACATATTATTACTGATCACACTGAAATTTCTTAAACAATATAACAAAGATGTTTATAAACATTAATGAGTTAACATTGTAGAGGCATAGATGTTGACATAAAAATGAAGAAAGGGAGGTTTTCAAAAAAATTTTAAGAAACAGAGCAGGAGGATTTAGTATTTGAAAGATGGAACGGGATTACACAATTAAATGATAAGAGGGTGAAGATCTGGAAAATTTCAGAGAATAGGCTGTATGAAAACAAAGTGGGAGAAGTGTAAATTGAAGGAGTATTAGAAAACAAGTGAGCCAGAGAAGAGAGGAAGGAAATCAAGGAATCAGAATAACATTTTGCATGTGTGTAGACACATGTGTAGGCACATCCATTATATAATACATACTCTTGTGTGTGTGTGTGTGTGTGTGTGTGTGTGTGTTTAATCTCAGATATTTTTTCTGTATCAGTCCTTTCCTTTCCTTATCCCATCTGGTACACTAGTAGAGGTTGCTTGTAAGCTCTTGAAAAAAAGAAATACATACTTTTATACACACACATATATATATGTATACATATACATATATATGTGTATATATATAAAAAAGTATACATATGTCTATAATCTTTAGCTGAAAAGTTTAGAACTTTGAGAGACTTGGGCTACGCTGGTGCCCCCACATACTGCTAGGCTGCAGAGTCCAGTACAGCTGCAACAAGTGTAATAATAAATACGACTGTGTTTGTTTCTCTTGCAAACTCGCCTGCCCCACAAGCCTCCCCATTGCTCCCAGGAATTCATGCAAGGCAGTCACACTCTGAAGCCTGTGGGAGGGCAAGGGAAAGAAAGGACGGGCAAATTAGCTATAATTGGATCTTATTAACTTAGTCATTTAAATTGCTAATCTGTTTCCAAGTAGGCTGATTTGTAAATAACTCATCTTGAGCTGACTGAATTTGGCTTTTCTAACCCTTGCTTGTAATTGGAAGAGAACTGAGTAAGTTATTGTTTATTTCCCTTTTATTACATTTTAAAAATGAATGGTCAAAATTGCCTGGACACATTAGAATTGGAACTCAAATTTTATATCCACCTAGGCAAAGAGAAATAGGAACACTTTTACACTGTTGGTGGGACTGTAAACTAGTTTGACCATTATGGAAGACAATGTGGCAATTCCTCAAGGATCTAGAACCAGAAATACCATTTGACCCAGTCATCCCATTACTGGGTATATACCCAGATGATTATAAATCATGCTGCTATAAAGACACAGGCACACATATGTTTATTGTGGCACTATTCACAACAACAAAGACTTGGAACCAACCCAAATGTCCATCAACGATAGACTGGATTAAGAAAATGTGGCACATATACACCATGGGATACTATCAGCCATAAAAAAGGATGAGTTCATGTCCTTTGTAGGGACATGGATGAAGCTGGAAACCATCATTCTGAGCAAACTATCGCCAAGGACAGAAAACCAAACACTGCATGTTCTCACTCATTGGTGGGAACTGAACAATGAGATCACTTGGACACAGGATGGGGAACATCACACACCCAGGCCTGTCATGGGGTGGGGGAAGTGGGGAGAGATAGCATTAGGAGATATACCTAATGTAAATGACAAGTTAATGGGTGCAGCACACCAACATGGCACATGTATACATGTTTTAAAACCCTGCACGTTGTGCCCATGTACCCTGGAACTTAAAGTATAATAATAAAAAAAAGAGTATGATTACCAAATGTCTACATTTTACAAGGGTTCAATTAACTTTCAGAGAAATATCATGCAAACCTAGTAAATATAATTAAAGGTAGTACAATCAGGGGAGGGGATAGAATTTTTTAATAAATTGCCCCAAAGGCCCATATCTATATAGATATGTCAACAGATATCTATGTCTATATGCATAGATATATAGAGATGGGAAAGAGAGATTTATAAGCCTATAACACAAAAATTTTAAATTGCCTTTTCTTTTTAAAATAAATCATTTTATGATCCAAGAGACATAAAAAAAGTAAGGTAAAATAATATAAAAGTTGCCTTCTCTCTGAGTCACTTTTAGAAAAGAAAATTTCCAACGATTGGAGAAGATAGTATTCAGAGTAATATAACATTAAAATATGAAGAGATGTAATACAGTAAATATATTACACAAATTGAAAGGACTTAATATAGGTAATAATTATTACTAGACTTTAAGTCTTGAGAGGAGAAATTAAATAATCTTAATTTATTAATTAATATACTAGTTAATATAAGATAAATGTCTTTATGTTGGTTTGTAACTCCCTTTCAAAAGATTAAACAGTGCCCTTATATTAACAAATAAAAATATATAATACTGCTTGACACACATGTATACATGCTATATATTGTTACATGTGTGTATGTGTGTGTGTGTGCCTACTAATCAGACTTTTTAAATGTATACTTGTTTAGTCATAACATAATGCTTCCCTGTGTTGAAAAATCCTTTGGGCTATAATTCCACTTTATCTGAGTTAGATGATCTAAGTACAATTAGAAAGGCAAAGAATTGTGCTTTTACTCAATTTTACTTACAGTACAGTGTTCAGTAAATATTTGTGAGAGTATATGAACGAGGAGAGATGGTTATATATTCCATAGCCTTGTTTCTCTTTCTCTTTAAAAAAAAAGTCCTATCAAACATAAATAATAAAATAGCAGCTCTGAAAAACTATTTCTATTTCTTCAGGTATAACAAATAAATTGAGATATCTTGATCATCTGTTTATGTCTCCTTTAAGTATTCTGAGAGGGGCCTTTTTATTAATCTTTTCTTCAATTTTGTATTGTGTTCTAATGATGCAAATGATTTAATTTATAAACAGTTCACAAAAACCTAAATTCACTGCCTCAGTTTCTTTATATCAAGTATCTCAGCTTCCTTAAGAAAGGTACAATGAGAATTCAGAACTGTAAAACAAAAATAGATTATCAAAGAAGAGTTTTTAAATTTTATATTTGTTTTTAAAATATTTCAGCATCAAACACAATATGCTTTAGTGATGTAGTCTACTTTAAATCTTAGTTTTTAATTGGTTTTCTTTTTTAGTGGTTGCAATAACAACCTCTTTCCTGAAATGTGTACAAGTTGGGCAGAAAACTCAGACTTTATGCTACTTCTACTGTAATCAAAATATATGCTGAAGGTACAAACACAGAAGTTAGAAGACCAAGAAGTGTCCCTGATCTTCATTTTAGAATAAACTGCATAAGAAGAAATGAGGCAAAGGGAACAGATCCAATAAACGTCTCCATGTTCTGTTCTAATATAAATATGAAAGGGATACTGATCAATGATGTGAATGATGTGATATCCATTAATTTTGGCAGGAAGAATATTATTACTTTACCAAGAACTGAATGACCCATTTTCACACTGGCTTTTGGAAATACAAAGAACAAGCATAGATGGCGTAGATACAGATGTATACTTCACAGAGTCTCAGAGATAAAGGGTGCCTCTGCTTCCTGCTGCCTTCTCTGTTCAAATATTATAAGGAAGGAAAGAGAGATCCCTCAAAGCGATGATATTTCCAGCTAATGTGAACAATGGTGTTAAAGAAAATGAATAAACAAACAATACAATGCCTATCTTCTACAACATTGAGACTATTCAAGTTTATTAACAAGAATAGCCAAATATGTTACATTTTAATATCTTCCATTGAACACTGTTTTTATCAGAATAAGTTTCAAGATATAATATGTCTCACATAATAAATAAGTATTTAGTTACAATGGAGAATACTGGTTATTCCCAATGAGGGCAGGAGGGGGATCATGTCAAGAATTTGTTACAGTTTCAGACAATATTAATGCATTAATTTATCTCTATGCTGATGAAAAAAAACAAATAAGTTTCCATAACTGAGATGCACAGTTCCCTCTAAATATACATACTTATATTGAAAGGGATACAAAATCTTTATCCTTTCTAGAAGATGATACATAATATGTATTATGGTTTTATGGAAATACATTTTTTCTTGTAAAAAATGGCAGAAAAAGATAACCAAGAGATTACTACTCTGGAAAGCAGACTCATACAGATTTAGAAAAAACTTGTTTTCAAGCATGACTTAATTTTCATTAAATGCAAGATCAAAGACCCTTAAAGCAAGTAAATTTTGTATTTATGATTCACATGCCAAAACCAACCTCACTTTGACTGTCTTTTTTTCACTCCTATGTTGAAGAATGCAGAAAATTACTCCCTGGAAAAAAATAATCAAGGTAATCTCACTTTAATATTATAAGAGCTACATATAAATGCAGGAATATTAACATAAAAGTCCTCATTGGTTACATTTTATGGCAAGAAATGATACCAAGCTATAGTTTGGCTTTGTCCCCACCCAAATCTCATCTTGAATTTTAGCTCCCACAATTCCCACATGTTGTGGGAGGGACCCAGTGGGAGGTATTTGAATCGTGTGGGCAGGTCTTTCCCACGCTGTTCTCATGATACTGAATAAGTCTCATGAGATCTGATGGTTTTATAAAGGGGATTTCTCTTTCACACTCCCTCTTGCCTGCTACCATGGAACACATGCCTTTGCTTCTCCTTTACTTCTCCCATGACTGTAAGGCCTCCCCAGCCCTGTGGAACTGTGAATCATTACACCTCTTTCCTTTATAAATTACCCAGTCTCAAGTATGTCTTTATTAGAAGCATGAGAACAGACTAATGTAGTAAATTGGTACTGATAGAGAGGGGTGCTGCTGAAAAATACCCAAAAATGTGAAGCAACTTTGGAACTGGGTAACAGGCAGAGGTTGGAACAGTTTGGAGGGCTCAGAAGAAGACAAGACAATATGAGAAAGTTTGGAACTTTCTAGAAAGTTGTTGAATAATTTTGATGAAAATGCTGATACTGATATGGACAATGAAGTCTAGGTTGAGGTGCCTCAGATGGAGATGAGGAACTTGTTGGGAACTGGTGCAAAGGTGACTCTTGTTATGCTTCAGCAAAGAGACTAGGAGCATTTTTTTCCCTGCCCTAGAGATCTGTGGAACTTTGAACTTAAGAGAGATGATTTAGGGCATCTGAGGAAAGAAATTTTGAAGAAGCAAAGCATTCAATAGGAAGCAGAGCATAAAAGTTTGAAAAGTTTGCAGCCTGAGGATGCAATAGGAGAAATTTTCTGAGGAGAAATTCAAGGTAGCTGCAGAAATTTGCATAAGTAACTAGAAGCCAAATGTTAATCACCAAGAAAATGGGGGGAAATAATGGTTAATTGGGCTGCACTCAGTAATCCACTACTTTGTGCAGCCTAGGAACTTTGTGTCCTGTGTCCCAGCTGCTCCAGCCATGGCTAAATGGGGCCAAGGCACAGCTCAGGCAGTGGCTTCAAAGGTTGGAAGCCCCAAGCTTTTACAGCTTCCATGTGATGTTGAGTCTGCAAGTGCACAGAAATCAAGAATTGAGGTTTGGGAACCTCTGCCTAGATTTCAGAGAAGGTATGGAAATGTCTGAATGTCCAGGCAGAGGTGTGCTGCAGGGGTGAAGTCCCTATGAACAACCTGTTAGGGCAGTGCAGAAGGGAAATGTGGGGTGTGAGCCCACACACAAAGTCCCCACTGGGGCACTGCCTACTGGAGCTGTGAGAAGAGGGCCACCGTCCTCCAGACCCCAGGATGGTAGACCCACCAAATGCTCATACTGTGCACCTGGAAAAGCTACAAAAACTAAATGCCAGCCTGTGAAAACAGCTGGGGGGCGGAGTGGGGGTGCTATACCATGTAAAGCCACAGAAGTAGAGCTGCAGAAGGCCAGGGAGCCCACCTGTTGCATCAGCATGACCTGGATGTGAGACTGGAGTCAAAGGACATCATTTTGGAGCTTTAAGATTGGACCGCTCCACTGGATTTCAGACTTGCAGGGGCCTATACCCCCTTCATTTTGGCCAATTTCTTCCATTTGGAATGGCTGTGTTTACCCAATGCCTGTATCTCCATCGTATCTAGGAAGTAACTAACTTGCTTTTGATTTTACAGGCTCATAGGCAGAAGGGACTTACCTTTTCTCAGAAGAGACTTTGTACTGTGTACTTTTGAGTTAATGTGAAATGAGTTAAAACTTTGAAGGACTGTTGGGAAGGCATGACTCATTTTGAAATGTGAGCACATGAGATTTGGGAGGGGCCACAAGAGGACTAATATAGTTCATCTGTGTCCCCACCCAAATCTCATCTCGAATTGTAACTCCCATAGTTCCCACATGTCATGGGAAGGACCCTATGGGAAGTAATTAAATCATGGGGGCAGTCTTTCCCATACTGTTCTCGTGACAGTGAATAAGTCTCACCAGATCTAATGGTTTTATAAAGGGGAGTTCCCCTGCAAAAGCCCTCTTGCCTACTGCTATGTAAGACAGGCTTTTACTTCTCCTTTGCCTTCCACCATGATTGTGAGGCCTCCCAAGCCATGTGGAACTGTGAGTCTGTTAAATCGCTTTCCTTTATAAACTGCCTAGTCTCAGGTATGTTTTTACTAGCCAAGTGAGAACAGACTAATACACAGGGTACACACAGAATAAGTAGGTTTTGATGGGCTTGAACTTAAAGGCACTTGACATCCTGGGGGTGTCATCTTAGTCTACCACAAGTGTTGGGCATTTGCAGCAATGCAGACCTGGATTCAAATGCTGGCTCCAACACGTACCTTATGCAGGCAAACTAATTCAACTCTAAGCTCTGGATTTTTTTAAATTTGTAAAATAGAAAAAAAAAAAATTAAATAAACCAACCTCACACAGCTGTTATAAGGACTATCTAAGAAAATATTTATGAAGGATTTAAAACTATGCCTGGAACAAAATAAATGGTCAAAAAGTTGTCCTTAGAGTTGAGTGGTGGTTGTTGCTCTTATTGTTGGGGTGGCTAATTTATGTGTAAAAGAGGCCCGTGGTCCAGGATAGTAGGCTCAGAGAAAGTGAAATTCCTTGAGAGAAGAAAACTGAACAAAGATATTTTATTTCAAAGCCGACTTAAAAATAAAATTTTAGCTTCTTCAAACTAGCATTGTGGACTTTGGCATGAATTCATACAGCAGTTCAATCTGTTTTGAGAAAAGACTGATCACTGCTTTTGAGGAAAGCAGGTACCAAATTGCCAGGTTAATGAAAGCACAACAAGCATTGTATATGATGGCATTTTATAAAAAAAAAACCCAGCAATTTAAATTATTATATTTATGATTAACTAGTTTTTGACAGTACAACTGCTTGAGACTTTAACAAATTTCTTCAAGAGGTTTCATTTTGAAAATTTTATGACAAAACCTGCCTGTGGTTCCTTGCCCTTTCATTAATAAATATAAGGGTGTATTTGGTTTTCTTTGCACATGTAACTTTTGCTAAGAGAGGTCTGGTATTGGCACTTTTTACTCCATTTATAAAATGGTAAGTAATATTCCCCATATCTATGACCTTATAATGTTTTAATAGTATAAAAATTGGAAATGATCTACACACTTTTCAGGAATTTAAAAAAAAGTTTCATCTTGTTCTATAAATCAATTCCTGAATCCACAGATCAGGGCACAGCAATGCAGACTGACTGTACATGGCGGAGAGTGGGTGGCAGATGTATTCCAGAAGAAAAATTCAGTAACACATCAATCCACAGTGATGGTCACTGCAGATAGGGAAACACCCCTCCAGTGTACTTACTGTGATAATTAAGTTTAGCTGGAATTGTACTTTATTAGGAGAAGAGGGAAATCCTAGAACAGCTCACAAATACCGACTCTTATATGAGCTGCACAGAGTAAAACTAACTGAACTTCTTTGGACTGATGTGCATACGTATCAAAGGAGATGTTATCAGTACTAATGACCCAGTCATAGCTAATGATTTTATGGCTAACCAGAGGCCTGGGTAGTTGTGCTAAACATACAGAACGGCTTTGCAGAACCTCACGGTGTTTTTGTTCTCAGCTGAACTATTTAAAATGTAGTTCTTTTAATGAACTATGAAATGATCCAATAAAATACATTCAAGCATGAAGCATACTGTGTGACTTCATGATGATGGGATTTAAGAAGCCAGAGCTAAATCTAAAGACTTAAGAGAATGAAGAATTAAAACTCAAAAGCCCCACAGAAACTATCAGAAAAATCAATATGATTTGGTTGAGGAAAAGAGGAGTTTCCTGCATCTCTTTTTAAGAGCAAAGAAACATTTTTTTATAAGACTTTGGTGAGAATTCAGTTATGGTCCCATCTCTAAGACATTCACTCAAAAAGAGAAAAGGATTAATACTGGTTGGCTTATACCAATCAGAATTTACTCCCAAGAAAGGGAAAGCATCCCTTTCCCTGACCTGTTGAAATATAAATATAATATGCATTCTAAATGCAAAGAAAATGAGAGAAATGGTATTTGGACAGACAGATAATACATGCCCTTTAGACTCTGCTAGTTGTGATATGAATTAAAGTTCCTTGAAGACAATTTGGTAATATGTCCATCAAATTACACATCCCTTTGGATTAGAAAATCCACCCCTAAAAACGTCATCATAAAGACTAATCAGAAAGTGTGTAAGAGTGTATGTTTAAAACTATATCAGGAATATATAATATCAGAAATGGAAAAAAATGTGTCCATTATAGACAGATATGTTAAACAAGTAATAAATGTTCACATGGTGAATAATATGTAGCCTTTCAAAAGGATGATTTGTAAGAATATTGATGATAGCTTGTTAAACAATCATGCTAAAACTTTTAATGTAAATATAAGTACTGAAGCAAAAAAAAATCCTCAAATGATTGGCAACAAGATATTAATAACAGAAAGAGGTAACTATTATTTTCTTATTTATATTTATCTTTATTTTCAAAATCTTTAATAAGTAAATATTTTTAATTAGGTAAAAAGAAAAACTATGTCTGTGAAGAAAGAAAGGGAGGTAGGAACAGAAAAACATAGACTGCTAGATAGTAAAAGCAATAGGTTTAGATATTTTTATAATACCATCATATATTGAGAACAAGAACATAATGGAAACAATGTCAATGTCCAAGGCCAGAGGTCTTACTGAGGAAACTTGTATAAACATACAAAATGAAAAAAACAACAACTGATAAAGTCACCTTATAGAAATATACTTATTGACATAGAAAGACGCTGCCAACATATTGAGGACTAACGGTCAGTTACAATATTGCATAGTCAAGATACTGCCACTTTTGTTTTTTTAAAAAACAGAAACCAAATGCGAGTATATATTTGTAGGTAGACATTATCCCTAGGTGGTAGTATATTAATGGACTCTATTTTATTGTTTAAGTTTTTTAACATTTTATTCAATTTTCATACAATAAATATTCATTGAAAAGCTTTCTATTATTCATTGGCAAGAAAAAATGCTAAATGAAAGAAAACATTGCTTGTTTAATGGAAGAATCAATTTAAAGGGGATTATGTATATTATACGTTAGTTTCCTGTTGCTGCTACAGCAAATTATTACACACCTGGTGGCTTAAAGAACATAAGTTTATTATCTTATAGTCCTATAGATCAGAAGTTCAGTAATTATCCCCTAGACTAAAACCTAGGTGCTGGTATTGCTGCATTCCTTTCTGGAGATTCTGTGGAAGAATCAATTTCCTTATTTTTTCCTGCTTTCAAAAGTCACCTGTATTCAATGTCATGTGAACCTTCTACCCTCTTCAAAGCCAGAAAGGCTACATCTCTAATATTTCTTCCATGGTTGCATTGCTTTCTGATCTCAGTTGGCAAAGAGTCTCTGCATTTATAGACACATGTGATTAAACAGGGCCCACCTGGATAATCTTTCCCCCTCATGTTTCACAACCTAGATCATATCTGCAAGTCTCTTTTGCCATAAAAAGTAACATATGCACAGATTCTGGGGATTAGGTCATAGACATCTTTTGGGGACCATTATTCTATTTACCACACAGATTATCATGAATGCCTATTATAAATATGGTCTTTACAAATGAAACTTCAACTTACAAAGAAAACTCATTCACTAACTCCTTATGTCACCTCATCTTGTATTTCTCATATCTTAATAGTGATTTGAAAAATGACACGCCTATCTATGTAAATTTTAAAATTGTAAAACATACAGATGAAAACCTAGCATAAACCTTTGTGACTTTGTGCTCAGCAAAGATTTCTTCAATAGCACAACAAAAACACAATCTATAAAGATTGATAAAACGTACTTCATCAAATTAAATGATTCTATTCTTCATAAATACTACTCAGAGAATGACAGTACAGGGATAATACTTGTAAACACACATTTGATAAAAAACTTGTATCCAGGCCGGGCACGGTGGCTCAAGCCTGTAATCCAAGCACTTTGGGAGGCCGAGACGGGTGGATCACAAGATCAGGAGATCGAGACCATCCTGGCTAACGCGGTGAAACCCCGTCTCTACTAAAAAATACAAAAAACTAGCCGGGCGAGGTGGTGGGCGCCTGTAGTCCCAGCTGCTGGGTAGGCTGAGGCAGGAGAATGGTGTGGGCCCGGGAGGCGGAGCTTGCAGTGAGCTGAGATCTGGCAACTGCACCCCAGCCTGGGCAACAGAACGAGACTCCGTCTCAAAAAAAAAAAAAAAAAAAAAAAAAACTTGTCTCCAGTATATTTAAAAAGTTCAAAACTCTAGAATAATAAAACAAAATGTCCAATTAAAAATGGGCAAATTATTTGTGTAAACAATTTACCAGGAAAAGCATATAGTAAATAACACATAAAAGATGTTCATCATCATTAGTTATTAGGGAAACAGAAATTAAACTACAATAAGGTACCCATTTAATACCTATTAAATGGCTAAAATTAAAGAGACTGAGCATATCAAATATTGGCGGGGAGGTAGGACATCTGGAACTCACATGAACTACAAGTAGAAATGTAAAATGATACAACTGTTTTGAAAAACAGTCTGGTAGTATCTTAAAAAGCAAAACATGTACCTTATAAATGATCTACACTTTCACTTTTAGGTCTTTAATTTAGAGAAAGGAAAGCTACATCCACAGAAAGAATTTCACATAAATATTTATAGTAGCTAATTTTGTAAAAACATCTCCAAACTAGAAACAACCCAAGTGTCCATTAATAGATGAAAGGATAGACAAAATGTGGTACATCCATAAAATGGAATATGACTCATCAAGGAAAAGAAAATAATTCTTAATGCATGTAAGAAGAATAGCTCTCAAAATCATGTAGAGTACACCTATAATCCTAGCACTTTGGGAGGCCGAGGTGGGCGGACCACAAGGTCAGGAGTTTGAGACCAGCCTAGCCAATATGGTGAAACCCTGTCTCTACTAAAAATACAAAAATTAGCTGGGTGTGGTGGCAGGTGCCTGTAGTCCCAGCTACTCGGGAGGCTGAGGCAGGAGAATTGCTTGAACCTGGGAGGTGGAGGTTGCAGTGAGCCGAGATCGCATCACTACACTCCAGCCTGGGTGACAAAGCAAGACTCTGTCTCAAAAAAAAAAAAAAAAAAAAAAAAAAAAAAAAAAAAAAAAAAAGTCAGGTAGAGTGAAAGAAGCCATGCAAAATAAAGAGTGCATATTATATGTTTCTATTTATATAAATCCTACAATGGAAATCAATCTACAGTGGTAGAAGCACTCTCAGTCATTATCTGCGGGTGGGGACGGAGAGATGAGAGGTTAGTAAAACAAAGGGGCATAAATAAAGTTGGGAGTGATGAGTATTTTTTAATCTTGATTGTGGTAATGATTCTATGCTATATATATGTCAGAATATATCAAAATGGTGTACTTTAATTATATGCATTTTATTTCATGTCAATTATTCCTCAATAATTTTTTACAATAGACTGTTTACATGAATAGCAAGGAAGAGTAGGTGATGAAGCTGAACAGGTAAACAAGTGCTCAGATTGACCTATGACTTATTGCAGGTTTGAATTCTGTCCTATTTATCATGAGAAGGCAATTGATGTTCATAATCGTGGGAGTGAACTGATCAAAACATGGAGGACTGTACCCTGAAGCAAGCAGTATGGATTATGAACTTGAATGGCAAGGGTCTCGTGACAGGAATATATTAGTTAGGAAGGTGCAACAGTTCTTGAATTAAAATTTGATGCAGGCCTACGCCACGCAGGGCCAATGAAAAAGAGAGGTGAAGGCCAATTTGAAATATAGCCATAATGTATAAAAAGTTATTCTATAAGAATCGATGCCATTTTACATGTGAAGGCATTTGGAGAGTATTGGATAAAAGATGAACCAAGTTTGGGCGACTCAATATATGATGATGCCATTAACTAAGACAGAGGTATAAAACAAGTATTATCAAATAATTTTTAGGAAGGAAGGTAATGATTTAGGTTTTGGATATGCTGACTATGTACCACATAAATGATATTCAGATAGAGACTAACAGTTGGAAATGTGTCTCAGGCTTAAAAAAGAAGAACAGGAATTGCTGACTGGGGAATATCCACTTCATGATAGTTCAAAATAAAAGAATGGATGACGATACTGAGGTAGAATGTGTAAAACAGAAATGAAAGATGACTACAGCTGGGCTGAATCCTTCCAACACTAATAAGGACTCAGAGAGTCAGAAGGAGAACGAAAGAAGGAAGAGTTTACTAATAGTGGCCAGAAAGAAGCCAAAAGGTCATGAACTAAAGTACTTTGGATTCAGCAAATAGTTGGATATTAAAATATTGAGTGAGGGCAGCCTCCATAGAACCTTACAAGCAGAATCTGGTCAAAATGAGTTTAGCCAGTGAATTAGAGTTAAAGAACAAAAAAGTGGAGATAGTGATTAGGGACTACTGCTTCAAAACTTATCAGTAGCCAAATCAGTAAAAATGATATAAGGATAAAGAGAAAACTTGTATTGATCATCACTAAAATTAACTGTGAGAAAGAAAATAGAAAACAAAACTCTAGTCCTTGACGTTTTCCATTCTAAAAATCACCACTACAAAATTTCTACAAATAAGAAGAATCATAAGATAGTAAATGTGTAAATTTTACCACTACAGCAATAACCAAAGTAGCTAATTTGACTAAGCCCTTATGTTTCATTCTAACCTTCCACATGCACACACACACACACACACACACACACACACACACACACACACACAATTTAATCTTCAAAAAGCTCGCACTGCATACAAACTACTATTACCTCTATTTTACAGAAGAAAGAATGGCCGTAAAGAAAGGTTAAGTATGTACCCACGGTTAATAAGCCAGTGTTTGAGCCCAGGTCACACTCCTAGCTATGATACTAGGGCATAAATATGACTTTAAAGGAATCTAGTATGACACACTCAACTTTCTCAATGATTTGTCCCTGAGATCCTCTTGTAAATTTACAATGAAAGCATACAAAATTATTATGTTATCTGCAATGTTAAACTATCCATGGAAGAAAGAGATTAAAAATTCACCAAGCCCATAGCTATGAACTAATGAAGTGATGATCATGCAGTTACTATTACACATTTTCTGTAACTTTAACTGACCACCAGTATCAAGAGTAATGTAGACCCTTGTCAGTTAAAAAATGTCCAGGGGCCACTTAGATCTGTGCTCAGGGGAAAGTGAAGTCTTAAAACAAATTCCCTTTGATATCTCCAATCCTCAGACAGCAACCTCTCGATTAGAATGGGAGTGCTCCAACCTGGATCAGAGGAAAATGTCTCTCTCACCAAAGACATTGTTCTTCCTTAAAATTTTAAAGGAACAGATTTTGGACTTGGGGCCCTGTAAGAGGCTGAGGATATTCATTTCAAAGCAAGATCGTGCTATTTTAAATACCCATCTTGTTAGGAAAGCAGAGTGAAAGATTTGTGAACAAAGACTCCCATTTTATATATACATACACACACATATATATATACACATACATATACATATATTACATATACATAAATATGGATACATATTTTATACACATATACATATGGACATATGGGTATAAAATGGGAGTCTTTGTCTGTAAATCTCATATGTTATATGGGGTGACTGCAGGTGACAAAATGGACACTTTCTAAAAACTATTAGGAATCATTGTTAAAGCCTTCTCAGCACCATGCCTTGCCCAGATTCATTCACAGTGTTCCTATTTATTTCATGAAGAATAAGATAATAAGCCTTAGAATTAGAAAAGTCTGTACATAAAGTGACTAGAACTACACAGAAACTAATTTCTGTTTTCACAGGCATGAAGGCAAGTATACAAGTATAAACAGTGAAACTCAGAAGTACCCATTTGGCCCGTGAATACTCAGCAGCTCTCAATGCTGAGGGAGGGGGACAACATATTGTAGGGTATGCAGTGGAAGGAGCTGCCACCTCATAAGCTGCCACCCAACATTATTTTCATGTATTTGTGAAGGGAATGCTAAGTACTTGGTAGGGCAAGCAATAAAGCAGACTACCTAAGACTTAGCATCTTCTTTAGAACACAATGATAGCTCTAATGACTGCTTGTAGTTCATGCTCATAAAACGTAGGTTCTCAATATCACTTGAAAATATGACACAGCAAGGTGGCTAGATAAATAACTACATTGGGCAGCCTTCCTCTTCAGAGAGAAGAGCAAGCAACAGAAAGATACAGAGACAGACAGAGAGAGACCAAACAGAGAGAGAGAGAGCCCTCCTAATGAAAGCAGAGTATGAAGAACAGACTCCTCAAATTATAGCAAGAGGGGAAAGAACAAAGCTTTATATTCAGGATTACAGTTGTACAGTGTAAATTTGTGATGATCAGTGTTAATTTATACATCAAATAGAGTCCAGTCATCTATTTCATTTCTTTTTAATTTTAATATAAAATGTAAAGACTTATGGAATACCATCTTAAAGCACATGCCCAAATCTCATGAAAGGTTTATCAC
This sequence comes from Chlorocebus sabaeus, assembly GCF_047675955.1. Taxonomy (NCBI): domain Eukaryota; kingdom Metazoa; phylum Chordata; class Mammalia; order Primates; family Cercopithecidae; genus Chlorocebus; species Chlorocebus sabaeus. The sequence goes on along the minus strand of NC_132916.1, from coordinate 48,200,051 downwards.
CTTTTCTCCAATAATAGTCATAGGTATTGGCAACATACAATTGTACATTTATGAGCAGTTAAACATATTGGTTTAGGCCCTCAAAGCATGTATAGAAGGAACAACTATGCTACTGTCCATCTAGGCTGCTTAACAAGTTTACTTGATATGGCTGGTCAAGTGTCAGTTTTATTGTGTTGTCTGTCGCCAAGACAGCCCTTTATCAGGGTCACTTATCAGGATGACAGACAGGAGGGTTAAAGCTTGACACATTTTCTAGTCATTGAACATTTCCTTTAGAAGCAAGAAGATCAGCAAGGGTTTTCATAAACACGCATTTCTAAACAAACACCTGTTGCCACAGTCCCTGCTAATTTTAACTTACTGACTCAAGGCTGGTCTTAGAGGCCTCACAATGGCATTTTTTCTGATTCTCTGGAACTGCTTCACACATGCCATTTCCTTTCTATCCAAGGGTACTCTGGGGAAGACTGAGTTCTTTATGGAATAAAAGATGCATAGCACATGCACATACTTACTGAACTAATGACTAATGAGTTGTACATAATATAGAGTTGTGTTGTGTTTTTACTAAAGAAGTCATGACCTTCGATTATCTGGTTCCCCTTGAACAAAAGTGTTTACATCATGTTTGGTTTGTAAAATAGTTCCATTCTTTCATTGCTAGGAAAATAAAAACTAACACATGTAAATATATTCTTCCCTGGCAGGCAGAGGAGGAAAGGCAAGATGAAAGATCACATTTCCCTTTGTCACACCACTGGAAGTATCTAACCAAAGCAGCGCGATTGGAGAGCTCAGGTTTAAACAAACAACAAAACCTAGCATTCTTTACCCTGGCCACGTACTCTGCCCTGGCCTGACTCCTAGGTCATCACTGGGTCAGCAAGGCCAGCAAGAGACAGTGGCTGTAGGCTCTAAATAGGGCACAGTCCCATGCCATTGTGTCTTTGCTCTTTGCTGAATTATCAGTTGCACGCAACTCACGTTTGATCTGTTATCCCCTTGCTCGCTTCTTTGCCTTTTTGCCTGTAACCCCAAAACTCAAGGAGCCGTGAGATCATGCAATTGGCAGCATACAGTGTGGCTTCAGTGGAATGGACACATTCCAGAACAGGAATAAATCCTGGGGTAATAAATTAATTACTTCAAATATTATTAAAATGTGCACCAGTGAGTCTAAGGGATGCAAAGTATCACATTTTACTGGTGAAATCAGTGGTGTTCAATGTTAAGTAGTTGGTTAAAATGATTTGGAAGATTCCCATGTAATAACACTACTGTAGAGCTGAGGTCTAGCACCCCACTGTGCATCCTTCTACTTCAACAATGACTTTGACACCTGACCCAACTAGAAGGTCCCTTAATCCTGCCTTAAGAATGTCGCTGCATTTGGTTTAGAGCAAATTTTCAATATAAAACACTAGCCTGTGGGTAGAAAGTTTAGCCATCCCTGAGCTATGAGAAGAGACTGCATGAAAATTTTGTGATGACCTGACAAAAATATTCATACTTTAGCAGAATTTAGGATGGGTGTTGCTTTCACGATACACACTCATTGATGGCAATCTCAACATTGTGGAGGTGGGGACATAAAATCTACTTATCTCTGACCACTGAAGGCTAGAGAAATGTATCAGAAGAATCTAACTACATTTATGTGCCACATAAAGATGTTTTGGTCAATGAGGGACCTCATATATAAAGGTGGCCCCATAGATTATAATACCATATTTGTATTGCATCTTGTCTATGTTTAGATATATTTAGATACACAAATACTTACATTTGTGCTACAATTTCCTATAATATTCAGCACAGTAACATGCTGTACAGATTTGTAGCCCAGTAGCACTAGGCCATATCATATAGCCTAGGTGTGTAGTAGGCGATTCCATTGAGGTATTTTTAAGTACACTGTATGATGTTTGCACAATAACAAAATTGCCTAAGGATGCATTTCTCAGAATGTACTCTTGTCCTTAAGTAATGTATGACTGCATTACTAAATGGCTAAATTTCCTTAGGTCAGTCACAAAAGCTATTTCACTCACAGCATTCCGCTGAGAAACCTAAAATGAAATTACTTTCGTTAACTTCAACAGAGCGCATCACTCTTCTGATAATAGATCTTTCTTCTTTCAGGGAGCCAGAGTTGCTTCCCTCATAGTCCAGGTGGTTGAGATGTCCCTGACCCCAACCCCAGAGTTAGGTTTCTGCAAACAACCACCAGAGTACAGCATCCTGCCTGGTCCAATCAGAGGCAACCCAAGAACTATTGCTAGAACAATGAGTAAACAAGAGCACTGGAAGTGCAGGCACTAAGGGCGTAACTCTACTGGGTCACAGAGAAAAGAGGAGTAGAGAAAAGGAGAAAGACAGTTTGATGTCTAATGTTCTCATGTAGTCATTATGACTCAGGACAACCTAATGGCAGTAATACCCTGAAACATTTCTGTCACATGCACCACATAAGCTAGATTTGAGGTGTGTTTCTATCAGCAGAAACTGAAAGAGTACTAACTAATGCATCACCCTTATTCTGACCCCCGAGGCTTAAAAAATGAAATTCCAATTTGGCATACCAGCTTTTTTCCAGTAAAACATAAATTGAAGCCATTCTGCAACTTTATCTCTCACAAATGCTGGTACCTCAATCTCAGTTTACTCACCATTGCTTGAAAAAGTCATGAGTGTTGAAACCTTGCTCTTGTTGCTTTTCCTTAGGATGTATGTTCCTGTGTAAATTCTGGTTCTAAAGATGCTGCAGAAACCGTATCTCCTTTCTCAAGTCTTCTCAACCATCGCTCCTCTCCTGAGAACTTCAATTTCCTCCCCAAACATGGTGAGGCTTTTATGGTATATAGACATAAGTATTGTTTAAAGCAAACCCTACACAAATAGTGTAATAACAGCATTTTGAAAAGATTAACTTTTTTGTGCTGTAAGGATGACCGAGCAAGGAAAGTCAGAGACAGAGGACTAGTTAGAAGACTGTCACAGGAATCCTACAGTGAGATGACAAGGGCCTGTCCCAAAAAGTGACAGTAGAAATGAGAAGAAGGAATAGATATAAGAAGCAGGGGGAATTGACAAGGTTAGTGACAGATTGACCAAGTGCTTCAGATGGCTTAAAAAAGATATAGTAGCGAAAATCAGCTCTGAATCTTGTCCCATTGTTACCCTGACATAACCATACCAGACTGTCGAAACTAAAATTTCATATGCTGATGGACACTAAATTACAAATTTCCTTCAAGCAAACAAATGGTCAGAGTTAGCAGTACAAACATACAGATCTGTGTCTTTATTTTTATTATGTTAATAACTTTGTTATTGCCAAATAAAGTAGGCACTTTGCATGAATTAGTATAAAATAATATATAAGAAGGGCAATAATATTTGAGATATGAACATGCATATTTATTATTTCAAACCTAGGGGATGTACTACATTAAGAGACTATAATATGGCATATGGCATACATATATATTATATGATACACATATAAGTATATATTTAAACAGAGAGAAATGTATTAACGGGTTCTAAAAATTAAATTATAGTAGTATGTTTGGGGTATATGCAAATATTTGCAAGAGTCATTGCAAACATTTTTAGGAACAATATTAACAAAAAAGTATTTAGGGAAGAATTCATTTGTTGGAATTACATAAGAATTGGAAATGATAGGGTTTTCCTTTCTGTTTTGTTTTGTTTTGTTTTTTGAGACAGAGTCTCACTCTGTTGCTCAGGTAGGAGTGCAATGGCAAGATCTCGGCTCGCTGCAACCTCCACCTCCTGGATTCAAGCGATTCTCCCACCTCAGCCTCCCAAGTAGGGATTACAGGAGTGTGCCACCACACCTGGCTAATTTTTGTATTTTTAGTAAAGACAAGGTTTCACTATCTTGACCAGGCTGGTCTCGAACTCCTGAACTCAAGTGAGCCACCTGCCTCGGCCTCCCAAAATGCTGGGATTACAGGTATGTGTCACTGCATCCAGCCAGGTTTTCCTTTCTTTTATCTGAAAATTCTTTTTATTTTTTTAACTTTCTTTTTATTGTTGCTGTTATTATTACTTTTAAAAAAAATTATACTTTAAGTTCTAGGGTACATGTGCACAATGTGCAGGTTTGATACATAGGTATACATGTGTCATGTTGGTTTGCTGCACCCATCAACTCATCATTTACATTAGGTATTTCTCCTAATGCTATCCCTCCCCCAGCCCCCCACCACCTGAGAGACCCCAGTGTGTGATGTTCCCCGCCCTGTGTCCAAGTGTTGTCATTGTTCAATTCCCACCTATGAGTGAGAACATGTGATGATTGGTTTTCTGTCCTTGTGACAGTTTGCTGAGAATGATGGTTGGACGAAGCTGGAAACCATTATTCTCAGCAAACTGAAAATTCTTTTAATCTTTAAGTTCACCTTTGAAACAAAGCAGTTGATCAGTTTCAGGTATTTCATTTCCTCTCCCCTTTCCTATCTGGCTTCCCTCTTCCTTTCCCACCCTCCCTCTTTTCTTCTGAACTTCTTTCCTCAGCATTTTATGATTGGCCAGGAATTACTCAGGTAAGTTATATTCTTTCTCATAAATAGATTTGGGTGATTCGGGCTGCATTCTCTTTACTGAAGATCAATCCTGTAAACAAATATTTTTGAATAAAAGGAACTGATTCTGATGTGTTCTTAATCCAAATGAACAGTACCACAGATATTTTTTCTAGATGGCTACAATAAACCCTAAAATTAGACTTGAGATCAGAATAGCATTCAGATACTTTTTCCCAAGATATTAAAAGTGGTTCATGTCCAAGTTTGGAAAATCATTCATTCAATAAAGTTAGTGACTAAGAAAATAATTAGCACATGCTATTACTTGCTTTAGAATTAGCTCGATATTTTAGTCCAGACAAATTATGGAACATGCACACAAAAATCCAAATGTTCTCTTTGTGTACTTTTAGCTCTAGTCAGTATTATAATTTCCTATGTCAATTTCTAGTCTATCTCTGCATTCTGTCTTTAAAGCCTGGCAATCTGGCCTGATACTCATCCTTGCCCCACTGATATTTAAGCATGTACTCTGTATTTCCCATTGCAGAGCTCCATTCACCTGTTGAGATCCCTTCTGCCCCACCTTGAGCCCCTGCAGCTGTGTGGCTGTTCTGAGAATGCTGTGTCCTTTTTTCACTGTCTTCATCCCCTCTGTAGCTCTGATGTCAACAGGCAGTGGTTACAGGCTACTCTGTTCCCCCAACACCTCATTGGCTTGGCCTTACAGGTTATATTTTAGGTCACTCCCACTCACTTTGCCATACCAGTCCTGTATTATGTGTACAAAATTCCATGTCTTATTAATGTCCCCAGAATTAAAACATCCAGGTGGTAAAACAGTACCAGACACATATTAAGCACTTCATCAGAAAGCATTTGGTGAATAATTTGCATTCCATTAACAAATTCTGAACAAGTTTTGTATTACCAAAGATGAGGACAAGAAATAGTAAAATATGATGGTACCATTAAAGGTGAAATATGGGTTATTTCATGTTGAATTCAACATGACCTGTATGCATATATAGCCATGGAAAGAGTATATCTAATATTAAAATACTTAAGATGGTCCCACATTACCAGGAATGCTTTTTAGAAAAAGTAATGCACATGGTAAGTATCCAAACAATGTCATTAATGTGTAAGTCTATGAAAATGTGACTCCAGATTTTTACCCACATCCCCGATGTTACCACTTTCTGGTAGAAGAATAACAATAAAATGAATGTTTTGTTCTTTTTGTTCATTTTGTTCTTTTAACTTATGAAACATCATATCTGTAAAGAAGAATAGTTGCATTGTCTGCTCTGGCTAAGAAGAGATATCAGAATTATCTTCTGAGAAATGAAAGGGATGCCGTGGGAGGGGAGGTCTAACCATGAATTTATTTTACCTGCTTGGCTAACACAATGCTCCAAATGGAGCCAGTCATCCTTGTGTTTTTATAACTCACATTAGAACTTAAGTTGGTTCAGCATGCCAGCAGAGCTTTGCTCAAAGCTCAGAACACAGTGTGGGCAGTTCAAAGCCTGCCAAAGTCTATTTATAAACCATGCGAAGCACATCCTCAGCATTTGTGAATTCAAGTACAGTATAATACTGCAAGGGTTGTCAGCTCTTTCTCACTAAATTATATTTTTCAAGATTACTCTTCTCTCTAATTCTTTTTTGCAATAAAGGCGTAAAAGAAAGTTAGCACTTTATTCTGGACGGAGCAAAGTTAAATGAGAATGAGTGCCATCGCCAAGCCAGGTTTCCAACTACCTTAAATAGAGTAAAGAAGGTGGAGATCATAGTCTATGGCCAAAGCAGTCTATGAATGACTCATTTGGTGATAATATGCAGGGTGGATTACTGCTCAGGATAATAACCAAGAAGACATTTGAAATAACTCAGGAAGAAAATGAAGTAGGAGATTGGTAAGGGGAAAAAAAGGGACAGATGGGAAAAAAAAAATTTTTAAAGCAAAAAGCATGAGGACTTAGTTCTTTGTAATTTCCTCAGTGATTCAGCACCCAGGATAAGGTTTTCTCTATTTATTCATTAGCCATTCATTTCACTCTAAACGTACGCTACCTTATATTATTACCATTTTTACTGTTTGCCCTCTATCCCCAACCATGTACTATCTTAGAATGTCTGATAATATGCAGGCATTAGATATACCTGGAGCATCCAACTCAGAGAGTGCCTGAAGGATGAGTTTATTTATTATCAGAGGTGGAATGTAGGAGAAATATCAATAGAACTTGATTATAATTTTAATATATTAACATTTTTATTGAAAGCCAAATATGAAGATATTTCCTTTTTCAACTAGAATTTCCTTCAGCATATGAACTTGTCTCTGTATCACCGTTGTATAGCACACTAGCGCATTCCTGGGATTGAATAAATGTTTGTTGAATGAAGACATTACATAAAATTGTATTTAAATTACCAATGATTATGATTCAATGTAGAAATGGCAAAATTATGATAATTAACGTATGGCAAATAATGTTCCTCCTTTGAGTACCTAACCCTCTTGTGCAATGTGCATTTACACTTGCATATATATATATGTGTTTGTGTGTGTATATTTAGAACTAAGAGAACATCTTTTTCTTTCTATTTAAACAGTTTTATAAACACTGAATAGTAATTCATTTCTTACAGAATCCACTTGATTTTTATGTTATGTGACCTTTCTAAACAAAACAATTATTTAAAAAGCTGCCAATTTGGCACCTGTATAAATTTCTTTCACTTCCTAATAGTAGTCACTCATATGTCTACATTTATTTATTTGGTTGTAACATTAATGGAGTATTTTAGAAAACACGTTGATTCATTATGATTTTCTTAAAATCCCCCAGAGGTCTATGTAAATGAAATGTGGTGTATATTCTATTATGCAGACAGATATCAATTTTTAAACAATGTTACTTTTTCCTCTTTGCTATTTTTGAAATTGTTTATATGAAAATGAGAAGTTAAATCTTTATAGCTCTGAATAACTGAAATGTTCTATAATTGTCCTTACCAGCCCACATATACTATAAAATCATTCATCTTGTTTTTTACTTTCTCTTTGTAAACAGCTTTAGCAAGTTATCACAGTTTTCAGAGCTGAATAGCTCTGTACATAGTCTGATTTCTAATCTAACATTCAAAACCTGTTTCCTTTAAAGAGGCAAAAAACAAAACAAAACAAAACAAAAAACAAAAAAAATGTTTACAAACTAAAGTCACTCCAAAAGCAAAAAAAAAAAAGTCAGTTTCTCAGCACCATTAGAGGGTACCCCAACTTTGGTTTTCTACAACTTTCTGAAAAGATGGCTTTTCACATTCCAATTCCATTGAGGTCAAGTCACAGTATATTGCAATATTTTAACACAATCTAGTACTTGTCAAGCTTTGTGGTAAGTGTTGGTGATCTACATCAATGGTGAAGAAGCTTTTACACGTATTGCTTTTACAGACTAGTGCAGCAGAGAGACAATTAACCAAAGAATCACATTACAGTGAGATTAAAAACATCTATGCCTATGACCATGGTCAATGCTAACCATGATAGCACCGCCTTCTTTTGGTGTGATTTTGAACTGTCTTCTCAACGAACAACAGTAAATAACAGAATTTAGTCTACCAGAGTGGAAGATATCTGTTAGCAATTCAAGGACGTTTCTGTTAAAAAGATGTACCCTATCACCTAGTGAGAGTAACACGCTCTCTAGCTACCCTTATATTTAAAGGCTATAAATCATATAGAGCATATTTTTGCAGATAATTTAAGAACCCAGGTTTCTAGACATATAGGGAAAAAATTATACACACAGTTGAAATAAAAGGGAGAAGAGATAACAAGCCTCTCTTCTTATTTCATCTGGCTTCATGAAATTTATATTGTTCCTCACACTAAAATTCAACATATTAATGAAGTATATTTGTTAGTTCTCAAATTCTTATTGTAATTTTTTTATTTTTATATTCACTCCTGAGGCTTCTTTTACAGTTGAGTAAAAGCTAGTGACTTCCAAGGTAAATACAAGACAAATATTCTATCCTAGAACTTCAGCTGATTATTTTCACTTTGGGCTCATTTGCATTTATTAAAATTCAAGTTCTGGGCATTACACTTTATCTGTGGACTTTTTGTTTTAATTAAAAAGATATATGTATATGTGGCAAGAATTGAAATTCTGAATCTCTTAAGAATAAAGGAATTATTCCTTGTTATTATATCCTTACCAAACCAACAGTTGCCACTTTGATGTTGCTAAGAAAGTGTCATTTTGGAAGAGGATGAAATGTTAAGAACAGAGTATTTGGTTCTTTTGTTTGATAACCAGGTTTCTAGAAATACATTTTAGTACAGCAATCTACAAGAACACTTTCACTGCTTAGTTCAATTTAAATACATTTAGAATTTAAAAAATACTATATTAATAAAATAATAATGAATATATGAGACACTGCTGTATGTTCTTAAATCTATTTGTACATACCAAAACTCATTGGCAGCAACTAAATATAGGAAGACAAAGAAACAGAGGCAGAAATTCCAAGTACCTTGCCAAATTAAGTCTAATATTCTGACATTTCTCTCTCTAATGTGCTAATGGGAGGGATATAGTCTCTGACCTCTCATTCCCTGCAGGAAATGTCTGTGGCTACCTGAAACAGCCTTCCAGAAATAATATTTAAGCTTTACCTTCAAGTCAGCAGCACTGTTAATAAAATAAAAGCAGTACTATATTTCAACAACTTTAAGGTGGCTTTTTATTTTTCACATTTTAACATTATTAAAATCAGGATAAAAGTCTAGTTTGTGAAAAGTTATACTTAAATCAGAAGCACTTTTCTTAGAGGTAAAATAAATATAATGCATATTTTAACTGATGAGAGCTTAAAATGGATGAAATACAATTGCTCTCAACTTGTAGGAATTTCAGTTATGGTGGCAATAAACATTAGCAATATAGTAGGCCAAGTGAAAGCCCTGTGGATTTCCTCTAAATAATGATGCAGTAGAATAGTTACTCTGCCCACACGGCAAGCTGACCCCAGACACACACTGACCTTATAGTGTACCTGCACAAATAGGTAGCTCTATCTTCTACAACATCACCTTAGAATATAAATGTCAGGATCTCATTTTCATGAATAATGTAGGCACTAGGGCTATTTTACCTTGATTGCTTATTCTCCATTCTCCAAAACATATACCTTATACCCAAATGATGTAACCTTACCATTTGCATTAACTCATGGATTTGAAACTAACCCTCTATAAGTTCCCTGGGGTCGTTTAGTTTCATTTGTATGCATGTAAATAGCACCAAGACTGACATAAAAATTAATGAACTATTTACTTTAGTAGCCTATGCTTTGCTCCTAAAAGCAAGCAAATGTTTATATAATTAAGTTTATTAATATAAAGTTAAAGCTATAAAACTTTCCATAATGAAAACAGTGTCAAAAGATAGGTGGCATTTAGCTTTGAAACATGTAAATTAAAATGAAATTCAAAATGAGAAGAAATAATTGTAGAGCACTCATTTTATTTTTTTGATACCATCACCATATATATATACACACACGTATATACCATCACCCTATATATATTTCTTTCACATACACAGAGAGAGAGAGAGAGAGACAGAGAGAGAGAGAGAGAGAGAGAGAGGGAGAGAAACAACAATTTCTTTATCCATTTATCTGTCAATGGACAGTTAGGTTGCTTCCACATCTTGGCTATTGTGAACCTTAATAAGACAAGATTATAGTAGTACTCCCCTGTTCTCTGCAGCCTTCTTTGCAATAGCCAATATTCTTGTCTTATTGGATACTGATCTTACCAAATACATCTTGATTTTACAATCCAGATTTGTCCCTAATTTGGAAGTTGATAATAAGCTTACATTTTTCAGGTTTTCCATTTAAAAAATCACAGCACAGCTTTATCCAGTTCCAGTTGTTTAGAAAACCAAATTGGCAAGAGCTGAGCATCTCCACAGAAAAAATAAAACAGACATTTTTTTTATTATTTGACATTGACTGTGTATGTTTATTAATAATTATTATTTAAAATAGTACATAAAACTTCTCAATGGCAATATGCAGTTTTGAATAGAGGATATATCATTAGATACCTATTTTTCCCTTGGGGGTTTTATCTAAGTAGAAAAAGAATATATAACTGAGAAATTCTATATTAAATATCTGTTTATCCCAAAAAGCTTTCTGAATTATATATTTTGATAGGTTGCTTTTTTCCCACATCTATCTTTGTTACATTAAAGAATCAAAGCTAGGCCAATGGGAGTTATTTAAGGAGTAAAACCTACAGTTCTAATTATCATAAGATGCACTTATTCCTAACCCCAGAATTAACTGAGTCATGGAGTATGGAGGGAAACAAGATGAAGGACAAGGAGACCAGCACACAATGGTTTTATTCATTCCATTTGAAAATACCAAAAAGCAAACATTCTTTTAACAAATAACAATAAATTCCAGCTAGTGATAATTCCTGGTTCAGGTGGAAAAACTTAAAAAATAGCCAAACTGCCACGCCCTTTCTTGTTCCACAAAAGACTGTTGGCTGTCTCAGTGATTTCCTAAGTGTTGCTGGTTGATAGGACCATTGTGAGTTGGCACTGGTCCAAGACAGTTGGCTGTGCCTATCACCTGGAGGCCACTTGAATATTATAAGAACAGTAGACCTGATGCTTCTGAATTCTTACCACATGGTGCAGCCACAAATGGGTAGCAATGAATTAAATAAAATATGTTTTATAGGCTAGTTCCATTTGGCCAAGTTTATAGAGAACAGTCACAAGAATATTGCAAGAGAAATTGCTTGAAACATATTGTATTTAATGCAAGATATCTATGAAGCTAGAGTTATTAAAAACATATCAGCCTAAAATAAATAGAAATTTATTCAAATGTTTTAACACCTTTATCTTCTGATCACACATTGCACTAGATTTACTGACATGGTTGACAAAATAGTTGCTGTGTGCTGAAAGTTGTTACACATCAGATATACATAGCTCAATTATATCAAATTGCCAATATGATTTTAAGGACAAAATCTACAATTTGGAACAACATACAGGTCTATTTTTCTAAACAACTCTTTCAAATGATGATATCAAAATGTATTCAAAACTAAAATGTTATTTTTCCATTCAAAAAATGTTCAATTGCATTTTACCATTTTAGCAAGGTGAAATTGTCTGTTAAATTAAGTAGACATATGTGGAAACAAAATTCAAAGTGTACCTTAGATTAAGTTTTCTTAAGTAAAAACAGTTTCAAGATACACATACTAGAAAACATTTTTCACATGTGCTGATTTCAACAAATAATCAAGGAATTTAGATCTAAAGAGAAACAATCTATTACGTCAACAAGAACAAAGTATGTTCAGATGCCCAAAATATAAACAAGGCATAGGCATTATCACTGAAATATGGTAGTTTACATATTAAAAACTATTTTACTAGTTAATTTGAAATTCTTTGAAAATGTTATTCTCAAACTTTAAGTATTGAAGTTAGAATGTAAAATTTGCCATCATGAGCTCATTTTTAATATGAATATGACTGATCACAAGCTTAGTAGCTAACTTTCAATTTCCAACTATCAAGGAAACCATTTTCTTGATTGGACAATAACCTAGTTATTTGGGAGTACAATGACATATTATTTATAGTATTTGAAATGTTTTGGGAATGGTGGGCTGCAGACAACATTAATGAGCAAATCATGAGGCCCTTACTAAAAAAACATAATGTTTTAAAAGCTTTACTATTTACCCCATTAATAGACCTGACATTTATTCCATTACTCAGTAAAAAGATACACAAGGCAATGTAGGAGAAAAGGAAAGAAAGAAAGCAGGAATGGTTAAAAATAACTGAATTTTTAATAAAAAGCATCTTTTTATTAACATTACTGTTTTCCTTTCTCAAATACCCTTCCTTTGTGTCAAATGTTGTCAAGATACAAGCTTTTAGACTTTAATACCTAGATTTTACTGTGATTCATGAGGATTGCAATAAAAATGAAACATTCCCATCTATCAAGATTGAAAAACAATTTGTTAAAAAGTCAAAATAAATTTATTTGAGTATGGTTGGTACTTGCCTCTAACCATAAATTTTATTAATGCTTTGTTAAAATAATAACAATGACAATAATAATAATAATAATAAATGACAGACATAATGTGTCAGTCAATTTGTTCTGTTGGAGGCTTTCAACTTCTCTTTCATAGTGAAATTGTGAAATATTTAGTAACTATTAAAGCATCTAGCCAAGAAAATTCTCAAAAGAGATTTACAAATAAAATCTTTCTGGAAATTTACAAAAATGTTACCAATATTTAACACCTTTATTTTACAGCAAAGAAAGTTACTTTGGACTTTTGCCTGATAGAGCTGACTTCATATTTTAAAAAGACCAATTCATCTGACTACACCTTAATTTCTGACCACATTTAAATTGTCTCATCTTTAAAATAGTGAGTTGTCTAGTAAGAGGCCAGTGCAAGTGGCTGAAAGAGAATTTACTCTTTTTGAGCAACTCCACGTAACCAGGTTGGTTCCTTATATACATTATTCCAGCAGAGATCCCTTAGGTAAGCAAGAAATGTTAACTTTGCTTTTACCTACTTTTACTTAAAGCATGCGCAAGTTTAGCTCATGGTTCAACCATGAAAAAGGGACTCCATCTGTCTGTAAAGGCCAGGTCCTCTGTTATCATTCCTTCTCATTTTGGTATATTTTGCCTAGAACTGCCTTGTCACCTTTTGTCACCAACAAGGCTCATCCTCATCCTTGATGTCTATGATGCCTATATCTGTCATTTATCAAAATCTTTTGAATTCATCTCCCCCAGGACACTGTGATGTCCTAAGGATGCAATTTTTCTGTTTCTTTCCTTTGAGTTCCTAGCCCTGCTGACAGAGCCTGGTTCATGGTAAACAGTCACTAAATGTCAACAGAACTAACCAAATTCCCTTCCCTCGCCTTATGCTTTTCCTTTAGAGAGCTAACACTCAGAATTTAACTTTGCTTTACCAAGTTAGTCTTTCATTATGTTTGGTTTTCACCTCACAAAGTGGACAGAACATTGAGCTCCCCCTCATATACGCCATAATACAAGGTAACAGCAGAGCGCAGTTTCTTGGGACCTTAAAATTATGATGCCAAAGAGGACTAGTGCAATTCACTGGTTTTAAATTATTTGATAACAACAACTAACATAAGAACACATACAGGTTTATAAAAGGTGTGCATTTGTAATATTTATGGAGGAGTAGCACATTTAATGGTAAATCAAACTTTATTTAAAAAAAAAAAAAAAACCTGCCATTTAAATATAGGCAGGTACTATGAGGAAGAGAAAAGCCACCTGGAACTGACTTGGGTGAAGCCTATTGCAGGGGGTGGAGAAGTATATGCAAGGGCACCAGTTAGTGTAACTACTAGATTATGCTTTTCTCACTTGAAGACGGGTAGAGACTTATAACTCCCAGGGAAAAGTCCTGAGAGCCTTACTATTTGCTTACAGAGCAGCTGCACGTGACCTATGATAACATGGTAAATTATATCTACATGAGACATTCTAACCCTACTCTCCCTTTTGGGCTGGAGAGGGCATAGAAATGTGTCCTCTGCAAGGCAGAATTGAGAGGGAAAAATTATTTCCTTCCACCCACAGTTGAAAATACTTGAGTAAGTTTACAAATACGTTTATTTATAAAACAAACAAAAACAAAACAGCCTTTCTATGCACCGCTCAAGGTCTCCAGAGTACGCGTAGCAGGTTAGTGGATGCTATCTCAGAATTAAAAAAAAAAAAAAAAAAAATCCTAGTTTCTTTGTTTCTCTTTTTCTCCAAACTGAGATTCATTTTAGAGCCCTGTGGGCAGAACAACTAAATTCTGAGCTACTATTGCCCAAGGATAAGAGTATTCTACTCTCAGTAGAAAACTTTCCAATAATCTGAGCTCTCTCTGGGGAAGTAGCAGTGATGGCTGTGGGCAACCTGGCTCCATACCTGAAATCTTCACTTGGACAAGACAAAGTGAGTTTCAGAAGCCATTACAATGCTATGTAAGGTCACCCAAATTATGGTTTTTATTACAATTAGCTTACAGCACAGCCATAATATATTTTAGTTGCAGCACGGTTCTATTGGAAATGGAATGGAATTCTTTCATAATTCAGAAATATCATAAAAGCTACTTCCAATGTGATTCTTAATACAAAATGGACAGTTATCAGTATAACTAAGGGAAGGCACATGGACATAAAAGATGTTCTTTGGAAAAATATTGGAACATAAAACTTTATATGAACCATAAATAAAATTTATAAGCAACGTAACCCTGAGGAGAATGCACATTGGATATGGATCACCCTAGAAACACTGATTGTCAAAATAACTAACTGTTGGGCTCTCATCGAATCCATGGTATCAATATTGTACACAGCCAGACTCAACCTTTAAGTGTTTTATTTCAAAGATGGTAAGGAAGGAAATGGGATGTCAATTAAATATATATTTTATGACTTATGCCCATGTGTACCTGGAGACCTGAAAAGAAAGTGTCCTTTTCAACATCTTAACAAACAGAAACTTAACTATAACATGTTTTATAAAATTATAAATTTTATAAATTAATGTTGATGTTCATCTAATGATAATCAGGCTGCTGAAATGAAAAGCTGATATCATTTTGATTACCTTATAAGGATCAAAATGAGTTTCATTCTCCAGCTATATTACCACTTACTAATTATAATGAAATGAATTAGGCCAACTAGCGCATTGTAACAATGACAATAAATGATGTGGACAGAGATATGTGAATACCCTTGTGCCTTAAGAATTTTATTACAAAAGTTAATAATAATAACATGGTACAACTCTTGAGTAGGTTTTTATATGCCATAGAGTATGCTAAGCTTGTTATATAGTTTAGTCTATTTAATCCTCACCACACCCATGACATAGGTTACCATTTTCATTGTTTTACCAGATAGGAATAAAACGGCTTAGAGGGTTTATACAATTTGTCCAGGTTCTCAGAGCTGATAAGTGGTAGACCTGAGCTTAAAACTATGTTAATATGACTAAGATTATGAGCCTTCAATAGTTTTGACATACAGCTATATTTACAGGCAGGCAAAAGTAAAAGGATTTTAGTGGGTACCACAAGGGAACAATGCAGAAACAAGGAACAGTGAAAGTATCTGGAATCAACTCCACTTGACTCCCACTAATAAAGGCCATTTTAGTTGGCCATTGAATTACTCCAATTGGATCATCCCAGCTTTGGTTTCGCCAGTCCCAGTTTGCATTAAATATTTCCTAGTCAGCCAGCTTTATGTGATTTCTGTTCATAGAAGCAATTAATGTGATCTCTGTTATGTACCTTTTTATAGGTTTATATCTTGTCCCTTCAAACTCGTCACATTCAACAATGTCTTAACTCAGTAAATATTTGTTATTCTGATTTGATTGGATGTTAATATATTCCTTTATGTTACTTTACCTTCGCCTTCAAGAGGAACCAATTTTAGACTTTAATGCTTTCATCCATTAATTTTAGCAACTCTGAAATATTCCGTTTTTTTGTTTGTTTGTTTGTTTGTTTTTCAAAATTATCTACTGTATGTAACTTCTGATATCTTGGACCACCACCACCTTCATTTTCAGCAAAATTTCCTTTTATTTAATTAAACATTACAGCAAACTTTCAGCCACACAATACTGCGTAGACCTTTATCCATTCCTTCCTCTTTTCTCCAGTTATCAAAGGAATGTAAGTGTAATTCCTTTGCCATGGAAGCTATGTTTTCCTTTCTCTCTCTTGAACATCATTCTCTCTCTTGGGTAAAGGAAGAAGGAAACCAAAGCAAATGGTTTCTTACTCTCCTGCCTTCCATGCCTCTATAGTTTCCACTGCCAGTCCAGAAAGATACTGTTCATACTATTACTATTCAAAAAAATTTAGTTTCTTTGTTGTTGTTGTTGTTATTGCTTTCTCACTAGATATATTACATAAAAGAACAAAACTGACCACAAAAGACCACCCTGGAACTTCTTTTTAACCTAGCCAACATATAGAAGAAAATGAGAATTTTTCCTCTCCCTTGATTTTTTAAATGTCCTTAAAATATATATATATATGGCCGGGCGCCGTGGCTCAAGTCTGTAATCCCAGCACTTCGGGAGGCCGAGACGGGCGGATCACGAGGTCAGGAGATCGAAACCATCCTGGCTAACACGGTGAAACCCCATCTCTACTAAAAAATACAAAAAACTAGCCGGGCGAGGTGGCGGGCGCCTGTAGTCCCAGCTACTCGGGAGGCTGAGGCAGGAGAATGGCGTGAACCTGGGAGGCGGAGCTTGCAGTGAGCTGGGATCCGTCCACTGCACTCCAGCCTGGGCGACAGAGCAAGACTCTGTCTCAAAAAAAAAAATATATATATACACACACACACACACACACACACACACACACACACATATATGGAGAGAGAGAGAGTGTCTTGGTGTTGCCCAGGCTGTGGAGTGCAGTGGTGTGATCTCAGCTCACTGCAGGCTCCACCTCCTGGGTTCATGCCATTCACCTGCCTCAGCCTACCGAGTAGCTGGGACTTCAAGTGCCTGTCACCACGACCGGATAATTTTTTGTATTTTTAGTTGAGACGGGGTTTCACCATGTTAGCCAAGATGGTCTCGATCTCCTGACCTCGTGATCCGCCCACTTAGGCCTCCCAAAGTGCTGGGCTTACAGGCGTGAGCCACCGCACCTGCCAAAAATATGTCATATTAAAATTCCAGTGGGCATTTTTGATTCCTTACTTTACTAAACTGCTAAGTATTACATGGCACAGACTCTTGATGTTGCTTTGGAACCCCCACAAGCTCCAGTTTCTCTTTTATAATTGTCCTTCTCAGGATCCTTCCAAACTTTTTTTCCTCTCCCTGGGCAATATTTAATATCAGAGGCCCTCGTTTCTATTTTCACCATATACTCTTTGCCTACCCCATCTCATACCTGCCCATGACCTCAACTTTCATCAGCAGAACCAGCTCTAAAGTGTGGAACCTTTCAGGAAACACAGGAATCAAGTGTTTACGTACTCATTCAGTATATGTTCATGGAAATGGTAATTGTAGAGTTTTAAGCTGCATTAAATAAAACAAATTAACATTCCTCAGAAAAAAATTGGCTAAAGTCAATCTTTTTATTTCCTTAAGAAGAAACTTTGCATTCTTTACTATTTCTACCACATATTTTGACTTTGTAATTGAAACCTATAACATGTATGTACACAGAAGCATTCTAGATATCAATTATCATTACCTTAAATTTATGACTTTGGAAGATAAGGTATTTACATATATAAAGTGTGTTATTTTACTACTTGAAATCCAATTGGCTAATTATTCCATTGAAACTAACTGTGACATACTCTTAATGATGTAATAAGAGCTTGCCCAAATTGTCGCAAAAATCTATATGACCCAACCTTTGGTGACAAACTGGTCACACTAGAAAATATGGGGCAGAGAGAGCAGTACGGGAACCCCTTATCACACAGGTAACATTTCTGATTATATGAAAATTGGAATGTCAACAATAGGGGGTAAATTCTTAACTTTTTGACTACTGAGCAGTGGTTGCGGTTCAGATTCCGAATCAACAGCAGCACCCGACATGTGCAAAGTGTCAAAGGTTTCGGATGATTAATAGCCACAGAAGTTCCGAGGAAGGTGAACCACTGCCAGTGTCAGAGCCAGTTGGGTCCTTAGAACCTAAACTAAGCCCCTTATTGCAACATGGGAAAAGCCAGTGGTTGCCAGGATAGTCCTTTCCACAACAGCACTAGTCTTAAAACATAATGTAACCTCCTAATCTAGTTTTATAAAACCATGTACCTCTAAAACATTTTGAGGTCAACAACTTATTTTCCTGGTAAGTGTAAATAGCAAAGAATATAAGTTGTAGCATACTAAAATTATTGATATTTTGGAATAAAACTGGTACATAATTCTTTTAAAGAATCCAGACTAATTAAAATACTAGAGCGAACTACATGTTTGGCTGTGTCCCCACCCGAAATGTCATCTTGAATTGTAATCCCCATAATCTTTATAATCCCCACGTGTCGAGGGTGGGACCAGGTGGAAGTAATTGGATCACGGGGGTGGTTTCCCCCATGCTGTTCTCATGATAGTGAGTGAGTCTCACAAGATCTGATGGTTTTATAAATAGCATCATGTATGTATCCTGCTTGCACTCATTCCATCCTGCCATTCTGTGAAGAAAGTACCTGCTTATTCTTTGCCTTCCCTCCATGATTGTAAGTTTCCTGAGGCCTCGCTAGCCATGCAGAACTGTGAGTCAATTAAATCTCTTTCCTTTAAAAATTACCCATCTCAGGTACTTCTTCATAGCTGTGTGAGAACGAACTAATACATTCCTTGAAGAAGATCTTACTTACTGCTGGAAATTTTACTTCAGTCCTATTAATTTTTGAACTTATATTTCTATCCCCACTGATTTTTATCCTACATAATAAATTTGATGCTTGAAAGTCTTTGTATTGATCATATTTCTCTGCAACAAGGATTTGTACCTAAAAATGGTTTTTAAAAAAAGTTCCCTCTAACCATATAACTCTAGGCATAAAAAAAATTTCTTTTGGGTTGAGTTATCATTAAAATTATTTAAAAAGCATAATTATCAAAGCAAAATCTTAAAACTGTGACAAGTAATTATTAAACGAAGATTGCAATGATTAGAAATGAATCTCTTAATGAAATGGCTTTTTCCCATTTATTTCATACATGCTATGGATGACTAATACTTACTGTTAAAAGCAGAAAAGACCCAGCACGAGTTCTGTTTACTTTTTTTATTGCTATAACTGTGAAGGTCCTTTGTTCACACAAATAAATAGATGGAAACGGAAGAAACTCTTTCCATTATAACAATGTCACTCAAGTCCTTGAACTACTTCTCAACTATATGCCAAAAGTCACTGATCTTTCATCAAAAATTATTTTAATCATATATTGGCTGACAACTCAATTAGGCCTCTCTGAAATTTTGCTTAAAGTAGAGAATTGCAAACCACCTGGTTTAAAAATGGATTTGCTACCCAGTTATCAGAGTCATTCAATTTGTCAATTAGCCAAACAAATTCTTGTTTTATTGTATCCTCAAAGCTCTGAGTTCATATGCCAATAGAACATCCTCACATAACCCCAGGGATATGCACACTCCAGTTTAAAGTCTGCTACACAATAGCATAATGGCACTTTTACATTACATTTATATGTGTTCAATCATCCTAAAAGTATAGTAGTAAGTATAACAGAGCACAGAATAGATCTAAATTTAACACCTTTAAACAAAGGATCTTCTCCTAAGGATCTTCTGATTGATCAGCAGCAGCAAATACATACACACACATACACACACACACATACACACACTCTTAAGGTTCAAATATCTACAACAACTAATTCAGTTTTAATACAAACTATTAAGGGACCTGAAAAAGAATGCTATGATTTCTTTTATTTTCTAAACAAGATGGTATTAGCCAAATAAGACATTGCATTATTAGCAATAACCAATAGTTCATCCATTTATAATGGTTGAAAAACAAGTAGAAGATTGATTTCCTTCATTGAGTTCTGACAAATAGAAAAGTGGATCAAACCTAAACATTTCCTGGCTATGAACACTATCATGTCTTTAAGAGGTACAGGGAATTATTAAGATAGCAGCCAACTACCAGAAGCAAGTGCTGAGCAGTTTTACAGCTTTACAAGACTGCAAGCTGGGGCGTTCATTGCACCTGGGTCATTCCTTGTTCAATGGTAAATCTGTGGAATTGACAGAAACTACTACACTCACTGTATCTGAGAGTACCAACAAGTTGCTGTTGGCCTCTTCCATGGGACAACATAACTTCCCCCAATCCCCATAAAAACAATAAACATGTTCCAATTTTAATTTACAGAATGTCACTCCTTTATTGACTTATTTTTGTTTGTGTTTTGGCATATATTTGTAATGAAATTAAATTGTATGAGAAAATTTACTTATTAAGAATAAAAAAGGGAGAAAATAAGAGTACATTGTCTTTCCCAGACACAAAAGTCATATGCAAAAAGTTTACATTTCTTATTTATGAATTGATATCTATGTGGTTTTTTTCCTGTGTTTCCTGTAGGGAATGAATCACAGCTGATCTCACATCTCCAATCAATACTTTTAAACATCATACCAAATGAAAAGAAACACATATAAAAAGTGAGGTAGTAATAGTCTTCTCATTCCTTGCTTTAAAATCCCAGTAACATGTGACATATATTACATTCACCTGTCTCATATACTGGGGTAGTCCGAATTCTAAGATCATCCCAATGATCTATACCTTTGTATAATCATCTCCATCTTTGTCGTGAAAGACACCTATGAATATGATGGGTCAGCACTCCCATGATTAAGTTCTATGATATGGCTGGCTCTAAAAGATAACAGAATTATCTTCAGTGGGGCTTATCTAATATGAGAGAGGAAGGGGGAGGGGGAGAGGGGGAGATTGATTCAAAGTGCGGGAAATTCTCGGTCACTGGCTATGAAGATGGAGGGGCCACATGGCAACGAATTCAGGTTGTTTCTAAAAGCTGACATCAGCTCCAACTAACAGCCAGAAGGGAAAGGAGAATCTTAGCCTTACAAATGCAAGGCACTGAATTCTGCTACAATCACAAGAGCTCGGAAGAGGCTCTTGAGTTGCAGATAATAACATAGCTCAGCGAATGACTTGATTTTAGACTTGTAAGACAGTAAGCAGAGAAACTTCCCACATTGGCCCAGACTTCGTACCTACAAAACTGCAACCTAATAAACAGGTATTTGAAGATATTAAGTTTGTAGTAGCTTATGATACAGCAACAGAAATCCAATATATACACATGCCAAAAACAGATCATTAGAAAAAGTTCGATACCTTCAAAAAGTTCGAAACGTAATGTCCATCTGTTTACCTGTTGAAGACAATATATACGTTTTCTATCTAATGTTTTTTGGCTTTCTACTGTGAAAGAAAACCCACCTTAAAAAAATAACTAATGTGGGCCATGCATGGTGGCTCACGCCTGTAATCCCAGCACTTTGGGAGGCCAAGACGGGCAGATCATGAGGTCAGGAGATTGAGACTATCCTGGCCAACACGGTGAAAACCCGTCTCTACTAAAAATACAAAAAATTAGCCGGGTGTGGTGGCGGGCGCCTGTGGTCCCAGTTACTCGGGAGGCTGAGGCAGGAGAATGGTGTGAACCCGGAAGGCGGAGCTTGCAGTGAGCCGAGATCGCGTCACTGCACTCCAGCCTGGGGGACAGGGCAAGACTCCATCTCAAAAAAAAAAACAAAAACAAAAACAAAAATAAAAACAAAAACAAATAAACAAAAAAAACTAACGTGGTGGAAACCAAATGTCTAATACTCAGATATGAAAGAGGCTCATCTTTTACTTCTCTATTTCCTATTTTTTGAGGTTTTGAACTATGAGTGAAGTATACTGTGCACCTTTCTTATATAAATATCATGTCATTTAACTTTCACAGCTTCTTAGTGTGGTAGCTGCATTCTCATCTCACCCATGAGAAAACTGAGAGCCACATGAATTTAAGGTTAACTTCAATGTGTTTAAGATAATCACCTTATATTCCTCCTGTATATCACTAAAGTGTACCCACACCAAGGATTCCATCTTCATTCAGCACATAACACTCTTCAAATACCCAGGCAACCTCAACACCAAACCAGTCCATGAATGAGATCTCTCATTCTGAGTTCTTGACTCCATTCTTTGGAATTGTCCATTTGAGTGAAACTGTGCCTGATTTTTCTGCTAGGCAACTTGACTTATACACTGAAGGTGTTAAATAGGCTAAACCTTCCTAGAGCAGTGATGTTTTTCAGTCTTAGTCAGATGTGAATGGGAATTACCTGGGAGCATGAAAATGTCTAATGCCCGTGTCCTAATGACAGCAGTGATAATCTGATTAGCCTGAAGTGGGGGCCTGAGCATATTTTTTTTTATAAATCTCCCAAGTTGAGTGTAACATAGAGCCAAGGTTGAGAACCACAGACCTAGAGTTGGCTCATACCTTTGGAAGGAATTGCAAAGATTATTAGCTACACTGGAATAAATAGGAAAAAAAAAAAACACCAACAGTACTTTACCAGATCTTGCTTTTTGCCACAGTATACATACCTGGGCAACTGAGGCCAAAGATAAATAGCTAAAATGTCTGCTAAGTGTTTTACAGCTGTATTGGTACAAATATTCCTGTGGGCCTTTCTACAATAGCAGTCTAATTTTAAAAGATTTGCCCTATTGCTTTAACACTCCTTAAATAGCCTATTTAAAAGAAGTATTTTCATTTTCTAAAATCACTGTTTGTATTTGTCTCTTTCAATTCGGCCTAATATATAATGCTACTCTGTTGTATTAGACTTCAACTTTGCAATTCTCAGCCCCTTTTGTCTTTTCTTATTATTTTTCTGTAGCATGTTTAAAGTGTTTCCTTATTTTTTCTTTGTTAGAATTTTAGCTAGTTTTTAAATTATTTTCATGTTAATAGGAATATCTTCATTAACAAAAAGAGAAATTTATAAAATTGTAAGTAAATTTGCAAGTATAATCCCAATCCCAAAGGTAGTAATATCCCCTCTTATACACTAATACAGTCATAACTAACTTTTTCAATTCTTGAATACATTAAATCTCTTTCCTGCTTCTAGGCTTTGTTAGATGCTGTTGTCTCTGTTTTTCTACATGAAAATATTTTTCCCTGGTTAATTATTCCTTCTCTTTCTAGTTTCAGTGAAAACATCAATTTCTCAGAAATGTCTTCCCAGAAGTCTAGGCTAGGATTTTCCTGCCCATATGCAACTTTTGCACCCTCAATTGAAACCAAACATACCATAAGCTGTCACAATATATTTTAGCTATTTCACAGGTCTCTTTGCTATTAGGTTATGTGCCTAGTGAATAACTGGGACTCAATACTTACTGGATGAAAGAATGCTAATAGTGTGGTGTGTATCTGTCAATCTTTTCAGACTTTGAATGCATATATATATATATACAAACAGAATTGCATATATATTGTGTTTATCTTCACTCAACAGTATGTCATGTGTCTCTCCAGGACAGTACATGTAGACTTGTCTTGTTCCTTAACTTTATAGAATTGATTTTTGTTTGTTTGTTTGTACTCTATTGTATTAAACAATTATTTTGATACGAAGTTTTGCTCTTGTTGCCCAGGCTGGAGTGCAGTGGTGCAATCTCGGCTCACTGCAACCTCTGCCTCCCAGGTTTAAGTGATTCTCCTGCTTCAGCCTCCCGAGTAGCTGGGATTACAGGCACCCACCACCACGCCCAACTAATTTTATGTATATTTAGTAGAGACGGGGTTTCATCATGTTGGCCAGCTGGTCTCAAACTCCTGACCTCAGGTGATCCACCCACCTCAGCCTCCCAAAGTGCTGGGATTACAGGCGTGAGCCACTGCTCCTGGCCTAATACAATTTTTTACCAGTAGAATTTATGCTCAATCAAGAACCTTGTACATACATCATTGCTCACCTGTACACTTATTTGCTTAGAGGCCTTCAGATGGGGGTCACTGAATCAGAGGATTTATAATTATAAATTTAACACACTTTGCCAGATTTTCTCCTAATTTTTTTTCCAATGTACGCTTCCATCTGTAGTGTTATTTTAATTTTTTGTCATAATATTACTTATTGAATGTTAAATCTTTTATTTCTTTTATTATAAAAACTCATTTATATTTATCTTAATCAATATATGTCTCAACTGCTATGTATCATTTGATAATGATCTAAGTGATTCATCTCACAAAACTATGATAATTGACTAGTGCAAAATAGTTCCATAGGCAAATGTTTTAAATCTTAACTCACCTATTGAGTTGATAAAAGATAACCAAATGGTGGTAACAGGTTTTCTGAGGATTTACATTGGTTATCATGAACTTAATACAGAGAAAAAGCTCACAAGTGGTATGATCAACTTTCATATGTAGGAGGCAAACAGTTTCAGAAGTACACATACAAATGAAAATAAAAAGGTAGGTTCTATATCTTTTTTTCTTTTTGATATTACAGTATGTTACTGTATTGGTAAAACAGTAATATACTGTTTTGATATTACTGATATTATAGTATTGGTCAGTGTTACATTTTAGAATCATATGTAAGTTGTATTTACACATGTGTTGAAGTTATAAATAGCATTCCATTTCACACATTTTTCGAATCCTTGGATATCCATAAAAGTATATGCAAAGATTGAGTATACTTACTACCATTAATAAAAAATCAAGTACTAAAAAATTAAGAATAACAACAACAGCTATTGTAATAATAATAATTTGACCTAAGCCTTCACTTTAAAGAATTGAGAGTTTGGCTGGGCGTGGTGGCTCATACCTATAATCCCAGCACTTTGGGAGGCAGAGATGGGCAGATCACCTGAGGTCAGGAGTTTGAGACCAGACTGACCAACATGGTGAAACTCTGTCTCTACTAAAAATACAAAATTAGCCAGCTGTGGTGGTACATGCCTGTAACCCTACCTACTCAGGAGGCTGAGGCAGGAGAATCGCTCGAACCTGGGAAGTGGAGGTTGCAGTAAGCCGAGATTGTGCCACTGCACTTTAGCCTGGGCAATAAGAGCGAAACTCCATCTCAAAAAACAAACAAAGAAAAAGAATGGAGAGTTTGTGATAAAATATTAGCTTGCCTTTATTTCTTACTAGCAGCAAATTTATAAAAACAAAATAAAACTGTGAAGAACAACTGCATAAAGTTTCCTGAGTCTAATTTATAAGAGAATATTCTAAACACTTAATCTTATTACTAGAAAAAATATATATATATACCATAACTTGGTTGAGAACAGAAAGTATCAAATAACATTTAGGTTGCAGCAAATACCATGAATATTTGATAATCAGACAAGAGGTGGGGAGGTAGTGGAGAAATAGTGTGTATTAGACAATCCTTCGTAGTTCACATATCATTTACTTAACAGGTTAAGAAGCTAAAAATGGTAATATGGAAAATGTCAACAGATATATTAATGCTTATGGTAATAGTTGTGGTCACAGAAGAGAAAAAGAAGTCTCTTTCTAGCTCTCTCTCTCTCTGTCTCTGTTTCCTTGCACAGATGTCTGCAGACATAGAAATGTAGGGCACTTTATCCTATTTGGTTCAAGAGTGCTAATAATCCCTCATCAGAGTTCCATCTAACACATCTGACCCAAGGCCATCTGACCGAGTCTTGTCCCCTCCTAGTGCTAGGAATACACTGCTCACCAGGCAGCCTGTTTGTTCCAGACTCAGCTGCAGAAATGTCAGAGAGCTCTTTCAGCTCTTTGCTGGACATCTCAATAAGAAAGTCCCACAGGCATTTCCAAATCAATTTGTCCAAATTCAAAGTCATTTTATTCCTTGCTGCAAAACTGCTCCTTTCCTAAAATGTTCCCTGTCATAGTTAATAGCCCTACTACTCTGCCAAGCTAGACCTTCTGGCATTATCTTTGATCCACTCTCTTCCTCACTCCCACAGCCTAGCACATAGCAGGCACTGAATAACATGTAAAGGAAAACAGAGGGGCGGGCAGGGAGGAAAGAATGGAGGAAACAAGGATGGAATAGGGAAGGGAGAGAGAAGGGGAAAATGGGAAGGAGGGAGTGTCTTTCAATTGTGAGGCTGAATTGAGGCCCAAATTCATTGTTTCTTTTGCATCTCATATTGATAACCCTTGGACAAACACTTCTGTTCATTAGATTATTGCAATATCCTTTTTACTTTTCCTTTGCCACTTGTTCACTACGCATTCTCATCTCTCGAAATTGTTATCTTGCTATCAAATTTATATTTCTTGTAGAGTATGCTTATTTTGCAGTAACAGCCACCTCTAATTAAAATATATATTTAATGCCTCTCATTATTTATAAATAATGTTTAAACTCCTTAACTTAGGCCTTTAAAATCCTACACTTGGTATGGTTTTATGTTTCCATCTTCTGAAAGCCCAAACCCAGTCCTTTTCCTACTCTTACATGCACTAAAATCACACAAAGGCACAATATAATGAAACGGACATCCTTGTCACTTTTCTTCATTCTGTGTTCAAAAAGTGAAATATCATAATCAATTTCTCCTCATCTAAGCCCTATGCAGTTAAATCTCCCCTTAACATCTAACCTAAAGTCACTTTATTTATAATACATCCTTGTTTGACACTTTCAGAATTAAGAATCCTTGCCCTCTTTGTGTGTCTTTACAATTTTGTTAAGTCTATTATAGTATTCATTTTAGTTCGAAAGCAATAAATACAATATTAGTACAAGCACACTGTCAAGAAATCCCTAGAATATGGTTCCTCTGAAGGTTGACAAGGGTCTGCCTCTCATGCATCCATATCAGAGTCAACAACAACTCTACAAATATCAGGCTTCTTGGTGGAAAGAAATCTGGACATTTTTTCTAAGAAAAAAAATTAGGTTATATGGCATTAATATTTTTGCTAGACTTAACTTAATGAAAATGTTTCAAGCTTATAAAAAATTATGTAGTTTTAACTTAACCCTGGATACAAAATTACAGTGCTCCTCACATTTTAATTGGCACCTCCAAATCACTCTGATACTGGCCAGTTCATTAAATACTAACCTAATAAGATACGCTGATCCGGATCCCGTGAATCTCCCCTCTCCAGCTTCTGCTCCCTTTGCCTGCTCTCCCTCTCCATCCCCCTCCCTGAACACACTCACATCTCAGGAAAATCATGGTGTTTTGAACTTAACCCTCTTCATTGAATTCGGTGCTCTCTCAACACTCAGTGTCTTATCACTAAGTCAGATTTGGAAAATATTTTACCCTCCTGTGATTTTACTCTTCCTGCCATTTGAAGCAGCATGGACCAAATCTTCAAAGACAAGTCTATCATGAGCAGAATCTCCACAGGCTGTTCTGCAGGGTGTGCATGATCTTGCTCTCCCTCTCTGAGAACACTAAGCTTGATCTTTATATGTGATGGAACCAAAGTGACCGGAAACAGAGAGTGGCTAACGGGAAGGTGTGCATTCACAGGGAATCCATGCTAAGCCAGAATTTGGCACTGTGGGGCATGCAGATGTACAAGAGCTCCCTGGAAAATGTTCGGCTTCTCCTCATCTGAAAGGTTCTCTGAATAATCAGAACTATTCCATTGGAGATATGATGCTTTTTATTTTCAGCACTGGTTAAACTATTTACATAAATTAAAGTATATGCATACCTATTATCAGATTCACATGAAAAAACTTTCTTTACCTTTAAAGACAGTACCCTCTTCATGTAGCAACTACTACCTGTATGGACAGAGATATGAAGAGAAGAATAAGCAGACCAAAAAGACAACTGAGGACAGGGCGCGGTGGCTCACGCCTGTAATCCCAGCACTTTGGGAAGCCGAGGTGGGCAGATCACGAGATCCGGAGATCGAGACCATCCTGGCCAACATGGTGAAATCCTGTCTCTACTAAAATATAAAAAATACCCGGGTGTGGTGGCAGGCACCTGTAATCCTAGCTACTGGGGAGGCTGAAGCAGGGGAATAGCTTGAACCTGGGAGGCGGAGGTTGCAGTGAACAGAGATTGCACCACTGCACTCCAGCCTGGCAACACAGCAAGAGTTCATCTCAAAAAAAAAAAAAAAAAAAAAAAAAAAAAAAAAAAAAAAAACCCCTGAAAAGAAGAAGCATAGAACACCCCCACTTAATCCCAAGATCTCTTTCTTGTTCCATTCTTCTTGGATCCCAGTTCAACATTATGAAAGTCAGTTAAGGGATCAGAAATCTTATAGAAAACAAGTATCTACTAAGTATCCTTTAAATAATTAAACACACCTGACTTGAACATTCAAAAGCCTTTGCTTCTCAAAGATAAGACATTCATTTTAGTATTCAAACCTTGTTTGGAAGTTAGCTCTGCTGCCTGAATCACAGAATGCCTTCTGCTTTGTAATTCTAAAGTGACATTACTCTTGGGCTTTAGTGACATGGTATAAACTGCTGGCATTTACAGAGTACTTAGCAGTGATACCAGTAAATCAAGACGACGTTTCAGCAACACTTAGTTTTTAAACCTCTACCTCACTAACCCTGTGTCCCAGCCATTAGTAATGTATAATTGAAATCTTAATTCTCACTGACTTGGGCTGAGTCAAGCCACTTCAGAAAACAATAATACTATCTGACATGCATGACCTTTTTGATTAAAATAACTTGTCACTTTTACAGAATGTCCCTTCCATATCTCATTAGCAGCTTCAGAGCCTCCAGTCTTCAAAAAAGATATTTATTTCAGGAGATGCCTAGAAAATATGCTTTACTCTTGAAAGTGTTACTAGACTAATAAAGTATTTATCGACATGTCATTATTAGCAAGAAGAATTCTGGCTTCTATAATGAAACATACAGAAAACAACAGCAATTATAAAAGCATCCCTAAGGTTAGAAAATGTCTATATGAAGATCAAATTCAAATATATTCTCAATTTATTAAGAGCTCTCTATATATGCAAATGTTCACAAACTAATTAAGCCAATCACTGTCTAATATCGTAATTGTCTAATATCATAATCAGCCTGTATCATAATGTTGACTAACTAACAATTCTGTAGATATTTGCAGGAGATAATTGGATGGCATTTAATAAGAGAGAGAGAAGAAAGACAAGGTAGACACAAACAAGAGCTATATCCTCTACTCAGGTTTTATTGTCTTGTCCTCATTACCTATTCAAACGAGAGTTGGAGACACAGAGAACTAAAACTTCATTCCTTAAAGCATCTTTTTGAATTAACTGAATTTTCTAAAAGGCATGGGGCAATTAGGACAATAACTTGATATGAAGTATAGATGAAGAACAAAACAATCCTGGGCAATGGGATTTTATTTTTTAATGATAGTTGTATTGGGTTCCAGTCAGATGCTGGTCTTCTTAAATCGACACCAAATAAATTGCTACAGAGATACTTCTCTGGGATGCTGGATGGCATGAACTGTTGCATTTACAGGGGATTTGGGCCCTGACTTCGTTTAATGCCTAAAAGAACTAAAATTGTTCAAATTGCTCAGAATACTGGTGATGTCCAAGAACTCTTCAGACCAGTCCTGTAGTAGGGAAGATACATAGGCCAGAAATAAGAAATAAACAATGTTTGTGCATATCCTTATACCCATGCTGTGCACACCCACTGCCCTGTGAGAAGGAGCACAATCATGTAATAATGAATGTTACTGCCTTACTAGCTACAAAATAAAATTTAAAATTATTGTTTTCTAATTCCAAGGTTTTCAATTGGCTTTAAAATATTTCTTTAAAAATTATATAAGCTATTTTAAGAGTTACACATTGCCCAGATCAAATCAGAATTGATTTCTGATTTGTCTTGGAAAACAAAAAAAAGATGAAGAATATAAATGAACTTATTATTTGATAATATTAGTCAATAGTCACAAACATAATTGCTCGGAATTTATGCTAGGAAATGTTAGCTATATTTGTTTTATCTAAGGATATCTCTTTAGGAAGGGGTGCAGTTCAGATCATATTGAAACGCTTGCTTAAATGCAATGATCTCCGAAACTACAGGATAATGTCCTAATCAGTTGCATAAATCTGCTTTGTGATAAACTTTTAAAAAAGAAAAGTGTCATCTTTGATTAAGAAGGTAGTTAGTCCATAACTATTTAACCATGAAGCTAATCGGCCTGATAAATATTGAATTCTTGAATTTATTGACAATATACTTTGCCCTGTAGAAGCAAGTCAACTAGTTGAAAATAAGCCTTAATAACATATATGCGTGTGTCTAATATGTGTGTATATGTTTACTTACCCATAAACACACACACAATTGTGAAATTTAGAAATTAAAACCAAATTTAAAAACCCTCTGTGTTACTTTATTCTTTTGTTTTTAATTAAGTTGTTCAACAATGCATTCATTTTTCTGGGAGACTACGAGAAAGAGAAGATGTACATTTCACACCGTGTATCAGCACAGGTGGTTAGGATTGTCATTGACTATTTTGATGTATGAATTTGCACTGATACCATATTAATAATTTTTAACAGGCTATACTCTATTTATATTCTGCCCCAAAGTATGACATTTAATTGACAACTGCAGAGTGATTTACAGTTGCAAATTTCCATGTCTTTATAGACTCATAA
Organism: Chlorocebus sabaeus; assembly: GCF_047675955.1. Lineage (NCBI taxonomy): Eukaryota > Metazoa > Chordata > Mammalia > Primates > Cercopithecidae > Chlorocebus > Chlorocebus sabaeus. Next base: position 48,169,119 of record NC_132916.1, on the reverse strand, counting down.
TTCAATAGGGAAAGTGGTACACATAGTAGCAATAAGTTTAAATTATACTTTAATTACCTTTGAAAGACAAATTCTTTGTAGTCCACCAGTCCTCTGAGACTTCTCACTTCTTTTTATCTGAATGTAACACGAGAAAACTAACAGATTCCAATTGCAATTGGACAAGTAAATCTATGATTTTATTCAGTAAGCACTGAATGCAAACAAAATGCCTTAATTCCACAAAATTAAGCTTTTAAAATAAACATAAAGTGAAAATTCAGTAATGGAAAGCAGTGTTTCTTAAAGGTGTATAAAAACAACTATTAAGTTAAAAGCAGAATTTTACTATTTAAAATTCTTGATACACACATTTTTGTATTTGTTCTTCATGCTCATCTAGCATTGTATCTTCCTCCTCAATAAGACATGAGCTACACTCTATAAAAATTTCCCTACTACATGTTGTCCATCTGTAAAATTTGAGGGTTTGTATGAATACATGCTTTCATCCATGAAAGTTAAGGTAACAGGAGAACAAATGAATCAAGATAGAGAAATACAAGTGATGCAATTTTTATTCTATGTAAAGGATGTACAGTTTAAATTTAGGGAAAATATCTGCATAAGCCATTATTAGTCCCGTTCTGACTGCCCAAGAATGTCTGAAGTGCAAACATGTTCAGGACTACAGAAGCAAGGATCTCTGGCATTCAATAAATTAACTGCCAGAGAAAGGGCTCGGGATAAGACACAAGTAATTAATAAGGAAATTATTCTCACCTATTAGTTAGCATATTTTTCCTAAATGAGATATTTCTCACAACTCTACTACTGAGTTACAGCCCTCCTCACAACAAGAGAATCATTTGATAATGTAAGCTTTACATTTTAATCAAACCTTCCTCATAAGCCTGAACTAAGTAGCTTTTTGCTTGTTTGTTTTTAAAGACAAGGTTTCACTCTGTTACTCAGATTGGAGTGCAGTGGCATGATGACAGCTCACTGCAGCCTCAAATTCCTAGGTTCAAGTGATCCTCTTGTCTCAGCTTCCCAAGTAGTTAGGCATACAGGCACACATCACCTTTTAAATTTTTAAATTACTAATAGAGAGCTTAGTATACTGATTTAAAGTCAATATTACTGTTAATGTTAAAATACTTTTATGAGACTGAGTGCAGTGACCCAGGCCTGTAATCACAGCACTTTGGGAGGCTGAGGCAGGAAGATAGCTTGACCGCAGGTGTTCAAGACCAGCCTGGGTAGCATAGTGAGACCCTGTCTCATTTTTCTTCCCTTTAAAAATGAATTATAATATTTCTTTAAAACCAAGTTTATTCAAAATTTGTTATCTCTTAGTAGTGGGTTATTTTATTTTACCTGTTTAATCTTAGAGAAAAAATAACTAAGGAATATTTCAATATTTCCCCTATTACATGAAATGGGTTGTTGGTAAGACAGGTTAATAACTTTATTTTCTCCTTCTATCTTTAAAGTACTCTCCCTTCCCCTTAATAACCAAACATATGCTAAAAGGAGGAAATAAATGGATTCAGGTCCAGAAAATTAATTCTTTAATGATGGATAGCTGCAGAGGTCAAGCACGCGAACATTTCATTACTGTAGGCATTGCAAATACTTTATCATCTCTCACCTTCTGCAGGATGCACTCTCTGTGGAGCAAGACAAAATGTTAATAAGAGGGGTGCAGACAACAAACTTAGTCTTCTCTGAGTTCCACTAAAATTTTCTGTTAGAACTTAGAAAATAGAAGATAATGACTTCCATAATATCAATTCCCTTTTGAGGGTCCCTGTTGACACACTCCATCTCAGTTGCATAATCTTCCCTCTGTGTTAGCTGACCTTTGTATGGTAAGAACTTATTATTCTGAAAAGCACATTCTTCGATTCAGTGGTCAACCTTTTGCCTGCAAAAGCAGAACACTCTCAAACCAATGTGCCAATACAGTAGGCTCACATTTTGACATTGGGTTTTTGTCTCTTGTTATTCACGGAATCTGATACTCCTATGTGCAGAGACTACAGTCTCCCTTGAAAGCTTCACGCTCTCTATCAAACACACTAAAAGGGGATGCTTAGAAGAACCATGGTAATTTTTATTTTAACTGATACAATCATTTCTCCTTGAACATACATGGTTTAATTCTAAAGGAAAAAGAAACACGGCAGGAACTGATAAAGCCTGCTGTTATCCTAACTTCAAAGTTTCATCAAAAAGAAGATCCTATTTCTTGATTTCTCTAATATTTAATGGAAAATATCCTTTCTAAAAGAATCAGAGTTTCACTAATTTTGGAAAGTATAATGGCACACACCTCAGGTGGCTATAGAGGGTACAAACTGTTTTTTGTGCATCCTGTAATGCTTCATAACCTACCTATTCAATTTCCTTTCTTTATTAGGATGTTCTCATTCTGATCTAATAACACTCTCTATAGATGAATGAATAGGTATTACAGATTCATTTTCATCATTTATATGAAAGCACTTTTATTTTCACTTTTCTTTCTTCTTAAAATATAAAAGTTTCATGTCTTTGAGCCATTATATAAAAAATTCCAGAGGAATATTTTTCTTTCATAATCGATTATTAGGATAGTTCTCCTTCCATTAAATTTGTTTTATGTTGAAACAAATTCTCTATTCTAAATAGCTTTCCTTCATTTTTCAGAGCATGTATTTACCACAACATAGGGCTATATCAGAAAAGTACTATCCGTTAGCAATTCTTCAACTCTTTTTTGGTCCCAAATCTAACAGAATAACTGGATTCATATGTAAGGTGAAACAACTACACTATTTAGGTTGATGCAAAAGTAATTGCAGTTTTTGCCATTACTTTCAATGGCAAAAGTACAATTACTTTTGCACCAACGTAAATAGTATTCCAGGAATGAGGACTATGAATATGGAGTTATGAATAGCAGGAAACTATGAGTCCTGCTAGGGTGATAAATTCTACTCTTTACCCTTGAATGTGAAGTCTAGGAATCTTCAACTGAAAATATCCGTTGGTCAATGGGTAACCTTCTTTCTCTTCTGTATAGACAGGCCAGGGCCTGCTCCAGACACAAGATATAGGCTATAAAAGGTTCTATGCCTTTCCACCTCCCCTTTGAACTTCACTTTCCTCTCCTGGTATCTTCCCCCATTTCTTTTCCTCACTAAATTCACTTCATAGCTCCAAATCCTACCCTAGCTCTCATTCTTTTAGGAATATTTTCTTTAACTTGCTGTCTCTAACTGTCGATAATAAGCTGTTAGCTTTCAGAGACATGTATAGTTTAACTAATCTGCAAGCCAAGACAGAACAAAAAAATTCTAACGGTGACATTAGACTTTCATGGTTTCCAGCAGGAATGATATATTAGGGAGAGAACAGGCCTCTGCCCCGCACTACAGCACAGAGAAGACTGCTTAAAGATGAAACCTACATTTTCCTGGGTCAATGTTTAAGTGTTAGGCTTTTCATCAGCCAATATTTGTTTTGGCAGCTGGAAGAAAGAAAATTTGGCAGCAACTATTAAAGTTACAAAATATACTACTCTTTAATTTTGATAGTATTAAGTCTCTGGTTTATTTGATAATATTGATTTTATGGATATGGTGTTTTTACTATTTATCAGGCACTATTCTAACCACAGTATGTATATTCCAGCATACATGCAGACCTCACAACAACTTTGTATTTATCTACCATTGACCAAAATCTCAAATCCTATAATCTGCAGAGGAGGAAAGGGAACCTATTCCTAGAAGTCAAAGAATAAATAAGTATCACTAAATGGTATGGTCAATATTAGAGGCTTATGAAAACGTTTGTTGGTTTTAAAACTGATGGCTATTTTTTGAGTAGTAACAAAGTTTTACCAACATTACTGAGGCAAGGGGGACTTTCTCCAAGGTAACATCAGGCTTTTATATTTTATAGAGCTTTTTATACAATATCCCAAGAGGCTCACTGTTTAATTATAAGGTTTTCTTTCAATCGTTCAATATATCCATGTTTCCGACACTGGAACAAGTGGCAGTTTCTCAGTTACTCAGATTTTAAACCTTAGCTCCAATCTCCAGTTTTCACAGTAAATTAAGATCTTTTTTATTTTGCATTTCATCTTCCATTACGCCATTTGTCTCAGAAATCTCTTGAGTTCTGTGATGACCTAAAATCAAAAACATACTAAAAATCCAGTTTGATCAAATCTAGATAATAATGTACAGCTGACCCTTGAACAACACGGAGGTTATGGGTGCCAACCCCTCACACAGTAACTTTTGTCTTTCCAAAAACTTAACTACTAATAGCCTACTGTTGACTGGAAGTCATACTGAAAACATAAACCATTGATTAACACATATTTTGTGTATTCTATGTATTATGTACTGTACTTTTACCACAAAGTAAGCTAGAGAAAACAATATTATTAAGAGAACCATAAGAAAGATAAAATATATTTACTATTCATTAGGTGGAAATGGAATCATCTCTTTATCCTTGTGATCTTCATGCTGAATGGCTGGGGAAGGGGAAAGCTTGGTCTTATAGTTGCAGGGGTGGCAGAGGCAGAAGAAATCTGAGCATAAGAAAACTTGTGCGGTTCAAATCCATGTTGTTGAAAGACCAATTGTATTTTACTTGTCCAGACTCTTGCAGAATATGAAACTTTAAAAGCCTTTTTTAAAACATTTTAAAGGATTTTTCAAAATATATTAACTTTCAACCATATTAATATTTATAAACAAGAGCCAAACTTTCAAATGGAAACGCACATTATCAGTCTGAGTGCTTGCTAGATTTCACCAACCAAGAGCAGAAGACAGCTGATAAGAAAATCTCCCAAACCTTCCCCACTTCAGCCAATGTTGTATATCCAATGGCTGTGTAACACAGACATGATGGGGGCAACAAGTTTTCCTAAGGGGGATACCTTCACCATTATTCGTCCAGGAATATCAGCTCAAGATACTAGATGTGTAGGAATCAAACTATAGGTTTCCATCCAAACTGACACAAAGAGATTGACTACAAAGCAGAGAATGTATGTATCTTGTCTGGATGGGAGTGCTACGATAAAAAGCAGTGTGTATGCAAAAAGAAAAAAACAAAACCCTCTGAAGTACATACAACCCCATATTAAAATCCAAGGCAGTTATAATTATTATATTAATATATTTTATATAATATATAATTAAAATTATTTGTAGCAAGTGTTACTTGTGAAAGACATTTGACTTTTATATTTTTTCTAGGTTAAATGGTGCCTTGGAAGAGAAACCTAATCTAGCTGAAAGAGGATTAATGCTATTCTCACCTGGCCGTGGGTACTCTCTGATCCTGCTACATTTTGCTTCATGGGCTTCCTTATATAGTAAGTGCGAACTTATTAACTCTGTCCCCCAGTCAGAATATCATTTTCATTAGCACTAGAACTTTTGCTTGACTTATGCCCTATTTCCAAGGCTGACAGCATATAGTAAGCTTTCAATAAATATAAATGACATAAATGAACAATTTTGATGCTTTACAGGACCACCACAGTTTATGACTTAAATTGCAAAGATCGTTTTAAAGCATGCCTAATTACAAAATAGCTAATATTCTTAAAAAATAAATATTTCCCCTTTTTTTTTTTTTTTTTGAAACAGTCTGGCTTCATCGACCAGGCTGGAGTGCAGTGGTGCGATCTCAGTTCACCGCAACCTCCGCCTTCTGGGTTCAAGCAATTCTCCTGCCTCAGCCTCCCAAGTAGCTGGGATTACAGGCACACACCACCAAAACTGGCTAACTTTTTGTATTTTTTTTAGTAGAAACAGGGTTTCACCGTGTTGCCCAGGCTGGTCTTGAACTCCTGAGCTCAGGACTCCCAAAGTGCTAGGATTACAGGCATGAGCCACCACACCCAGCCAAAAGATAAATATTTCTAAAGAACAATGAAAAAAATAAACGCAAAAATCCTCATCATTCAAATCAGAAAGCTAAAGTTCAAAGTGAGTAAGTTCAGAACCAAAGTCAAAGGCTGATTCTGAGACTTCTTCCTCATTCAGTACTATTTCCCGTGATAAATTATGTCTCTATTTCTTATGCTTTCGTGGCAATTAGAATCCCATCTGTGTTTTCACTTTATGCTCCTTTAAATTTATTTTCAGTGATAGAACTAAATTTAAACTCTTACTATTTCTTCTAGTTGTTTTTCTTACCAAACAAACTCTCATATACATACCAGCCTTACATTTGATTTTGTGATGGGAGTGAAACTTTGCAAAATAAAACTGAAGTTCCTTTTGTTTCTCTTCCCTATTCTATTACCCTCTTCTTCCACAAAGAAGGCAACTACTAGGCCTGAATTTGATGTGTATCTTCTAGTTTATGTTTTTAAACATTTATACCTATATATATATATCCATTTAATCAGTATTTGTGTTTTAATGACATTAGTAATATAATATTGTACAATTCTGCTCTCTTATTTTATATCTTGTTTTTAAAATTATTTATTTGATACATACATCTAGTTTATGCATTTATCCTGAGACATATTATTTTATCCTTTGATGGAATTATTCATTTTACTTATATAGCCACTATAAGTGAATGTCTTCTTTCAATTTACTTATTTTGGCCAATTCATTTTATCTACTAGTTATTTTTGTGGCAGACACTGCAGGTTGGGTAACCCAGAGAACATTCCAAATCCCTTTTCCTCTCTCCAAGCTCCAGGACAGAGGCTGGGAAAGTAAAATCCTTCATTTTTTTACTCTGTCTTAGGAGAAGCTAAGCCATATCAAGACATTGCTTATCTAGACACTGGCAACTGTATCCAGAGTGGATTCTGTTAAAGCTTTTGCTTTCCTGATACACATGTTAGAGGTCTCTGTGCAACTCTCTTCTCCATTCCTTTTGAATATGGGCATGCTATGTGAAGCTCTGGTAGGCATCTTGAAACCATGAGAGAAAAACAAAAAAGTCTTACTTCACAGATTCCGGCTCCGGCATTACTGAGCTAGGGCAACAGTCCCATCATTTAGGTCTACATAAATGTGTGCCAGTCTTCTTGGTGAGAAAAATCAACCTCTGTCATTAGCAGAGGTGGATTTATTTTTCAGCTGGATGCATTGTTAAGCCATGGCCATCTCTTCACAATCATGTTTATTTCCATTTCTGCTTTACTTCACTTCAACAGACCTTTTTAACTCCATCCTTCTTCCTTATAAAAATGTTTTCCCTCACATCATGTCATACCATAATGAGCAAAATTCCCATCACGCATTAATACTTGAGGCGAGGGAGAAGCAGGGGTGTTTGCCATTTTGTAATACAGTGGTAGTCAGGGCGAGTCTCGCTGGAAAGTGAACAAAAATCTGAAGACAGCTGATAGTTTTGAAAGCCGTATCTCATTTTATCTCAGGAGATACTGAGATAGGGTTAAAATTATTTCTCAGTGGTGGGACCTATACCTCCAGGTAAAGGCAATTTATATTTAAATAACATTTAGTCAGAACTATAAAGTGGGGGACTATGAGCTGGGGGGAAGGAGGAAACTACCAAAGAGTAGAAATGGAGCTCTCCTCACAGAGCTCATGGCCCAGGGGAGGGAGTCCAGGCCACCCCAGCACAGCAAGGTGCTCCACACTTTGAAAATGAATGAGAAAGATCCTGTGTGACTCTGAGGAGGGTGAAGGCTCAGGTCTGCCTGGGACACCCACTGACGGCTTTATTACACATTTAACCCTTGAGTTGACAATTAATGGTGAGCAGAAATTTGTAAGGCTAACAGGGGCATTCCAGAGAGAAAGAATGGCAGAAGCAGACTAGAATACCAACACAGCTTCAGGCAATGATAGAAGTTTATTATGAAAGGAGCCACACTGCGAGCCACAGAGGGGTAGGAGATGCCAGCTGTGCTGATGACTAGGACACAACTTAAAGGAAGCTAGGATCCCATTGTACAGGCACAAATAAATGAAGAATCTCAGAGACTTAGAAAATCACTACATGGCCCAAGAAAGTGTTTTAAAGTGAGCTCAGATGATACAAAACATTAAATGTATATATTTAATCTCTTCAGATACGGAGCAACATGTTTAATTTCTAAAGGACTGAATGGATACTCCCGCTTTTACTGCTTCAAACATTTGTTTAATTGTTTTTAAATTGTCCTCTTCAGCCCCAAGATGGAATCATCTGGACCACTCTAAGTAATAGCACCCCTGGCTCCTATTTTGGACATGTGATTAATTGAAGGGCATGAGCCAGAAAAGCTGTCCCCCTGGCCCATCCCTTTCTCTTTGCACGCACAGTGCAAGTGCTCCATTTCCTGTTTCCAGCCCTCCGCTGCTTTTCTTTTCCCTCTGCCTCACAGTGATTATACTGAGAACACATTTGAAAGCAAAAAGTTGGGCGAGAATTCCAACAGGTGTAATTAATGTCAAGTGCTCCTGCAAGTGGCTGCGCTTTCCAGCTGCCTTCTCCACCTGCTGCCTTCTGTGGCTGCTTTCTTAATGCCGTGTCCATCTGTTATAAATATGCATCCAGAACTCATCATTTTACATCCTGAGAGGCACCTGAACCCTCTTCTCCTCTTCTTAAGTGAGCCCTTAGAGCGTCACTTTATAGGCACAATTAGTTAAGTGTTGAGATACCATGGAGAGTGAGCACACTGGCTCCTCAGGGCACCTTTAATACCTTAAGGGAGTTTGTACATAATCAAAGTGGAGGAACAAAGAAGGAGAAAAGAACCTTTACTATATACTTAAAAGCAGAAAGCATAAGAACCAAAGAACTTTCTTCAAATGTATACTATATGTAGTGTGAGTATGTGTATCTATATACATACTTCCCCCCTTTTTTCACATAATGTGTCAGTTCACATTGGGTAATGTTACATTGGATTTGTTGGACTTCTGTGCTCTGTAGCAACCTTCAGTTGGGGATGGAAAACCACAGGGAAGATTCTTGTAGCACCATTTCTGGCCCAGTGTTTGTCAAATATGATGAGAACATGAAAAGCTGCAATTACTGATAGGATAAGATAACAAACAATAGAGAGTAGCAGAGTCAAAAGGGGGGCAAGTTGTGAGTCTAACTACAGAAATGGTGCTTGGCCCAGCGCTCAGCACATTACTAGCTGGCTTCCCAGTGAACTCGGCTAGGTGCCATAAAGAAAAGAATCAGGGAAACCAATTACATTGATGACTGATGATAATTGAATGTATTTTATCCCCTGGAGACTATTTGCAATTTCAAAGAAAACTCTCAGAGTCTCAATGGCTTAAAACATACACATGTGCACACCCACTCCCATAAATGTATTTCTGATAGAGTCTGAGCTAATAGACCAGGAAGATAAGGCAGGTATTTGAGGAAATTACAAGGAAGGTGCCCAGTGCTTCTAGAAACATAGCGAATGTGTTGTCTATTCCAGTTACACTTAAAGAGCAGTCCTGTGTTTAGTTATCTTCGGGGTCTAATGAAGGGGACCGTAAGTATAGATATCTCTAAATTAATCATTTCTGAAACCCCAGGAAGTTGTTTTAATCTTTAGGACTTGGGGTATTTTTATAATGTTTATGTTAACTACGTCCTTAATAGTTTCATAGTTAAAGCATAAAATAGCAATACTACTTTAGATTGGAAACGTCATGAGAACTGGAACCATGTCTGTGATTTTCAGTGAGGTATTCCTAACACCCAGCACTTGGCATCTGATGGTTGAACAACATTTGTTGAGTGAAAAACAGCCTGCAGTAGTAGTAGTATGCAGTAGACACAATATCAGCATTTAAAGATGATAATCTTGAGCTCAGAGTTATACGACTTGCTCAACTTTGGTGTTTTTGCTACACCAGCAAATGAATTGTGTCATCATGCTTCTTTGACATCACTGTTTTTTCCTACCATTTCTTCTTAACAAAATCCACCATTTGTAAATTCTTTTACTTGGCAAGTTTAGTCTCAGCTTCAATCTAACTTTTAAAACTATTGAGCACAAAGTATATCTATGCATTGTGATGGATTACAAAGATAATCCCCTGCCTTGGTAAAGCATGTAATACATATATATAGCAAAATCCTATAAAAAGGTATCTTGGCAGTAAAGCAAATTAGGGCGCTAAATAATTGGCAGTTGGCTCCTATGTGCTGCCTAGACTCCTTCCTCAAACTAGTGGAGGAAGGACATGATCAGAATTAAAGCTCTTATCTTCTGGGGATGATTGAGTAAATACAGGAGGGAAGGGGAAGGCTGACAGAAGATGGCAAGCAACTGAGTTTTAGAAAATGGGAAAGCAGAAGAGTATCCCTGCATTCCTAAACTTCTCTCAGCCAGTATTCCCTGGATCCAGCTGACAAAAGAGGAATCATGAAAGAGAAGATTCCTGAAATTGCTACCATTGTCCTAGAAGTTCCAGCCAAAAACAGCAGGCAGAATCATCCCCACTGAAGTTTAAGTTTTTATGGACCCTGTCCGTGGGTGTCACCAAACTATAGCCAAGATTTAGAAGGGTTGATTTTAGCAGCCAGCTTTTCCTTGGGAACGACAGGCCAGCTAGCTATACAGACTTGCCTACTCTTATTTTATCAGCCTCCCAATAACGTGTGCTAACATTTTAAGCATTTAAAAATGTTTTGAGTGTCTCTAATTAATTAGACTGGGTTTTATTGTATGCCAGTAATACAAGACAGAATTTAAGAATAGATTCAATAAGAGATGCCAAAACAAATTAATGTGTGAATTCAAAGGAGGAAGGGATCCCATCTGATTGGAAAAAAGAGGAAATGAATCGTGGATAAAGTGGCATTTGAAATCAGCCTCGAAAGCTATAGTATTCTGATAGGGATAAGGGGATAGTTCCACCTACAGGCAACAGAATAAACAAAAGGACCAAAGTGGCTATTGTGTAGGGTTGTGGAAATAAAGCAGTAATCTAGTTTGGTTAGATCGCAGGATATGAGTAGGAGAATCAAGTATATGTGGGTTTAAAGGAATGAATACAGATCACGGGGTCTTAACCACTCTAACAAGGACTATGAGCACAATGTTGACAGCACTGGAAGGCAACAGCAGTTTTTGACCATGGAGAGAGGGGGATTAATATGATAGGATAAGTGTGATGATTCCTAAGCCTAAATTTCCCATTCTAATCCCTTAATCAAACTTGATCTCTAAATGCTCTAAGAACACTTCTAATCTTGCGTTTCACCAAAAATTAAAAGGCATACATTACTGGCAAATAAATTGTCTCTATTTTCTAATAAGTAAATCTGAGTTACCAGAGTCCGGCTTTGATTTCTGGCATCTCTGGTTATCTGTAGACTCTCCTAGATTCCATAAGTACAGAGCTAACAAGGATGGGCGTGGGTAGGATCTCCCATCAGAAAGTTTCAGTGCCAGGGGGTGGATGGATGTCTCAGAAAAAGAGCACTCATGCTATGAAGACATTCTGAACACTGAATGAAGTGGAAGCTAAAGACACAGACATTCTGTGTAAAAGAAAGGTCGATGGCAGAAAACAGGGATCTCATAAAATAAATAATAAAATCCAGGAACAATGGTTACCTGGGCAATCAATTTAAGCAAGGGCTTAAACAGGGCAAAATAGGACTTAAAGAGGGCAAAAGGGGAACTGGTGATAGGTACAAGGTGAGAACATGAGCAAAAGGAATAAAACAAGAGCCCAGATGATGGAACCAGGAAACATGCTTAGCTCGAATCATGAGGTAAGAAAATGGATTCAAGGCCAATTTAGTTTTGAAAATGGGCTGGCCTTCTTCCAGGAACAGGAGTGGAGCTGAGCTTCCAGATGGGGTTAGGAAGACTAGATAGATGCTGGATGAATGTGGGTACAGGAAAGTGGCCGGGCAACACTCCAAAACCGTTTGACGTTTTCTCTTAAAAATTATTTTTCAAACCTTTAATAATTTTTAGAAGTCTTACATATGCCCTTTCTATATCCCCAAGTCCTTTCTGTAGGAAAATGAGAAAATAATACGATATAGAAATGAGACGATATAGAGATGAGAAGGAGCTCATGTTTGCATAGCAGAGACCACTTTTAAGGGAAGTTTTGTATACCTGATCCGGATGACTAGGATTTACATTGAAGCCATCAGAGGCTATTTATACAGCCTTATAAAGCAATTCAACGTGCTGACACTGGCAATTGATACCAATTAAATTTAATGAAACTAGAGGAGGTTCAGGCAAAGGCAACACAGAAATCAGTGGATGAACAGGGAACTATATAAGAAAGATGAAACGTTGACTTATTTACCAAATTATAAACTACTGGAACAAAGAAGGTAAAAGTTGTAGGGAGAGAGAGTCTTGAAATAAATAAAGAAAACAAAATTGATGTATGTAATTTCTACTTCACACCACAATGCATTCCTGGAAATCACACCATAAAACAGCTTGTATTTTCCCCTAGGAGTAATTTTGTAATTGGATGTTGTGTTCCTGAACAAGGATTCATTTTTCAAATAAATTATAGATACAATCAACAATATGCTATAAAGGCAAAGATAGAACAATGTTAGGCCTCTATAATAATTTAAAATATCATCATTATACTACTAGTCCTATAAAATGGGCATACATGAACAGTGCATGTTGACTATACAGGGATTGAAATGCACCATAAATTGTAGAGACCACACATAATATTACAACTTTGCTGCCTCATAAATTTGACCTGTCTAAAAATGAACATGCTAGCTATAATAAATATTATTTAAACATTGAATTAACAATATTGAATGTGTTCTCAGAATTCAGATGGATTGTTTTGGAAAGATAGTATTTGAACTTCAAAATTGGAATGCTGCAATTCTCCTTGAATATCTGCTTTCTTTTATACTTTCTGTTCACATTTATGTTTGATATACATAATGTTTACTACGTTGCAAGTTCTAACTATTGCATAAGTGTTAATGTATTTAATTTTCATAACAATACCATAATATTGGTACAATTTTTATGTTCATTTTATAATTAAGAGATGTTAGGCAACTTGCCTAAGGTCACACAGTTATAGCCAGAATTCAAAAACAGGATCCACACTACTACACTACGTCAACTCTCTGGACAATTGCTTTTTCTCTCAAAACTTCCCTGTAACAGGGGAAGCATTCCAATGGTGTTTGAGCTGTGTCCAGAGGTGGAATCATCACTCATTTAAGAAAGACACTTTAATGTTTCTTGTGAGGCTATGAAGGGAAGAGTTTCACTTTTTGTTCTTTAGTTCACCTTTTCCCTCTTTTATTTTGTTAGTCCAAAAACACTAAAAATTGCCTAGAAAATAATATTGAGTCACAAAAAGGCAGCCTAAAGAATGGGTCTAGCAATCTGCTCAGTCTGCTATGCAAATCCTAGGCCCTGATGAGGACAGTGCTACATAAGGTGACTATATGAGTTTCGACACTTCCACAACATTAGCCAAATTATTAGTTTTTCTCATCTTATACAACTCTTGTACACTGTCTTCCTGAATGACGTCAGGACCACCCACTGCCACAAGTTTTAACCACCAATAATGAAATAACAGTGAGCTGACCTAATGTCAGGTTCTTACTGAGGTCCAAGGGCAGTTGGAGGGCGAATGGCAGGTGGCCGGAAAACACTTGAGGAATTGCAGACAGTTTCGACATGGCTTTACTTTCTCTCTGGGCAGGAGTAAGCCTAGGCACAAGCTGTATGTACGGCGTTAGCAGGGTAACTATAACTTTTAACAGGCAATAGTGGCTCTGAGCCAAGCATAAGCTCACGTGGAAAATCACCTAATGTGCCTCACGTGGCATGGTTACATAATGTGTGGGGTTGTGCACTTGTGCTCCAAATCCGCTGAGTCATGCTGCATTGGAAGGCCGCCTTAGCCTACTCGGGACTCAAGTACAGCCATTTGCCTTACACCTGCGTAAAGAAAAATGAAATTTGGTGACTTGCCAGCCAGTAATGAAGGAGAGAAGTGAAGAAATGAGAAAGGGTAAAAGTAGAAATTCCTCAACGTTATGCACAAAGTCTTAGAACTTGTAACTCAAAGAGGCATCAGCAATTGAAAATATGAATAGGGTTATAAAGAACTCAGGAAAAAAAAGTCATTGATTCTTAAACAGCTCTGCAAGCAGACAAGGCAATAGAATCGTGTCCATCTTTGAAATGATGATAGTCCAATGTGCCCTTCCAAAATTCACTAATGCCTCCATTTGAGAATCTTCTTCAGACATTAATTCTATATTGTGGATGACTGGTGGGATTCCATATGAAATATGCCATTAGACCAATGTATGTTTCAAAATGCCCAAATGAAAAACCTAGGATTCTTCCAGAGTATATAGGATTTGAAAATACATGCGAAGTTTTTGTTTAGTATAATACTGTTATAGGTTTTCCTTTGGAGAAATAAATGTTTATTTTCCAGTTTTCTTAAGATTAATTTTAAGATGATATGATGGCATATAAAATGATTTCATCTTTAAAAAAATTAACATCCAGTATAAAAAGTGACAAAATAACAAGATGAACATCTAAACTATTTGATGAAGGGAATAAAATAGCTTTCTCTTTTTAATTACCTTTTCCTGTCTCTAAAGCAGTAATTTCAATAAAAACCCTACTGTCATGTTCCCACTATGTTATAAATTTATCTCTGATATTCCCACTGTTATAATTTAATCTCTGATTATATAGTCTTGATATTCAAATCTGTAGTCACCAAAAGTTTGTGAGTAATGGTGCTCAAATTAACATTAACAACATAAGAAGTTACAGAAAGGGGGAAAGGATTCAGTCTCAGATGTTAAAAATGTGCCCTACTCTATTATCAAAAAGAGAAAATAGATTATATCATTTCACAAATGCAAAGTAGCAGTGGTCATTTTCGGTTCAACTCATTATCTCTCCAATACAACCTTAGCCACAAAAATTAAATGGTTTTCACAGGCACCTAGTATTATGAATATTCTGGCAAGTAAATATAACCCAAGCACTGACACAATAAGAACTCTAAAAGGATTTGTATTTGCATATGCCTACAGACATAAAATGTTCAAAAAGGGGAGTAGACTATAACAGAAACTGCATTATGCTGAAAAATACCAATAATAATATGCTGGCAATTGTGCTTTGATTGTTCACATTTCTTCTAAAGTGTTTTTCTAGCCCATGAACACGTGAGCTTTAAACAAGTTTGATTACAGCTGCAAAAGTATTTAATGAATCAGGAATAATAGTAGTGTACAGCAAGAAAGGCTTTATGTACAGTTTTAGGACTTATTTTTTGTTGTTGCAGAAAATGAGACACAAGAGAGAACTCAATGCATTTATGGCACTGTGTTTTTGTGTTTTTGTTTTTTTTTTTTTCTGCTTTGTCTTCTTTACTAGAATGTCACTTCTAGATTTATGGTTGCCAACCTGCAATTCTAGTCACTGAGAGCAACAGTTACAATTGCAGACTGTAATTGAACAAGAGGAAAGACACACATAGGTATCTCCTGCTTTGCATCTGTCACAGCAGTTGCCTTTAATACCAGGGCAGTATTCTTTTGGAAAAGAAGAGTCTACTCATATATATTTTTCAATTTTGAAACATGAACCAGAATGGAAGACATATTTCCTTCTGCCCTGACTCCAGAAGACCTTGCATTGTTGCCTAGGCTGACAAACTCCCCCAAAAAGTAACAAGTGCAATTGTACCCTCCACCTCCTTACTCTATACCATGTATCAGAGGTCCATCATTACATTCTCATTCATATAGGAAGAGAGTGTCATGTTCATACAGAAAGAGGGTCTACACCTAATATGGACCCTCTACGACACACAAACATTTGCCTTGCAAGGCTGGGGTCCCACTTCCACCTAATAAATACACATGTTAGTGCCTGTGGCTCAAGCAGAGGGGCAAGACTATGGCACATGAAGATATGGGAGTGGGGAGGTGAAGAGTTATTGAAAAGCCCATCTTAGGAGGGCCACAGAGTTGAAACCATGTGAAGACTTTCCTTCAAGAATGGCTCAAGGAGTTCTACACCTGAGGCAGAGCCGCTATGTGTCCTTGACAGATCCAGCTGAGAGCACATGGAAAAAGAATCTCTCTGGATAGAAACTCAGAGCTTCAAAGCCTGCCTGGTGGTGTAGACATTGAGTACATCATGGAGAGAATATAGAGAATATCTGGAGAAGAGGTCCCTCCAAAAAGCAAGTGATGATAACAGCAAGGACTTACTGGGCACAAATGCAGTGGTGGAAATGTGGAGATGGATGCCCATTAGCATTTAACCAGAGACTGCAACCTGATGGCCATTAGTCAATCACAGCTTACAGGTGTCTTTAATTTGAACACTATGCTGCACAGTGTTGGCCTGCAATTTTTTTTTTAGAAAGTAGAACTAGATGCCAATATTAAATATAGAATTTTTACACAATATTTTCGGCTTTATTTTTAACAATTATACAAACTTGCATCACAGCAAACCCACATGACAAATCAGCTTAAGCTTCCAGTGTTTACCTCTCTAGATAGGCACAAGTTCTCAGTTCCTAAATTCCCACAACTTTCAAGTGTGAATTGTGTTTTACACACACACACACACACACACATATATATACGTATATATGAGAGAGGAAAAGATCATGAGACATATGTCTTCTAGGGAAAAAAAATTCTCATTTCCCTAACCACTGTAGTCATTTGAAACCTGAGTTAGACAATGAGTTAAGAAGTATTTTCATAGAGTTCAATTAATATATTTTTGCTCTATGCATGATGCTAACAGGTTGAAGAAACACAAAACCCAATTTGAGCTGGAGAATCCATTTCTTCATTTCAAAAGGGTTTGAATATACCCTTTTGGCAATCACAACGGAAACTGAAGAAGTATTATGTTCAAGGACACATAAAGAATTGCTTTTACAACAACCACTTTCCAAAAATAAACATTGTAAAGCAAGTAGAGTGGTTGCCAGTGTTAAATCTATGTTTCTCACTTCTTTCTTACGTAGTTGCCTGAAGGGCTCCTGAAAGAGTAGGCCACCACAGTGCAGGAAGCCATGGGCTACTGGCCCAGTGCCTTCTGATCCACTGTGTGCTACAGGGCAAAGAACTCCACATGGCTCCATGATATTAAAGAGGCATTTGTAGAGACAGATTCACTTTTTAGGCCACAGCAGACTCAGCACCTTGCAAATTCAGTGGATTAAATGGTTCCAAAGGGAGAATACTATCCTCTAATTCTTCTGCCAAGTAGACACCTGGCAAAACCTGGCTCATTTTCTAGACCCATAGACCTACCACATATATAAACTCCCTCTCACAAATTCTCCTTTCCTCTATCATCTTCTCCTCCCAGTCCTTAGCTGCCAAATACTCACACTGATAATTTGAATAAATTACCCACTTAGAGGTGAAAGCTTCCCTGGAATTGGTTTCAAAGAAAATGCCTCAATAATGTAAGCTACCAATGGCCTATAATTGCCAAGGAAACTATTAGCCATTTGGAATTTGTTTTGTCATTTGTAACAGTAACATTTTCTTTTCTTCCTGGTCTATAAAGAATATGCATTAATTCTTTCACTCACCTATTAAACAAATGTTTATTGGTGCACTGATTATTGTTGTAAACTCTGAGGTTGCGTTAGCGATTCAGCCTGGCCCCCACCCGCCTTTCAAGAATCTTATATCAAGACAAATACATAGATGAGGAAATGCGTAATAGCCCATGGAAAGTGCTTGCTATTATGGTCTGAGTGTTTGTGTCCCTCCAAAATTCATATGTTGAAATCTAATTCCCAATGTGCAAGTATTAAAAGGTGGGGCCTCTGGGAGGTGATAAAGTCATGAGGCCAGAGCCCTCATGAATGAGACTAGTGTCTTTATAAAAGAGGTTTGAGGGAATTTGTTTGCCCCTTTGCCAGTCCACCATGTGAGGACACATGAATCCAAAATTCAGGGAGACTGAAACATTAACTACTCCATAAAGGCACTGGTGGCCAGGGCATAACAGATGCCTCCCTGTGCACAGAGGTGACGGAGCAGACACTGCTGTCCCTGGGGCATCCTGCCTCACAGGTGCCTTCATGGGGATAAGGATGATGCATAGGACAGTATATGGTTTCAGATTTGGTAAACCTGTTTCTTTTTCTGATGATTTCTGATGATTTGCAAATTTTTTTTTCCTTCAAGAATTCTCTTTCAGATATACCTAATGTAAATGATGAGTTAATGGGTGCAGCACACCAACATGGCACATGTATACATATGTGACAAACCTGCACATTGTGCACATGTACCCTAGAAGTTAAAGTATAATAAAAAAAAAAAAAATTCTCTTTCAGCTTCCAAAGTCACACGTAAAGGAGAACTCAAAAGGACCTAAAGATACCTTCCTACACTGGTCAGTGTCCTAGCTATTGGAGGGCAGAGACCCTAAAACCTCTCTTCTTTCCGCCTTTTCAGGGCCAGAGCTTGGGCAGACAATAGAGATGATTAACAGAAGACACACTAGCTGCAAATATGCCTTTTCCCCCTAAAATTATTACCAGTAACATAATGTAATTAATAATATTATCTTTATATTTTCCTTCCATAAAACATAGTCAATCTAACCTAACCATAAGAGCAGCACGCCCACATTAAATATTTTGATTGACCGGAATTTCAGTAAAAAGTATCATGTAATAAAAACACTAAGGTTTAATGTAAAAAAGAAATTTAATTTTTCAAATTGTATTTTAACCTCTTTTTTATCCTCCTATTAATTACTTTAAGAAACAAAGATTTTTTGAGTAATACATTAATTTAAAAAGGCATAATAAAGACACAACTCTTCTAGGAATAAATTATAGCAGAAAATAGATCATTCCTATTGTGTAAAACAAGCCAGTGCTGGATGAATATACTTGTAAACATCTAAATTGAAAACAAAAATTGTGTTAGGAAAATAAGAGCTGATGGTCGAGTTGAAGAACCTTGAAAATAATTAGATATATAATCATTTCTTACAAGTAAACACTTTTTCAAAATTAATTTGTTTGATCTAGATCTGTTAACAGTAATTGAAAATACCCTATTTATTGAAAAATCTAGACATACACTATTTAATTGCATTCATGTATTCAATGAGTATATTTTATTTAATTCCTATGATGTAACTAGTGCTGTGCTAGATGCTTATGATACAAAAATAAAGACCTAGACATCTGCTAAAGAAGTCACTTTAGTGTGACTATTTTTGAAAAGACAAAGAAGAGGTGGTGGTTCAGTATAATGATGATTTACTTATTTTTAAGTTAAGTATCAGTGAGGTGTTTTAAATAACAATATTTCTACAGGCTGAAAATATTTTTTGTATACTATACCATGCTTTCATAGTCTAATTTGACCCCAATTTATATGCATAAAAAAATGATTGATTTTTTATGATGAGAATACATGGACACATAGAGGGGGAAAACAGATACTGGGGTCTACCAGAAGGTGAAGGATGATGATGGAGAAGATCAGGAGAAATAACTAATGGGTACTAGGCTTAATGTCTGAGGGATGAAATAGTCTGTACCATAAACCTCCATGACAAGAGTTTACCTTTATAACAAATCTGCACATGTATTCCTGAACTTAAAAGTTAAAAAAATAATAATAATTGATTTTATACAGAAACGTGGCAATAGAATCACAGAAGTCTTTAACTGAATTTACTTTTATTCTCTTTGCACTGATTCACAGAGAGGCTAGCTTGATCTCTTGCAACAAATGCTATATCATTTCTGAGGTGTAGCCTGTTCTTTCTCCTAATGCAACTTATAACTTGGATGGAACTGTTACTCCCAGGAAATTCTGAGAATCTCATGACTCAGAACTGGAATGAAGACACAACAATGGAGGGGATATCCCCACATACTCACCTGTTTTATTCATCTGCTCAGGCTGCCATAACAAAATACTGCAGACGGGGTGGCTTAAATGAAGAAATTAATTTTTCCAAAGTTGCAGAGTTTGGAAGCCCAAGGTCAAGGTGCCAGCAGCGTTGGTTGCCAGCGAGACCTCCTTCCTCAGCCTGCAGAGGGGATCTACTTGCTACTCCTTACACGGCCATTCCTCTGTGTGTGCACAGGTAGAGAGAGTGTGCTCTGGTGTTTCTTCCTTCTCTTATAAGGACTCTAGTCCTATTGGGTTACGGTCCCATGCTTATGACCTTATTTAATCTTAATTACATTTCTAAGGTTCTATTTCCAAATACAGTCACATTGGAAGTTAGGGCTTCAACATACGAATTTTCAGGAATACAATTCAGTCCATAATGCAGATCTTTCAGAAAAGATGTTATTATTCATGAAATAAGAAATAGATACTGGTTTTCCTTTTCTCCTTCCTTTTTTAGTTCTATTCTCCCAAGTCAAGCATCCATGTATTTTTAAAATAATGCATCCAGCATTTTACATGTAATTACATAAGGTTTAAGAATGAAATACTGCTTTTAAATATTAATGTTTAAATGTAGCTGGGCATGGTAGCTCAGATTCTCCCAAGTCAAGCATCCATGCCTTTTTAAAATAATGGATCCAGCATTTTACACGTAATTACATAAAGTTTAAGAATTAAATACTGCTTTTAAATATTAATGTTTAAATGTTACTGGGCATGGTAGCTCACTCCTATAATCCCAGCATTTTGGGAGGCCAAGGCAGGAGGACTGCTGGAGGCCAGGAATTTGAGACCAGTCTGGAAAACACAGGAAGACCCCCCTTCTCTCCAAAAAAAATGTTAAGTTATTCAGGTGTGATGGCATAGGCTTGCAGTCCCAGCTACTCAGGAGAATGAGGTGTGAGAATGGCTTGAGGCCAGGAATTCGAGTTTGCATTGAGCTATGATTGTACCACACTGCACTCCAGCTTGGGTGACTGAGCAAGACCTTGTCTCAAAAAATAAAATAAAATAATAAAATAAAATAAAATAAATGTTTAAGTGTATCCCCACAGTAAGTGTTAAGGGGTGACACAACTGTACAGTTGATTTTTTTGCAATTTTCTTCAGTACTCTGTACCTAATTGTTTTAGAAATAAAGAATTTGTGGAATGAATAGTGTCTCATGCAAAGTGACCTAAATATCTAAGTTCTAAGCAATTGAACATGAAAGTTAAAGATTAGATTGAGTATATAAGAACAGTGTGCTGTAACAATCAAATCATATACATTCACAGTTTTTATAATCATTAGTCCGTGGCATCACGATCAGCCATGAATGATAAAAAGTTCTCATTAATTCCTACAATTGGTTCTATAGTGTCATAGCCAAACCATTTTTGGCTTTTCTTTCTTTCTTTTTTTTTTTTTTTTTTTTTTTTTTGGTTTTTCTGTATCTCCTTAAGAATCAGTTACATACTCTTCTATCCTATGACCACTGATGTCTCATGCAATAAATGAATATTTGCTTAAAGTTTCTGGCAGAATAAATATTGGTATATTTAATCACCTCTATCTATATATCTCTCTCCTCTCTCCCTATTTCTCTCTTTTTACCTATCCATCCCCTTCTCCTCTCCTCCCCTTCTGTGCTTTCCCCCCAACTCAGTACACCCTACAAATCACACACCCCGGATCAAGCTTTCCTTAAATCACTGATTTCTTCTCCGCTGACAGCTTCCTTCAATGGAAAAGTCTTAACACACTCTCCTTTCTCTGTCCTCTAATCAGAAAGATGACCCCCTGGGTACCAAAAGGCTCAAAACCCAAGGCTGAAGGTCAGCAAAGGGAGAAGGCAGTGTGATACCCAACAATGAACAAGCCAGAGAAAGGACCTGGAGACTCTTCACTCAGCATCTCAGAGGTTCTGAGGGACAGAGTAAGAGAACAGGTGGAGGAAGACAAAGTTACTCTTAATACCTTAAAATCCTTTGTGTCTCCAAGATTGCTGGCTAGCAGCAGCTGGTATTCATCCCTTCCACAAAGAAAAACCAAAATAGTGAGTAGGTAATCATACTTCAAATACAGTCATCTAAGAGAAAACACCAGAATCCTACACAGAGGTGACACAAAACACCTAACACAAGGAAGGAGAGGAAAGTGAAGCAGCCTTTTCAGCCATGATTGTCTGGGATGTGGTGGGAGCTCCCCAGTGTGAGGAAAGGACAAGTGAGTGAACCCCTATAGTCTACCATCCTACTGTGGACTTCTATATCCTAGCCATGGGAAAGCCCCTAGGCCCTGATGGCCCCAAAACAAATACAGTGATCTGCCTGAAGACCATAGGAAGGCACTGCTCCAGAGAGGGAGCTCATGCTGTATCACACACACACAGCCCGAGTCCTAAATAGCTACAGCAAGGCACCATATTGAAAGAACCTGGCCCTCACGACACTACATCCTGCCCAGGACAGCAAACAGCCCTTGCATCTCCACATATGTGGAACTCTCTGACATGCCCCGCTCATAGTAACTGCTGCAGCTGGCTGCTGCCTCCAAGGTTAAAGTATGAGTCATTGGAGCATGGGCCACCTCCACATAGGACACCTTTGCCAGACCCAGTTGCCCCCAGCAGCAAAGTTGTTACGCATTTTCAAGCACTTTTAGTGCAAACTCCCACACCTTCAGTCGCTGTTGCAGTGGGCTACAACAGTCGGGGCCAACGCACAAGCAAACTGCACACTCCCCAGCCACCTGTATACTCCTGCTGCCATTGAAAGCAAACCTGCCCTCCTCAGTAGCAAGAATATAGTGCAGTCGCTGCCGCTCTTACCTGAGCATTCTGCCTTGGGCCTGGGGATCACTCATCCCTACCTACCATAGCCAGTGCCTGCAAGCACCACCATGGGACCTGACAAAAGGACTACTAGGCCTGGCTCCAACTCAAAGGTGTCCAAACATGCTGACTGGGGTTCTAGGGACCACCCAGCTCAGTCTACCAACATTGGCTCCTGAGTACTCCAACCAGGGGCCTGAAGTTGGGCCCACCCCTCCTGCTGCTACTACCACAGTGGGCACACATATATGCACACCATCTATGGGTCTGAGGACTGGTCCACCCAGCCCATCACAGCCACCAACAAAACTATCACGGACCACTTCGGACCCACAAGTTATTTCTACCATTATTACTGCCATCGCCTTCACTTGCCTACTGCCCAGGGGCCTGAAAACTCACCAACTGCCTGGCCCATGGCTGAACTACTGGTATCTGAGCAAACCACCTGGAGGCCCAAGAATCAGCCTGCCTGAATTCACTAATACCAGTTCCAACATATGCCACCCTGGGGCCCAAGGAGAGGCACGCTTGGCCCCCTGCTGCTACCTCTGGAGCCCAAGGACAGGCCCATCTTGTGTCCCATCCACAGCATAACTTCACCACAACCTCCACTAACAACTACACCCTAAGCCACTGAGAAAGTCACGGACACCACTGGTGCAGATAACAACCAAAGGAATGATAAGAACACTACACTACTGTATGCAAATCAAAGCCAAAGTGCCCTACCCAACCAATACCATAGATATACCTTCAGCAAAATGTCATCTTCTACAAAAGCACGTTCAGAATATTGAAAGAAGTAATTGTTATCACCTATGGAGATATCAATGTAAGGATCCAAGCAACATGAAAAAGCAGGGAAATATGCTACCTCGAAAGTAATACAGTAACTCTCCAACAACAGATTCTAATCAAATGGAAATACATGAAATCCTGGAAAAAAATTCAAAATAGTAATATTTAAAAAGCTCAGTGAGATACCAGAGAACAATACAAAAAAAAAAAAAATAGCAAAAATTCAGGATATGAATAAGAAATTTCCCAAAGAGATATCATAAGAAACAACCAAATAGAAATTATGGAACTGAAAAATTCAGTGAATAAAATAAAAATACATTCAAAAGCTTCAACAATAGATGAAATCAAAAAGAAGAAATAATTTCAGAACTTGAATACAGGTTTTCTTGATATAACCCAGGCAGATAAAAATTAAAAAGGATTTTTTAAAAAGAATGAACAAAGCCTATGTGACATATGTGACACCATAAAACAGCAATATATATGCAAATTGGGGTGTCAACAAAGGCAAAGAAAAACTGAAAGGGCTAGCACACCTATTTAATAAAATAGTTGTAAACTTTCCAAATCCAGCAAGAGACTTAAACATATGATACAGGAATCTCAGCGATCCCCAAAAATATACAACGCAATTTTCTCCATGGCATAGTATAGTGAAACTGTCAAAAGTCAAAGAAGAAGAGAGATTCCTAATAACAGAAAGAGAAACATATCCAGTCACTTATAAAGAAACCCCAGTCAGACTAACAGGGGATTTCTCAGCAGAAACTCTACAGGCCAGGAGAGAATGAGAAGATACATTCAAAGTGCTGAAAGAAAAAAATTTTAACAAAGGGGATTAAACCCTGCAAATGTATACATCATAAAGGAGGGAAAAATATAGTCTATCCCAGATAAGCAAAACTTGAGATTATTCATCACCACTAGACTTGACCTAAAAGAAATGCTTAAGAAAGTCCTACATGAAGAAGCAAAAGAATGATATGTGCCATCATGAAAACACAGGAAAAGACAGAAACCAAAGGTAGAACACACACAAAAACAAAGAAGAAAAAATTTCAAATGTTACCACTACAGAAAACCACCAGACGGTATAGATAGAAAAACAGAAAGGAAAAGAAGAAAGAAAGAAAGAAAAGGAAGGAAGGAAACATAAAATAACCAGAAATCAATTAATAAAAAGATAGGAACATATTAAAAACATATTTAAAACAATATTAATTTACATATTACATATTAAAAACAATATTAATAAATATTAATGGGTTATACTTAATTAAGAAATATTAATAGGTTATACTTTCCACTTAAAAGATACATATTGGCTGAATAGACTAAAAAAGTGACCCAACTGTAGGATGCTGCCTACAAAAAAAAAAAAAAAAAAACTCATCTCACCTGTTAAAAAAAACATATAGACTGAATGAAAGTAAAGGGATGGAAGAAGATACTGGGCACAACTAAAATCAAAATCAAACAGAAGTAGCTATACTTACATTAGATAAAACAGACTTTAAGTCAAAAATGGTAAAAAGATAAAAAGAAGGTAATTATATGGACCTAAAGGAATCAATTCAGCAAGAGGATATAATGATTCTAAATATTATGCACCCACACTGGAGAACCTACATATATAAGCAAACATTATTAGATGTAAAAGGAAAGAGAAACTCCAATACAATAATAATTGAAGAAATCAACACCTCACTCTTAGCATTAGATAGATCATTTACAAGGAAAACTAACATAGAAATATTGAATTTAAACTGTACGTTAGACCAAATGAACCTAACAGACATTTACAGAACATTTCACCCAACAGGCACAGAGCACACATTTTTCTCATTAGCACATAAGACATTCTCCGTGATCAATCATGTTAAGCCACAGAACAAGTCTTAACAAATGTTTAAAAAATCAGAATCATAACAAATATCTTCTCAGAACACAATAAAATAAAACTAGAAATCAATAAGAGGAATATTGGAAATTGTATAAATACATGGAAGTTAAACAACATGCTCCCAAATGACCACTGGATGAAAAAATTTCTTGACGTAAATAAAAACCAAAATGTAACACACAAAAATCTACAAGATACAAGTTCAGTGCTAAAAGGAAAATTTATAACGATAAGTGCTTACATCAGAAAAATAAAAAGATTCCAAATACATAATCGAATATACCCTTCAAGGAACTACAAAAACCAGAACAATCCAAACCCCAAATTAGTAGAAGCAAAAGAATAATAAAAATCAGAGTAGAACTAAATGAAATTGGACTAAAAAACAATACAAAGGAACAATCAAATGAAAAGTTGGTTATTTGAAAAGATAAACAAAATTGAAAAACTGGGAGCTAGATGAACCAAGAAAAAAAGAGAGAAGATTCAAACAAAATCAGAAATGAAAAAGGAGACATTACAACTGATACCACAGATCATCAGAGACTATTATAAACAACTACACAGTAATAAACTCAAAAACTTAGAGAAAGTGGATGAATTGGTTGACAGAGGAATTTGTATTTCAGAAAGAAATAGAAAACCTGAATAGATCAATAATGAGAAATGAGTAATTAGACTGAGTCAGTAATAAAAAATAACTCCCCACAAATCCCACAAATAAAAGTCTAAGACCAGATTGCTTCAATGCTAAATTCTACCAAACTTTCAAGAAGAACTAGCACCAATTGTCAAACTGTTTCAAAAAAAAATGGAAAGGAGGAAATTCTCTCTAAGTCATTTGAAGAGGCCAGTATTACTGTGATACCAAAACCAGAAAAGCACACACACACACACACACACACACAAAACCACAGGTCAATATTCCTGCTGAACATAGATGCAAAAATTCTCAACAAAATACAAGCAAACCACATCCAACAGAACATTAAAATGATAAGACACCATGATCAAGTGGGATTTATCCCAGTGATGCAAGGATGGTTCTACATATGCAAATCAATAAACATGATGCATCACATCAACAGGATGAGGAACAAAAACCACAAACATCTCAATAGATGCAAAAAAATTTGATAAAATTCAATATCCCTTCACGATAAAAACTCTCTACAAACTAGGCAATGAAAGAGCATACCTCAATATAGTGAAGACTACATATGACAATCCACAGCTAACATCATACTGAATGCGGAAAAGCTGAAAGCCTTTCCTCTAACTAATCTGGAACAAGATAAGCAGGACCACTTTCACCACTCTTATTCAACATAGTACTGAAAGTTCTGGCAGGAGCAATCAAGCAAGAGAAAGAAAGAAAAGGCATCAAAATTTATGAAGAATAAGTCAATTTTTCCTTCCTTGAAGATGATATTATCTCATATCTGGAAAAGCCTAAATATTTCACCAAAAAAATTTTAATCTGATAAATAAGTTCAGTGAAGTTGCAGGATATAAAATAAACATATACAAATCAGTAGCATTTTTATACATCAATAATGAACTAGCTGAGAAAAAATCAAGACGGCAATCTCATTTATAATAGTTACAAAATGAATCAAATACATAGGAATAAAATCAACAAAGTGAGTGAAAGACCTCTATAAGAAAAACTATAAGATACTCAGGAAAGTTACTGAAGAGAACAGGAACAAATGGAAAGCCATACTATGCTCATGGATCAGAAGGATTAAAATTATTAAAATGACCATTCCGTCCAAAGCAATCTACAGATTCAGTGAAATCCCTATTAAAGTACCAATGCCATTTTTCATAGACATAGAAAAAAATAATTCTAATATTCATATGAAACCAAAAAAGACCCTGCATAGCCAAAGAAATCCTGAGCAAAAAGAACAAAGCTGGAGGCCTCCAACTACTACCTCACTCAAGTCAGGCAGTATGATGCCTGCAGCTTTGTTCTTTTGGAAAATATATTGCAAAGCTATAGTAACCAAAACAGGATGGTATTTGTATAAAAACAGGCATGTAGACCAATGGAACAGAATAGAAAACACAGAAATAAAGCAATGTGCTTATAGCCAACCGATTTTTGACAAAGGCATCAAGAACATACATTGTGGAAAGTATACTCTCTTCAATAAATAGTGCTGAGAAAATTGGATATCCATATGCAGAAGAATGAACTGGACTCCTTTCTCTTACTATATCCAAAAACCAACTCAAGATGAATTAAAGACTTAAATGTGAGACCTAGAACAATAAAATGACTACAATAAAACATAATGGAAACACTTCAGGACATTGTACTAGGCAAATATTTTATGGCTAAGACCTGAAAAGCACAGGCAACAAAAGCAAAAATAGTCAAAGAGGACTATATTAAACTAAAAAGCTTCTGCACAGCAGAGGAAACAACCAACAGAGAAAGAGAAAACCTGCAGAATGGGAGAAAATATCTGTAAACTACTCTTCTGAGAAAAGACTAATATCCAGAATATACAAGGAACTCAACTCAACAGCAAAAAAAAAAAGAAAAAAGAAAAAAAAAAAACAAATAATCCCATTAAAAATGGGCAAAGGATATGTATAGACATTTCTCAAATGAAGGCATGCAAATAGCCAACAGGTATATGAAAAAATGTTCAACATCACTAATCATCAGGGAAATGCAAAACAAAACCACAATGAGATATCATCTTACTCTAGCTAAAATTAATTAAAAAGACAACAAAATAAGAGATGCTGGAGAGGATGCTAGAAAAGGAAACTATATACACCACTGGTGGAAATGTAAATTAGTACAGCAATTATGGAAAAGAGTATGGAAATTTCTCAAAAAGCTAAAAATAGAACTACCATAGGATTCAGCTATCCCACTACTTCATGTTTATCCAATAGAAAATAAATCAGTTTATCAAACAGATACCTGCACTCCCATGTTTACTGCAGCACTATTCACAACCGCAAATATATAAAATCAACCTAAATGTCCATCAATAGACAAATGAATAAAGAAAATATGCTACATATAGATAATGAAACACTATTCAGCCATAAGAAAAGAATGAAATCATGTTGTCCTTTGCAGCAATATGCACAAAACTGGAAAATATTATGTTAAGTGAAATAAGCCAGACATAGAAAGACAAATACCACATGTTCTCATTCATGTATGGAATTTTTAAAAAGTTGATTTCATGGAGGTAGACAGTAAGAGATACCAGAGGCTGAAAAGGGTGTGTAGATGGTGAGGGTTTGTGAGAATTATAGATAATTTGGTTAATGGGTACAAATATATAGTTAGACAGAAGGAATAGGTTTTAATTTTTATTTTATTTTATTTTATTTTATTTTATTTTATTTATTTTATTTTATTTTATTTTATTTTATTTTATTTTATTTTATTTTATTTTATTTTATTTTATTTTTGAGAGGGAGTCTCGCTCTGTCTCCCAGGCTGGAGTGCGGTGGCGCGATTTCCACTTACTGCAAGCTCCGCCTCCCGGGTTCACGCCATTCTCCTGCCTCAGCCTCCCGTGTGGCTGGGACTACAGGCGCCCGCCACCGAGGTTTTAATGTTTGATAGCAGAGTAGGGTGACTATAGTTAACAGCAATCTATTGTATATTTAAAAATAGCTGTAATAGAGGACTTGAAATGTTCCCAGCATATAGAAATGATAAATACTCGAGATGATAGGTACTCAAAATACCATAACTTAATCACTGCACAGTCTATGCATGCAACAAAATATCACCTGTACCCCATAAATAGGTACAAATATTTATATCAATAAAAAAACTTTAAAACACAAAGTCTTTAAAATCCATGTCTGTGGTTCTCTGGCTATGGCTAAAGAAAAGTAGGCAGTTCCAGACACAAGCTTCTAAGGCCCTAACAGGACTTTGGATCAAAGCTTTCTGCAACACAGGGTATATTCTGGTGGTATATAGTATAGGGAGTGAAGGGAAGAAAAAGAAACAACATAGAGGCTTTGAGATGAAAGAATACAAGTTAATTTTACACAAATACAATATTTGAAATGGCATTTTCTCTCTCCCTAAATTCTTTTCACATAGCCTGGCTTTTTGTGGAAAAACAAGGAAACATATGTTCAGGTTAAGCTGTACGGGTTCATAGTCAGATCTAGAAAAAGTCCAAGTATTGTGTAAATGTTGATATCTATTAGTGATAACAAGCTTCCTAGACCACAGCCCTGATATGAAGACAAAGGGTTAGAATAACTGCATTATGCAGCCATTTATCTTTTTTCACATCAATCGTATCACTAATCCCTAAAGGCACTGTGGTTCCCACAGAAGAAAGGTGACCGCCACAGTACGACTCCCATCCTGTTCCTGAATGTAGGAAGCCAAGCTTGGAGAAGTCAAACATACAAGAGCTCAGTAAAGACTCCAGCAGGAAAGGTCTTCCTTCCTGGGTATAACAATAATTAGAACCTCCAAGGTTGGTCCTTGAATGATCGTTTCCCAGTAGGGACGGACTGCCAATCAATGGCTTTGATTGATGCCTCCACCTGATGTCTGTTCATGGGGTGATGCTCCACTGTCACCACAGGCCCCCATGTGGCAGAGAACTCTCTTTTGTATGCCCAGGGCAGTAGT
The DNA here is from genome assembly GCF_047675955.1 of Chlorocebus sabaeus. NCBI lineage: Eukaryota > Metazoa > Chordata > Mammalia > Primates > Cercopithecidae > Chlorocebus > Chlorocebus sabaeus. Next base: position 48,139,035 of record NC_132916.1, on the reverse strand, counting down.
GCAGCTGTCTTAAACTTTTACAGTTTCCAAAATAAAAAAGCAGGGGGAAAGAAAGAAAATCAACCGTATAAATCTAAACATTTAGGCTTACAGAATTTATACATTTTATCGTATCACAGTATTACAGTATCAGACCTTGTTCTGCAGAGCTAGCAGCAAATCAGCAGGTTTGCCTCCTCAATTCCAGTTTTCTTTTGTATAATATAATCAATGACATAATCATCCAACATAATCTGACAGTTGATTTTTTTAAAAAGCAAATCATCTGAAAATGGTGAAAAGACTTCAAATTCCTTAAGGGAAACATGTTGTAAAATTTCCATGGTGATAATTTCATTAACACAGTGAGAGTTTTGAAGCTCCATGTAAAATTAGATTTAAAAATCAAAGTATAAATTTCAGTTAAACCACATTTACCTCATCATGCATATTGGAGCATATTACTTCAAATAAATATATTTAAAGGCATTTTCTATAGTCAACATTTAAGAAACAAATGTACAAAACAATTTCAGAGAAATTAATGGTGTGTGCCACCTAAATTGAAGACGTTCATTCTGAAAATCATTACTTAAATGTAAGGCTCTTTTTAATTCTAAGAGAAATACTTTACTGTGCTCACCAATGAAATTCCTCATTAACCTAGGAGAACAGAGCAGCATTGTTGTGCAGCTGATAACCCTCCCTTTTTATTATGCAAATAAGACTATACAGGTGGTTACAGATTTTCAAATAACTGTTACTAATTATACACTATTCTCCAATGCCATAATAAAAATGGAATGAACTTGATATTGACATAAGGAAAACATTCAGTTTAAGGAAATGATACAGTATCAGAAACAGATGTTACTATACATTACAGTCTAATAATTTAAGGATGAAATTGTGCTGAAGGCTCAGTCATCCATAATGGATTTCTTTATTTCTTACCCAACAGGAATCAGGGTTAAACGTTCTAAATATGGTTTAATCTCACTTGAACTATATCTGATTGAAAGTTGTAATTTGACACAATTGATGAATTTCTCAGAAATCCAATTGTTATGGAGAAATGGTACACTTGCAAGGGTAACTCATGGCAACACAAGTCATGAAGTTCGCTTGCTAAAACACAAAAAGGAGAAGGGAGTGAGTCAGCTTCACACATTAAAGCAGGATGTGCCAAGTGACAGTGGTCCTGGTGAAGCTGCCAAGTTGACTTCAGCATTACTGCCATATTTAGGAAACACCTGCTGGGACCACAGAGTACATGTTCATAATCACTCAGTCATTGAGGAAGAAGGTGCCAGGCCTAATTCTGAGGAACTTTAGAGGGCAATGCAGCCTGGATCTCACCTTCTTAACGGCCCTTAGATTTAAACTTTAATGTTGTCTCTATCCGAATTTTACCACACAGTCACAGACACACTGACATGACAAATTGAAAGAGGTATTCATATTAAAATTCTTAATATACCACATCCTTCAGAAGAATATTAGACATTTCTTCATTTTCCGATGCACCGGAGCCTCAACAGTGGAAGTAACTGGACCAGTCTTGACCAGTTAGAGGCCTTGGTAAACCCAGAAACAGGAACTTGCAGACATTGATGAAAAAGCTCTACACTGTGCTAGATTTAAAATATTGTCATAAATGCCAATATTAGTAAGTAGGGAAGGAAACATTAGAGTTCAGTGTGAGTGCCTTATCATCTCCAGCATTAATAATAGCTTCCATTTATGAACCACCTCTATTTTTCCCTGACTTTATAACTTCATGAAATTATATAAAATATTATTCCTATATCTGGAAGTTTCCATACATAAAATCTACATAAGTCTGTGTGTACATGTGTGTTGGGGGTGGGTAACATATGACGGTTTCAAAAACACATTCAATAGTGCTCTTATCCCTTAGATATCAATCCCCCACAGGGTAAGGTGAAATGTTACCCAAATGGAGAGCTATGGCCTTAACCTAAGGAGTTCAGTGAAAGAGTTTTCAAAACAATGGTAAATAATCCTGGGAAGTTGCTATTGAATAAACAGAAAGTCCAAGTCATTGCTACATCCTTTTTCTTAACCCCAAAGTAAACTCTCTAATTAAACAAGAGCTATATTTCTAAAGTTTCTCAAGTTTTTTCTCAAGTTTTATATTTTTCCATATCAAAGTGTCTGTCACTGAGAAGAGATAGGGTAGGTGTATGTTTCTTTTTTTAGGCATCAATAAACACAGGATGTGGAATAAGGCTATGATTATCTGGATGATATTTAGCCCAAGGAGGGCTGGTCAGTAAGGATTTCCAAACATGAGCACAGGATTCCACGCACCTTCCTGAACTAGTTGAAGAATGAGGGACCAAAATAGAAGGCTACACATGAGGTGGGAATAGGGTACCAAAAGACAAAGGTGGGGGGTCAAGGGGAAAGCTAGTTTAGGGTTTCCTTTGAGAAAGTGAGACTAGGTCTAAAGTCTGATTAGGGGCTAAAGTGGGAATCTCATAATCTAGTCTAAGCCACAGGATCTGCCATTTGAAGGAGTGATTTTTATCCTAAATCTATCAAGGTGGGATGACAGAACTGGAATGAAGGCTGATGATGAGGCTAATTTGCTGCTTGCATCAGAAACTGAGAAAGGCACTCCAGAAGTGAAAAACCAGGGGAAGGTACAGTATTGAAGAAGAATAAAGGGCTGACACATCTTTTTTCTTTCCTTTAGGTCCAGCAATCTTTTAAAGAAATAAGAGTTATTCCCTAGGACTAGAGAGGGAACATCAAAGACTCCCTTTGGAAACAATTAATGCCTGCAAATAATATTTATCTAAAATCTCATTCAAGGATGTATGATTGGTAAATAGTTAAATTCAATGAGGACTAACAACACAACTCTGTGAACAGAGTGTTTGTGTTTGTTTGGTTTTTAACATTATTACAATATCACTAAGCATTTGGCAAACAAATTAAAATGGTATTATTAAGCTAAAGTGTTCTGATCCTTATAAAACATCTCCAAATTTGCTCTTCCAGTAGTTCAGCTGACTACCTAAAACAATGGAATATCCAAGGAGGTTGAGTATACATTAAAGTCTATTTTCAATGAAGTGGCAATGACTATTAAGCTCACGGTGACTTTTCATAGAAAAAGATTAGCAGTACAGTGCACTGACTATGAGTCAGATACTTTGTATGTTATCTCCTAAAATCTTTCCAACAACCCATTGACATGGGTACTTACTTCTATTTTAAAAACTGGAAGACTGACTGAGGCTGCTTTTAAGAAGCATAGTCGAGAACTGAATCCACGACTGCCTATGCCAAAGCAATGTCCCCTTTCCACAAGGAGATAAAGAATCACCTCCAGGAGAATGCTAGTATTCTTAAAGATGATTTTATCACATCTTTGCAACGACAGTTTTCCTAAAGGACTCAAATAACAATGCAAGTCATGAGAAAAATTTTTTGAAACAGTAACTTACTATTTAGGGTGCAAACAAGCTGTATATATCTGTCCTAATATTCAAGTATTTGAGGAAAGAATAATAGGCATATTTAATAGGTGATAAGCACCTTAGAAAGATCTAGCTGTATTGTACACACTTACCATTTACAGCTCAGAGATAACCATAGGTTCTTTTATAAGAACTGTAAACCTATTATAATAGTTTATCAACTGCATTCCTTTCCAACTACCCTTGATAGAAACGTGTAATTATTAAAACTATCAACGTACATGCATTTGAATTAAAACAAACCACACTGTAAATTTTATGGCAATAAGTTTTGTAATGCACATGGGACTGAATAATATGCTATAAACTGACTGCTTTAAGAGAGAAAATACAGCTTATAACACAGCAGCTAAAACCTAATAATCATTTAGTAAGAGTACTTGACTCAATTATTGTATAAATAAGCACTCCTGCAGGAATGAACTGAGTTGCGGTTACAATGAAATCTTAAATAAAAAGTGAGGCCTTTAAAACAGATGCCAACTATTGTGAAGCTATTGAGAAGGTTTATTAATTTAAATCATGGCTCATAGGATTATGTTTAAGAAGCCAGTCTTCCACGATGACAAGTCACACCTTGAAATTGCCTTCATAGTCATGAAACCCTAGAGCTATCCAAGACCCTGAGCTGTCCTTCAGCTTTGGCCAACAAAAATAACAGCAAAGAGTGCCGCTCGCATTGCACCTGCAGCATAGTCTAAATGAAGGTAAATAAGGCATTCATGCAAGAAATTAACACATGGCAGAAAATAATACTGAGCTCCAGGGTAAAATTCAGGCTTGTGTCAAAGTAAAAATCAATGAATATAACTTAAGAATATAAAATCTCCAACAGTACCTCATTAGTGTAATGCAGAACTTTACTCCAGGGACCATTTTTTAAAAAGCACTTATTTTAATTTTATCATGCTCTTAAACAAATTCTTCAACGTCTACAACTATATGCAGGAAAACTCTTTAACTCTTTTACTTAATTATTACATCTCAGTATTATGTATGATTCTATTAGTATTAGTCATTGGTTTGGTTATTCATATTCTGCTGACTTAAAATGTAAATGAACATTATGTTCCAATATGCTCAATTTTCATTCCATTTCATAAAGGAAAAAATAATTTCTCATGTGCTCCTCAGTAATACATTCTAGACTACGAAACCATTGGGACAACTGTTCTTAGGACTCATCAGCAATATGTAAAAAATAAAGTGATCTAATTTTAGATACACACATAAAATGATGATGCTCGCAAAAGTCAACTAGCTATTTAATAATGCTGCATCTTTAAATTGCTACACACTAGCTATTTTATAGCTATTTCTGATGCTTTGGGAGTGGACTGCAGAACCACAGAGTATAAAGTCAAGTCAAACTGAAGCTGAAGACCAAGGATAGAATCTGCAGAGAAGGGATTGGGAAAAAAAGAGGTGGCACACCGCAATAATTTATGGGTGCACGCCTAAAGTATGACGGGAAAGGGAAGAATTGAGGCAATGGATACAAAAGCCAATCGTGGGGAATTTCTCATACATCTTTTATCCAGGCTTCTTTCTGAACTCTGAAGCAGAGCAACAAATGCTTGGAGATCCTATTCCTGGAAGTTATGCTTGTAATAGCAGGGCAAATGAACTGTTTTGCTTGATGCTGCTGTGCTGATTATAATATTTGTGTTTGAAATACCTTCTTCAAAACTATTTTATATGTTTATATACATAGTCGTGCACCACAAAATGATGTTTAAGTCAACGACATATATATGATGGTGATACCGTAAGATTATAATGGGGCTGAAAATTTTCTATCAACACCATCATAACATAGTAGTGCAAGGCATTACTCATGTGTTTGTGGAATACTCTGGTAAACAAATCTGTGCTGCCATGGGATAAAAATAAAACAAATACAATTATGTACAGTATATATAACACTTGATTATGATAATAAATGGCTATATGACTGGTTTACATATTTACTATAATTTATCATAATTTTAGAGTGTACCCTTTCCACTAACAAAAAAAAAATTAAGTATAAAACAGCATCAAGCAGTCTTTCAGGAAGAATCCCAGAAGGCAATGTTATCAGGGCAGACTTGTTATCTGCTCCACGTTATTGCCCCTGAAGACCTTCCAGTGGTATAAGATGTAAAGGTGGAGGACAGTGCTATTGGTGGCCCTGACCCTGGATAGGCCTAGGCTAATGTGTGGGTTTGTGTCTTTGTTTTTAACAACAAAAGTTTAAAAAGTAAAAAAAATAAAATAAAAATTTAAAAATAGTAAAACCCTTATAAATTAAGCACATAAAGGAATAAAAATTTTGTACAGCTGTGCAGTGTGTATTTTAAGCTAAACATTATTACAAAAGAATCAAAAGTTTAAAAACATGAAAAATTTTATAAAATAAAAATATTACAGTAAGCTAAGGTTATTTTATCATTGAAGAATGAAAAATATTTTTCAACAAATTTAGTGCAGCCTAAGTGTACAGTGTTTATAAAATCTGAGTGTACAGTAGTGTCCTAGGCCTTCGCATTCATTCACCACTCACTCACCCACTCAAAGCAACTTTCAGTCCTGAAAGCTCCATTCATGGCAAATGCTCTATACGGATGTACCGTTTTAAATCTTTTCTATCGCATTTTTACCTGTACCTTTTCTGTGTTTAGATGTTTGGATACATGATACAGAAATACTTATCTTTGTGTTACAAGTGCCTACAATATAGTAACATGCTGTACAGGCTTGTAGCCTGGGAGCAAAATGCTATATCATATGCTCTAGATGTGCAGTAAGCTGTACCATCTAGGTTTGTGTAAGTACTCTCTATGATGTTCACACAATGACAAAATCACGTAACAACACATTTCTCAATCCCTGTCATTAAATGAGGCATGATATATATACACACACACACCCACACACACAAACCAAACACACATATAAAATCCAGTGGAGTGCATTCAGAGCAGGGTTTATGTGATTTTTTTTGTGCTTTAATTGTTTTTGTATGATTGTAGCCAACAGTGGTTAGCCTGGCTGACTAAACTGGAACTTTGTCTCACGAGCAGCAGATTCCCAGCACTCTCAGCCAACAGCGTTCCACACCCTTATCCTTGGTCAAATAATTTTTAAATGTTTGTTTCTCTCACTATTATGTCCCTTTCTGCCACTAATTAAGCAGTCTGGGCCCATAAATGACTGACAAATAGAGGCTAGACCTGCTACCAGAAAATAAAGAAACTGCCTATCACTGGGTTTCAGCATGCCTATGTTAAGAAAACTCCAGTTTTCTTCTTGCAAATGGTTGAACAAAAATTAAGTAACAATCTTCAAGGAGTTTAGGATTGGTAGAAGACCTCTGTCATTGTGGAGAGCACCACTGACTTCACTGGAACCTGGAAGACTGGGCTGGGATAACACATACTTGCAATAACTGGGAGAAAAAAAAAAAAGAAAAAAAAAAAACCTGGCTGGAGGAATCATGACTTGAAAAACTGGAGATGGAATAGCATAATTCGGTACGAAGAATACATCTTCATAGGAACTAAGGCAGCATTTTCAAACTGTAGGTTCTGATCTATTTATTAATGGGTCAAAAAATCAGTTTTGTGAATCATAACTTTCTTTGTTTTCAGTAAGCAACAGTAAAATTTGAATATGATAGAAAATATCAGAGTGCATTATTCCCAGTAAACTACCAGCCATATGATTTTTTCTTCATTTATAATTTATGTATTGGTGGTCATACATATGTATCTATCCATGAGTCACATTTTACAATGAATGAAAGTCAGCAGCTTAAGCAGAAACTACCATAAGTATTACTAGTTAGTATCTCCGTTTTGTGGAATGTACTGCCCAGAGTAAATGGGTTATGAGGATACGTAAATGGGTCCACTGGTGTTACAAATCTCAATTTGAAGACTGTGCCGGGTAAGGAATTAGTTTGCCTGCATATATTAACACCTGGTATGTCTATTGAATACTGAGCCCCTGTGTGCTAAGTCCCACCTGCACTCTCTGCAGCTATGTTTACTTTTGGGCTCCAGTTCAGTTTCCTGATTGGCACTTTATGAATTCATTAAAATTAGAGACTTATTCAGAACCCCAAACCTCATGGTTGGAGTCTTAACATTGTGTCTAGATCCTTCCAAAGTCTTGCTTCCATTTTCTAGATCCTTTTACTTCTACTTCTAAAGTCTGACTCATAATCTGTTCTGAAAATCAACTACAGCTATAATGTCTCCTGACATCCTAAAATCATTGCCTGATTCTTAAAATCTCCCTTTGCCTTATCTTAGTCACCACAGTTTTATTTCCTGACAGATAGGGCTGGACTTCACCATGCTCTTTGAATATTCTAGGCAAGATTAATGACTGTTCCTTAAGAACTAACCCACCATATGGATGAGTTCTGCATAGCAAAGTTCACTGTTCCTTCACAAACATATACTCCTTAATTCCTAATATATTCAACAGAGTATCTGGGTTAACACAGAGTGTCTGGGTTAACAGAGTTACCAGTCTAACTTTCCATGATTCTATAGATGGACTCTCTCTCCCATCCTTTATCAAGTAGGATTGCAATAGTCAATAAATGCAGGCCATTCTTAAAAAATTATACACACACACACACATATATGTATAATATGTGTGTGTGTGTGTGTGTGTGTGTGTGTGTATATATATATATATACACACAGAACTGTCCTGGTAAATTAGTTCTGGTCTCATGGCAATTGCAAATTGTTCTATCTCTAGCCACTTGACTGAGGAATTGTAAAGGCAATCACAGTGAAACATGAAGTGTTCAAATAAATTTCTAAGAAGTCAAAACAATTTTTAACTATGTTTTCATGGCATCTGCCCTTCCCTTTTTTAAATCTATTCCCTTAGTGTTTAAAATGAGCTTATTCAATTCTAAGCCATGAAATCTTATTTAGTAATGCATTAGGCTGCAAGTGACAGAAAATTCAGTTAGTAGTAGCTTAAACAAATAGAGTTTTATTTTTCTCACCAAAGAAAACTGGATGGAGGTAGGTGGCTGCTATTAGTGGTTCAGCAATTCAAACACATCAGGACTTAGATTTCAGGGATTCTCTTGGCCTTTTCGTGTGCTTGTTTCCACATGAAGCTGTGCGCATCAGATTCATGTTCAAGGCCCAAGAGGAGCAAGGGAGCAGAAAGGACACTGCTGGCTACAACTGACTCCATTCATAATGAAAACAAACACCTTTCAAGAAACTCTTGGAGCAGCCTGAAGGGAGCACATGGACATCTACAGCTACAAAGAAGGCTGTAAAATTGAGGAAAAGTACTGTCAAGATTAACTGAGATAGATAATAATCCATTGCTTGTGCTGCTCACACTGATATCCCAAACAAATTGGGCTCTATTAAGAATGAGGGCAGGGAAAATGGACATCAAGTCAGGAATGAGTAGAGTTTACCACTGCAGGCTATCTCTAGCTATGTAGTCAATGGCTCAGAGGAATGCAGATATTTACTATTATTTTTCATAAATGGTTGAGTCCTTAATGTGGAATTTAAGATATCACCACATATTTATTGATCTTTAAGTAATGACGTAGCAATTTATAGAAAATGTCATTCTTGTTTTCAAATGCAGTGGTGCACTCTCAATGTTTTTATTATGTAAACTGGAACAAATAAGTGTCAATGCATGGACTAAATCTCAAGTTTTAAAAGAAAGCATTCAAATTTCAGAAGAGTAAATGGAAGATGACTGTACTTGGCATAGGGGTACCTGGAGTCCATTTCCAATCGTGCTTCTCATGAACAGAGAAGTCCTGAATAAATTAAAATCTTTTCTAGAAATCAAGACACATCCAATGAGTTAAGGTAAATTTAGTGATAAATTTACTCTAACTCAAAGTATGGTTTTAACTTTGCAGAGCAGAAGAGGTGATTCCTGAGGTATGAGGCAGAGACTAGACTTGGGGCTTCTTAAGGTTCATATACCTATTATGTTGAAATATCCTTAATAACACACATTTCCAAAAACTTAATAGCAGAACAGCAACTCATTTTGTGGTGGTGGTGGTGGTTTGCTGCTCCTAGATTTTTGGAGCTGGCTGCTATTTCTTAAGTGTAACAGTGTACAGTAGTCACAGACCTAATTGTTTTTTCTCTAGAACTTAACAGGGAATAATTAAGTTTTGGTTTTACTTATGGCCAGACTTCAGTAATGAATGCCCATTTTTATTGAAGAGGTTTACATTTCACAAAAACTGCTGGATCAGTTCAGACCAAGAGTATTCCCACTTGAATATTAGTATTGAACACCATGTACTGTAATACTAATTCATTTTGTTATCCTGTCTTTTGTTGACTGGATGATGGTTCCATAAATTGCTCATGCAATTTGTGGAGGTAAATCATAAAATTTAGTGGCACACAAATAAGAACACTTTAGCATAATCAGCCCTAACATCAAAAGTCTTGTTTAGTTCCTGCCAATTAACTAAAATATTTCAATGTACATTTTGTCTTCATTTAAATAGTTAATACATTATCTTTATATTATTACTCCTCTTCATTTTGTATCTTCTTTAAATTATCATATTATAAATATATAACTTTTGTTTTATGCCTGTCAGCATTTTATTTTAGGGCAGCTTTCTTCCTGTGGCATCTTTTCATTGACACTGCAGATATTTCCATGTAGAAATTTTTCTTTTCCTTTAGATTCTGTTCTTAAAATGTATTATGCATTTTGTCCCACATCTCAATATATAAAAGCAATAATAGGAGTAATTAATGTTTTGCCATTTTACTTCTAGTTTATGCAGAATAGTCATTTGATTATCAAACCCATCCAGGGTCTGCAATTAGACCCAGTTCCGCAGCTGCTCTCTTCTGTTTTCCTATAATGCATGTTCCTTTCTTTGGAGCTGTTGTTTTCCAATGTGTGTGATGCACAATGCTCAGAATGCGTCTTCAAAATAAATGTGGTTTCTCTTTCTATCTTCAAGGCCAAAATGAAGAGACACTGTATTGAGCTTTTCAGAATTAAAGTGGCACTTTTAGTGCCCATTTTTTTGGTAATAGTGGATGCAGTCAGCAGCTTTGTCAATTCGGTTGTCACTGTCACTCTAGGCTTTCCAGATGTTCAAGTCCAGAAGTGTCATGAAACACCATGGCAAGGATGCATTTCTTTTTATTCTTTTTCTTGTTTATTTTTCTCCCTAAAGAAAGAGTGAACAAAAGAATAGCCATGGCAAGTATGGCTATTCACCGATCTCCTTAAATGGCCTAAGAGAAAAGAACAAAAGAACTTCCAGAATACTTTTAGTGATTTTTAATATAAACGTAGCACAGTTTCCATGGTTGGAAAATTAAATTTTAATATTTGAATTAGACGATGATCCTGTATTAACTCTGTTAGAACTTAAAGACCTTTTGTGTATATGATTAAATGACATTAAATAACTGATATAAAAAGATTAAATTTATTTTTCTAAAATTAGTATAGTATTGGAACATATTTATCTTTTTAAAGAAATCTTTTTTTAATAACACTTAATAAGATTTCCATTAGCACTAAGCCTTAATCAAATATGCTCCTACACTTAACACATTCAAAAAGTTATAAAATAACATTTGGAGCTGGAAGAGGTTCTTATAAATTATCGAGATATACTGATAGTTTATAAAAAATGTGATGACTTTAATTAACGTATTGTAAGAATATCACATGCATGCACATTGGTGTGTTTGGGAGAAACATGTTACTTTCTAATTTCACTTTATAAATTAATGGCTTTGATAGTCATGACAGACACTATAAATCAAACACTTGGATAACACCTCATAATTTCAAACCTCCCCAAGAAAGATATTTTTGTGTAAGGTCACTCTACATTGCCACTTGTTTCAACAAAAAACAAGAAAGATTAAATACATAAATATGTTTATTTATTTATTTTAAAATATATTTATTTACTATTTTAAATAAATATGTATTTATTTAATATATATAGTAAATAAAAATACATTTACTTAATATATTTATTTAATATATATTTTTAAAATATATATTTATTTAATATATATTTTTAAAATATATATTTATTTAATATATTTATTTCATATATATGAAATATCTATGTATTTCAAATATATACCTTGAAATATATATGATATGTATTTCAAATATATCTGTCTGGTTACAAACTAAGTTTACAGTTGTCAGTCTGATAAAGTTACCTTTTTATTCACTGAAGAGAGCTTCTTAATTTCATTTGAAAATTCTGTCTTTTAGGAAAACTACTCAAACTACTCATTTGGAAAGGGAAAAAATGTAGAAAATAAATTTTACAAGTTTTATAGAGACTTGTAACAACACAGCTAAGGCAACACATTTCAGATGAATTTTACTAATTTTATTTAAATTTCAGAAATTAAATAATTTTAAAAGCACTGTCATGGTGACTGGCCAAAAATAAATTTTGAATGTAAATTTCTTCCTGAAAAGTACTGTGGTCCAATCAAATTGGGAAATAGAAGCCAGCTTATTTTTTAGAGTTATTTATTCCTTAAGATTTTCTAGGAACTATCATAATTCTTAGATCCTAGCATGGCCATTTTAAGCCTCAACAGAATACCAAGTACTAAGGAAACCCTGAATCTAGTGAGGAAAAAAGAACATGCACATAAAATAAGAAGTAATGGCACACTACAGAATAGTGTGCATAAAATAAATGGCCTAGAACCTAAGTCCTATAAAAACTGAGGAAAAGGAGGATTCACTGTGGGCTGGAGTAGTGGGGGAAGGTTTTACGGAGGACTTAGGCTTTGATATGTGTTTGAGAGAAATGACAGTATAATTCCCATAAGTAGTAAGTAGAGAATGAGCACTGAAATTGAAGATAACGGCATGAGCATCACAGTGTGGACCAAAACACAAAATATAACCAGAGACATCAAATAATTCTATGGAGTCACAGGCAAGGGCTCAAAGTAGAGAGTAATGTGATAAAATTAAGCAAGTAGTTAAGGAATTGATTATAAAGATCTTCTAATGCTAGCCTAAGAGATTATAGACTTATACCAGTTCATAAAATCACTTGTGAAGTTGTTGTTGCAGTAGTTGTTGTTGATTTCAGATACATATGTCTAGACCTCTTCCTGGAGACTGTGATTAATAGAGGCTGAGGCTGGAGACTATTTTTTAAATGATCCATAGAAACAGTGGTGGCTTCATGGGCATTCAGACTGTGCCATCTCCCAAAGCCCCATGTTTGGCTTAATACTCCGCAGTAGCCGTCACGAAATTCTTAATAATTTTATCAGCAATTTTGTCTGCTGCCATTCCTTATTACTCTATTCACATGTAGAGTTAAAATGATCCTTGAGCACTGAATTCCAGAGAGCCCAAAATACATGGGAGTTCAGCAAGACTCAAAGTGAGTACAAGGTAAGGGCTATGCCTATGATTGGGTAAATGGGGGTGCTGACAACTCCCAAAAGGCCAAGCTTTCTGCTTGAACCAGAATTGCACTGAGGGTAGAAAGGAGGCAATGGCATTCTCAGTGAAAGAAGTGACCAAGGAACCTTGTCATATCCTTTCTTGCTCACACTACTTTTCTGTATCAGCCAACTGAAAATAACACAGAAGGAAAGAGAAAGACAAAGGAACCCATAGTTGGTTTGCTTTGCAGTCTTCTTTATTCATCTGCAAGGTAAGTTAATGTGTTGGTAAATGAGACCAAAGCAAAAAATTAAATAAAATCAGTTGAGATAGCTTTGTGCAACATTTCCACTGTTCTGGCAAGAGAGAAATATATATGTATGCGTGCATAAGCTACAAAATATATACTGGGTAACATTAGTGTTTATGCAAATAAGTTAAGTGGTCTTATTTGCATTTAGAATGGTCACTACAAAATATAGAGATGAATAGTAAAATTTATGCTAACAACTTAAAATTTAAATTTTTCTTAATGCAACATTAAATACAAATTTTAAACAAAACACTATGACAAGTTGAGTGAAAGGCCATGGAAAATCAGGAAAGTTTAAATATTTTAGTTCCTTTAATGATACTTTTTTTCTGCTTTTGAACAAGGGGTCCCATATTTTCATTTCTCACTGGGCCCTGCAAATTATGTCGCTGGCCCTGACAGATAATTGTGATGATCAGGGCTAAGAATTGCTGATGTTGGTAACAGAGAGACAGTAAAGTATTTTGAGGAGGAAGGTATTTTGTGAGGTTTAATTCATAGAGACCTGATGGAAGTAAGTAAAATAAATGTAGGGAGATCTGTAGAAAATGTTTATAGCAAACTGGTGAGAAATGAAGACCTTCACCAGAGTGGTGCAAAGGGAAGACAGGAGAAAGAAAATAATTAGAGGAAAAGAAAACCTAATGAAAGCCCTGGTGACTCAAAATGGAAGGAAAATGAAAAGGAGAAATTAAAAAAAGAAAAAATCCCCAAATGTTAAAACCTCGGTGACTGGCTAACAACAATGCTCTCAAGAAAGAAAAGGTCAAAGGTCTCCACTCTACATGTGTTGATTTGCAAATGGAAGAGAGTCATTGAAGAGTAATTCTTCATTGACCTACTGGATGCTGCAGAAGAAGTGAAGGGAAATCTGGCTGCTGTCATGGACATTGAGGGTCTCACTGGAATTAAATAAAATCTCTGAAGGAACGAGAAGAGAGAAAAGGCAAGCCACAAATGCAAAAGCCTTAATCACTTACCACAGCTTAGGAAGCAGGGGGAAAAGAGCAGCCAGTACTTGTGATGGAGATGGAGCAGCCAAACTTATGCAGAGAGCTATGATAGCAACCCTCAGGGAGAGTATGCTGGAAGATGATGCATTTAAGAAATGAGTAGAACACTGTTGTATGCCACAGAGCAGAGAGTGAAAAATGATAAAAGTGTTTTGAATTTTTAAGTATATATTCTTGAGTGACCTTGGAGGAAGCAATTTCAGGAGTAGCTTTTCAGATATTGTCAAACTAGAGAGAGTTTCAAGATTGAGTGGGTGATGATAAAATGAAAGCTGCAAGTGTACTGCTCATTTTTAAGATGTGCGTTGCGTTGGGCAGAGTGAAGTAATATAGAAGAGAGGTGAGCAGGGTTAGTAGATCGAATGAAATTTATTCAAGATAAATGAAAGAACATCTAAAATGAGTATTTGTTTTTACTGTTCTCTTAATTTTTATATTATTTTCATAGACTACCTAAAATCCTTTGAATATTCAAAGGACAGATAAATGAATGGAAGAAGGGCTAAAAGAAAAAAACTGATGAAGCATGAAGAAATGTATAGTCTCTTACTTATCCAATATTACTCATCTGCTATGTTCATGGTACATTGAGAGAAAATAAGGATAAAAATACATGTGCTGCCTTCAGTGAGTTTAGAGTAGGGGATATACTTAAAGTTCCACTGTTAACTATCAATCTGAATCTAGCAAATATCATAATAAAATGAAGAAATAAATAAGTCAAATCTTTATTTTAAATCTTAATTTTCAAGAGTATCACATACATTTTTCAGTGGAGAGTAAGAAATGGAAGATTCTGGAAAGGTTACTCAGGGACAGTGTCAGAACGGGTAAAAAAAGGGACCAAGAATTAAATACTGATACCGCTTCCTCAAAGACCAGCAGGAGGGAGAGAAGAACACAAGAAACTATAGAGCTATGTAAATGAGAAGAAGACACAATATTGAACCGTTTCAGATGAGGGAACTCAGGCCAGAAAGCTTTGATGTTCTCCGTGAGTTAAGAGGTAACCTCACCTACTGAGAAAGAAGGTAAGAACATCTGTGAGAGCCTCTACAAAGAAAAGATCAATAGGACTTCTGACTGACTCCATGTATTTGCACTGCCTGAACACCTGCCCCCCTTTATCGCAGGCAAAATACAGCTAGTTATTTTTAAGAGTTCATTTTCCTCCTGAAATCACCCGAGATTATGACTGTCTAGAATAATCATCCTTCTTCCTGAATTTCTATTATTCGTATAACTTGTTCTACATTCCCCATGTTATTGTATACTGCTCTGCTTAGTTCTCTAGTTGTTTTTCATTTAATCCTACCTGTGCTTGACTTGAGACTCCTCAAGGACAAGGAGGGACATCTTATACTTACCCTGTATCTTTCCAAATGTCTGCACAGTAGTCTTTTAACAAACATTTCCCTATTGGCTGAAGAGGAGGAAGAAGTATTACAAACACATGTCAGAGGAAGATTCCTCTCTCTTCTATTATTCTAGGGGATTTGTTATACTATTAAATTGTGTATCTAATATATAATCTGTACAAAACAAGGTACCATAGCAGTATTGTTTGTAGAATTCAAAATGCATACTTCATATTTAAAGGTGATTATTCATCTCACTAGTTGTCAGGAATTTCAAAAACATTATCCTTTAAGTTGTATACTAGATTACAGAAGCAGAGTCAGGACTGATAACTCCATAAGCAGTATAATCAAGAAAGGCAAGATTATCATATGTTCTATCGCCAATGCTACTGTTAGTTCTGTAAACACAAAGCAAAAATGGAGAAAAGTAGATTAAATAATTATGTAATCTGAAAAATTCCAACTAAATCCAACTCTGGCTACATCTACACCATAAAATGTACCAATAAGTCTGGCTGAAAATAGATTTTTTTAAAAAGCCCAATAATTGAAGGTTTGCCCTTAATTATCAGTAAAACAATATCAAATTGCATTTTATTTAAAAGTATAAGCTGGTACTTGGGAAGGATTAACTGCTGACTGTCATCATTACAGGACTTTCATTTTTATTTTGAGGAGTTGTACATCGGTCTTGGTTTTAAATTATTGAGGCTGCTGATTTCTATTTATGCTAAATTCTCACTACAGATTGAGTATCCATTCTCCGAAATTTGAAATCCAAAATGCTCCAAAATCTGAATTTTTTGAGTGCCCACATGATGTTCAAAGGAAATGTTCATTGGAACATTTCGGATTTCTGATTTTTGGATTAGGGATGCTCAACTGGGTAATATAATACAAACATTCCCCTAAAATTCTGAAATCTGAAATACTTCTGGTCCCTAGCATTTCAGATAAGGGATACTCAAAGGTAAAATCTCAAAGATTGAGAACTACAACATAATGTTTGCTCTACGTATTATGGTGAGTGATGAACCTTTTCACTATGCCAACTGGAAAATCTACAGTATATTCAAAGTAATAGCAATGTAAATACTTTATAATGGATTTATCATGTAGGATGCCTATTATCAATGTCTCAGAACATTTGCTTGGTTTAAGCATGAACATGCAAAAAGTTAGATTTTGTTTTCTTTTAATTTGACCTGAGCTACTGTGTAAGGTAGTCCCAAAAAAAGATATGAAACAGAATTATTTCATCTCTCTGATTTCTGCATAGAATGCCGGATCTGGAATGAACTTTGGAAATCACAGACAAATCATCTTTCTCTGTGAGAAGAGGTAGGAAGACAGATTCAGGGAGGTTGAGTACTTATCCCAGGACACCCATCCAAAAAGCCATGGCAACAATTTATAACTTGCCTGTTCTAGAACCTTTTTCACTGAGCATATCAATCATGCAGTTACTAATTTATTAACATTATTTGCTGAAGTATAGAACACAAAATTCAATTATTTATCACAAATGTATACACGCAACTAATAATCAAATCAAGAAATAAAACACAGTCAATACATCAGAACCTCATCTTCATTATCCTTCCTGGTTACTACCCTTTCCTTCATCTCTCAAGGAAACCACAATCCTAATTTCTAACATAAGATGGAACATAACACAAGTAGGAACATATAGTGTGGGTTTTTTAATGTTTCTGCTTTTTTGGTGGAGGACATATTTATCCAAGTTATTTCATTAAGCTATAGCTTGTTCATTTCTATAACTGTACAGAATTCTATTGCATTAACACACAATAGTCTATATCTATTCATTATAATATTGATAGAAATTTGTGCTTTATTTCCCATTCTTCAGCTGCTATAAACAATGTTGCCATGAACGTTTTCATCCATGACTCTGGGCACACATGCTGATGCATTTATGTCTGATATATGACTAGAAATGAAATTACTGATTCATACAGTAGACTATGTTCTACTTTAGTAAACACTGCCAGATTGTTTTTACGAAGTGGTTAAACAATTCACTCTCCTACTAGAAATATTTGAGAGAATATTCTTAGATCTTTAAAGAAGCATGTATTGCATACCTACTATATTCCAGAAACCATGCTAACTTCTGAGGCTGAAAACAGGCTAAGAAACAGAATTTTCTCTTGAGGACTTTTTGTCCAAATAGGGATGAGAAATAAATAACCAAATAAATGTAAAAGAAGCACTCCAGTGTCTACATCATTACCTATACAACATAAAGGATCTTCACACTTTATTTCATGTTTTAAAAATTTCAACTTTTATTTTAGATTCAGGGGATATATGTGCAGGCTTGCCACATGGGTATATTGTATGACGCTGAGGTTTAGGGTACAATTGATTCCATCACCCAGGCAGTGAGTATAATTCCCAATAGGTAGTTTTTTAGCCCTTGCACTCACCTCACATTGCTTCCTCTAGTAGTTCCCAGTGTCTGCTGTTCTCATCTTTATGTCCATGTTTACTCAATGTTTAGCTCCCACTTATAAGTGAGAACATGCAGTATTTGGTTTTTTCTTTCTGCATTAGTAACAGCTTAGGATAATGGCCTTCAGCTGCATTCACGTTGCCACTACAGGACATTATTCTGTGCTTTTTACGGCTGCATAGTATGCCATGGTGTATATGCACCACTAGTTTCCCCCAAAACTCATTATCTCCTTTTCCTTTTAGTCATGAAACCGACCAAGCTTGAACTGGGCTCATGGTTGTTCATTAATAATCAATGAGTACATTTCCCAGCCTCCATTGTAGGTAGATCTGACCAGGAGATCAAGTTCTGAACTATGGGATCTGGACAGAAGTTACATCTGCAAGTTACAGGTCATAGAACCTTAATATGAATAGTTGGACCCTCCTCCTCCTCCTCCCCTCTTATTAACTGAAAAGGGAATGTAGTATTGAAGACACATGTTTGCCATGTGAACAATGGCAATACATCTGAGAATAGCAGAATCACAAGACTGAAGAAGCATCTTGGAGAATACAGTTGCTCTATCCCCTTCTATTAGACTGTTTGGGACTGTCACTAGAAAAATAAGCACCTTTCTTGTTTAAGCCACTTTCTCTTTTGGTCAGCTAAAACAACTTAAGTTATATCTTAACACATGGAAGCTAGAAATGGAGGCACCGGACGTATTCCAGTAATCCAGAGACCAGCTTATAGTTTTAATTCCCCTACGATGGTAACAGAGGTTATCTCTAATGCCAGAATATAAGATAAGCAGCACATCTACAAAAAGATATTTGCTATTCTTGGAGAAGGTTTCACTGAATAACATGAGGTTTTTTGGTTATCACCATTCTGCCAAGATATGGAATTCCTAGGAACAAAACAGAATGTTTATATGAAAAATTAAGAAACATTAACTAGAAGCATGAGACTACAAAAAACTTAGTGGCTTAAAGAAAAAGATTCTACTTTACTTCCATAAAATCATACTAAGGTAAAGATTAAATGCTGATGGGTATAGCTCAATTCCATTTAGTCACTAAGGGATTTAAATTGCTCCCATTGTCATCTTCTCCATGGCCACATGGTTGCCTTGGATTCCCGCCAGTAGGAAGCAAATGTGGGGAAATGTACCTGACGTCTTAGCTCATAACCCCAGAGGTGTAACACAGCACTTTCTCTCATTTCATTACCAGCAAGTTAATTATATTGCCATATCTTAACTGCAAAGAATCCTGAGTCTTGCCTTGTTCCTAGACAGAAGAATAAAGTAGATTTTGGTAGACTTAGCAGTAGTTTCTTCCAAATTAAGATAAATGAGGAGTCCAAGAAAAGGGATAAATGAATGCCAAAAATTAATTTGGGTCAGGTTATGAAGAACTTTAAACATTAAGTGGCCATACAAACTGTTTAAGCAGTAAAGTTACAACTAATCTGGTTGTATGTCCAAAAGTTACTAGAGATGAACTAGTGGTAAGGAGAGCTTATAGCAGACTACTCATTTGGATAAGGAAAATATTAATACAGTCTGGAAAAATCAATGACAATTAAAATAAAGATGAGGGGGAGCAAAACTTATGCAATATCTCTAGAGATAATATGAAAAGAGTGTTGCGAGGAAGGTGGGGAGAAGAAAAGTAGCACTGCAGTGGGAATCTGGAAAACACTGCAGCGGGCATCTGGGGAACACTGCAGCAGGAATCTGGGGAACACTGCAGCAGGAATCTGGGGAACATTGCAGCAGGAATCTGGGGAACACTGCAGCAGGAATCTGGAAAACACTGCAGCAGGAATCTGGGGAACACTGCAGTGGGCATCTGGGGAACACTGCAGCAGGAATCTGGAAAACGCTGCAGCAGGAATCTGGGGAACACTGCATCAGGAATCTGGGGAACACTGCAGCGGGCATCTGGGGAACACTGCAGCAGGAATCTGGAAAACGCTGCAGCAGGAATCTGGGGAACACTGCATCAGGAATCTGGAAAACACTGCAGCGGGCATCTGGGGAACACTGCAGAAGGAATCTGGGGAACACTGCAGCAGGAATCTGGGGAACACTGCAGCAGAAATCTGGAAAACACTGCAGCAGACATCTGGGGAACACTGCAGCAGGAATCTGGGAAACACTGCAGCAGGAATCTGGGGAACAATGCAGCAGGTATCTGGAAAACACTGAAGCAGGAATCTGGGGAACACTGCAGCAGGCATCTGGAAAACACTGAAGCGGGAATCTGGGGAACACTGCAGCAGGCATCTGGAAAACACTGAAGCGGGAATCTGGGGAACACTGCAGCAGGAATCTGAAAAACACTGAAGCGGGAATCTGGGGAACACTGCAGCGGGAATCTGGGAAACACTGAAGCAGGAATCTGGGGAACACTGCAGCGGGAATCTGGGAAACACTGAAGCGGGAATCTAGGGAACACTGCAGCGGGAATCTGGGAAACATTGCAGCGGGAATCTGGGGAACACTGCAGCAGGAATCTGGGGAACACTGCAGCGGGAATCTGGGAAACATTGCAGCAGGAATCTGGGGAACACTGCAGCAGGAATCTGAAGAAGTGAAGACTTAGGTTTAAGACAGGGTGCTTAAAAGTAAATGTGGATTATTTAAGTAGTAGTGTCCAGAAGACAACTGTAAATATTTTCCTGATATCCACAAAGACTTGGAGCTGGTGTTTCACAGAGCTGTGGTTACAACCATTAGTATACCTGAGAAGAACAGAGCAAAAAAGAGAATGAAGGATTATTTGATGTTTGTGACCCCCTCCTCCCAAATTCATATGCTGAAATCTCATCAACAATGTGCTGATATTAGGATGTTGGTTTCTGAGAGATGATTAGGCCATGAGGTTATAGCCCTTATGGATTGGATTAGTGCCTTTAGACAAGAGACCACAAAGAGCTAACTAGTCCCTTCCACCAAGTGAGGACACAGTGAGAAGGCACCATCTATGAACCAGAAAGTAAGCCCTCAACAGACACTGAATCTGTCAGCATCTTGATCCTGGACTTCTCATCCTCCAGAACTATGTTAAATAAATGTATGTTGTTTATATAAGTTATCTAGTTTATGGTACTTTGTTATAGCAACCTGAATAAGTTAAGACAAATAAATAATATGTGAAATGCCAGGTCTTGGAAGAGAGCAAAAAGAAAAATCAGTGAAGAAAACTAAGGGATCAGTTGGAGACTTTCAAAGAGAATGTGGAAATGTTATGGGCAGAATGAAGTTCACCAGAAAGACCCCTGCGCCCTCAATAATGTAGTCAGAGTAACGATTTCAGAACTAAGTCACACGCAGACCTAACCAAAGCAACATACACTAGTTTGCATTTCATCTTTATGACTGCTTTTTTTAAATTACAGAGGACAACTTGTAGTGTAACATATAACAAAACAGGGAAGTGGTGTGGCTTATACATGAATGATTCACATAGCTATGAAACAAAAGCCAAACCCCCTTCACAAATCAGTCAGAGTCTATTCATCAGCAGGTTTGAACAGATCCCCAGGAGGCAAGTGCAAATTGAAAACATTTCTAGTCAAATCCACTTTGTTTTATAGCCCTTGGACATTTTGAAAATACTGCTAGTGTTTTTGGATCCAGTGCCTTTTTATTTGGAGCTTAATCCTGCGGTCCTTTCCTTGAATAGAAATTATTTATACACAATGTTTTATATTCAAACTTAGCAATGGGTATAAAAAACATAAGCTATTTTACTTCTCTTCTTTTTCTGCATGTCAAATTATTCACTCATTTAACAAATATACATTATACTTATGAAGAAACTTTATACTTTATATAAGCACATCCATTGTAGCACCTATAATAGAAACCATGACCACTTGGACAAGTAATTCAAGCATCAAAAGAAATTCCATTCTGGATGAAAAGTAGCTGAAATCTTGTATTCTGCTACATAAACACGTTTTTAGTTTTAGTTATATTTTTTCAATTATAAAATATATACAAAAATATAACCATGATATTTTACTCAAACATGTAACGAAACATAAGCATGGGTGTGCATATATTTTATATGTATATATAATATTACAAATACATATAAGGATCTCACACATTATGTCCTAGTTTCATTCTTGACATGTGAAGGGAAAGCAAAACTATTTCCTCCATTTTGTGAATTTACACAGGAAACAATTCCTGTAAAATAATAATGATATCATGAAATTATATTACAGTTAAAATTTGGGGCTAGGAAGAGTTTTTAGGTATCATTGAGTCCAGTCCACTCGTCACACAGATGAAGAAAAGAAGCCACAGAAAGCTGAACTGAACGATCCAGGTCTCTGTAGCCCCATCCCTGTTCTCTTTCCACAGTAACTCTAAACTTCTATTATAGCAAAAAATAAGTCCATGGGCCATAAATTCTGCAGAAGAATACAAATTTCATAGAATAACTTATAAACATATAATTCTCTATAGATTATAGAGCTATGATCTCTACCGTAAAATTCATGAGGTGTGATAATAGATTCTTTCTTTGTTACAGATGAGGAGACTGAGGCTTAGAATAGCTAAATGATTTAAAGCCACACAAATAGTGAATTCTGAATTGTTTCTAACATTCTACACACATATATGTAAGATTTGAAATTTTAAATGGCTGCTTATACCAGCGAACTGTGGAAGTGAAATCAGGATAGAGACCAAAGACTCACCAGCATTACTGCCACCCAGATGGAATTTTACTAGGTGAGTTTTGCTTACTTTCAGACTGCCCTCACAACTGATACCACCTGCCCAGTAGGCTAAATAATTGCCAAATGCATTTCTTCAATTCAACTGAAAAGAATAGAAAATTCTTTGACAATAAAATTTTAAATTTCTAAGACTATAGTTAGTATTAGGCATTTCTATATTTAAACCATTAAAATATGATTCATATTTTTAAAGATTCCTAATATTGAAATTCGACATGTTACCTGCTTTGCCAGAATTCTTTCATATTGTGGTCAGATTTAAAAGGGTATGTCTTTCCACCATGAATGGACATTACAAATACCATGCATCTGCTAAATGAAACAAAGGCTTTCTTTAGAAACTGTAATATAATCAATCCCCCACCTCTGCAAAAAAAAAAAAAAAAAAAAAGCTTGTAGTGAAAAGTTACAGATGTCAACTTTAATACAAATTAAACAAACCATCAAATCATTTGTAGAGCATTTTTAATCGTCAGAATTAGCCACTATAATTTCATTCACAAGCAAAAATAAGTGAGTGAAGTCACTAAGTTGTTTCCTCAAAGTAATATAGTAGCTAACATTACCATGACTATTTACATGTTTTGGGTGTGTTTTTTCGTTTTTGTTTTTTTGTTTTGTTTTGTTTTGTTTTGTTTTTGGTAATCCCTTGAAAAACTCTATGAAGTAGTTACTATTACAGATCCCAGTAGCAGAAGAAGAAAATGAAATGCAAGGAAGTTAAACAACTTGCCTGAGCTTACTCCACAGTAGTCTGACTCTAGAGCCCACAAATTTAACTACAAAGCTATATAACTCCTTTCGAGTTATATACTAGCTACAAAAATAATTACATGTATTTCATCTGAAATTCACAGTAACCTGCGACAGTTCCAACGATAGCACAGTAAATTTCCCCATGTTAAAAACTAAAAAGTAGATTATGCTTTATCTTTCAATAAAGCAAGAAGAGGCCAATTCATTAAAATATTAGCTTTCTAATTACCTTCTAACTACCTCTTATATCCAATACATATACAAGGAAACAACTGAGAAATATTACTGAGCAAACAATGGAGACACCAAGATTCCTGTGTAAGTACTACAATCCATACACATTGAGAAAATTGAGTTTCATCAATCCTCAGCCAGACACTATATTTTATAACTGTTGCACATAATTCTAAAATTTAGGTTGCTCTTCCCCTGCCCCAAAACTGACCAAAATCTAGATACAAGGAAATGCTAGAACTAGGCAAGCAACAAAAAAGGAGACTGAAAAAGTTATAAGAAGCTTACAATATTCACCTAAAAGTTTACTGTCCATGTCATTTTCACATCAGGACAGATTTCTATAAAAATAAACAGGCACCAAGAAGTTATTATAACCCAACAGAATTTTCATATGTAAAACATTTCATTCCCCAATAGTTCACAGCACATACAGATGAAACTTAATCCAGGTAAGGATTTATTTTCAATACAAGCTCTCCAATTCTCATTTCCATAGATATTTTCTTCTTAGAGGCTACATAGCATTAATTTAAAAACAAAATAATGCTCAATAACTGAGAAGTTTAGAAACTTGCTTAACTGTTTAAATAAGTTGCCTATCAACTAAAAATAGTGGATTTTTTGAATAATGACTCTTCTGAGAAATGGAAGAGAACTTGACTGCTGGACAAGTGTTTCGATTTTTAGAAAAGAAAACATTTAGACAGGTGTCTCTCTAATGAAGAATGTAAGGTTAGAAATCCTGAGTTAAATTAATAGACACAGCATCATAGTCATACACCTTGAAATAAAAGTGCTGAACAATGTATCAGCCTCTGAAGTTCATCAACATTAGGCAAATTTTCAAAAACAAAATAATAGAACAGTGGTCACAAAGCACTGACATCAGGTTTTGAGTTTCTCATAAGTGATGTACACTGTGTGTTCTCCTGAAACTATATCACAATTAATGAATTAAGAAATACTTTTCCTAAATATGTTCAATGGACATCTTCTTTCCATCTGATAATTGAATGCAAGTAGAAGAGAGAGACCAGAACAGTGAAAAACACAAAATTATGCCCTCTGAGTAATGAATGCTAAAACAAATAACTTCGGGACTACACGGCTTCCAATATTTGAAGGAATTTCATATGGAGGAAGAGTCAGATACATTATACATCTGGCACAATGCCTAATACATTATAGGTACTCGTTAAATATTTACTGTATGACTGAGGGAATGAATCAATTAATGCACAAATCATTTGCTGATTATCTCCAGAGCCAGAAAATTATTCTAGAATCACAGAATTTACTTTAAGTTATAGAAAGGCAGAGTTTTGCTTTAACATATAGTTTATAAATTATAATTGTTCAATGACATAAAAAGGCTGTCTCTAAAGGCAGAACATCCCCTAAGCCTGTTTCACTTGGATATCTGAGAAGGGACTGCCTTTCAAATGGGCAAACAAACTGGCTGACTTTTAAAAGTTCCTGTGTTGCTGTGATTTCCTCTTTAAGATTCACTATTGTGTTCTCTCATTTCTCCATTTCAGACAGCAATTTGTGAGTTTTCCCTCTGCCTTAAAATTATATTCTTATTTCCATTGTCCACTGTGAGAAAATACTATTACAATAGAAAAATTCATCAGGGCTCATTCATTTAACCTTGCCACTCCACCACAGAGTCATATCCCAATTCCTGGTGAACAGGAGTGGAAAAGAACCAAAGTGCTCTTAGATTACAAGCAACATCCTTATGTGTGTGCGGGCGTGTGTTTGTATGCGCGTATTCTTGTCTGACATCTTTTGCAATGACACTAGCACATTTTTTGACTTATGAAGATGATTGTTTGAGTAATGGTGCATATATGACTCATTTCTTGTTTTTGTCCAATACAATCATCTTGATAGATGCAGGGGGCCAATGAAGTCAAAATTATTGGTCCTATCTGAAGTTGTCACACTTGAAAAGATGTAGCCAAAATGTGAATGTAGGTATTATATGAGACTCAAAGAAGCTAAATTATTATCTTAATCTTGGTGGAGATATAGTGGAGAAAACAATGATGGTGTGGACTGGGTGGCTGGGGTGAAATTGAGAATTAAGAAACCTTAGTTTGAGACCGGACACCTATCATTCTATGCTAGATTTCTCACATGGAAAATACAGAATGGTGGCAGCTATTTATCCTCTCCTGCATCCTAGGTTTTTGTGCTTCTGAAAATGAAATAGTAATGAAAATATTTTGTTCATATTGCCATATACAAATAGCAAGTAGCACTAAATATAAGTATGAGTTTAAAATCCAGGCATAAAAGAATGTGCACCAAAAATCAGCCCAATTTAAAACCTGTCAATGCTATAAAGTACCAATTAGAAACCAGGAACTCCATTACCAGCATTCTAGAAATAAAGCACTCATTTTGCCAGCATTGTTACTGCCACTGATTTCATGTACTTATTTTAAAACCACTTTGCAAGAACAAACTTTTACTCCAGAAATGTATAAAATCTGCATCGCATGGAACAGTACTTATGTAAATTTTATTTCATATTGATTTTGTCTTTCCATCATATTCATTGCAAAGTCAAGTCACGAAAAAAAAATCAATAACTGAACACTAAGGATGCACTTTTCATACAAAGGACTTTCTACTATTTTGCATATCTATTCTTTTTACTTTATTTTCTGCATTCTGTAATGCTGCATGTTGAAAAATGCATAACTGAATAAATTAAAGTTAACATTATCCTGCCTTTTGAAAGAGAAAAAGCATATTAAGTTCAGGCAGGATCTTTCTTTTTCTTTTTCCTCATGGTAACCAGGTACTTTATCAATATCATGGCTTAAGAACATATTATCCCATGGCTGCCATCGAACTGAATGGTACAGCATCCTGTTATGAAAGGACATGTGATGATTTGGCAGGTGAGAGATTATTAAATCTTGAATTTCAAATGCTGGGGCATTATAAAACTACACACTTCAAGTAACTATGGAATCCACTCAAACTGTATCTCCCTTAAGGAGATAACACACCATGTAGGTTTCAATGTTCAAGTGTTTTCAGAGGCTTTGAAAACTGAACACCTGCAGTTATCCACACATGACTTTGCCTTTGCAGTAGAAACACCCTAATGGCATTGTTTGTGAAAATATTATATTTATTAAACGATGGCTAATTACTTTTGGGATTTTGCTTTGAAAGATATATTGCAGTTAATATTAAATGTTCTATATTTAGAAAATAAAAATTTCTTAGCCATCTTTCAATTAATGTTAAGAATAATATATGCAGTTTTTCTTTCTCTGTATTAAATATATTTAATAAACATTTGTGGAAATGTGAAAAATAAACAGCTCTAAACTTTTATCAAATCTTACATACACAAACAAGAGAACTCATGCACTTGCTCTTCACATCCTACCCTGTAGAAGAAAAATGTGCATATGTATATACATATGCTTATGATAAATGTTACTGATATAAAGAATGTGCAGCACACAATTTACAAATAATTATAAAATATACAATATTGTTTATTACAAATTCCCTAAAGTCAATTCATTTGCACACAATTCTTTTGCTGGTTTTTGCCAAGTTCTTGGATTAGTAGTTGTATTAAGTCAGGGTTCTCCAGAGAAACAGAACCAACAGGATACACATAAATATCTCAGAGAGAGAGAGAGAGAGACAGAGACAGAGAGAGAGTAAGAGAGTCAGTCAGCTAGCAGAATTTCAATTGCTCAATTTTACAGTAAACTTTTAGATAGAATGCAAATGTATTTACATAGAGTTTTTACCTAGAAGTAAACACGGTTTGTGATTTTAAGCTAAAATTCAAGGAAGCATTCTTCATGCATACTTTTATATCTTATTATCTCTAATGAGATATATAGTGAATTATACTTATTCAAAAAACTACATTTGCCTAAAGAGGATGCAGGCATTATAAGGAAAGCCAGTCTTTCTCTAGTAAGGCCTTCAACCGATTAAATGAGGCCCACTCATAGAATGAAGGGTAATCTGATTTGCTCAGTCCACTGATTTAAACATTAATCTCATAAAAACACCTTAACAGAAATATCTAGAATAATGTCTGCCCAAATACCTGGGTACCATGGACTAGCTTATTTGACACATAAAATTAACCACCAACCTGGTTGCAACTGATGAAAGGGCATTTCTGCCATGAATGCTGGTTGATATTTTCTCTTACCTTAAATAACACTAACAGAGTGAAATGAAGGAAATATGTGTCAGAACATTAACAGTGACGTTTTTTTGCTAAACTGGATAATACTTTGCAAATACTAAGAGAGTATTTCCTCAATTTTTGTGATATTAAACAAAGTAAAGCATATAGCTATGCTGTACTTTTAAGTTTAATCTGCATTATTAGCAACACGTTCTCTGGTACTGTCTCAAGTCTTATCAATCAGAAAAATGATAAAACATACCCTTATTTGTAATATCTGGTAATTTCCATAATGTAAATACATCTACTATGACTAATTTCAAGCTAACAATATGTCACTGGAGTTGGGATGAGATATGCAATTATATATCCCACAAATACAATAAACAAAAATGTACTCAAGAGTATGGATAGCATTTAAATATAGTCATAAAATTAGGATATAATTTTTGAGTATAATCCTTTTCAACATGATCTACTTAATTAAAAGTTTATATAATTTAATATTTAACAATGGTGGCTATGTTTAACACCCAGCTTACAAAAGTTCCTAAAATTTTAACAATTAGCTCTTGTAAGCTGGTCCAGCTGGCTCCACAAACCACTTCAGCTTTACTTTTCCTAAACATTGCTGGTGGATAAAATTTTACAAAGAGAACTTAATTCACTTGGTATTAGGGATTAACATTAATAAAATATAATGAAATCTTCCTGTAAGGTGTTCAGCCTTATCAGTTATTAATACTTATTATGAATTCGTCTGTGAGCTCCTCTCCTGCAGGCAGGCTTTGATGAACAGAGTGACAGTATGGGGATGTGGGAAGGGATGTGGAAAAGGAGTACAAGTGGAAAAGGAAAGGCCCAAGAGCAGAATATCACAGAAGGGCAATGTGCCAAACTGAAAATGTAGGTTACACCTGGCCCTTCACATGTGGCTATACATTGCTACGACATAGTTGCAAATATTGAGAAATTTCAATTGATAAGTTTTACAACAAACTCTTAGACAGAAGGTAAGTTTATTTAATGAGCATTTTTGCCTAAACGTACACATTCTGTGGATGGCTTGTGACTTCAAGCTAAAATTCAATGTAGTGTTCTTGACACATACTTTTATACCAACTTCAAAAACACGGCTTCTTCCTAGAGAAGATGCAAGCATTACAGTCACGACCTAAGGCACACATGAATTTTCCTAGTATGTTATATTTATGCTAATGGAAAAAAAGATAAAATCCAAGCTCTCTGCTATTGCTTTCCTTCAATTTATCAAAGTGGTTGTTTCTTTAAAAACTTTATAGAAAGTTGCAAAGTCTGTCTTCAGAGAAAGGGGTTCTAAGAACACTAATAAAAATGATGGACTTGAAAGTCAAAGTAAAATAAAAGCTCCACATGTTCTAATTTATGGTGGTGCTCCTATCTTCACACACAGCAGGATGTTAAGCCTTCTCTTGTTCAGGAACATCACAAATTTAAAATGATTTGAAGAGGACTGACTTTTGACATTGATATCAGGGCTTTAACTTTAGAGACCTGAGATAATTAGTTTTAGAAATGTAAAGTTCTCTTGATACAGAGAGAGGTAGGTAGATAGATGATAGATGGATAGATACATACATACATAGATACATATATAGATATATAGATAAGATAGATACATAGAGATACACACACACATACATATATATCTACATCTCAATTCTCAAACTTCTTGATAGGTTTGGCATCTAAAAATCTGTGAAGGGCATGAAATCTGCTTTCAAATCTCCCACCTTCATATCCATCTTTTCTTTCATCATCTTCTTCGTTCTTCTGCATCTTACATTCATGTTCCCTCCAAAGTATATTGGAGGTAGGGCATGGTGGCTCACCCCTGTAATTTCACCACTTGGGAGGCCGAGGAGGGCAGATCACTTGAGGTCAAGAGTGCAAGGACTGCCTGGCCAAGGTGGTAAAACCTCATCTCTAATAAAAATACAAAAAAATTAGCCGGGTATGATAGTGATTACCTTTAATTCCACCTACTTGGGAGGCTGAGGCAGGAGAATCGTTTGAACCAGGGAGGTGGAGGTTGCAGTGAGTTGAGATTGCAACACTGCACTCCAGCCTGGATGACAGAGTGAGACTCTGTCTTAATCAATAAAATAAAATAAAAAATAAAAAGGTATATTGGAGTTAACTGAGAACATCCCTAATCACCCCAGTTATACCCAAAATTTCCATTAAAATTCTTTCATAATACCCTCTTATCTCAAAGTGTATGTGCCCTAGACTAACTTATCTTTGTCCTGCACTTTCTACAACCTTATCTTTTCAAATCTCTGTTGCAAAATTTTCTAGAAGTGTTCAGAGATCATCCATACTCTCTGCCCCAGGTAAGTGCTTTGTGTTTTTGAAAAGAGCTTTGGGAAATTAAGCCTCAAGAAATGAGCCAATACACTAGTGCAGTGCAGTAGTCCTGAAATGCATGCATAAAACATTAGGTCCTCAGAAAATCAAAACACTTTTGCAGAAAATATGGGTTCTGTGATCAAATAAATTTGGAGGTTGATGTGCTGATATACATAGAATTAGTTTTTCTCTTTTCAGAACTTCTACTATGACAAGTGTCAATTAAATGTTTATTTAATAAACATTTGGGAAAATGTGAAAAATAAATAGCTCTAAACTTTTATCAAATCTTACATACACAGAGACACACAGGAGAATTCAGGCATGTGCTTTTCACATCCTGCCCTGAAGAACTTGTTTATCTACAACTTATAGATCAGTTTGAAGTGTTTCCCAATAAAACTGATTGTAGAATTTTCTCTTGCATACATCTTGGGGTAGGTGCTTAATACGATGTAAGTTGCTCCTGAGAAACACCATAGGAAGTAGACTGTCAAACAATGTTGAGTCACTCAGCCTGTCAGTAACTCTCAAACCAAGTCACAAGGTGACTTACCACTCTCTAGGTCATAAGGAATATCAAAGTTAGAAAGTACTATGTGGTGTCCTGCATCCAGCAATAGACAAGAAAGGGAGTTGGGTGGTAAAGTGAGTGGGGTTTGGGGAGACAGGAATGGGTGTTTTGGGGGAGTGGGCAGACAAAATTCCTATCAAGATAGCAATCAAAAAATGGTGCCAAAACACAAGACTGGAAAAATATCCAAGATAAACAAGGGTTGGAACATGCGGAGCACATGCCAGTAGTATGAATAGGTTACTTAAATGCAAGGTATATTTTCCTTGGAGAGCTGTTGTTAAAGGATTTGGTGCGTATCAAATTTTTGCATTGAGCAAGAACTTACACATGGCCCAGTGCTTGACTGCTTGACCCAAACATAATTATATCACCTTCAATTATATCTCCTAACCTGAGCTGGACACCTCTTTGAGGAGCTGCAAATTTTAAACCTTAGCCAATACATACAAATTACTGGGAGAACTCTTTAAAAATGCACAGTCTCAGACTGCCACCTTCCCAGAGACTTTGATTCAGTAAGTGTGACGTGGGCTTGGGAATCAAATGCAGGCTCCCTTGTGAGGAAGGCTGATTTAAAACTAACCAACAGAGAGAGAACACATAGAGACTCCAAAAGCATGATCAACTTCTTTCCAAGGAAGAGCAATTCCACAGGCTTTGTAACTTTGTTTTTAAGCAGAAAATGTGAATCTTCTAAGTTCCCCTTTCTCATCTCTTATCCATATCACAAAATATATCTACTCATTTTACTTCTTCTCTGTGATCTCTGGCTAAAGCAGTCAAGGGTAGAGAGACATGAGTGAGACAGCTGGGGTATGAATCCTAGCCCTAACACTTGCTAGTGGTGAGAGGTGACAACATGCTGGCAGCCCTCGCTCTCAGTGCCTCCTCGGCCTTGGCATCCACTCTGGTGGTGCTTGAGGAGCCCTTCAGCCCACCAAGCACTGAGGGAGCCCCACTCTGGGCTGGCCGAGGCCGGAGCCAGCTCCCTCTAGTTGCAGGGAGGTGTGGAAGGAGAGGCGTTGATGGGAACCGGGGTTGCGCATTGTGCTCACAGGCCAGCCTGAGTTCCAGGCGGGCACGGGGCACGGGCAGCAGACTCTGCACTCAGAGTGGCCAGCCGGCACCGCTGGCCCTGGGCAGTGAGGGGCTTAACCCGGGGCAGCACTGTGGAAGGTGCACCAGGTCCTCTAGCACTGCCAGCCCACCTGCACTGTGCTGGAATTCTCACTGGACCTCAGTCGCCTCCCCATGGGGCAGGACTCTGGACCTGCAGCCTACCATACCTGTGCCCCATCCCTCCCGGCGGTAAGCTCCTATGCAGCCTGAGCCTCCCCATAGGCACTGTCCTCTGCTCCATGGCGCCCGGTCTCATTGACCGCCCAAGGGCTGAGGAGTGTGGGCACATGGCGTGGGACTGGCAGGCAGCTCTGCCTGTAGCCCCAGTGTGGGATCCACTGGGTGAAGCCAGCTGGGCTCTTGGGTCTAATGGGGACTTGGTGAACCTTTACGTCTAGCTAAGGGATTGTAAACGCACCAATCAGCACTCTGTGTCTAGCTCAGGGTTTGTAAATACACCAATTCCTACTCTGTATCTAGTTAATCTAATGGAGACTTGGAGAACTTTTCTGTCTAGCACTCTGTGTCTAGCTAAAGGATTGTAAATGCACCAATCAGCACTCTGTGTCTAGCTCAGGGTTTCTAAACATACCAATCAGCACTCTTTCAAAATGGACCAATCAGCTCTCTGTAAAGTAGACCCATCAGCAATCTGTAAAACTAACCGATCAGTTTTCTGTAAAACGGATCAATCAGCAGGATGTGGGTGGGGTCAGATAAGAGAATAAAAGCAGGCTGCCAGAAGCAGCCACCAACAACCTGCCTTCCACACTGTGGAAGGTTTTTCACTCGTTGCAATAAATCTTGCTGCTGCTCACTCTTTGGGTCCACACCACCTTTATGAGGTGTAACACTCACCACAAAGGTCTGCAGCTTCACTCCTGAGGCCAGCGAGACCACGAACCCACCAGGAGGAACGAATAACTCCGGACGGGAGGAACAAATGACTCTAGATGCACTGTCTAAAGAGCTTTAACACTGACCGCGAAGGTCTGCGGCTTCACTATTGAAGCCAGCGAGACCACGAACCCACCAGAAGGAAGAAATTCCAAACACATCTGAAAGTCTGAAGGAACAGACTCTGGAAACACTATGTTTAAGAACTGTAACACCCACCATGAGGGTTCACAGCTTCATTCTTGAAGTCAGCAAGACCAAGAGCCCACCAATTCTGGACGCAGTGGGTAACACCTAGCAAATCACCAAATCCTTAGTGTCTCAATTGCCTCTTCTCTAAACTGGGAATGATCAGAACTTATCTTGGAGTGTGTTATGGACTGAAGGTTTATACATTGAAGCTCTAACCCTCTGTGTGGTTGTATTTGGAAATGGGGCCTCTAAGGAAGTAAGGTTAAATGAAGTCCTTATTTAATAAGGTGGGTCCCTGATCTGATAGGATTAGTATCATTATAAGAAGAGACTCCAGAGAGTACTTGTGCTCATTCCTGCACACACACTCTCTCCCTCCCTTCCTCCTGACACGTCTCTTTCCCTCTCTCTCATCTTTTCCCCTGGTTTCCCTCTCCCTCTATCCATCTGTCTCTGTGTCTCTCTCTTGCTCGCTCTCGTCATACACAAAGAAGAGGTCTTATGAGTACATAGTGAGAAGGCAGCTACTGGTAAGACAAAGAGGGCCCTCATCAGATTAACCATGTGGCATTCTGATCTTGGACTTCCAGCTTCCAGAACCTTGAGAAAATATATTCCTGTTGTTTAAGCCAGCCAGTCTGTGGTATTTTATTAAAACATTCCAAGCTAACTAATACAGAGGACTATTGTAAAGATGAAATGAGGTAATATAAGTAAAAGCACATAGAATGGCACCAGGCACGTAGTAAATATTAAGTGTTAACAAATACTGTATGTCTTATAAACTCTTCATTTAAAAGATGGGAAGAATTATGATATTATATTGCCTGAGGATTAATCTATAATCATATGAAAATATCAATCAATATAAAACTATTTTCTCTTTTCTTTCAGTAACTACTTGTGAAAAAACAAAGTCTTCTCTGAATTATCTCCAATATGGTCAATAAAAATATTATAATCTGGTAATTAGGTAAAAGTTTGATACAAATCTCAGTTTACAAATAACATTTGTATAAAGAAATTACCTCTTAGAGACCATACTTAACCCCAATAAAATACGTAATAAACATCTTCTTGAGAGGTGAAAATGTGCTAGCAGCCCTCGCTCTTGGTGCCTCCTCAGCTTCAGCATGCACTCTCATGGCGCTTGAGGAGCACTTCAGCCCACCTCTACACTGTGGGAGCCCCTCTCTGGGCTGGCCAAGGCCGGAGCCAGCTCCCTCTGCTTGCAGGGAGGTGTGTAGGAAGAGGCGTGGGCGGGAACTTGGGTTGTGCACTGCACTCACGGGCCAGCGTGAGTTCCCAGCTGGCTCAGGCTCAGCAGGCCGCGCCCTCGGAGCAGCCCCGGGCAGTGAGGGGCTTAGCACCCAGGCCAGCAGCTGTGAAGGGTGCGCAGGGTCCCCCAGCACTGTTGGCCCGTGCTGTGATCGGTTTCTCTCTGGGTCCCAGCCACCTCCCCATGGGGCAGGGCTTGGGACCTGCAGCCTGCCATGCCTGAGTCCTGCCCACTCCCATAGTGGGCTCCCTCGTGGCCGAGCTTCCCCAACAGGCACCACCCCCTGCTCTGCCGCGCCCAGTCCCATAGACCGCGCAAGTGCTGAGGAATGCAGGCGTGGCACGGGACTGGCTGGTAGCTCTGCCCATGGCCCTGGTGTGGGATCCACTAAGCAAAGCCAGCTAGAGTCCTGAGAGGGGTGGGGACTTGGATACTTTTATGTCTTTCCAGAGGATTGTATATACACCAATCAGCACTCTGTGTCTAGCTCAGGGTTCGTGGATGCACCAATCAGCATTCTGTATCTAGCTAATCTGGTGGGGACTTGGAGAACCTTTATGTCTAGCTAAAGGATTGTAAATACATCAACCAGCACTGTGTGTCTAGCTCAAGGTTTGTAAACACACCAATCAGCACACTGTATCTAGCTCAAGCTCTGTAAATGCACCGATCAATGCTCTGTGTCTAACTAATCTAGTGGGGACTTGAAGAACCTTTATGTCTAGCTAAAGGATTATAAATACACCAATCAGCACTCTGTGTCTAGCTCAAGGTTCTTTCGCTCTTTGCAATAAATCTTGCTGCTGCTCACTCTTTGGGTCTGCACTGCCTTTATGAGCTGTAACACTCACTGCGAAGGTCTGCAGCTTCACTCCTGAGGCCAGCGAGACCACAAACCGACCGGGAGGAGTGGACAACTCCAGACAGGAGGAACAAAAAACTCCAGATGCACCGCCTTAAGAGCTGTAACAGTCACCGCGAAGGTCTGCAGCTTCACTCCTGAAGCAAGCAAGACCACGAACCCACCAGAAGGAAGAAACTCCAAACACATCCGAACATCAGAAGGAACAAACTCTGGACACACCATATTTAAGAACTGTAACACTCACTGCAAAGGTTCGCAGCTTCATTCTTGAAGTCAAACCAAGAACACACCAATTCCGGACACATTCTGAATGGGTCATTCTAAATCTTCAAAACGAATACTAAAGGGCAATTGCCTACACAACACATCTATGTAATAAAGAGAACTAAGTTTGTTTGTGGTAGGAAGAATCTGATTATTTTTAAATACTATAAAGCACTTTGCAACCAGCAGTAATATCAAAACAGAGCCAGAGAACAGCAGCACAATAAGGAGAAGATGGTCTTGACCTAATGTGACATTCTTATTAGAGCTCTCTAGGGAAGGTGAGCATTACTTGCTTCCTTTGAGTTCTATTCTAATCTTTAATTGCAGAACTTTTATTCTCTGATCACTTTTGAATTAATTAGTTGATTTTAGGCCCTATTTGTTTTCATGTTTTATCATTTTTTTCTAATTTTAATCAATCCTGAAAATGTATCCCATTCCCAATCACTCTTGGCATGTTAGGAAATTATGTTGGATGAGTATGGAGGTATTTTAACCTGAGTGAACACGTGAGGTTCCCTCAAATCCAACATTCTGCAACAATATTCTCATGAAATTAACCATCATGACTGAGAATCAACCTATGCATATTGGCCTGCACTAGCAGATGCTATAATATTGAATTCAATAATTTCAGTAGCTTTCAACAGTATGTCTAAGAAGCCTACAGGTTTCACCTTAGGGATACTACAAATAAATAGAACATAACCTTTTTACTAAGTAGCTTTCACTAAATCACAATATTTACTGGATTCTTTAATAGAATTTGCAATGATACTGCAAATGATATTGCAATGATCTGTCTCAATCAGTTGTATTGCTATAAAGGAGTATCTGAGGCTGGATAGTTTATTTTAAAAAAGGATTTATTTGGCTCATGCCTCTGCAGGCTGTACGAGAAACACAGTGCCAGTATCTGCTTCTGGTGAAGGCCTCAGGAATCTAAGCTTCCACTAATAGCAGAAGGTGAAGGGGAGTGGGCATCACCTGGGAAGAGAGGAAGCAAGAGAGAGGGGAGGAGGCGCCAGACTCTTTTTCTGATTTGCAAATTATACTGTATTGACATATAAAATTGCACATTTACAACAGACAATGTGCAAAAGTCAATACAGTATTATTTAAAAGAGACAAATTTGAACTCAATACCTTAACAAAACAAAAGATACACCTAATTTGAAGTAAAGCAAATACATTTCAAACATAAAATGTAGGCTGGAAATCTGCTGGTAGTGCAACTCATATTGAAATTGACTCACAACTAAATGCTATGATTGACTAAACTGTGCCATAAATTAATTACATACATACAAATTATAAAATATGTAAATATATACGTTATTATAAAATACATATATTATCATATTAGATTTTTAATAGATGATAATATTACATGTTACAGCTGAAATCCAGTCATTAGTCATATATTTTGTTCAAGAATATTGTTGACATTGGGAAAAGATGATTCACACGATTCATCTCAGTAATAAAAACCCTTTAATCACTTTAATTATTATAATTGAAGGTAAAACATGGAAATTTGGTGTACTAAGCAAGATTGCATATCTATCTCTCTCTATTTGGGGGAAAGGATTTACTGAGCTGTCATTATTCCAGATCATCTGAGAGGTAAAGACAATGGTTAGAGTTATCGAATTTATCATTACATAATTTGGACTATAAACTTTAGTCCAAAACATAGACTTAATTCAGTGAAAAGTATCTGTAAAATTGGTTGGTTGATGCCCAGTTTAAAAATATGCCCTTGGGGGTTGGGGGGAATTGATATATATGTATACATACATATATGACTATTTTATATTAATACAGATGTAAGACAATACTTATTGCTGTAAATTATTATTGTAAATACCTAAAGATTAATTTATCAAATACAGGTTTGACAACTGCATTTCAAATGCTTCCTGTCCAGATTTGTATATAAAATAATGGCATGGCACAGGTAGTGCTACCCTTTGGATACAGTTTGTTTGGTCTTACCAAGTCTCTTTTTGAAATTCGATCCCCAATGTTGAAGGTGGGGCCTGATGGGAGGTATCTGGATCATAGGGATAGATCTCTCATGAATGGCTTGGTGCCATTTTCAAGGGAGTGAGTGAGTTCTCACTCTTAGTGTCCTTGATAGCTCCCCTGAGAGCTGGTTGTTGAAGAGTCTGGCACCTCCTCCTCTCTCTCTTGCTTCCTCTCTCACCACGTGATGTCCATTCCCTTTCACTTTCTACTATGAGTGGAAGCTTTCTGAGGCCCTCACCAGAAGTAGATGCTGACATCATGTTTCTTGTACAGTCTGCAGAAGCATGAGCCAAATAAATTTTTATTTAAAAATTATCCAATCTCAGGTATTCCTTTATAGAAACACAACTGACTGAGACAGAATTAGAAGAAGGGTTTCAAAAGAATTTCAGTTTTTAAAAAATTATATACATATTCCTTGTAGTTAGAGGTAGATATGAAAATATCTATATGCCAGACAGCTATGTATATAAAATGAGAATATAGCAACCTCGGTAAAAGTCTGATCAACATTTCAGCTGAATATAAATATTATTAAAATGGACATTGCACTTAGTTTAATAATATCCTCTCATCTACTAACATAACTGACTACCTTTTGGCTAAGAGAAAGAGCTGAAAAGTATAGTTATGGGTTGTGCATGACATCAGAAAAAATAAAGGCTCAATCTAAATGTTATTTTCTTGTAATCATATTCATATGAACTCTTCTTCAGGATGAGGTGAAACTTCCAGATTTAAAAGCATGTAATAGCCAGGCGTGGTGGCTCACACCTGTAATCCCAGCACTTTGGGAGGCTGAAGTGGGCAGATCACGAAGTCAAGAGATCAAGACCATCCTGGCCAACATGGTGAAACCCCGTGTCTACTAAAAATACAAAAATTAGCTGGGTGTGGTTGTGCGCACCTGTATAGTTCCAGCTACTCAGGAGGCTGAGGCAGGAGAATTGCTTGAACCCAAGAGGCGGAGGTTGCAGTGAACTGAGATCGCACCACTACACTCCAGCCTGGTGACAAAGCGAGACAGATCTCAAAAACAAACAAACAAACAAATAAATAAATAAATAAATAAATAAAACGATGCATTGCTGGTAATGTCCTCAAAACAAATGTTAGTTTATGAAATAAATGTATAATGCATCTCAAAATACATGAGAATTTAGACTACTTAAAAGGCAAGTCAGTTTTAATTAGTGGAAAATCTGAAATGTAGAATGGTAGAGACATTTCGGAAATTATTTTCAAGCATGTTGTAAAAATCAAATCAATGACTAATAAAGAATCTGCATGGCATACTTAAATAGTTAAACCACACAAACAGTGTTTTATACTTCACACCCCATCCCACTTGCTTTCTCTTTACAACAAGCCAGAGACATATTTAGAGCAGGTAGAGCAGGAAGCAGATTCAGAAAGGTAATTATTTGCACAGCTGGGAACTGGAAGTGCCCAACCAAATATACAAGATATGTGACTCCCTAATGATAAGACATATTTTTAATTAAGAGCATTTCCAAACCATGTATTCTTAAACTCTTTAAAAGCCATTTAAAACAGACCACTGTTTTGGTTACTGTAGCCTTGTAGTATAGTTTGAAGTCAGGTAGCATGATGCCTCCAGCTTTGTTCTTTTGACTTAGGATTGTCTTGGTAATGCAGGCTCTTTTTTGGTTCCATATGAACTTTAAAGCACTTTTTTTTCCAATTCTGTGAAGAAAGTCATTGGTAGCTTGATGGGGATGGCATTGAATCTATAAATTACCTTGGGCAGTGTGGCCATTTTCACGATATTGATTCTTCCTATCCATGAGCATGGTATGTTCTTCCATTTGTTTGTATCCTCTTTTATTTCACTGAGCAGTGGTTTGTAGTTCTCCTTGAAGAGGTCCTTTAAATCCCTTGTAAGTTGGATTCCTAAGTATTTTATTCTCTTTGAAGCAATTGTGAATGGAAGTTCATTCCTGATTTGGCTCTCTGTTTGTCTCTTACTGGTGTATAAGAATGCTTGTGATTTTTGCACATTAATCTCCTTATCAGCTTAAGGAGATTTCAGGCTGAGATGATGGGGCTTTCTAAATATACAATCATGTCATCTGCAAACAGGGACACCAAAACAGAGATATAGACCAATGGAACAGAACAGAGTCCTCAGAAATAATACCACACATCCACAGGCATCTGATTTTTGACAAACCTGAGAAAAACAAGAAATGGGGAAAGGATTCCCTATTTAATAAATAGTGCTGGGAAAATTGGCTAGCCATAAGTAGAAAGCGGAAACTGGATCCTTTCCTTACTCCTTACACAAAAATGAATTCAAGATGGATTAGAGACTTCAATGTTAGACCTAATATCATAAAAACCCTAGAAGAAAACCTAGGCTATGCCATTCAGCACATAGGCATGGGCAAGGACTTCATGTCTAAAACACCAAAAGCAATGGCAACAAAAGCCAAAATTGACAAATGGGATCTAATTAAATTAAAGAGCTTCTGCACAGCAAAAGAAACTACCATCAGAGTGAACAGGCAACCTACAGAATGGGAGAAAATTTTTGCAATCTACTCATCTGACAAAGGGCTAATATCCAGAACCTACAAAGAACTCAAATTTACAAGAAAAAACCAAACAACCCCATCAAAAGTGGGCAAAGGATATGAACAGACATTTCTCAAAACAAGACATGCATACAGCCAACAGACACATGAAAAAATGCTCATCATCACTGGCCATCAGAGAAATGCAAATCAAAACCACAGTAAGATACCATCTCGCACCAGTTAGAATGGCAATCATTAAAAAGTCATGAAACAACAGGAGCTGGAGAGGATGTAGAGAAGTAGGAACACTTTTATACTGTTGGTGGGATTGTAAACTAGTTCAACCATTGTGGAAAACAGTATGGCGATTCCTCAAGGATCTAGAACTAGAAATACCATATGACCCAGCCATCTCATTACTGGCTATATACCCAAAGGATTACAAATCATGCTGCTATAAAGACACATGCACATGTATGTTTATTGCGGCACTATTTACAATAGTAAAGACTTGGAATCAACCCAAATGTCCATCAGTGACAGACTGGATTAAGAAAATGTGGCATATACACACCATGGAATACTATGCAGCCATAAAAAAGGATGAGTTCATGTCCTTTGTAGGGACACGGATGCAGCTGGAAACCATCATTCTCAGCAAACTATCGCAAGAACAGAAAACCAAATACCGCATGTTCTCACTCATAGGTGGGAATTGAACAATGAGATCACTTGGACTCGGGAAGGGGAAGGGGGGAGCGGGGAGGGATGGCACTGGGAGTTATACCTGATGTAAACGACGAATTGATGTGTGCTGACGAGTTGACGTGTGCAGCACACCAACATGGCACAAGTATACATATGTAACAAACCTGCATATGTATCCTAGAACTTAAAATATAATTTAAAAAAAAAAAACAGACCACTGTTATGGTTATGCTTTTTTTTTTATGGCAAAGTTTTCTTTGAAAATATCAATTTCACTTCAGCCTAGATTTAATAACCACCCATTTCATTGTAGGAGACTTACTCATTTTTTAAGTAAGTACTATTTCACACTTATGTGCTAATTGCTGTGCAAATGGTTGTGGATACTACAGTGAATAAACAGAATTCCTACCCTGTGAAACACACTGTGGTCCAGCACACACACTCTATTAAAATAAATGCATATTTCTTTGTACTCTGTGATAGGAATCATAAAAATCCAGTTCATATATCCAGTGGAACACATAAAGAGGCCCTAGATTAGGTCTGGGAGGCCAGACAAGGCTATGTTTGTAGTGACTATTGATGTGAAAAATGAAAGAGCTGCCCAAGAGAAGCTAAGTTGGGTGGGAAGAATGCTCTAGGTAGAAGAAACAATTTCATGTGCAAAGTCCCTATAGAGGAAGAAGCATGGTGTCTACCTTCAAGGGACAGAATGCAGGTCCATGTGGCAAGCAGACACAGAGACTCACACATGGTGAGACCCAGGGAAGGTGGCAGGAGTGATGGTGTACAGCCTTATAGCCTCTCTCAAGAATACTCGTTTTTTCCTGTGAACTAGTCCCAGAATCATTCCACACACCCAGCAGGTGGGTGCAGCAAGACATGACTTGAATTTTGTAAACATTCCTCTACTTGCAAGGTTGAGAATGAATTAGAGGGGACAAGTGTGTGTATGGTAGACAGTGGCTAAATAGGCAAAACACAGAAGAGAGACAATGTTAATATATGTAGGCTATTGATGGTAG
Organism: Chlorocebus sabaeus; assembly: GCF_047675955.1. Lineage (NCBI taxonomy): Eukaryota > Metazoa > Chordata > Mammalia > Primates > Cercopithecidae > Chlorocebus > Chlorocebus sabaeus. The sequence continues at coordinate 48,097,124 of NC_132916.1, read as the reverse complement.
AGATAGAGCACAGATTCAAAACATACAGGTGGTAAGTGAAGAAGACTTAGAGATAGGTTAGAAGTAGAGGGTGAGGAGAGAATCAGGATAGTGAGATTTTACTTAATTACAAAAGAAAAAAAAACTGCAATATATTCATAGGACATCTGTATTCACAAAAGCTAATTGATGAGTCAGGTTAATTACCGTTCTCCACATGTTGAATTTCTGACATAGTTTCTGTAAGCATAATTCGGCAACACAACAATGGTAGAGAGTGTCATGCCAAAATGAATTGCTAACATATGCAATTAAAATAAATGTCTATGAGACATAACTGTCAAAATAGTAATTACGACGTGGGGAGCTAGAAGCAATCTGAAAACTTACTCAAAATTAAATTCCTGCCCTCTGTGTAGACGCAGTATATTCCAAACCAAGGTATTTTTTTCCAAAAAGTAAAAAATTTAAAAAAGCTAATCAAACTCTGTATTACTGAATATTCAACTACATGACTCAGATAAACAGTATGTAAGTGGGAATTCCTTTGAGTAGTTTAATGATTTTGAAATCATGTCCTTTTAAAATGTATTTCAATTTTGAAAATTAATGAAGAATAAATCACTCTCAATTTTAAAAGTTCATGGTCATGTTTGACATTCACTACTTGTAACTAAGTTTTGTAATATAAGAACACTCCACCAAACACAAAGTTAGAACTTTGAACATATGTATTAAAGATCATTTACTAAGCAACCTATGTGATTTGAAAAAGCTTAAAACTAGAAGAGGATATGAATGCAATCAGGAGTACCAGATGTATGTCTCTGTTTGGATGTGCTAGCAAGAGATGAAGAGCCTTTTTAAAAAGGTAAATAATCATAGCATTCTGTAAAAATACTATTCAACAAGAAACATTCTGAAGCATACTTCCAGCAAATCTTGAGGAGGTATATTTCACCAATTCTGAGACTCAGATGTTTATTGTTATTATTATTTTAAATTTCAACATCTCTGAAATCAAGAGGTCTCTTACAAGATATTTTCTTACAAAGACTGTGAAGACAAATGCAAGGGAAACTCATTATGAAGTTGCAATTACCTGTTCTTGGACATAGATAATCGAACCCTTTCTCCTGACTAAGGTATGGGCATTGTTGCTACAACACAGGTTAATTGCCACTTGAAACACCTTCTCATCACTGAAACATAAATATATTGTTTACATGAATACATGGCAACAAAAGGCAGGACATAAATTTGGTCTGGGTAAAATAGTCTTCATTGGAGGAATGACAATTAGTGATTTTCACGCAAATCAACAAAGTGTTCTATGAAACATGAGAAAGATACCCACAAACATATGTAACTGTGTTGTATTTTGTTACTGATATTTGTGCAAAGGGATTTCCTGACATGCAACTCAGTGAAGATGAAGGAGGGAAAGTCTTATCCAAACTCTCAGAATAGGTTTTAAAATGTCTCAAAGAAATGAGGGAACGAGAGGATGGATTCATGCATTGGGCTGGGGCAGTGGCGGGGGATAGGCGGCTATCATTAATGAAACTATAATAATTTATTCGAAGTATTTCTTATTTCTTAGTGATATATAAGTAATGGTACAACTTAAAATTAATGCCATATTAGTTTCAGGATAATTTGGTTGTGGAAGAGCAATGAATTAACAGATGGAAAACTGGGGTTCCAGTTCCAGATCTTTAAACAATAATCTGGGAAATCATGAGTCCATCTGTTAACTTATCTGAGCCCCAATTTTCTCACCTGTGAAATAAAGATGGTAGGCTAGATTATTACTAAAGTATTCTAGTTTTATGATATTATGATAAGTCTGTTATAGCTATCAAACGTTAGATCTAAAAGTACTTCACATTTCAAAAATGATACATTATATATTGTTATCAATTTTAATATTTTCAATAAATTTATCTGAAAAAAATATACGAAAACTTGGTTCACTATATTTGATGCTCTAAAAAACACAAAATAGAAATAATTAGCATTTTTTTCCTATGAATTTTGTACTCAGGCTTTTAAAAATGAAACATGACAGTAACCATACTAATAGTGGAAAGGCCAAGTAGTAAATAAAACACTGGATAAGGGCAGACTTGGTCAAATATTACATCATCAGAACTATTTAGAAATTGCCACTGTTCATAGAAGATTAGATACAATAGAAGGCCTCTAGCTCCACTGGCATTAATGAAACATCAAACTAGTTTGATTGCATCTTTAGCTTAAAAAACTACTTGTCTTTAAGTTATTTGAAAATTTGTTATAAATGTATAGTAAATGTTGTGGTATGTGTGTATCAACAATTTTCAGTTTACTAGAATGTTTATTTAACCTGAATAATACCTCATTCAATAAATCCGAATGATGTTTATAAATGAGATGTTATTGTAAAGTAGTTTGATGGACAATTTTTTCATCAGATAAAATTTTCCATAGTAACCCACCAAATGGCATATATGAAATTTTACTGTAAAACTTCATATAACAGAGACAGATACTACAGTAGATGATAAAAGTCTTATTAAAGAAATATGGTAATGAAGATTTTTTAGGCAAAGATAAGCTTTTTATCTTGCATTTAGAAAGTGGTACTAACAGGCTAGGCGTGGTGGCTCATGCCTGTATTCCCAGCACTTTGCGAAGCTGAGGCAGGCAGATTGCTTGAGCCAAGGAGTTCAAGACTAGCCTGTGCAACATGGCGAAACCCTGTCTCTACAAAAACTATGAAAAAATTAGCTGGACGTGATGACGCACGCCTGTAGTCCCAGCTACTCGGGAGGCTGAGGTTGGAGAATTGCCTGAGCCCAGGAAGTCGAGACTGCAGTGAGCCAGTGAGCCATGATCGCACCACTGTACTCCAGCCTATCAAAAGAGTAAGACCCTGTCTCAAAAGCAAAAAAAAAAAAAAAAAAAAAAAATAAGAAGAAGAAAGTGGTGCTAATGAAGGTGGATAATTGCACTAGGATATAATTTACCAAGGTCAATGAAGGATTATGCAAAGGCCAAACAAATTTTAAAATAGTAACCTGGAAACATGAGATCAAGGAAAATTTTACAAACATTTATTACTATTTAACTGGAGAAATATTCAAACTTACTCTTTCTCATAATGGGTTTTTAATTCCAGCATATTTCATCTTAACATAGAATGTTAAAAGAAAATCACAACTACATGTATAATTTGTTTTTAAAAATTATACTGCTTGAAAAGGCACAAAACAACCCCAAAATCCATCTTAATCTGGTACCTATATATATGACATACACATTAAACTAACACTATTAGGTCAAAATACATATTTTACGTAGAATAAAAGATTAATAATACTTTTCAGCTTGATGTATCACAGCATGCATCAATTCAATCTAGGACTAATGAGATTCCTGTCTTAGTTACACTATTTAGAAGATTTTACTGGTAAAACTGGCTCACTTCCATCCCCATTGGTAGTGTTTCCCAGATACCCTTTTTTTTTTTTTTTTTTGAGATAGAGTCTCACTGTGTCTCCCAGGCTGGAGTGCAGGGGCGCCATCTCAGCTCACTGCAAGCTCCCCTACCCGGGTTCCCGCCATTCTCCTGCCTCAGCCCAGGGCGTGGCCAGGACTACAGCCGCCCACCACCACGCCTGGCTAATTTTTTGTACTTTTAGTAGAGACAGACTTCCACCGTGTTAGTCAGAATGGTCTCGATCTCCTGGCCTCGTGATCCACCCGCCTCGGCCTCCCAAAGTGCTAGGATTACAGGCATGAGCCACGACGCCCGGCCTAGATACTCTCTTTTTTTATCTGAGTCAGAAATATACACATTATGCAAGCTCATCAATAGGCCTGTCAGTCCTTTCATTATTTTACCCATAAGCTATCACAGTTCATAGTGTACATTAGGTACATTAGAACTAGACCTCTATAGGTCTCTCACATTTCTGTACATATTGAGAGCAAATATATTAACTATGCTTTTGTTCTGAACTCTTTTCAATAATGTTTTGATAGTAAACAGGCTGGGAAAACAGAGTTAGTGTCTCCCATGAAAACAGACAGTAGGGGCAGCATTGTTTATGGTCCAATATCATAAAGATAGTGGTTCTCTTCAGAGCAAAGTTCAGGCAGATTTGTTTGTTATACCTTACAAAACATTCAGGTTTCCTAAACTTAGGATTCCTCAGCTGTGATGCAAACCCACTAATTGCACCTTATCCACTGAGTCCCATCTATGTCATCCCCAAAGTACTCGGAGAGATAAGGGAGTTCGTTTTGCTTGCTGTGCTGTAATGAAGTCTTTGTCTCTGATCCAGGAGTATCATGTCTTCTGCCAGCATCTGCCATGAAACTGTGGAAGGCTAAATTGTTTGCCTGAAAGCAGGGTAAAATTTCAGACTTTTCACATTCTTGACAAAACCCAACATTTTTTTGCAAAAGGAATGGATAAATTTTCTTAGCAATTTTCCATTTTCTAGTTTTTCTCAATATTATAGAATAGTAATTAGCCTCTTCAGTGTGCAATTATTCACATATAAATGAATAGTGATTAATTTGATGATTATTGATTTCTGAAAAATACAATACTGGTCATTTGAGCCCAGAGGATTAAGATTTACAACACACAATCCAAAAAGAATTCAAACCAGGCTGCCCACACCAACTCATTCTGTCCTTCTCACCCCCAGCTCAGCTAGTTAGGCTTATATCCAAGTGAGGGAGAGAAATATTTGACTGAAAATTTTAGATGAAGACTTGCTAATCATCAACAAAGTTAAGCCATTTAGAATACCATTTTTGAGATGTCAAAACAAATATGTATCAGGTTCATGGACATGTTCATTGAGTTAAAAGTCTATTAACTATTTAATTACAGGCTCTTTCATCCCCTTCCCCTTCCATATATAACACTTTTGGAGAAAAAACATCCAGTGTTGCAATGTAAGCATACTTGTACATTGTAAAAAATCATTAAAGCAAGGCTGAACATTGCAAAAGTCTGAGAGGGTAACCTGGGAAACAACCATTAGGCAAATCTACTGTACTATGATTATGATAGTGGCTAAATCTGCACACAAAGCAGGAAGATGATAGATATCTGATCTGTTGGAAGACAATAAGAACACAAAGATGACCTGACATTATGCCCTGATAACTGGTTGACATTTGTATAAACTTCCATTATGGAGTGAATCTGAAAGCAAGTTATCAACATTCAGTTCCTAAATCAGACACACTTAATTGATCATTTCCTTCTTTTTTGAGACAGAGTTTCGCTCTTATTGCCCAGGCTGGAGTGCAATGGTGCAATCTCGGCTCACTGCAACCTCCGCCTCCCAGGTTTAAGCGATTCTCCTGCCTCAGTCTCCCGAGTAGCTGAGATTACAGGCATGTACCATCATGCCTGACTAAATTTTTTTTTGTATTTTTAGTAGAGACAGGGTTTCTTCCTGTTGGTCAGGCTGGTCTCAAACTCCCGACCTCAGGTGATCTGCCTGCCTTGGCCTCCCAAAGTGCTGGGATTACAGGTGTAAGCCACCGCTCCCAGCTGATCATTTCTTGTTTTCTTTAGAAAAAAAAAAATGCATATAATAGACTGGAAGGGCTTTGTACAGTTCAATGGTAAAAACAACAGCTGACAATTTTCAAGGCAAGGGTTTTCATCCTATTGATAGTGTAACTAAATCAGGGTTTATTAACCAAGTTAGAAATTAGGCAAATAATATTACTAAATTTTGGTTATATCCACTGCATATTCCCAGTATCCAAAATAAGAAGATAATTAGGTCTACCTTACGAATCCTATCTTGAAAACTTACTGTACTCCTGACAGCTTATGGTTGGCAATACAGACTTCAAGAGGACTCTAGCCAATTGCTATGGAGAAAAAAAAAGGGGGCTATGTTTGGATAAGAGAGAAATAAATGGTAATGATAGTTGCCAGAGTCAACTTTCTCTTGCTCTATCTGGTAGATAGTAACACCTGAATATAGAAAAGGCTGTGCTAACTTTTAATGTTGAATATTATAAAGCATACCATAAAATGGAGGAGTCTTGATAGTCTTTATCATTTAATATCTAGCATTGCTTCAGGTAACTAAATAAAATTCCTTCCCTCTTATTTTGGTAGGAATTTAAAACTGAAAAGCACTTTCTCCATCAGCAAAAAACAACAACAAAAAACAAATTTAGATTCACAGCTCTTCCCCCATGCTCCAATTTCTGCTGCAAAAAATAAAAGCAACAATTAGGAAACAGCTAATATGGCAGAGGTTTTGTGATAGACATCAGCTGCATCGTTTCACATTAGCTGTTCAAACAGCCATCAGAGAATAATGACTTTCACTCACTATTAATCAATAAATGATTCAGTGGTAGTTTCCCATAATTCATTGTTGTTACTACCAGTAGTCATGTCTCCTTCTTTGTTTCTTGAAATTAAATTTGAACAAAGTAGTATGACTAACTACCAGCTGATCTTCAATAGTTCCCACCAATAATTTGCTACTTTGGACATTACACTATATTAGTAATAGATTAAGGCACTGTATATTTTTAAGACATGGTGAATTGCTAAGTAATTGCATTCATATTATTCACTCTACTATCAGTGAAGAGCATTATGCTGCCTAGATGAAGCTAGATTAAAATCAATTAAAAATATGAGTTGGTTTTGGTTATCATGTATTTTTATAATTTATCTGACAGCTGCTTCCTGAATACCACTGAAGAATGCATATGAAGCAGATATAACCCTTCTGAATGAATTGATGCTTCTTTAAATCTTTTTTTGGAATGTATTATGCCCAAACTGGGTTGTTAAATTAATTCTGCAATCATAAGATTCAAGATGGTACTAACAACTTTCTGATCTTCCAAATTTTGTGCTAATGTTTAATTAGGATTAATTGCGTGAGTGGAAATGGTATTTCAATAACAATATTAGGTGGGTCATACTTTTTGGATAACATTTAATATGAAAATAGTCATGCAACTATTAATGTCAACATGTAGATATTGAAGTAGTTGAACCACCTATATCACACTAGATATAGGAATTTTTGTTTTAAAGCAAAATAAAATGAAACTTTTTTTAGCCTTTTCTATTTTGATTTTTTTAGACAGTGTCAACTTCTGATGCATAAACCTATGTAAACACAAAAACTTCCATCCCCACTGGCCACTCATTTCCACGATCAAATCCATCCAGTCCAAGTAAGGTGGTTTCCTGTAGTTGTATTGATTCCCAAATGTGAGTCTATGTAGTATGTTCACTAAATGCCTTACTTCCTCCCCCAATAAAGTCATCATTTTTACAAGGCCATTTTTGTGCCTGACATATCATTTGATAAGTTATGCCCTTCAATATTTAAATGACATGCCACCCTCCTAGATTTCCAGACCATAAATCTGAGGCTATGCTTCTACAGAGACAGATAATTCTGAATTATTCTTATTTCGCTAAAATTTCTCTAACAACTCATTAAAACAAAACTTTATTTTACATAACTAGTACCATAATAAGAAAATAAGTATCAGCCTCCTTATTTAAAGTCTTCATTTTAAAGTCTTCATGTCTCAGGGTAAAGAAGGAATTGCACTAATTAAAGATCAATTTAAGCTACACTTTCTCAACTCTCTAAAATTTCCAATTAATATTATCGTGGAAACTCTTGTGTTAGATAAGTTATAATAACAGTCTGTTGTTCATAATACGGGAATGAACAAAAGTCCCCACTCAAAGCCATAAAATATGACCACACACATGAGAACTGTGTGATGTTTCAAAGTTTCCCATGCAATAAATTTTCACTTTCTTTGCAGAAAAATGACTGATATGTAGAGGGAGCCAGAAGGGAAATGTCTACCATAAATTTACTTCTGACCCAAAGGAAACATTGTTTCATTTTTGTGGCAGTGACAGGAATCTTAGAATAATAATACCATTCCATGTTGAAATTAGAGGGAAACAAAAAGCAAAGAAAGCACTTGGTATACTGAGTCACTTATTCTGAAATTTATGAAATATTTCAAAAACATCAAGAAATATTAAATTGGATCCTGCCACTGAGGCTCTAAAACAAATATAGTGAAGTGTTTCCAAAACCTCAAGTATAAATATTTAATTAAAAATAATCCTAAAGAGAAAAATATGAAATCACTAAAACAACAATAACAACAAACAAAAACAGTGCTACTACATTGGCTGCTTTATAAAAAATTTAGCATGAAAATATGGCCAAGAAAGGGACAGGAGCACAAAACAAAGAATAAACAAATAAAATTAGAAGCTGGTGGTTCTTCTATGGAGATTACAGTTCAAAGTGAACTGAGACTTATTTAAAAATACTAAGCACAATAATATCAACACAAAAGACAACTTTTAGAAGACAACCAAGGATGCAATAGACTCAAGACATGGGTCGGAGGACGATGGAATGATAACGCATGGGAAATCAAAAGTGTAACCTCTCAACTGCTCTTTATTCCTTCCATCTTCTCAAAGAAAATCTCAAATTAAATCAAATGCCAAAGTAAACATTGTAAATATATCCCATCTTTTACTGAAGGGGGCTATTTTAAATATTTTAAATCTTTTTTTGCTGATCCTAACCAGTCTGAGGTAGCCATCTGCAAAGGAACTGATTAAGGTTTGTTTTAGGTGTCCTGCAAAGAGAAAAGCTGAAGAAATGGTCAGCTTCTGGTATGAAAATATGATTAGGCAACAAGCCAAAAGCTTTTAAAGTCAATCTCTAGAGAAACTATTCTCCAAATTTCTTCATTGCCTCCTTTGTATGTCAAAAACTAAGCTTGAAGACACCAGCTCAGGGGTTAACCAGATTGTAGGAAAATATCCATTTCTACCAGTAATATTTGTCTACAGACACACACACACAAAAAAAAAAAAAAAAAAAAAAAAAACCTAATCTGGAGACAGTAAGAAAACCTTGCTCATTTTTTCCCTTGTCCATTTTTTCTTTTTCATTTTATTATTGTTATTTTTTGAGACAGAGTCTCGCTCTGTCACCAGCCTGGAGTGCAGTGGCATGATCTTGGCTCACTGCAACCTCTGCCTCCTGGGTTCAAGCAATTCTCCGACCTCAGCCTCTTAAGTAGCTGGGACTACAGGCACGTGCCACCACGCTCAGTTAATTTTATTTTATTTTTTATTTTTTGTATTTTTAGTAGAGACAGGGTTTCACCATGTTGACCAGGATGGTTTCGATCTCCTGACCTCATGATCTGCCTGCCTCAGCCTCCCGAAGTGCTGGGATTACAGGCATGAGCCACCGCGCCCAGATCGTTTTTTATCGTGTAAGATTTATTGGAAGGTATACAAAAAAACGGTGAGAGAACATATGTTCTGATTTCTAATTTGAGGGCTTTTGTGTACAAGGGGTGAACCCAGGCCAGGGGCCTCTTTCCTATACATGCCACCTAGCACTGTGAGAGGGACCATTGGGTTGATGGTTCCAGGCCAACAGGTAAGCCCAGCCTCGCTAAGCAGGTGGAGCATCAGGGTCAGAGACAGATGCCTGGCTGACACTCCCATGCTTGGCTCAGTTCTAGTGAAGTGCAAATTCCAAGCTGACAGTGCCCCCAGCCCAGGACTCATACTGAAGGGATCAAGTGACCCAACAGACGCTAGGGCGGCACCCTGTGTGTGTGTGTTCAACAGGTATATGCTGAACAAGGGCCTGCCTAAGACCAGCAGACCCCCACTCCCAGTGTTGTAAAGACGCATAAGCCACAATCCCCATCTCTCCCAGACCAGGACACCCTTGAGGGAGAGAAGCAAGAAAAGAGAAAACTCTCTGAGAGCCTGTCATTTCAGAAGGGGCTGCTTGCATCATCAGATGGACTAAACTTGAGATCCGATTTGACCTGTAGGTAGTGTTTTTTCTTCCATTTACCAGTGGATGAGGTGGGTGAAGATTATATCTGCTATAAATAAAATAAAGAGACTAGTTTTCTGGACAAATCCAAGTTGGCTTGTGAGGTAAATTATCAATCTGAAGTTAAAATAAATAGCATCCCATGGGACTGCAAGAACTGTACTGTGATCATGAATTCTGAAAAGAAAAAAAAATAGAAGGAGGATGAGGTTAGGGAGAAAGAGAGACGGGAGAAAGGAGATAAGGTGAGCAAAAAAGAAAAGGAAAGAAAATGAAGGGAATAAAGAGGAAGAAAAGAGGGAAGGAAAGAAGGTAATCTATGCTCACAAGATAACAGGATGAGTTAATTTAATGGCTCAAGTGTGAGCCTCTGAGTCTTAAACCTGTATTAAAATTTCACCCTGACAACTCAGTAGTCATGGATCTTGGCCAAAGCCAATTTATCTGCCTAAGCTTCAGTTTAGCAACATTATATGCAACATGAGACCAATGCCTATCATACAGATACAGATTTATTCATACGGCCTAAAGTCCCTTAAAGAGCCAACAAAGAGACAGAAGTCTACACAAAAACTGATTTGACCCACCTCTGTGCACATCCATCTTTACAGGACCTGAAACACTCACGGAAGGCTTAGTCTGAATGGTTTTCACCACAAAAAGTCTTCGGCTTGCGGCTGAGGTTATGAAGGCAGCTGAGAGAAGACAGAGGCATAGAGGCTAACAGGGGAAGCCCGAGGACTCAGGAGGAAGCCTGCGGAGAACCTGGTCCTTCCAGGCCATGGTACTGGAGGTGAATCTAAGTTAAAAGTCACTCAGATATAGGACTCGGATCCAGCTAACACCAAAGACGGGAATTTACTTTGGTAACTTGATTTCAATAGATGAATGATGACAGTGATGATGATGATGACTTCCTAATAAGGACTGGAAATTAATAGATTAAATAAACTATACAGGCCTGGCACTCATTAATTTAAGCGAGCCATTCAGGTTTCTAATTATATCTTGTGGACAAAGCAGGGGAATTAGATAGAAGGAAAAAAACAAAACAAAACAAAAAAAACTCCTGGAGCCAGGAATCTACATCCGGACATTTTGCACCCAAACAATGTTGATTAATAAATCACTCTGAAGCTGGTGGAAAAGTGGTGTAATATGGGACTCTGAAATTTGCTCTGCTGCTTATATCTTTTCATCCATAATTTGTAAGAAAGATATCAAAAGCACAATTGTCAAACAGCAGAAAATCCTAAACCAGGATGAGGGGCAAAGGGGTATACAGAATGAGATAATCAGAAGTACAAATTTATTTTTTTAATGAGCCAGGACATATCTGATGTGATGGCAGCTCATGTGGAAAAAGTAAAGTAAAATCCTGGACTTCAAGTGAGCACAAGCTCAAGGTGATATGGTTGTGAAGGAAGCCCGTGTCATTAAGCCTGTATCAGTGTCCGCCAGTGGCCTTCCAACTCCCAGGATCTAATCATCATAATTCATCCTGCAATGATGAGATCATATCTGGATTATTTTTCTTAGTTCTCATTATTATGCTGTAAGTAGAAATTTGTATGATTAGAGGACATCTATGAGCAGTAAGGAGACTTTGAAAATCATTGATGAGAGTGAGGATATTTTGTTTGTTAGGAATGAAGCCTCAATGGGACATGCAAACTTTCTGCACATATGTGAAAGCTCTTCACAAAATACATTTACTCTTTGTTTTGCTACAGTACAGAACCAGCCTAGGCAGATATGTTACAGGAACTCAACCGGCTCAGTGTAGTACAGCCAGAGGCAGTGAAGGGAAGAGGATAAGTTGAAGCCAGCCATAACTCAGGCATCAATTCATTCATAATTCAAGAATCAACAGGTATTTATGAGCACCCTCTCTATGCCAGACATTGCTTGGTAGTAAGCTGGAGATGATATTCAAGATATTGAACAACTGCTTGGCATAAACACCAACCACTCATAACAGATACACAATTAATCAGAAAGCATGCCAGCCACAAAGGGCAGTATGTCCATCCCAGTGCACACTGTATCTCAGCCCAGTGTTATCAGTTCAAGGAGCAAAAATCCATGTGTGATTACAGTAAACTAAGACACCTGCTGTATTTGAAGTGCAAATAAAGAGTCATAGCAGCCCTGAAAAACAGATGGAAAGACTTAATAATCAAAAAGCATTTGAGAGGATGCTTGATGAATAATATGGTAAACCAGCAGGTGAAGGAAACATTATAGGCAAAGTTAGAAAACTTTGACAGTGTTCAGTGTGTCCAGGGAGCGCCATAAGTATGTCAAAATTGCTACATCATCATGAAGGTGGGAATAAGTAGCAAACAGAGAGCAGGTCATGAAGGGTTATGAGTACTGCTGTGCAAAGCGGTATGGATGTTTTGCTTTTAGCTATGGGGATCACTGAAGAACTAAGAGCAAGAAAGTGATATGATTAAAATTATTCAATAGGAAGTTCACTCTAATGGCATTGAGAAATGCAGACTGATATAGCTACTGCAATTGTTTAGGACTGGCTTAAATTAGAGAAGTGGTAGAGGAAGAGGAAGAAAGAGATTCATATCAAGGACAACAGGAGGTGGCCAGTCAGCACCTACTGACTCAAGTAGGATGATACATAGATTTCTTGCTTGGGTAATTGGGATCATTCATTTAGACAAGAAATGTGGGGTTGCAGATATACTTGGAGACTGTTGAAATGAAAAAATTGTATCTTTCGAGTTTCAGTGTTTCACAGTATATGAAAAAAATGTATCTAAGTTTTGTAGGGAACTTGAGAGCAAGGTGGGATCTAAAGTTATACATTTCAGACTTATCACATCTGAAACTACCCTAAAAAAGGAAACTGAAGGAGAAGAAAATGAGGGGGCTCAGAACTGACTTAAGAAAACTAATATTTACATAGTGGATTGAGAAAAGAAGCCTGCAAAACAAAGAAACAAACAAACAAAAACACATTCAAGCCACATCTCTCTCAATGAGCAACCTTGGGCAAGTCACTTTGCCTTAATGAATTTCCTTAACTTATAACTTGGGGATAATAATACATAGCTCACAGAGAATAAATCATCATGAATGGTCATGTGCTCAAATATTAGTTCTCTTCATTCTTTTGTGGATATTTTCAGTCTGAGTCTTTGCCTAGCTAACACTGACTAGCTAATGCTATCTCATTTAAATACTGACTTGAATATGTCTTACTAAAAAAAATTAAACAGGTTGGTGATATAAAGGGAGAGCAAAGATTCTAGAATAAGATGGATTTGGATTCCTAATTCAAATCTGGAAAATATCCTTATCTTAACATGTTTTTTCTCAGTTGTAGAATGAAGTTAACTGTACCTATCTCACAGGATTCTGTTGCTTAGGGGCAGTAACATAAGTAGCTCATCTCTCTCAGTATCTGCAATACAGCAAGCATGCAGAAAGTTTCAGTTCTTTCTCCATTTCATCTCTTTACTTCTCAAGTGTACTGTACCAGACATAATACAACATTTCCTTAATGACTCAGGGTTATCATTATGAACATCAGTTAATGTTACGTGTCTGAGATGCAGATGCAGCTGCAAATGTAATAGCACATCAGGCGAAATGAACCACTCATGTAACACACAGTTGACTTGCCTAATTTTGTCATATGCATGATATTGAATCCACAGCAGCTTGAGATGATTTACCAGGCACACACACAAAAAATTGTGAACAGCTGCCTTTCTAAGATTTGATATCATATAAAGGGAGATGAACGAATGTTATAGTGATTCATCAACCTCTCATGTCCAATGTTTGTTTGTTCTCTTATAGCTAACATAACTTTCTTATGCCTCTGGCCTTGTCTTTTATAAATGAAGTCTGGAATCTGTGTCGTACCACACCATATTCTACAACACAGCTCTGTTCACTGCATTTGCATCTACTATCTCATAATACTTTCAAACTTACATTTGCATTAGAGCTGTCAAAGGATCTCTTCTGGCTAACTCCCGACCTTAGTTATAGTCTTCTTTGTCTAAGCATCCACGTTTCATGTTCCTGTGACCCTAACCTGACCCTAGGTGAGCAGACTGAGAATCAGCACTAGATAGATGGACAGCTGATTCATAGCACAGGATGAACCTTATGGGTAGACCTGAAAGAGTGAGCTAAGCCAGCTGGATTCTTTGTTTTCAAAATATATCAAGGGAAGTAACAAGAAACTGTGCCAGTCAGTAGTAACCTAGTGGTGAAATAATGCCATGTGTAATCCAAAATTGGGAGGGACCCAAAAAGATATGGAGAGGAGGAGGATGTAGTCAGCTGGCAGTGAAAAACAATGAAATCTATGGGCAAAGAGAACCACAAGAAGAGCTGCTGCTGATGATGATGATGCTGATGTTGCTGTGTGTATGTGTGTGTGTGTCTGTGTGTGTGAGAGAGAGAGAACTGAGGAAAGAGAAGAAAGGGAAGGAGAGTGTAAGAAGGAGGAGGCAGCAGAACACTAGGACAGAGGGGCAGGAAAGGGAAAAAAAGGATGGGTGTAGGGGAGGAGTAGGAACTGGGGCAAGAGAAACCCATCAATCCCTATAGATGTCTTGAGCCTCTAGGGCGCTATAGATCCAATTCCGGTCTGTGTATTTCTTTAAAATACATCTTTTTCCGAGGTAACTTGAGAGGATCTTTTCTTTCAATCAACTTAGCTTGACTGATACATTATAATGGTATGAAAACACAGCCAAATTCCCCTTGGGTAGTGTGCTGAACTGCTACGGTTGTCATGGCTTTTGATTGCCCTTAGAGGTTGAGTTCAGGGGAATCTCCTCCTCTATCCCCTGCCCCTTCCCCACATTCACATACTCATTGCAGAGACGTGAGTTTCCTTTAGAGAATCCCAGGATATAAATGACTAATGATCCAGGGTTCTCAGTTTTATCTCCCGGAAAGTCCCCCAAGAGCTGTCCCTCTCACTCGTCCTCTTTCTCCATGATTGCTGCTCTTCCTTGCCCACTCTTCCCTTTTTTCCTCTGCTTTGTTTTTCCTGGTAGCTTCTGCCTCATCTCCTCCCTTGAATGCTTCTCAGGTTTTACAGATACTTTAAAAACTTCGACAGCTAATCTATGCCCCATCCAGTACACCTTCTCTAACCTTCACAATCTGTGCTCTTCACTGCCATTTGTCTCTTCTGTTTCTCTGTCAACATAATGGTTTCTAGATTTTGTTCAGTTATTCTTGAGTACTGAGTAACTCCAAAAGCCTATACGGATTCAGAAGGCTAGGATCTGAACAGCTCAAATTTCCAACAACGAGAGCTATCAAACAGTGGCACTCACTGGCCCACAGTGAGCAGCTTGTGCCTGGCCATGCAGGCTTTGCAGTCACCAGCCATGAACAGGATAGCTCAGGGCTCGAGAGATATCCCAGCACTGTCCATTTTTGAGACACTTGAAACATAAAGAACTGAAAAAAATGCCAGAGGTTTAAAAATGTAAATAAATGTTATATGTCTACATTTAAACACATAAACACTTTTAATTTAAAAACAACAGGACATATACTTGTAGTACACAAACAAAATTATAAAATTCAGAAGAAACTTGAGTTTAAAAGTTTAGAGTAAATGAACCTAAATTCTTCTCTAAATCCATCAGTTAATCCCTGGGACTAAGGAACCTCCTATAGAGAGAAGCTCAAAAGTCTAAATTTAAAACACTGGGCCTTCTGTGAACTGAGGCCCTTGCCAAATAGGCCTACTCCCTCTGGAATAATCCCTGCCAGACATCTTACAGGGATAACATGGGCATGAGAGCCAAGGGTTGGGGGTAATCTTATCACATTACAGATCTGTATTTTTAAGGTTTCATGGCTGCCTTTTATTTGAATATTTAAATAAATTCTAATTAAAAAGGACAAATAACATAAGTCCTGAGCTTTGCTCTACCACTATATAGCCACAGGACACTGAACATGTCACTTACAAGCTGTAGGCATCAATTGCCTCAATTGCCTAATCCTTTAAAATGAGTAGATCAACAAGACCAGAGTTGGTATCTTTTATAGCTTTAAGATTCTATATTAGGCTAGGCGTGGTTGCTCATGACTTTAATTCTACCATTATAGGAGGGCGAGGAAGAAGGATTGCTTGAGGCCATAAGTTCTAGACCAGCCTGGGAAAGGTAGCAAGACCCCATCTCTACAAAAGAAAAATGTTTTCAATTAGCCAGGCACAGTGGCGAGAACCTGCAGTCCTAGCTACTTGGGAGGCTGGGACAGGAGGATAATGTGAGTCCAGCAGTTCAAGGCTACAGTGAAATATAATTGCACCACTGTACTCCAACCTAGGTCACAGGGTGAGACCTTGTCTTAAAATACATATAAATTCTATAATATTGTACATTCCTTTGAGTTTTCAACACAATAAGGAAAAAGAAGTATGAACTGACACAACTTCATGGAGCAAGTCATCATCCTCTATTAATGAGCTTCAGTGAAAGAGCAATAAGAGCTAAAAATTTTATATACCAATTATTTGAAAACAGAGGCAAGAATGTCCCATATCCAACAGAAAGGTTTAAAATTCATTTAGTTATTTTCTATTTAGTATCACAGAATTTCAGTTTATTTTCCCTTCTGCTTGTTGCCCAACTTCAGAAAAAAATACTTGATGATTGAGCTCAATCAATATCAAGGCAAGAAATTTGAGGTAAATGGCATCTGATCCTCACCCTTACAACAGTGCTGAACAAGAATACAGACTGGGGTGGAGAACTCCCTCACCGGACTGACTGGCATCTGCACATGCTAATCTGTATGACCACTTCCCACAAATTATGAATTTAACTGTTAGATACAAATCCACATTTGTTTCCATCCCCACTCCATGAATATTTTAAAAATATGTGCCTTCCTCCCCAAGGAAGGAGGAGCAGCTAATCTGATTGCAGAAAACCTGATAGTCATTGATATGGTTTGGCTCTGTGTCCCCACGCAAATCTCATCTTGAATTATAATAATCCCCACGTGTCAAAGGTGGGACTAGGGTGAGGTAATTGGATCGTGGGGGTGGTTCCCCCATGCTGTTCTCATGATAGTGAGTCTCACAAGAGCTGATGATTTTATAGGCATTTGGCATTTCCGCTGCCTGCACTCATTCTCTCTCCTGTCGCCCTGTGAAGAAGTGCCTTCTGCCATGATTGTAAGTTCTCTGAGGCCTCCCCAGCCATGTGGAATGGAGTCGATTAAACCTCTTTTCTTTATAAATTAACAAGTCTTGCCTATTTCTTCACAGCAGCGTGAGAATGGACTAATACAGTCATTGAATCATGTTTTGTTAGTAGACGATCCAGATTCACGTGTTAAAGGGCATTGTACATGTGTGGCTATGGCCAAGTATGTAATGCAGTTTGACCTGCCTGTGTTCAGGTGTAATGGAGCCCTCACTTTATTTTACTTTTAGGCACACCTGGGGAGGACTTCCCCATTTTCTCTTTCTCTGAGAAAATAAACAAACACCATTTTCTCTCTCTTCCAGGTTCTCTGAGACTGAATAGGTGAGGCTGATTAAATTTGTCCTGAAAAACTGACCTCATCCACAGATCCGCTCCAAAGGAGATAAAAGCATAACTAGGTTTTAGGTATAAGCCTCACTCTTTCATGTCATTTATCAGAGCCCTGCTTCATGGAGTAAACACTTGACGACCAATAATAAGGCTATTTTCATCTCTATTTTAATACCTATTCTTTATTTCTTTCAAAAAAAGTAAAGCAAGAAATAGAAATTTGGCATCACATACTCCAACCTTTCGCTTATTGGTTTGTTGTCGAGAAAATCTGAGAATAAAGACGAAGACTAGAAACACGTAGAACAATGTAGCTCATTTGGTCCTTTGTTTATTGCCGAAGCTTATAATTGCGGTTACATTTTGTTTTAAAAGAATGGCTGTAGTCAGTCGGTTTATCAGAACTTAACACAGCTAAACAGACCCAGTTTCCTGTGGGGAATAAGCACCAACGTTTGGGCACTGGTTTTTAGAAGTTAGATCACTAAGTATTGCTGAACAACATTTGACCCACAGTTCAAAGTCAGTTCCACTTTCCCTTGGTACGCAGGAGTAAGAAAAAACAAGAGTGAAGAGACACTAATTTATTGATTCTTGTATCTTATTTCCAAGCTCTTGGTGTTACCAATACATGATCCCCAGTTGGCTCTACATTGCTTTTTGTGTGCGGTAAAATAGATGTAAGATATACCATTTTAATCATTTATGTTTACATTTTAATAGCAATAAGTACATTCACAGTGTTGTATCATCATCCCCAATATTTCCTGAACTTTTTCATGATCTCCAGCAGAAACTCTGTACCCATTAAACAACTCTCAATTTGCCCAACCCCACAGTCTCTGGTAACCTCTATTCTATTTTCTGTCCCTCTATTAATTTGCCTGTTCTAGTCACTCTATAAAGTGAAATCATACATTTGTCCTTCTGTATCTGGATTTTTCCACTTGGCAAATGTTTTCAAGGTTCATCCATGTTGTAGCATGTAAGAAAATTTCATTCCTTTTTAGGGTTAAATGGCATCCCATTGTATGCATACACCACATTTTGTTTGTCCATCCATCATCTGTTGATGGCCACTGGGGCTGTTCCCAAATTTTAGCTATTCTGAGTAGCTATTTTACCTACTATGAACATTGGTATATAGGTATTTGTTTGAGTCCCTGTTTTCAATTCTTATAAGTATATATCTAGAAGGGGAATTGCTGGTAATTCTATGCTTAACTGTCTGAGAAACTGCCAAACTGCTTTCCATAGTAACTATCCCTTTCATATTCTCATCAGCAATGCATGAGTGTTCCAATTTCTCCCCATGCTAGCCCACACTTCATACTTTCTGGGTTTGTTGTATTTTTTGTTTTGTTTTTTTTAATAATAGCCATCCTAATGGATATAAAGTGGTTTGTACTTTACATAAGGCCTTGGATTGAAATAAACACTGATGGCTGCTTACCCAACATGCATTTCTTCTTTCCTCTTTTCTAAAGAACCCACTTCATTTTGTTATCAATTGCATTTCCACCTCTAAGTGGTGATGCTACTTAGCAAATTGGCTCATACTATTCCCTATTACTGATTTTGGTCGAGGATGGAGTCAATCAGACAAAAGGAAAGATGTTTAAGGACTTGAAAGGTGTCCTTTTTTCCTTCCACTTCATCCTCCCCTACTATAAATAGAGAACGTGCTGTCCTAATTTTCCGCTGGAGTTGTCTTATAACTAAAAGAGGAAGGAGCCTGAGGACAAGACTGAAACTCCAAAGATTACAGGGAAGAAAGGGGGAGGGGGGAATCAGAATCTCTGATGATATAATGAATGCAAAATCATCCAACCAAGGAGTCTATTCCACCAGGGGATGTCTTTTTACATGAAATAATAAACTGCTCTATTTTTTAAGCCAGTGTGAGATAACAGAAGCATCCTAATTCATCCTCTGTGACTATTGCATGGGACTTGAAATATTAACAAGAAAATGAGCTGAACCAAAGATGAGTGGTAATGTTTCTCAATGAACACATGCAGATGAGTGGCAATCCTTACATACAAATTATGTCATCTTATGCCATCATTGTGGCTTACAAATGACTAAAAAGTTAAAAACCAACCCACAAATTAAGAGAAAATTAAAGTATTTTGACGATTGATTCAATGTCCTGGGTTTATTTTTAAATTCAAGGAAGAAACAGAAACTCTTCTAAGACAGGTGAAAACAGGAAGGTGAAAAGGTATGAATTATATGCTCCCTAACTTCTAATAACATCCCAAATTTCTTGAGTAGCTATAAGCTTACTCAAAACTCAGTGACTCAATCAGTGCTTTATTTAACCATGTTCTCCTTTGTGTAAACTATTACTTCAATGAAAGGACTGAAATAAACCCTTTTTCTGAGTCTCTTTTATATGAGGTAAGTTGGACACTCATTTAAAATGTAGGATGATACTATTTCCCCATTGGCCCAAAATGCTTGTTTTCCTCTGCTTCCTTACATTCTCTGAATTGTGTATTCACATGGAGTCAGCCTGTCATGTCACCAGTAGCAAATGAGTTGCAAAATCGATTCTTCTTTCCTTTCCTCTAAGAAACCTAAGTTTGGGCAGAGCAAGAGGTTCACTGTCAGCAGAATGAACCCAGCTGTCATTTCAGGTCATTCTGGGGTAGAAAAGGGCAAAATATAATGGCCTCCCTGAAACCATTCTTAGTGACTTAAGCAGGACATCTCACTTAGAATATGCCATTCAAATCAACCAGCTCCACATACGTCAAGTCACAATGCCCCTTAGGAAGCACTTAGTCTAACTAATAATATGATGAAATGCACTATCATGGGCTGCAATGGAAGTATGAAAAGCTGAGATATAAATGACTCTTCTAAAATGTTCTGGTTTGGATTTATGATACACAGGTCAAGCATCACTTTCAAGACACTCAGAAAGCATTAAAATAGAGAAAATAATATCTCTTCTGGGTCTTATCCTTTCAATGCCATTCAGTAGATTGTTCTTTAAGGCCAGGTCTACACTTGAAAGTGCATGATACAGCTCGCCCTGCTGTAGCTGCTGCTTCACTTTCCACTTGGTTTTAAAAGCAGCCAGAGCTGAAAATAGCTCAAGAATGAAGCCTGCATGACTGTGCAGTTGCCATTTCAAACATACACAGAAAATGTTAAGCCTCAGGCTATTTTTCTCAAGTATGGACAGTCCCTAAGAGAAATAGTTAAAACTTACCCCTAAAATATTCTCTGCAAATAGAGGTCATTTGAAAGGAATAAATATATAGGGATTATTTGACCTCTTACTAGGTAGAAATGTAGTACTAAAACCAAAGAAAACAAAGACTAGTTGCTTTTTTAAAAACTGTGAACAGGCCTGGTGCGGTGGCTCACGCCTGTAATCCCAGCACTTTGGGAGGCCGAGGCAGGCGGATCACGAGGAGACTGAGACCATCCTGGCTAACATGGTGAAACCTCGTCTCTACTAAAAAATACAAAAAATTAGCTGGGCATGGTGGCGGGCACCTGTAGTCCCAGCCACTCGGGAGGCTGAGGCACGAGAATGGCATGAACCTGGGAGGTGGAGCTTGCAGTGAGCCAAGATCGTGCCACTGCACTCCAGCCTGGGCAACAAGCAAGACTCCAACTCAAAAAAAAAAAAAAAAAAAATGTGAACAAAAGAATATATTCTTAAATTTAAGATATTCTTTAGGAACTTTAATATTGATTTGATATTATTTGTAGAATGACAATATTCAGGGATTATTGTCAGGAAAGACAAAAGACCAAAAATACAATATTAACAGAGGCTGATTTATAAAAACAAAACTTAAGCATTATTAAGTTTTAGACATAGCTCAGCATTTCCCTGATGGTCCCTCTGTACATTTTCTAAGACTTAATATGTTATCTTTGTTATCTAAAAGTGCATTTTAAAAACCATAAATTCAGAAAAGGCCCAAGTAAAAAGTATTCTAAGCAATAGAAAAGTGAAGGATGTGTTTGAACATGTAAGGGCTGAAGATATTAACCAAAGATATCACATATGACTTCTATTAATCTTTAGAACTCATGTGATATGGTGCCCATGTTTCCTTTATATTAAATTAGTATTATTAAAGCACATTTGGGCTGCAATAGTAAAAACAACATTCTATACATAAGGGATAATGTGTCTTCTTTGTCTAGATTGTTTTTACTCTAGATACTTATATTTATAGACATTTCTAGAGCATTTAATTTATCCCAGGCACTATTTTATACACTTTACAAATATTAGGTCATTCACTCTTCACAGTTACCAATACGAGTAGTCTCATCATCATTGTACAAATAAACTGACGAACAGCAAGGTTAACAAAGTGACAGCGCTAGTACGGAATAGGACCCTAATGTGAACCAAGAAAATGAGGCTCCCCAGCCCATGGTCTTAATCACCATTCTATTGAAAGGATTCCTCTGCAGCCTCTCAAAGCAGAAGGAAATGATAGATAATAGGGCAACAGAACAAAAGTCTAATTCTAATTTTGTCACTAACTACAGCTGACCTTAGGCAATTTCCATAAATTTTCTGGACTTCTGGTGTCTCATTAGGAAAATGGAAGATCTTTGGTAAGATCTCATTCCCCTAAAATTATATAATTTTGAGCTTTTCACTGTCAATGTATTTACAATGGTCGAGAGCACGAGCAACAGGGTGTCAAAAAACTGGGTGTGCAGGAACTGAAGGTACCAAGAGTTGAAGGTACATAGAAAAGGATACAGCTCGACCTGCTTTAGATTTAATGCCCTTTAATTGATACAACTTGCCACCAATTATCCCTGATTTTTCCATCTGGTTTTATTGTTAAAAATGGTTGCGCTATGTAAAGATAAGTGTGCTAAAACAGTGTTACTGTAAAGAAACTATGTGAATAAGTCACACAATAAAGTGAAAGCTGTAAAAAGTAAGCCTCTTAACCATGAAGAACAATAGCATGTCATATCTGAGTGTAGACCTCAAGAATGGATAATCTGTTTTCACTAGATGTCACAAATACAGACTCATCATTACAAGCAGCTTAGAGGCAAAGTACTGAACTGCCAATTCTTCTTCTAAATGCCCCCTAGGAACATAAAATAGTTAATGCCATTAGTTAATGAATTTGTGTGTAATGCTTGAAAGAAATCTAAAGATGACCCACTAACTACAAAATAGTTTAATTAGCTTAGTTGTTCATCAAAACTACATCAAACAAACTTGTATTCTGACTTCTATAATACATAGATTTTAATATCCGGGCTCACTTTCATATAGATATTTGCAGAAAATAAATAAGATCTGCATTCCAATACATTGCCTCAACCAAGCAAGAGGATTCATTTTAATGATCTCCCACAGTGCCCTGTTATTAAGTTTCACTAAGTATTTTTCGACAATATTGTTTTTTCTCCAAAAATACGTCTAAACAACTGCAAAGCAGCTTATCAATACAGTCAATTGAGGAATAATTGTAGTTGGGGCAACTGACAAAATGTTTTACTGTTCTGAAAGAACTGACCAATTGATTGATTTTTCTTTTTATTAAATTGATTGGCTACTTTTGTGAACAGTTCCATCAAAAATTATATGCTTCCCCTTTCTAGTCAACGTGTTCTACATAGAAAAGTAGTTACATATTGGCTTGAGTTTAGCTTTCACTTCTTTGTTTAATCAGTAATTTTCATTAGTTCACTATAATTAACATGCTTGTTGCAGGAAATTCATAGTTCCAGATGAAAACATAGACTTGAAGCAATCTGCATTTTCCTTCTAAGTTTTATCCTACGTAAACATATACTTTTACAGGACTTAGATACTAAGGTATATGTATTTGGTGTCCTTGTTTATTTAACACTATGTACTGAATGTGCTTCTCTAATATTCTTCAGTATCACTTTAATGCCTGCAAAATATGCTGTCATGTGGAAGTAATACAACACTATGAATATATACTTACAAAGAAATCATCATGCATATTTTTTATATTGTTTTCCAAATTAAAATGTCTTATCAAAAAGCATGAAAACTTTTAATATTTTTAGCAACTTCTGCCAAACTATCAACTTGAAAGGTTGTATGTACATTTACTTTCACCAGCAGATCTGTATGTTCCTCACCATCACTAAAGTGCATGACTTTGTTCTGGCTAATTTGATAGGTAAAAATAATTTAATCTGTCTGTCTTATAGTATGAGTGAATTTCAATTTTTCATCTGTTTATTAATCATGTGTACTGCCTCTTTTTTAAATTGTATTTTTCTAGTTAGGGGGACTCTTGTTCTCTTTTTTTTTTTTTTTTCTTTGATCATTGCTCTATCTTACCTGGATTTTTCATTCCTCATTGGCTGGTGTCACTAAGGCAATGTAAACTAAGAGTCAAGTACTTTAGCTTTCCTAACGTACCATTTCTTAAATTGTATTTCTTATATTTGTGTGCAAAATGGAAAATTCATACTAAGTAAGAGGCAATGGTGAACTAAAAACGACCTCTGATTGGCAGGCTACTTTAGAAAATCAATGTGAGGATAATATTATATAGCTCACTAATTCAAAAATCTCTTTCTTGTACTTCCTTAGACTGGTAGCTGTTCTTGCATCATGGAAAACACATTTGTCTCAAATTTAAAATTTAGAGTCATTCCTAACTGCTCTTAAAACTCCATTATCCACGATCATTTTCCTATCACGTTAATTATTTATGCCAGAATATTTTCAAGCTAAATATGAACTATTTCCAATATAAAACTTTTTAAGGAAACAAAAACATACAAAATCTGATCAATGACAAAAATTCCTACCTAAACATCTTTTTTCCTTTTTCAATACCAATGCATTAGAAATGACTGAAATACAGTTATTGTAGAGAAGCTATCAGAACAACTGAGAAGAAATAAAGATCAAAACTGTAGGATGCCAAAGTCTTGCAGCAGCTAATCAGAAGCAAATTTTACACAAAGCCATCCCATAATCCTATCAGGGGCCAACTGTCCTTGCAGCCTAATTAAAAAGTGAAATCACACTGGAACTATTTGACATTGCTCAGAAAGAACACAAAGGCATCCAGAATACATGACTTGGGGATAAATATGCATACAAAAATGTTAATACATTGTTAAATCATTAAATATATTAAAAGGCCCAAAATCAGGTAAAGTAATTTAAAAGTCTAATTTGTGAGTATATATTATTAGTTCCTTCTGTCACTTAAAACTGGACCAAACCTTGTGAATTCAACAGGTTAAAACTGCCTCCTAAAACTGCAACTGAGATAATGAGAATTCTAATAGGCATAGAGAACAGTGATAAATAATCAACAGAATGAGCTATATTTACTACAATCAATTAACTCAAAATATAGACACTGTTAAAATGACTGAAATTATCGAGGTATAATCAAGACCTTGTTGCTCAGCTGAAATAGTAATCTAAGGTACAACAGAGTACCATTTTTATTTTGTCACAGACTTAGTCATCTCAGCGTATTGAATGAAAGTTTTATCCAGTACCATGACCAGTGGACATGAAGTGTTTGTAATGCTTGTAACGAATTATTTTACTGTCTGTGAACTGTTAACCTAAAAAATATCTAAACAAATGATCAGAAATACAAAAATGTAGAAATTATAACCAATTTTTGTCACTACCTTATCATTGCTAAATTTCGCTTAGGCCAAATTATTAGAGGATTAATTAAACTAATCCATGGTGCTAGGGTTAATTAAAAGTTTAAGGGATTACTTCAAGAAACACACACACACGCCCACACACACACAGAGCTTAGGAAAATCTTTCCATTACTAACTACCTCAGTCTTTCCAATTACTACTTTATTCCTATGTTTGTTTCCTTAAAAGGAACAAGGCCGGGCACGGTGGCTCAAGCCTGTAATCCCAGCATTTTGGGAGGCCCAGACGGGTGGATCACTAGGTCAGGAGATTGAGACCGTCCTGGTTAACACGGTGAAACCCTGTCTCTACTAAAAACTACAAAAAACTAGCCGGGCGTGGTGGCGGGTGCCTGTAGTCCCAGCTACTCAGGAGGCTGAGGCAGGAGAATGGCGTGAACCCGGGAGGTGGAGCTTGCAGTGAGCTCAGATCCGGCCACTGCACTCCAGCCTGGGTGACAGAGCAAGACTCCGTCTCAAAAAAAAAAAAAAAAAAAAAAAGGGAACAAAAACGTGTGTGTGTTAGCCTGTTCTTGCACTGCTATAAAGAGATAGACTGGATAAAGAAAATGGGGTACATATGCACCATGGAATACAATGCAGCTACAAAAATGAATGAAATATGTCCTTTACAGGGACTGGATGGAGCTGGAGGCCATTATCCATTGCAATGGGAACAGAAAACCAAGTACCATATGTTCTCACTTATAAGGGGGAGCTAAATAAAGAGAGCACTTGGACACACAGAGGGAAACAACACACACGGGGGCCTTTTGGAGGATGGAGGGTGGGAGGAGGGAGAGGATCAGGAAAAACACCTAATGGGTACTGGGCTTAATACTTGGGTGATGAAATAATATGTATAACAAATCCCCAAGACACAAGATTATCTATGTAACAAACCTGCACTTGTACCCTGAACTTAACATAAAAGTTAAAAAAATAAAATAATAATAATTTAAAGAACAGTAATACCAGAAACTAGGTAATTTTTTTTTTTTTTAAAAAAAAGGAGGTTTAATTAATTGGCTAGTGGTTCTGAAGGCTTATAAGAAGCATGGCTGGGGAGGCCTCAGGAACATACAATCATGGCAGAAGGTGAAGGGGAAACAGGTATGTCTTACATGGCTGGAGCAGGAGAAAGAGAGAGAGAAGGAAGAGGTGTTACACACTTTTAAACAAGATCTCACAAGAACTCACTCACTGTTAGAACAGCAAAGGGGAAATCGACCCCATGATCTAACCACCTCCCACCAAGCCCCTCTTCCAACACTGGGGATTACAATTTGACATGAGATTTGGGCAGGGACAAACCATATCAGTGTGTGTATTATACACACACACACACACACACACACACACCCCAGACCAAACAAGAAGACTCAAGATTTCACCAGCTTAGTTTCTGGCTGATTGTGGTGTTCTGTGAATTTACTGAACATGATGAGAAACAGTTATGTGGAACCAACTACATCTACATATTTTGTTTTGTTTTGTTTTCTCCTTAAACAATTAGTCTTTTCATTTCAACTTTTACAAGGTTCTGGGATGCTCTTGTTAAATATTAAATAAATCATCATAATTAATGGACTACAAATTTGTGCTGTAAAATTCCAGTTATCAAATCTTTACACAATGACAGCAGTGACACAGTAGAAAACTGGCAACATTTTTATTGGAAGAAATATTTTTGCATTTTCACTCAAATGTGAGTTATTAAAAATGTCCCCCAAACATACACATATATGAAATAAAATATAAATTCCATTTAAATAATGTATGACACTATTATTAAAGTCAATTAATAATACACATTATTTGAATTTGTGTTCAAATTCATTAACAGGACCTGCAAATTACTTCCTTCTATTAATTTTACATGAAGACTTAAAAACAACCATTGAAAGTCAAGAGAAAATAATTGTCCCTATTTTAGAGTGCTTTGAAAGGACATTATTGATAAGTTGATCTCACAATTAAAAATGGGATGTAAAGGGTCTCATGCCATCTTTTTGAACCTTATATCCAAAGCAGTGATTTTTTTTCATAATTATTGGCCAAAGTCTCTGAATGTCTTGTACATAAGTTTACCCAATTTATGACTACATATACATATAACTTTATTTTAAATATGTATTTGATATATTTTATTGTGCAAAAATTCAAAACATGACTTAAAAGTGAGTAATATGAGGAGGTTGGTCCTAACAGACAGTGGAAACTACTGATTAGTGACATGAAAAATTTTAACAATCTCTTTAAAGTCTCAAAAATATTCATAGATTTTTAGTTTATCCATTTGTGAGCTCAAATACAATTAATCAAATACAAGCTAATCCAGATTTTAAGATATGGCATCCTTCTATTTTAGTAATATTGTATATTGAAATTTAAAAATAATAATATTGAATTTTAAGTAATGCACCATGTTAAAGATCTACAGAATATGACTAAAAGTGTCATATTCATGTATGACAGAATGTCCACACACAATCTAACATATTTATGAGTTTGTTTCATAGCTATGTCATGATAGTGCTTTACAGAATGAAACATCAGTCTCATGTTTCTGTCATATTAGTCATCAGAGAGCTATCATAATATGATTTCATGCTTTGAACTCCCATCTCTTTTATTACTATGATAAATCATTATATATGAAATCCACAAATAGAAAACATTTTAAAATGGGCTTAAACACAAAACAGACTCTAAAGACAATTCCTTAAGAATGGAAGATAATGCATTTTCTATGCAATCCATTGGCTAATATATCTTTATAGAGGTGACACCAAACTAGTTCCTTACTGAGCAATCCAAATTATGACACTAGATACACCCCATCAGTTTTCACTGTAAACTGCATTTCATTTAACATACTGTTTTGCTTGTCCTTCTGCCCTCCTTGGATTCTCAAACAAGTTACAAACTTGTTTCTATTTTTCTGACTCATTCTTTAGAATAAAATCCCTAGTGTTTGGGTGTGGTGGCTCACGTTTGTAATCCCAGCACTTTGGGAAGTTGAGGTGGGGTGGATCACCTGAGGTCAGGAGTTCTAGACCAGTCAGGCCAACATGGTGAAATCCTGTCTCTACTAAAAATACAAAAAATAGCTGGGTGTGGCGGTGGTCACCTATAGTCCCAGCTACTCAGGAGGCTGAAGCGGGAGACAGGGAGGTGGCGGTTGCACTTAGCCAAGATTGTGCTACTGTCCAACAGCCTGAGTGACAAAGTAAGACTCAGTCTCAAAAACAAAACAAAACAAAACAACAAAAAGAATAAAATCCCTAACCACACCTAACTCAGTACACCAGTTGTGGCTCCTGTTCAGCTTTAACCTTGCTCACAGTCTTGCCCACCCTTTAAGGTAACTTTGATGAAAATCTGCATAATTATATCTGGTAATTCTTTTCATTCACACTATAGCTGACTAAAGAATCTCTCTGAATTAGTTGCTTTTAGAGAAATATTTGCCAGTCTATCAAAGATAGCATTTTACAGTTGCATAGGAATTGAAGATGAAAAATTTTAAAGTAAACACCTTTATTTTTTATGGTTAAATGGTCTGAAAACCAGTACTTCAACCTTGCATTATACCGAAGTGACTCAATCAAAGCATATTGAGATACATTAAATAAGCAATATTTTTATTCTGATAAGTTCTAACTAACTGATCATTTTAAAATAAAGGCAATAATACATTCTGTGCTTCCATATTTTTAGAGTTCCTTTTAATTCATTAAGGCCCAAACTATTATTTTCAAATATGCAGTTCTTGAAACAGAGATGTGTGATGGCAGTGGCTAGCGGACCATCCATTTTCTCCTTCACCAGTGATGTTGCTACAGCTGCCAAGCTGTACTTTTAAGCCTCCTGTACAGGTATCTCCGTGTAACTACGGTCTCTTTAAATGAACTCAAGCAGAAGTGACATGTACCATTTCTGGGCCTGGGATCGTGTAGTGAATTCTTACAATTTTATGTAGCCTTGGCATTCATTTTGAATAGAAGTTTAACTTTCTTCTATCAGCAGCAGGGCTCACTAGACCTTGACATATTTCCAGTTCTATGCCACACCCAAATGGCACAAGCCAGTGGACAGAGATAACTTCTCTCTCACCTAACAAACTGGGCTCCCCACTTTCCTGCTTTATCCTTTAAATAGTGAGAACTTAATGACCCATGCTCTAGTCCCTTACATATACTGCAAGATGCCTCATGCTCTTCTCTCCCTGACTGACTCTGCTCACCTCTACCCAAATCATTGTGTCCTTCTTGCCCAGGATCTGTAAGTAATAACCTTTGAACTCGTTTCCTACTGTAGTAGTATATTGAATTCTCTCCTTCCATCTGAAGAACCAGGGGCTGTCCCAGCCTGGGCTTTCCCCAAGACACCAGGAAGAACATGAGGTCAGGCTCCCAGCACCAACGCAATGTCAGGCAAGTATAAACTGAACACAGGTCAGACAAGAGTCATAAGGGTGTCTGCCAATATGAACAAGTTGTCTGAGTGAGGGATCCCCTGGTCACAAGTTGGTCAAATAGGCATCAGACTGTCCATGATGTGAAAGAAGCATCCTGTGAAAGGTATACTGGAAACAGCCATGTCTGTCCAGCTCCCCTTTATTTCTCTTTAAGGCAGGGTTGCCAGTCACTCTGGTACTGGAACCCCAATTTAGCTGGGGGCTCTCAAAACAGATGCTCCTCCTTCCTACTAGCTAGAACACTGAGGTGCTTGTGTCCTCATTGTGAACACGTCATTAGGTGACAGTGGAAAGACAAGGTAGAAAGAATCTGAGCTCCTGAATGACCACCAGGAGCAGAGCTGTGTCAATAACTTGAAGCACTCATTTCAAGAATATTACATGAGCAATGAGAACTGACATGTTCTTTAAAGTCACTGTATTTCAGACTTCTTTGTTACAGCAACTTAGACTTCACCCCAATACAAAATGGGCTGGGCCAGGACATACAGGACAGAATATGAAATTCTGCATTATGGATCAACTATATCCTTTAGATTTACCTACTTGAGACAAGATAACCATACTACATAAATAGACACATCTGAGCAGCAGACATGAAGCATATTCACAAAAAGCATTGGGATTATTTATATTGAGTTCCATTTGATCTTGAACTGAGGGCATAGCTGTGATGACTTTCTAGCCCCAACAGTTCGACTCAGCTCCCAAGAAGCATGACAACGCCTAGAAAAGGAATACAATCATGAGAACTCTCAATAAAATTATTTGCATGTCATAGTATATACTATTTCTTTTCTAAGCCTTAGAGGTTAAAAGGCTTTTTAAAGATAATAGTCTTCTAAAAAAAAAAAAAAAAAAAAAAAAAAAAAAGCCACTCATTTCAGTATTGGAAAAAAAGGCAGAGTGAAGAATGTAGGAAAAAGTACTATCTCTGAGAGTGAGGGCAAGAAAATCAACCATGCAGAAGTCATTTTGGAGTGAATTTCTGAGTAGTAGTTTGCCACCAGGTAGGCAAGGCCATGAGTGGTGCAGGGAGGAGGGGTAGGTAGGAAGGGAGAACGAAGGAGAGGCAGTGGAGAGATGGACATTACAGGTCCAGCAATGCCAAAACATAGAGTACAGGAAGGAAGGAAACAGTTGAAAGGCAAGCAGCATTCAGAGCATCGGTAGTGGGTGGGACCATGTTACAGGACTGGAAGTTTATCCTGAAGATAAAGAATAATTCAAACTTTTAAATAATGAATATATTATCATATTTGGACTTTGAAAATCTATCCTGAATACAACATGGAGTTCAGTCTGGAGGAAAAGGGTTTTAAAAGGTTCTGGTAATGTAAGCCAAAAAAAAAAAAAAAAGAAAAAGGAAAACGAGAAAGAAAAGAAAAAGCAAGCCTGAAGAAATCAATGGCAATAAAAATAAAAATAGAAATCCAGACAAAACTAAAAGATTGACAATGACAGGTTTTGACAACTGACGGAACAAAGGTTCTGACATCCTTAAAAAATAATTGAATAGTGGAACCTAATAAAAGGAAAAAAATAACTAATTCAGTAAGAAATGGAAAAGTGTACATATGAAAGTTATTTGAAGTTGTAAGGGAAAAATTACCTCAGAAAATATTATGTATTTTTTCTAGAAAATTTAGATAATTACAATTTTTTTTTTTTTTTTTTTTTTTTTTTTTTTTTTAAGAGGGAGTTTTGCTCTTGTTGCCCAGGCTGGAGTGCAATGGCGCGATCTTGGCTCACTGTAACCTCTGTCTCCCAGGTTTAAGCAATTCTCCTGCCTCAGCACACCCGAGGAGCTGGGATTACAGGCATGCGCCACCATGCCCGGCTGATTTTGTATTTTAAGTAAAGACACAGTTTCTCCATGTTGGTCAGGCTGGTCTCGAACTCCCGACCTCAGGTGATCCGCTCATCTCAGCCTCCCAAAGTGCTGGGATTACAGGCGTGGGCCAATGCACCCGGCGATAATGACTATTTATTAAAAGCCAAAATTAACTAACGAAATTGAATAAATAACAAAGAAATATAATAAAATCATTATCAAAGGTTACTATTAAAAATTACTTTCAAAAATCACCCCAGAAAATAAAGTTTACTAAAAACTTCTCAGAGTTTTATAGGCTATGCTACACAATTTCATTATGTGTTAAAAAACTTAACTAATTAATTTAATGAAGCATAACTCCACTCCCAACATCAACATTTGCTCAAAATAGCATTAAAGAACAGGGGTAGGAACAGGAGGAGGCAGACACGAAAGATAAAAGCATACAAATACAGACCTCAGTCTACAAGACATTCAGTCACCACTTAGCACATTCCATCATTACCTAGAGTGCATGGGAATGAACCTGCAACATCACAGTAATTCTCAACATAGTAATGCTTGTTACCACTGAAGGACGGTAGTTGGCTTGAAATCTATTTCTCATGCATTCCATATACTCATCTAAAATTCCAATTATAGATTATTATGTATCATAAAATATAAGTATTCTAAATTCATTAATACATTAAAAGCTTCAGCTAATACGATGTGGTAAGGAATACCCCAATAATACAATGAAGGTTTAACATTCAGAAATCTACCTAGCAAATCTTGCATAATAACAGGTCAAATAAAAAGTGACAAATTCAACAGAAACTAAAAAGGTATTTAGTAAATCTTAATATGCATACTTGATTTTAAATGCACTTCATGGGAAAATAGACATAGAATAATTTATATGCTAAATAATATTAGGCCCATAGGATACCAAAAGAAAAAACAAAAGATAGATTTCTAATAAAATCTGGACCAAAAGAAAAACACATTTCTAATTGTTATTATAACTTTCTAGAAATTTTAGCCAATGTTATCAGACATGAAACAGCAAAAAGCATTAGAAATGAGAAGATAACATTATCAATATTTTGGGGTAATTTTTGTGCCTGAAAAACAAGTGAAAAAAAGTTACATATTTAAATCAATAAGACAAGATAGAAGTTAAAATTATAATAATTAATGTTCATGCTATTATGACAGTTAATTGTATGTGCCAACTAGACTGGGTCACAGATTAAACATTATTTCTGAGTATGTCTATGAGTATATCCAGCCAGAAAAAATTGGCATTTGAATTAGTGGACTGAAAAAAGCAGATGGTCCTCCCCAATGTGGGTGGGCAGCATCCAATCCCTTGAGGACTTGAATAGAATAAAAAGGGAGAAGGTTCAATTCACTCTCTGCTTGATTGCTTGAGCTGAAAATATCTGTCTTCTGCTACCTTCCACGCTCCTTGTTTTCAGGCCTTCAGACTGGCACTGGCATCCCCACCAACAGCTCATCAGTTCTTAGGCTTTTAAACTCACCACTGGCTTTCCTGGGTCTCTAGCTTGCAGACAGCAAACTGTGGGACTTCTCAGCTGCCATAAACACGTGAGCCAATTCTTTATAATAATCATGTGTGTATGTGTGTGTGTGTGCATGTGTGTATGCATATACATGACTGTTTGTGTGTACATCCTATTGGTTCTGTTCTCTGGAAAATCCCTACTAAACACAGCTACATATATGCAAAGCTGGTTAAAGCAAAAATCAACTTATAATCTAAATAGCTGAAAAATCATAAACAACCTAAAATATTCGAGCACAACACGACAGGATACATCTATGTATAAAATATAATAATTTCATGAAGAAACATAAAAATAATTTTGAAAGATGGAGAAATATTGTATATTTTTGGGTGGCAGATATGTATGAGCAGGCAGACTTCTGAGACTATAGCAAATTACCAGTAAAATCTAATGAAATTCCAGTGAGAGAAATAAATAGGGTCTCTGAATTATTTTATCTGGTAGACTAAATAAACAAAAAAATAGCTAAACATATCAAAAAATGACTTGGGTGTGTATACACACATTTTGAAACAATTATAACAATGTGGTCATACACAAGATTGACAGAGTAACAGAACTGAGAGACTGCCCTGAAACTTCCTAGGGTATGTATGAACTTGGTATGTACTAATACATAGTAATAATAATAATAACAAAAACAATTTTGTGAAGGAAATTTCACAAAGGATCAAATTATTCAACAAATGAAGGTAGGGAAGTTTAATAAAAATAAAATAAAATTCTATTTTAGCATATCCAAAATTGTAAATCAAATAAATTCTATATTGATTAAAATTTTAATTAAAGCTATAGAAGACAAGTAAATATTTTCCACAGTTCAATGTCTCTAAGCACTGAAATATGGAATTAAATTACTAAAGAAAAGGCAAATAGGCTTAATTATATAAACCTTAAAACCTCTCTATATGAACAACATTTTGGAAAAAATTTAAGCAAAGTCCAATTAGAAAACATACTTAAAACAAATATGAGAAAATTATACCTACCTCATAAATCAATCATTAAAATATAAATATCCCACAAAGACACTAATAAGAAGCATATGTAAAAACATGAATGCACATTTCATAGAATAAATATGAATGGTAAATAAATGTTATGAGTAAATGTTTAACCTCACCAATAGTCAAAGTAAGGCAAAATGAAACAAGCAAATTACAGTTTTAAAAATCAACTTGGCAAAAATTAACAAGGCATATCATACTTTTATGCATATAGTAAGTTATTTGCTAATAAATGAAAAGAACCTTTACATGTTCATACATTTTAACCAAATAACTCCATTCTAGGAATTTATGCTAAGGAAACAGTCAGAAAACCTGTTAAAATGCATTTATAAAACTATTCATTTCCGGGTTATTTATTATAAAAGAACAATCTGAGTTTCTAAAAAATAATGGAAACAACCTAATGCCCCCAAATGGGGGAACAGGACAAATACATTATGGTATATAAAATATAATGCAGTCATTAAGTTTTCCAATGCACCTATAATAATATGGAAAAGTGGTATAAAACAGTACAAACATTATGAGTTCAAATCATTAAAATCTCTATACAGATTAAAATATTCATATATTTTATATAGGTGTATGTATACACACATACACATATATATGTATGTATGGATGGATAGAGAGAAAACATCAAAGAATTATCCAATAATGGTAACCACAGTTGTCTTCTGACAGTGGGATTACAAGTTGTTTTTATTTTCTCCTTTATGACTTTATATATTTTTTCAATTTTCTACACTAGACATATTTTTATAATCAGAAGAAATGATAAAAATATTTTATAGGCCAATTCAATTTTTATGAACCCTCTTTCACACAATATTTTTGCATCTCATTTTAATAAGAACCAATATTCCGAAAAATATATATTTCTAGAGAAGTGAATTATATTTTAAAATTGCATTAGTATTTTGGTTTCTAAGGAATTATTTCACTTAGTGCCAAAATAAGCTCCTTCAGGCTCTTTATTAAGAGCTACTCTAATTCACATGGCTGCTAAAATGCATTCAATAATGATGGCGTACAATATCCATTTCCCCCTACTCATGCCTTTTCCCAGTCAGGGCTGTAAACAAGCGGGCATGCTTCTGAGATCAGGGTCTAGAATTCAAAGACAAGAGATTACTTAGATTAACCAGAAAATTTGGAATGTTTCTCATGTGATTTCTTAGGATGAGAAATAATTAATGAATCTACTGAGTTACAAATACAAAATAACACGATGGTGTCACAAACCAGAATTTAGGAATTCAGCCTGAATTCAGCAGAAGAGGGAAGGAAAGCATCTCCTTCCTAGAAGTCCAGCAGGATGCACAGCTAAAAGTTCTCCATGATGGAAAAAGATGTCTCCAGTAAGCCAGTTCTGACAGCCACAGGACAGGTCAGGGTGAAAACCTGGGATATAATGGTCTCTGACAACGAAATGGGCATCAATGAGACAAGACATTCCCTTGGAGAATTTCCTTGAATGAAATCAAAAAGGAGCAGATGGCATAATATGAGCAGGTATTTTTTTCTTGCTCCTCCTGTATGTCAAAACATCGTTTTAACAATAAATAAATAAATAAATAAATAAATAAATAAATAAAACCAGGAAAAGGGCAAAAATCATCACAAAGCACAAAAGTCTGAATGGACAGCGTGCATTTACCTATAGTTAAACTCTAGGCACAATAAAGAGTACAGCAATGCTGCTTCAAATCAATTGTACTGGATAATTATAGGCATAACAAAGGTTCAGAAAATGGTCCACCCATCCATCCAGTCTCTCCCGACAATCACCTAAGAATCTGTGAGTTCACTCTTTCCTCTGTTCCTTATCTATTCTCCATAAATAGAACCTGTCAATTCTACCCCCACATAATTTTCCAGATCTGCCTACTTCTCTTTGACTCCAATATCATGTCTCAGTCTAAAGAAATGCCCTCCTATAAAGTTTCCCTTTCTATCCTCTCTCCAGCATTTTCCATACACACTTTCAGAGAAACCTTCAAAAATAGAAAGATCATGTCAGTGCACTGCTTAAAATTCTCATAGCTTCCCATGACTCTTAAAACAAAGTGAAAGAAACACAAAATTCTTTCCCATGGCTTACCAAGATTTTCATTATTTGGCCCCGAATAACTTTGAACCTCATCTTTTCTTTTTGTTCTGACACTCCAAACACATTAATTTCTTTCAGATTTTCTCACAAACCAACTTCATCCCTCTCTTTGCAACAGAGTTCCCTGTCCTTGTAGTAAGTTTTCCTCAGGTTTTCCCATGTTGGCTCTTTCTTATCATTCATGCCTTAGATTATATATTAGCTCTTCGGGGCGGGGGTCGTCCTTGAACATACTCTATATCACTTCATTGCATTTCATTTTCTTTATAGTATTTATCACTATCTGATATTTCTGTTTACTCATTATTTGTTGATGGTCTCACCCCACTAGAATTTATGTTCCATCAGAGTAGAGACCTTGTCTATCTCGCTCAAAGTTTTAAATCCAACAGCAAAAATAGTGCCTGGCACAAAGTAAGTCCTCAACAAACACTTTTTGAAAAAACTAATAGGGTGTTCTTAAAAATATGTGTGATACCAGAATGTAGGATTGACCAATAATAATTTTAGGTGCTATAATAAGGATTAATTTCCTGGAGAGCTAAAATTATCAGAGTTCCATAATCAATCACACTTATCTTTTAGACAATTTTAATAATGTATCCAGCACTTAAAAACATCTCTTAGTTTGTTTTATTCCCCGTAATTGAAATGAGGAGCCTAGTGATTTAAGAGCAATGAGTGCCTGATTGAGTCCAAAGTAAACTTGCTTTCAGCATTCTTGGTGATTATCATTTCATCTTTGTGTGAGCTGTAGTGGGTTCATGAGACCTCTGGGTTCTTATTAGCTAATTTTTATAAAATAATGCAGCAAATTCAGACAGTGGTCTGCTCATATATCCTCAAATTCCTTGATCATCATCATGAATACCAGAACCTGCTGCGCTTTCAGTCCAACACCAGCACTCATGGCTTTCCATAGAGAGTTACCTCAAGCTGCTGGATCCCATCTTGCCTCAGACCCCTGAGAGCCTGAGAACTTATGCCCTCCTGGGACACCATTAACCAGTGACTAAAATGCACATGGTTGTAAACAACCTGGCTTCTGCTAGTGACCCGAATAATTCTAAGGTGTGCTCTGCACTGTCTCCAAAGCTTCCTCAGGGCATTATCCTTGATATTACACTCATATGTGAACTTTTTCCTTTCCAGGCCCACTTTCTCATTTTCCTAGCAGTTTTAATTGGGAACACTTCCTAATACACTGCTTTTACTTGAATCCTCACCTCAAGTTCCGAATAATTCAACCTAAGACAATTAATAGAAGCAAAATAAAATATGAAAAAATTAATAATAATAAACATAATTGTAATTATTGGTGATTCTTCCAGAACGGCACAACACTGGGTAAGCAGTGAGGAATAAAATGACCAGCTTAAAAGGATGTCAGAATTGGAAGGGGCATGTCAACAAATGAAAAATCTAGAATCCACTGCACTTTAAAGAAAAGGAAACACAAATTATAGATGATGCATTATAAGTGTTTTGCATGTGAGATTATATGGAAATTCAATCTGGGATTCATGTTCAAAGAAATAAATTTGGCTTTACAACTAAAATACCAGTCAATGAATGAATATTTATATGTTTTAAATTAAATAAAATGTTTAACTTTTTAAATGTAAGAATGGCATCAGACATTTGAATAGCAACATTAGAAGCTAAAGGGCAGAAAAGAAATTCCTTCAAAACCCTAGGGGGAAATCACTTCCATACAAGAAGTCTATATCCAGGCAACTAAATTTAAGTGGAATAGACATTCAGATGTGAAAAGTGACCAAATATATCTCCTGTGCCCCTTTTCTCTGAAAGCTCCTGGATATGTACACTATTAAAACAAGAGAATAAAGCAAGGAGAAGAAACATATGGGATATCAGAAACAGCATTCAACTGGGGAGAGGAGGCAAAGAGGGTCTCTGGGAAGTGACAGTGATGAAGATTGGCTCTGCAGCAGACCTGGAACATATTTCAGCGAAATTTATACTCCTAAGGGAGAATTTTGGGGATGAAGTGGTGAACAAATAAATCAATAATAAAAAAGATTATTAACAAAAGGGAACCAAAGTCAAAGAGAAACAAAAAATATGTATGGTACAGCTGTGAATAGTACTTTACAGTCACAACATGACCACACAGTACTGATCTAATAAAAAGTATGACATAATTATATTGGTAAGATGGGGACATCGAAAGTGGACATATATGATTGCAGAAAGGAGCCAAATCCCAAATTCTTGTGGTGGGAAATGAACAGGTAATGTGTAAAACTGAAAATATCAAGAATCAGCAATGTAAGCATGCCACTGAAGTGTATGGAGCAAATATCAAGAAAAATAGTTGAAGAGTTAAAGAGGTGCTTCTGATGATTGGAAAATGGGAGTAGAGAGGAGATTATGTAAAAAAACATATTTATATATACACATACACACACATACACACATATATATATACACACATATATAACTTTAGTAAAGCAAAACATTAAAAGAAGAGAGATAAGAGCTTGAGTAATTTTTCTCTTATCTAATATTTGAGCACTTAAGCACTTAACATGTATTTGCCTCACTGGAAACAGTAGAATATTTTCCACGATAGCTGCCTATTTCAAACAAGGAATCATACTGGGCATTAATGAATAGGTAAAGGAGTTGAATAAAGCGACATGAAAGAAAAACTCTAAATTCCCAAATAACAATACAGTACCTAACATTTATTCAGTGTTTAATATATATCTGTACTACATATACAACAATATTGCTTTGTGGCAGGCACTAGGATGGTCCACATATTACTGAGCAGAAAACTAACGCTTAGAGAACATCAATCTTTGCTCAGTCTCATACATAGAAAGTGACAGCACTAAGATTTTTGTTCTCTCTGGTGGGAATGCTTGTTCCCCAGAAATCTAAATGGCTCGAAATCCTACCTTCTTTAGGTCTTTGAACAAATCCTCCCATCTTAGGAGAATTTCCCTAACCACTCTATTTGAAACAGAAATCAATCAAAGTGGAAATGAATCACTTCTTCCTTCCCCAACTCCCCACCACACACACCAGCTTTCTCTTCTCCCAGGCTGCCTACTTTCTCCATAGTACTTCATCATCTGAAATATCAAATTTATCTATATTGTCTATTGTCTGCCTTATCACCTAAATGTAAACTCAGTAAGAGCAAGAATTTTTGTCTCTTACCTGTTATATCCCCAGTGCTCAAATGAGCATCTGGCACATAGAGTCAAAAAATAATTGTCAAGTTTACTGACAATTACTGATTTAGAATCTGAGCTCTTCACCACCATGTTACATTCCCAACTCCAGTTATTCATTATATAATGCTGCAGAGATTATCATGTTTTGACAAAATATTTTCAACTTACAAAAAGACAGCATGGAGGAAAGACTTTTGTGGAAAATCACACACAAGTCCATTTAGACAGCCTATTTTTTCCTATGTAAAAGAATGGCTTTTAGGACTGTCTTAAAATTTGTAAATTTATCTTTGCTTTCTCCAGGGTTATCCTTTAAAATATTTAGTTTTACTGATAACCAATCATAAGCAAACGCCTTGTTGTCCTAAGTGGGTATCATGGACAGAGAACAATATCCTTGTTGGGAGAGTTTCATTTAAGTAAACTAAATAGAAACACATACATTCTCCCAAAGCCCTACCAGCAGAAATCACTGCTATCTACAGTCATTCAAGAAATTGATATGAATCCAATTGAATGACTTCAAACGTGTTTCTGTAGATGCTGAACTATGCAATTTGTTCAGTTGCCATTTAATGACAGGTGAATCATGGTGTTCTTATTCTTTCTGTGAACAAACTCTAACTCAGGATGGATGCAAGTATAATGAGTTAATAATTTAGCTTTCAAATCAATTCACAGTTGCATGGGCTTAGAGCTCTGGAAGGGAGTATGAGAGCTGCAGAAGG
The DNA here is from genome assembly GCF_047675955.1 of Chlorocebus sabaeus. Lineage (NCBI taxonomy): Eukaryota > Metazoa > Chordata > Mammalia > Primates > Cercopithecidae > Chlorocebus > Chlorocebus sabaeus. The sequence goes on along the minus strand of NC_132916.1, from coordinate 48,057,054 downwards.
AAACCCACTCATTCTGTTGCTGGTTGGTCTAAAAGATGAAAATCTATAATCTGTTCCAGTTTCATAGCTGTAAAAGAGCTAATAACCAATGCAATAAGCTTAGAGGTTACTTTTTCATCTCAAATATACTGAGTACTTTCTGATAAGAGGTCAATTAGGTCTAGGAAAGAATAAGTGTGGGCCTATTTTATGGAGTAACTGAGTTTGATGACAAATAAAGCTACTCAGAGTAAATTTCATTTTCCAAAGTGTTTCTTTTTCCTTTTGTTAAAAGCCTATGTCTTTCTCAATTTGTCTTTAAAGTGCTTTATATTTAGAACTAAATAACTCTTCAGGATCTTCTAGTTCTTTGGACGTTTTAGGATTTAAAGATGACTGATCAATCACAGACTTTATTTGGGTCATGAAAATTCTTCCTGATAAATGTACATACTTCATTAGTATGTAGGTCATTTTCTTTCTTTTCTGCTTATCCTCTTTCTTTCATTTTAAAAAAGTATTCACCATCTCTAAAATATAAACAAGAACTAACCAGATGATTTCTATAATTATTATATCAGTATTAATGTTTTCTAATATTATGCAGAGTTCTGGGTACAAGGCATAGTGGGTCATGTGGTAAAGTAATTATTTCTACACAAAATGTGTAAGATGTTAAATGAGGAAGCCAATGGGGCAAGTTAGTTTGTAATCAACTTTTCTCTCTTTGCCTATATTCAAGTAATACAAAATAAAGGAAGAGATTTGTAAATAATTTTGAAATTTAATTTCTAAACCATACTACTTGTATATTCATATTAATCAAACCAATGATATTAGTAGCACACTCTCTATTCATGTATTACTGAGAAACTCAGCTGGGGAATATATCTTATTGGTAGTCGAGAAGAATGGATTAACTGTCAATTTCAGCATTCAGAAAAATACCACAAGCAGTTTGAAAATTTTTAAAAATCAGTAAGTACAATAACTCTTCTTATGGCAAACTATTATGGAAAAAATGGCCCCATGAAGCTTAATTTATGCATACATATGTCCCAGCCTTTCATTAATTTATTTGGTCATTTCATCTTCAAATCCTTTTGAGAATCGACTTAGTCTCAGTCTTAGTCTCACCTAAGCAATGGTGATGGGTTAGACATGCATATGACATAGCCATGCCTCCAGGGAGCTTAGAGCCTCATGGAGGAGACTGAAGGAAGTCCACAATTAGAACCCAGTACAACAGTGAATAATTGACTGATGCTCAAATATCACAAAAGCTCTCATTCCAGTAGCAATCTGAGTCAAGTGGAAGGAGCTGGGATGAAGTGTGCTTTGAGAAAGGCTCAGAAAAGAGGAAAGGTTGGAGGTAAATCTTGAATGATGAAACAAAGGTGTGCAAGTACATTCTTGCATGAGGGAAATAGTTTATGCAAAGACACACATTTTGAAATAGTATCAAACAGCATGGAAACCACATATAATTGGCAATAGCCAACATTTTTAAGTCACTATTTATTTGCCAAGCATACTAATAAGCATTCATTTAATACAACAATATTGTGAAGTAAATATTTTTATTCTCATGGTATTTTTATTAGGAAACAAAGACTTAGGAAGACTATATAACTTGTGCAATTCATACAGAATTTAGAGTTGAGCTCAAGTAATCTGATTTCATAACTTTTAACGAATCAACCAATATACCAGACTTTCTTAAGACTAATAAAAGTAAAGTGACAAAAGAACATAAACATAGCCAAAAATGATATAATACTCTGCTGAGGAACATGTACTTGTTCTTAACGGAATTAAGTAGCTATTAACAAATTTTTAAGACAGGGCATTACATATGTTACAGAAATTATACTATTCCAATGGAGAGTATATATGAAGATATGACTGAGGGCACCAGGGCAGATAAAAGATGAGAGATACCTAATGTCAAGAGATCTTCAGGAGGTAAATTCAAGAAAACTTAGTAGCTGATTAGATACAGATGGTTAGAAAGAATATTGAAACCTCTCCCAGGCTTTGCTTGGGAACAGACAGATAATAGTGGAGGTCAGAAGGAAGGTCTGTTTAGGGACTGAGAAGTCATTTATGTATGCAGCATTAAATACGGCACAGTTACAACTAAAGTCACTATGGAAGAACACGAGAATTTTAGAAAGACGGAAGGGAGATTGTATAAACAGAACCCTAAAAATACCAAGTTTATGGGGTTGCTGAGGGAAGAGGTAAACAGCAATCCAGAGAGGGAGAGCAAATAAGAGAAAGTAAGGTTATCATGACTAAGGGATAAGACAGGTTTTAACAGCAGGATTCCACAGTCAAATGCTGCTGACAGTAAAAGAAGCAAACGTAAAAATGTGGGCAGGGCGCGGTGGCTCACGCCTGTAATCCCAGCACTTTGGGAGGCCGAGATGGGCAGATCATGAGGTCGAGAGATTGAGACCATCTTGGCTAACACGGTGAAACCCCATCTCTACTAAAAACACAAAAAAATTAGCCAAGCGTGGCAGTGGGCGCCTGTGGTCCCAGCTACTCGGGAGGCTGAGGCAGGAGAATGGCGTGAACCCGGGAGGTGGAGCTTGCAGTGAGCCGAGATCACGCCACTGCACTCCAGCCTGGGCGACAGAGCGAGACTCCGTCTCAAAAAACAAAACAAACAAAAAAAATGTGTGTATTATTACGTTTGCTAATGAAAATCCTAGCTTGTTTCCTTAGAACATTTGGAATGCCTAGGAAGGAGATTATAACAGGTTGAAGAAGGTGTGAGACTTGAAGAAGTAAGAACAATGAATGTAATTACTCTCAAGAAATGTAGCTGCCAATAATAGGAGACAGGCAATGTAATAGTCAGATGAGGATGGAGTTGTCAAAAGGAGAGGGAAAAAGAGTAAATACAAGAAGAGATGTTGAAGGTACACAGGAGAGAGAAAACGAAATAACCAAAGGCACTGAGTGAAATGCATGGGAGACGTTTACCTCTGGTTGCATCTGCCATGGGGAAACGTCAGCTTTACCTAAGTAATACATCATATTATGGTTTATACTAGGGAGATAGCCTCCAAAACTACCTATGGTATCCTTCATGAGTACCCTTGGAAGTGACACATCTTCTATAATTTCACTAAGAGAGCTAGGTTATTTGTCTAATTAAAACATATGAAAAAATACATTTTGTTACATTGTACAATTGAAAATTTTGACAATTTTGCCTTATATAATTATGTGTTTCCAACTATTTGCATGCTTTAAGTCTTTTTCTCTCACTACAAATTATTCACGCATTTTTTGTTTTTCACAATATTCAACAAAGCCATTCTTCTCTTTGATTGTTCCAACCACCATTGATTTTGGTGTAATGGCAATGGCTTGACATAGACTCATGGAACCACATGGCTCCTGAGGGGTTACTTAACTAGCACATATTAAACCATCTGGAATTCTGAAGTTTATTTCCAAGAATATTGATATGTTATTTTTAAAAGCAGGCTGTGAAATAACTGCATTAAAGTTAAGAATTGGAAATATTTTAGTTTACACATAGAATAAAACATATAACAAAAATAAGTGAAATATAATGATATTTAATTTCTTGTTTTGAATCAACCATAAAAATTAAAGGAGGATTATGAGAAACAATTAAGAGGTGAAGATTTCCATATAGCTCAATAGAGAATGTAAAAATACTGCTCACTGGAGTAGATGCCATTTTAGAGTTGTCTTTACACCAAGACTTTTCTAAAATGAATTAAAAATAAAGATATCTTACACCAATATAGTATCAGATACAGCATTTTGTTAATATTGAACAACTGTCCAAAAACTATTAATAATATTTATCTCTTTGAAAATATTTCAAGCACCGGGATAAAATCACCAAAATGTCCCAAGAGACTTGTTTCATAAATAATACAATAGGCTTTTTATATATTAATTTGTCAGTAGCAATGTATTGCTCACATTGAAAGAAGCTGTGTTAGACCTATTGACAATTTTAAGAGATTCTAAAGAATATTTTATTCTTTTTTCACTAAAAGGGTCCTAGACTAAAAGAATGGTCTTTTCTAAGGGCAGTTGTTTTAACTTAATTCAAAGGAATAGAGAAAAAATGTGAAACTATTATTGGAGCACAGATGACTATAAAAATGCAATAAAACCTCAACAAAAGCACAGATAATTAACCAGGATATTTCTGTGTAAAATTTTAATGATTAAAGGTTGATATAATGTTTTTGCTAATTGTTCTAAATAACCAATTAATTTTTAGGAGGTTAACTGAGATTCAATTAGCACACTTTTTAGTTTTAGAGGTAAATATAGAACACTTGAATAGTGATTACACTCAACTTACTGAATTTCGATTCTTAATATATCTTAAAATTTTAACTTATCCAAGCTCACTTCTACCTCAGGGCTTAGCATTTATTGTTCCCTCTGCCCAAAATGTTCTTCCCTCCAGTTATCTACATGGTTCCCTTGCTCATTTAATCCACGATTTGCTCAAATGTCACCTTACCAGAAATACTTTCCTTGACCACTCTAAATGAAAATGTACCTTCCTCCAACCACATCTCTAACTATCCCCTTGCCATGTTATATATTTGTTTATGGTCTGTCTGCTACACAAGGATGTTAGCTTCATAAGAACAGGCACTTAGTTTTGTTCACTTCTGTATCTTCAGCTCATACAACAGTACTTGGAAGGAGGAAGAAAGTCAATAAGTATCTACTCAATGAATAAATCTTACATTTACATTCCAAAGATGAAAAGATGATTTATTTGACATTGAAACAGAGGAGTCAAGATCATTGAATTTTACTCTGTAAGTTATCCACGTCGTCCTGCCTATTTATTTAAAATATAAGCTCACAACACTAGAACCAATTTCAGTCTAACTACTTCTTATAATGTTTAAAACAGGCTATAGAAATCTGGGAGACACTAGCTGACGGATCCCAAAATGTTTTTTATACCTTTCTCATGCTTTCAACAACAGGAAATAAAGAAAAACAAAACAAGAAAGCAATCATCAGAAAAGAAAACACAACCTGAGGCTAGAGGAAGTAGTAATATCTGTCTTTAAAAGATTATCATGTTCTTTGATTATTTTGATCTTTATAGCTGAAAGAAGGAAAGATGTGTACCAAATGTTAAATCTGAATTCATATGGCTTCCATGACAGCCATATGACTGGATTTATAACATAACTTTATTGTTATGGCAGAATAAAAAAGGGGGGGCTTCGGTAAAATAACCTTACTGGGATGGAAAGGGTCAAGGTAGACAGGAGAGGAAGAAGAGACCCAAATTTATAAGATGAGGGAAAAATTTTTACCCTCCGCAAACTGCATTATTGTCCTAAGAGCAGCGGATGGGCCTAAGTGCTGGTGGTGTAAGTCCAGGAGGAACTTCAGGTATGCAAGGCACCAAGGTGTACCAACTCTACTCCCAGTGTTGCCCACAGGCCAGGAGGGCCTGAATAGTTACCACTTTCCTGCCAGTTATCACTATAGCCACAAACAGTTTCCTCAGAAGTGAGATCATCTGATCACAACTTAAGTAATGATCCTATGGAAACTCCAAGAAGGGCTCAGAAGACTATTTCATCCCTCTACACATTAATTATCTAATTTGCTGGCATAAACAAAAGTTCATAGGTACTGTCTATAAAAGATAAGGTGGTAAAACATAAAACTTCATTTGGAAGTAACAATGAAGAGTGGGGAAATAGGTAAGTAAAACTGAAGTCCAGATTAAGTTATTAATTGTTACAGTTTTCTATAAACCTAATCAGAACAAACGTGGATCACTTCTGACAGACTCTACACTGACCAAATTATTATAATCCAGTTAGAAAACCAAAATCTGTAACATTTAATTTTAATATCTACTTCTATCCTGAAAGCTCTTTTCAACATAAATGTTTCCCCTTCTGCCTCCACAGGGCTCTGTCCTTATCTGTGGCTCTGACGCTTCCTCCAGAGGCCAGCTGGCAATAGAGAATAGCTGTTTTTAAAGTTTACGCTCTGAATATTGTGATCTTTACACCTACAGAATCCTACAGGTCTAATAACAGGAATATAAAGCTCTTTGAGCTGCAGCTATTCAATAAAGCAATTACTCATTGGCTACCTGCTATGTATACTGCACTGGATGCACCCAGGGACTCAGTGGTAAACAAGACTAAATCTTTACCCAACAAAGATTTTACCGTACAGTAGGAGGAAAGTGACAGATACATGACTGACAGTCATATACCTAGAAAAACATAAGATATATGCCATAAGAGAAGGGAAGTCAAAGGCTCTGAGAGTCCAGTGTAAAACAATACTTTGTGCGCTTGTAGGCACCAACATGGAGACAGGTTATGAGAAATGGATAGTAACAACTGATATTGTGGGCAGAAAGAATAGTATGAGCAAAAGTAAGGCATAAGGAAAAATGCATAGGAATAAAAAGAAGTTCAATTTATTAGATCACAGGGTATAAACTATGGCGCAGTAGAGAATGAACTGAGAGGCCATACTATTAGTTGGCCAGGGATGCTAAGATGCTACATTTGAATTCAATCAGCAAAAGGGGTGTAAGAAAGAATATGAACTAGGTAAGGGTGTTACTGCGTTTAACCTTTTTGGATGATGAAGTGAGGAGACACAGTGGCTCATCAGGATGCAGCTACTATAGTCCATGTAAGCTGTGATAAAGATCTGGAATAAAAACAATAATCAACATGGGCAAGAGCAATAAAATTAAGACAGAGTCAAAAACTAAAACACTGAGTTTGCAAAGGATTGACTGCAGGGACACTGGAGAAGGACATTTTAATGACATCTCTGAGATAGTGAACTTCAGTGACATGAGGGAGCATGAGGCAACCCCGTAAGCACTTCGTATATTTTCTGTCATTCATTCCTCACTATAACAAATTAATAAACAATTCTCCCATTTTATATATGAAGAAATGGAGGATTTGAGAAAATGGTCAATTTGAACTGTAGTAAGTGACAAAGCTGGAATCTAGATTGAAAACTTCTTGGTTATATTATAGTCTTTAGAAGAATGATGGTGGTAGTAATAATAATAACAAAAATATATTTTTAATTTCAAGTTTGTTCCCAGATATACAAATTAATTGACATCAAATTACCATATGCATGTATACATAATCTAGTAACCTTATTTAATTTTCCTCATCTCTATAATAACCGGGCTAATTGGCAATATTACAGTACAAATAAGATTTTGATACAAAGGTATCAAAATAAAGGAAAATTAAACCAGAGGGGAAATTTAACCAGAAATATAAAATATAACTATGCATAAGGTCCAGTTTAGAGGACAATCTAGGAAAGAATAAAAAATAAAACTTACAGGTTACATTTCACATTCTGGTGTTTTCTACACAGATGAAGATAATGAAATGGATTATCTAACTACATGATTAATTGGCACATTTTCTAGATTTTTCTCCCTAAAATGACAGAATTAGAGAGAGTAACACTTATTTTAATGTGACCTAGGGATAGAATCTCAATAAAATTTAGTATGACTTTCAAGTCATTGTTTCTATAGAGAAATGACAAAAATCTGCCCTTATTTTATCACCTCCAAATGTCTTCCAATGGTGTATTACCAGGGCTGTAAACTAGTCAAACATCATCACATTATAGCACATCATAAATTTTTACCTGAACACATGAATACATTTTACATTATTGACCTTTATAGACTGAATTAATTTTGGACACACATACAATATAATATTAGACCATGAACAGATATTTAGAAAGCTTTGCTTCTGACCTCTAAAAAATGCTACTAAAATGAAACAGACTTCCTCTTATTTGTTTCTGGCTTCAATTTACATTTACTTAGCTTCTTTTGGTCATGATTTATTAGAAGTATTTATTAAAAGTAGACAGAAATCTTAAAGGCTCTGATGGTAATTGTGAACTGAGCACTTACTGGAAGCCATTATCTGCCCCTAATACATCATTTAATAGGCACAGGAGGTGACATGGTCTAGGAAGAACACAGATTTGGGAGCCCATCGATGTGGGCCCACTTAGCATCTCTAATCCTCCACTGTTCCTACAGGATACCTGTGAAGAATACCTGAGTGGTAATGCTGGGGCGGGGAGGAAAGATGTTGGGAAGACACCTGGCCACACACCTGGCATACTGTGGGCACTCTGAAAATGGAGTTGCTATTTTTGGTAAGCTTCCTCAAAGGGGCAAACACTGAGTGGGAGTGAATTAGAGGCAAGGAGACATGACATGAGAAGTGCAAAATAGAGAGGGAGAAAAGTATGTGAGACGTGGTCAGAAGAGAGGGAGATAATATTTCATATATAAAAAGCTCCAGGGAATTCAGTAGAGATTAATATATACACTATTGCCAGGCACGGTGGCTCACGCCTATAATCCTAGCACCTTGGAGGCCAAGGTGGACAGATACTTGGGCCCAGGTGTTTGAGGACAGCCTGGGCAACATGGTGAAATCACATCTCTACAAATAATACAAAAATTAGCTGGGTATGGTGGCATGTGCCTTTAGTCCCAGCTACTCACGAGGCTGAGGTGGGAGAATCGCTTGAGCCCAGAAGGTTGAAGCTGCAGTGAGCCATGATAGAGCCATTGCACTCCAGTCTGGGCGACAGAGAGACATCCTGTCTCGAATAATAATAATTAATAATAATACATACACTATTATTTTAAAAGCTTGGAACATATTGGTGCAGTTGGTTTTCAATCAAATCCACATCCCCAGCCCTATAATTTCTGTTTCTGGAGATAATATACTTTTTGAATACTTCCCGGCATTTTTTTTTTTATTTTAACAAAAAATTGGCAGGAGGGAGATGGGTGCATCTTTTCTTCCATCTGTATTTCTCTCCTGCCTCAGCTTGTGAGTGAGTAAAATGCTCTGCTGACATTTGGTGAAATTCTTGGGGCCAGATACCTCATCATCTTGTACTTTTAGATAGTAGACGTGCTTTCAGTGCTTTAAGTAGAAGTGCTTCCACTGTAGCACTAAGGATAAATCAGATAAAAATCACATCTGATTTATCCTTAGTGCTAACTAACTAAAAGGGGACATTTTTGACAAGCAAATTTGTTTCTCAAAATTGAACAGGGCCAGGCGGATTGGCTTACGACTGTAATCCCAGCACTTTCGGAGGCTGAGGCAGGCAGATCACTTGAGGTCAGGAGTTTGAGGCCAGCCTGGCCAACATGGCAAAAACCCATTTCTACTAAAAATACAAAAATTAGCCAGGCATGGTGGCAGGTGCCTGTAATTCCAGCTACTCGGGAGGCTGAGGTAGGAGAATCATTTGAACCCTGGAGGCGGAGGTTGCAATGAGCCAAGATCGTGCCCCTGCACTACATCCTGGGTGACAAGAGCAAGATTCTATCTCAAAAACAAACAAACAAAAGAAGCAAACAGGCAGATACCTAGATGTTCCCTGTTCTAATATGACGAATGTGAGAGTGTTACAGATGAAACAGTGGGTAGATAACAGGACCAATGGATGGACCACATGCTAAAATGGTCCTTCTCAAAATGCTCTTGAGGATGATGCTGGACAAGATTTAGAGAAATCTGTTAAGTCCTGAATTGGCTGCCTCTTTTAAAATAACATCTTGCAACTTACAAGTCCAGGGAAAATGTATTCTTGGTATGTCTATAACAGAAGAAAATGGAAACACTGTGGAGGGAACAGAAATACTCCAATGGGCTCATGGTAATATTACTGTTATCATTGCCATGACCAGCTTCATTGATCCACCCAACTCATCACATAACCTTTTGATGATACTTTTGCTTCCCACGTATCACTGACATGATTTGCTTTCCATACAGTCTATCTATATGGAAAAAGGTACTGATCACATGGAATCTGTTCACAGCATCAGTGAATTCCAATAGCAATTCAAAAGAATAGTTTCTATTTGTGATTGAATTTCTTATGTCATTCAACAAAAAGGAGCTAACTGTGTAGTCATAAATTAATTATTAGTTGTGTGCTAAATTGTGCAGTTATATCCTGTGTGGTAACTCTTCTTTTAAAACTATAGAAATTCTAGTAATTTATGTACATATATATGTTAAAGTTATACATATGTACATATATAATGAAACACACATATGTCAATATATGTGCTTATAAAGATGTGCAAAATCTTACCCTTTGTATAAGAATGACTAAAACACATGAGTTCACCTGTCTTAGCATTCGGTGTCCTCAGAGTCATTCCTATCACCACAGTTGCTTACTCTTCTCAATTAAATCTTCTGGCACCATACCCACTGTTTTCAAGAACTTCCCGGTACTGACCTCAGCTGCTTCTACAAAACTGACTCTTCAATAACGTGCTGAACTTATTTCCCATTCAATATGACTCTGATTTTGATGGTGGCCCAATACGGCTGTGATTCTGATCCAGAGTCTGACCTGAAGTCCATCAGCCTAGAATCTCATCCAAGTTCTACTACTAAAGAGAGAATTATTTGCATAGCTCTAAATGCAGTACTTTCTGCTTTAATGACTTCTATCCTGCATTCCTCCATAACTCCATGTTAGCCTGTCCCTTAAATGTAAATAAGTAATTGGGAAAAATTTTTTCCCCTATATACTCTCTCCCTCAAATTCCTCATCTATAAAACAGGTTTTGAAAGTTAAAAAGACAATGTTAGATGATGGGCATGGTGGCTCATACCTGTAACCCCAGCACTTTGGGAGGCCGAGGCGGGCGGATCAGCTAAGGTCAGGAGTTCGAGACTAGTCTGACTAACGTGGAGAAACTCTGTCTCCACTAAAAATACAAAAATTACCCAGGTGTGGTGTTGGGTGCCTGTAATCCCAGCTACTTGGGAGGCTGAGACAGGAGAATCGCTTGAACCCAGGAGGCGGAGGTTGCAGTGAGCTGAGATCACACCACGGGACTCCAGCCTGGGGGGTGACAGAGTGAGAATCCCTCTCAAAAAACAAAAAAAAAGAAAGAAAGATAATGTTAGGAAGAACAGTTCCACACATAGTACATGAAAATATTTAAATTCCTTTCTTCCCAGGAGTGGATACTTTTATCAGTTTCATATCTCCCTGATACACTCTCTACACTGCAGAAGAAAGAACACATTCACACTCTCTCTCCAAGTCAACAGATAAATCTGATATGTCTTTGCTTAGGAGGTTAGCCTTGTCAGGCCAATAATCTGTGTCATTCTCACTCTTCAAATACAATTGCACTGACATATGGGGCAGCTGACTACATTTTGGAGAGGTTAAATGAAATTATGAAAGCAGAAGCTTTGATCTTCTGGCCTGCAGTGTGCCTGGCGAATACAATCGATAGTGCTCTGCTTCAATATGTGTGGTCTTTTTTCCCTAAGAAATCAGTTATTTGAACATGTCTTTATTAAGCATGTTGAACCGCCAGAAGAGCTATATTAAACAAATATGTTTTGCTCTGCATTAAATGAATTTCTGAGAATAAGAAGTGTCTTCTCATGTAAAAATTTGTCTTAACATCATATGAGGTAAGACAATGGGCTCTGGTTTAATATAATTTTTTCTCCATGTTTAAACTTCTACAAACTTAAAAAATAAAAATTTTTAATTATTATGGCCCACTGCTTAAATGTAACTGTAAAAAAACATGGTTGCATGTTTATACACATTGATGCTATTATGAACCACCTGAAAAACTGCATAATTTTTTTTAATTCCATAATTACAACTTTACAAGCTTATAGCTCCTTAGGAACCACTACAGACTACAAAATAAATAATATACACACTGAAAAGGTCCTGGTCGCACTGTCCAACAATCATCACATATGCAAAAGAAAAAATCTAAATCACAGGCTTGTTTTATATGATGAGGTCCTACTGCTATAGAGTTTCCTATTTTAGGGTCCATGATGAACTCCAGGGGTTCCATAAACCCCTGACACTGTATATAAAAAAATGTGATAGGCATTTTTCTGGAAAGAGGTTTCATAGCTTTCCCAGACTGTTAAAGTAGTCCATTACACTTCCATATCAAAAAAAAAATAAAAGACTAAGAGTATTATACTTCAACTATGAGGAATAAAAATATTAGAAAAAAGATAAACAACCAAATTGAGATTTGATTATTGTAGTCAGAAAAGGAAAATTAGCAGCCCCACTGTGTCTTATGTTGTTGTTTGTTTGTATGCTTTTGGTACCAGAAATCAGTCAGAAAGTGACTTTTACTGTTTATGGGATGAAATTGATTTTATTAGGAGAGGAAGGTATTAAAAGACATGAGCAATTCTCAAACTTGAGTAGGTTCAACCACCTGGAGGTTTGTTATAGTACAGAGGCCGGCTCCACCTCCCACAAATTCTTCAGGACTGCGGCGGAGCCCCAAATCTGAATGTTTAACAAGCACATGGGGTGTTACAGATATAGGTAGTCAACAGAACCCCTAGCGAGAAACACTTCATTCCTTCTAATCCATTAGAAATTTATCTTTAAATAGTTTGCTGTAATTTGTAAACTAGATATCCCTGAGGCAAGAATCTGTTTATTGACATTTTTTCCAAAAAGCAACAACTAAAGCTCTTACCAACTTTATGATATAGAGTAAATCCAAAAAAAGAGAAACACTTATACGCCAATGGCTACTTTTAATAATTTTCAGTATATCAAATGATAATTTCAGAAGCCATTTTGTTAACTGCTGTTCACTAAAATAAGAATAAGTGAAAACCAAATAATCACAAAGTTACATTACAAATATTACAAGACTGAGGGTTAAATATAAAAACAATTTATTTTATATTCTGAGACAGTTTATCGGCTTAATAATAACATTTTTAATACATCCATAATAGTTATAGGATCAAAAAGCTGTCAGAAAAGTTATGAGACTTCTGGTTAATTCTCAAACATTCATTAGTTCCATATGTCTGGGAGGAAAAACAGGAAGGGGTTTTATTGCAAGGTCTAAAATAAACAGGCCATATAAATTTGACAGCTCATTATGATAAGTGAAAAAGAAAGAAATCAAAAGAAATCAAGGATATAGGCAACATCTTAACCATTATTCCCAATTTGGTGTTTCTAAACTATAGATAATTTGAAACCATAAAATCCTAAAAGATATTGTGAGAGGGTACAGTGCTTTTAATTGTAAAACTTCAAAATGATATCACCCTGATAACTGCTAAAACTGCATTTACACCCTGCAGGGTACAAGTAATAAGGCCAACCTAGTATTCCTCAAAACATAGCCATCATTTTAATAGTTCTACCATACGTCTCAGCAATGCAATTAATTTTCTGGCATTTATGCAAGTTTTCTACGGTGAATCCATGTGAACTCAGACATTGTTAGGCAATTTTTATATGTGGGATACACAAATAGCCTTGTCACTCAGGAACTGCCTCCTTAATGCAAAAACACCAGCGTATCTGTCTCATTTCCATTATCCCCAGACATGGCATGTGCAGCACATAAGGGTGGCTGACAGAAAACTGTAGTAACTGTGGCTGGTCTATAATAGTCTGGCAATAAAGCTGGTGGCAAATATGGTGCTCTGACAAGTATGGAGACACCCAACCACAAAGAATCAGTGCTAGATAACATCCCTTTACACATATCACTTCTGGGTCAATTTGCAAAAATCAAAGTCTTCTTAAAATTACATTCATATAAAAATACAAGTTTAAGTGTTTTCTATTCAAATTAGTTTCCAGAATCAGTGAGAAATATGATGTCACATTGGCAGTATTCTTTTATGTGCCACCCAGGTTCTACATGTCAAACTTAAAACATCCAAGAATATTTTTCACTGTTTGCCTCAGTCACATGTATTGCAATAGAAGGATAATAATATTTGCTCACAATATTTTAATTTATACAAATTAGAGATGAGATTCTATTAGGAAATTCATAAATGCAATAAATTTAAAACCCATGGCAAAGATGTGATTTCCAACAAGGCAAATTTCGTATATTATATTAAATCTGCTTACGTAAAGAAATACATTTATACTATTTTCTTGTATGCTATTTTATCTATCACTTTTCAGACTCATAGCTATCCAATTGACTTTGACATTAGGATATAATGACATTCTGGACAGAGTAGAGGTACGACTGCTGCTCCAAAGACAGTGAAGGGAATCATTTCATTTCAGTGATAACACCAGGAGAAAAAGAACAGTCACTGGTGTCCTATCTCAGACAAGGAAAGACGCAGAAGACCAAAGTTCCTTTAGATTCACCTTAGTGTTCAACATCCTTCTAGGAAAAACCTGAAGACCTAACAAAGTTAATGACCTTCTGATTCTGTCACAGAAAAGTTCAGTGAGGGCACCCACCCTCCAGACTACAGAGCTTCACCCTCCTGCTTGGACCTTCAGTTCTTCTCAATTAAGATGAAGAGCCTTGCACAAGTTACTTATGTAGTATAAGGCTAACCTTCCTCATCTGTAAATTTGGATATTGATGAGTACTTTGTAAGGCTGCTTGGAAGATAAAATGTAATAATGTATGTGAAACATTTGGTATAGCACCTGGCATATAAAAGTACTTAAGTGTAGCATTAAGTAATGTATTATTTAACTAACAATAAAAACTGTTAATGTTTTAATACCCATAATAAGTTTGATTCATGGAAAATCTCCCTTTCCAGCAAATAGTCAAACATTATTGTGGTGACATTTTTCCTCTACAGATAAGATAAAGCCAGACAACTTGGCATGCGGCATATGTTCTAAAATTGTATAAGCTACCAAAGGCAATGGAAAAGCACATGAGTGCATTTTAAAAATTAAAATGTCTTTTGATTGCTCTGCCTTATGTCCTGTGTTGAAAAGAGGCACTGACAGAATCAGTGTCTCTATAAATGATGGATTTTGTACAGCATAAAAAAGGCATAACAAAGTATATTTCAAATTTTGTTTTGAAAGCACTGATTCCCATACATCTTTGAAATTAAATGTCCCTTATGGTTCATCTTTAAACCCTTTACCTTGTACTAAGAGGAAAATATGAGTAAGAAAATAAAATTTATTGGCCAGGAGTGGTGGCTCATGCCTGTAATCCCAGCACTTTGGGAGGCCGAGGCAGGTGGATCACCTGAGGTCAGGAATTCAAGACCAGTCTGACCCACATGGTGAAACCACGTCTCTACTAAAAATACAAAAATTAGCCAGGCGTGGTGGTGGGCACCTGTAGTCCCAGCTACTCAAGAGGCTGAGGTAGGAGAACTGCTTGAACCCGGAAGGTGGAGGTTGCAGTGAGCTGAGATAGCACCACTGCACTCCAGCTTGTGCAACAAGAGTGAAACTGTACCTCAAAATATATATATCTGCAATTTCATTCAAATGTAAACTGCAGATAAACATTAGAAATCACATAAATGAATTATTTTGCTAGTCTGATTTTTCTATATTCTCCTCCTTTTTGTCATTCCTCCCGAATATTCCTCCTGAATATTCTCCCCCTTTTTGTCATTACTCCATGTACCTGAATTTCACTTATATTTCTTTATTTTCTTATGTTTTCATAAATACAATGAAAAGGCTAATGTTTCTAACACAGTGCCTTGTTTCTGCTTATCTGATAATGCAATAACTAATATTTCATTATAATACAATAAATGTTTGTAGAATGAATGAATGAAATGTCAGGTCTAATTCTTTGCTTTCTTTTTTATTAATATTAAATTTCCCATAGGTTTTCTCTGTCTACTTGGACTGCAGGCTGAAGAGATCATTGAATTTTTCTATTGTAGATTTGTGAATTATGTATAAAAAATGTGTTGCACTTTACAGAACTTTGGCATTTATTCACTTACAATGAGTAAGCTTGAGGTGAAAGAAGAAAGATCTTTTTTCTTAGGGGTAATTACTAAATTTCTACTATCATAATACAAGTCATTTTTTTCCTCAAGATAAAGCTAAATAGTTATAGGAAACTGATCCAAAAAAAGACTTTTGCCCTTCACATTAAAACATATAACTTTACTGTACTCTGTGGTACACAGTAACAAGACATGAGGGCTCTGAATTAATCTTAGTGCTTATTTAGGAAACATCAATGATGATACTCAACATGATGATAATGATACACTAGTCTACAGAATGCTTGCCGATATCACACTAGCATCTGTAAAACATGGTACAACGTTTAGAAACATTTAATTAATGCCACATAATAGCACATATTTGCCTTATTCTCTTGATTCCAAAGACTTCCATGGAACACCACATCTACTCTACACAGCAACATCTCTTTTTGGATTTTCTGTGGCAATGTGTATTTATATAAAGTTCAGGAAGGGACAAGAAGAATTTGATTTCCACATATAAGTGAGATTATATAGTATCTGTCTTTCTGTGCCTGGCCTATTTCACTTAACATAATGTTCTCCACATTCATCTATGTTGTCTCAAATGATAGGATTTCCTTCTTTTTAAAGGCTGAATAGTATTTTCCACATATTCTTTATCCAGTCATCATCCATTGATGGGCACTTAGGTTAATTCCACATTATGGCTATTGTGAATAATGCTGCAATGAACATAGGACTGAAGATCTCTCTCCAACTACTGATTTTATTTCCTTTAAATATATACTCAGTTAGGGGGATTGCTGGATCGTGTAGTAGTTAGAGAGTGAAACGGTTGAGGTTGGGGAGATTGGGAAGGTGTTAGCTCAAGGATGCAAAATTTCAGTTGAACAACAAGAAAAAATTCATGAGCTCTATTGTATATCAGAGGTACAATAGTCAATAGCAATATACTGTGTACTTGAAATTTGCTAAGAGAGTAGATTTTAAGTGCTCATGACAAATTTGGAAGTTTGTGAAGTACTGCATATGTTAATTAACTTGATTTAGCCATTCTACAATGTATACATATATCAAAAGATCATGTTGTCGCTTCAATAAGTGGTACTGGGACTGGTGGACATCTATATGCAGAAAAATGAAACTGGACACTTACATCATACCACTGGACAAAAAGCAACTCAAAATGAGTTAGAAACTTCAGTGTAAAACCTGAAACTAAAACTTCTGGAAGAAAACATATGGCTAAAGCTTCATGACACTGATCTGGGCAGTAATTTTTTTGATATGATCACAAAAGCATAGTCAACAAAAGTACAGACAGACAAATGGATTACGTGAACTTAAAAATCTCTGCACAGGAAAAAATAAAAATAAAAAATAAACATACTGAAGTGACAGTCTATGGAATGGGAGAAAATATTGGCAAGCCACACATCAGATAATTAATGTCCAAAATAAATAAGGATCTCAAAAAACTCTATCACAAGGCTTAAAAATAGGCAAAGGGCTTGAATAGACATTTCTCAAAAGATGACATATAAATGGCCAACAAGTATATATTTTTTAAAAAGCTTGACATCACTAATCATCAGAGAAATAAAAACGATGAAACTAACAAGTCTTGGTGAGGATGTGGAGACAAGGAAACACTTGTAAACTGTTGGTACTGCAAATTAGTAAGGCTATTATGGAAAACAGTATCAAAGTTCCCCAAAAAATAAAAAATAGCTGGGCATGGTGGCTCATGCCTGTAATCTCAGCTACTCAGGAGGCTGAAGCAGGAGGATTGCTTGAACCTAGGAGGCAGAGGTTGTAGTGAGCCGAGATTGCGCCATTGCACTCCAGCCTGGGAGATAGAGTGAGACTCTGTCTGAAAAAAAAAAAAAAAAAAAATAGAACCACCATATGATCCAGCAATCCCCCTACCCAGTATATATTCAAAGGAAATGAAATCAGTATGTTGAAGAGACATTTGCACTTCCACATTCATTGCAGCACTATTCACGATAGCCATGATATGGAATCAACCTAAGTGTCCATCAATGGATGATGACTGGAAAAAGAAAATGTGGTATCTATATGCAATGGAATACAATTCACTCTTATAAAAGAAAGAAATCCTATCACTTAAAAAAATAGATGTACCTGGAGAACATTATGTTAAGTGAAATCAGCCAGGCACAGAAAAACGAATACCACATGATCTCATTTATACATGGAATCTAAAAAGTTGAACTCATAGAAATAAAGAGTAGTTACCAGTGGCTCAGGAGATGTTGGTCTAAGATACAAAATTTCATTATGAAGACTAAGTTCAAGAAATCGATTGTACAACATAGTGACTACAGTTAATAACAATGTGTATTCTTGAAAATTTCTGAGACAGTAGATTTGATGTGTTCCCACCATAAAAAAAATGATGTGTGTGAATGCATATGTTAATTCGCTCAATTTAGCAATTGTATATTGCAAAATAAGTTGTACATAATAAATAAATGCAATGTTTGTTTGTCAATTAAAACTACATTTAAAATAAAATTACATAATGAAAAAAAGTCAGAAGTGAACTCTGGGAAAGAAGACCTCCTACTAAATTAGCCTACTAAGTACATAAAAATTGTTCCCACAAGAACATAGATACAATGTCCTTTGGTTACTCATTGCTTCAATTCAAACTGCTTCTCTTTGTTGATAACATTGACTGGTAGACCCACCACTAGCCCTTAGGTTGGGGGAAAAAAAATATATATATATATATACACACACACACATATATATATTTATAAATTAACGTATAAATAAATATATAATATATTATATATTTCTATATAAATAATATATAAATAAATAATTTATAAATATATAAATAAATAAATATATATACATATTTTTTTTTCTTTTTTTTTTTTCAGCAGCTTGCAAGTGTTATCAACCAGTTAGGTGGGGAAATGTGATTCAGTCCCTTCTACCCTTCTACCCTGAGGTATGTTAGGTCAGCTCTCTGTATTACAGCTCATTTGGGTTCCCCCAGTCATTGCTGTTTGAGCTCAGGAGAGTGTTCTGAAATACCAGGAGAGAGATCTGATCACATCCCAAAGGATTATCAGTGCACATGTTCTACAGTTAGAAAAATTTAAAGAAAAAAAGCAGCTAGGCATGGGGGCTCTTGCCTGTAATCCCAGAATTTTGGGAGACTGAGGCAGGAGGACTACTTGAGCCCAGCAGTTGGAGTCCAGCCTGGACAACATAGAGAGACCCCATGTCTACAGAAAGTTTAAAAAAAAAAAAACAGCCTGAGTTACAGAGTGAAACCATGTCTCAAAAAAAATGTTTTTAAAGAAAATTGTAAATAATAATAATGAAACACTGATGCATCCAATCTGAATAAATATTTACGAAAGCATTATTTTTAATATTTTAGATAAAGTATTATAAGAGTTAGGGATACATATCTGCTTCCAAGCAGCTTCCAATCCAAGAAGTAATTTAACACAGAAGTTAAAAGAATACATAGCCATCCTGCCCATATTCCCTTGTCTCCCCTTACCAGCTTCCTGCACACCAGCTACAAGCACACTTGCACCCACTCCCAACCCCCGTAGTTCCTTGTCGCAAAGCTGCCCATAGACTGACAAAACTGCTTTGCCTATACCCACAGGGATAGGTAAGTGCAGGGAGTTCATGTCACCTCCTGGACTTCTGCCTGTAACTAATGACTAACGGGGTAGGGACGTACAAACACTGTATCCCCCTGGCTTCCTAAGTGGGACTCTAAGGTGAGCCTCAGACCATCTGCAGAGCTACCTTGCAGAACTAAGTTACATTACACTCACCTCCTCCTGCGATTTTACAGGATCTCTCACCATTGCTTGGCATTCCATGTCTACTTCCCAACTCTGCTATTGGTTTTTTCCTAGGAACACCTCCTAGTCTATCATTTTTACATGAATTATCTCACGGTCAGCTTCTGAAAGAAGATAACTGTTATTAGTATTAATTCTATTACAATGAAGAGTGACTGAAAATAATACAAAGATGAGTGAATCAGTTTATCTAACAGTTGTACAAAGTAGTACAGGAGTTCAAAAGAGAAACTAATAGTATCAGGATCAGTGTAGGATTCCTGGAGCAAGTACAGCAAAGTTAAGGGAAATCTGGTTGCCAAAATCTCCAAAGGCTTTGAGTCTCAAGATAATGGGCTTATAGCTTATTCAATAGAAAACTGAAAATTATAGAAATGGTTTAAGTGGGGAGGACCATGTGATATGATTTTTAAAGTTTAGCTTAAATAATTTGGCAGAAATATCACTAAGTCCTAGAGCTTTTCTATTTTTTGTGGATGTAGT
Organism: Chlorocebus sabaeus; assembly: GCF_047675955.1. Classification (NCBI taxonomy): domain Eukaryota; kingdom Metazoa; phylum Chordata; class Mammalia; order Primates; family Cercopithecidae; genus Chlorocebus; species Chlorocebus sabaeus. The sequence goes on along the minus strand of NC_132916.1, from coordinate 48,036,878 downwards.
AATGGGAACTCAAAACTGGCAGACATGCTGTGTTTTTCAGCTCTTTCTCTCCAAATCTGAATGCTGGTATGAAATATATTAAAGAAATATCACCAATGACCCAGAATTCTGTCTATTCTAAAGTATGGGTGCACTCTGAAAGAAAGCACACACCCTTTGGCTCAGTCAAATCATCCCCAGTCCTTAAATGGACTGTGGCAGTGTATCAGTTCGTTCTCATGCTGCTATATTGAATTGGCTGAGTCTGAGTAAATTATAAAGGAAAGAGGTTTAATTGACTCACAGTTATACAGGCCTGAGGAAACGTCAGGGAACTTAAAATTGTGGTGGAAGGGGAAGCAAACATCTCCTTCTTCACATGGCAGCAAAAGACAGAAATTCCAAGCAAAGGGGGGAAAGTCCCTTATAAAATCATCAGATCTTGTGAGAACTCACTGCGTATTACGAGAACAGCATGAGGGTAACCATCTCCATTATTCAATTACCTCCTACCGGGTCCCTCCCACGACACATGGGGATTATGGAAACTACAATTCAAGATTAGATTTGGGTGGGGACACAGCTAAACCATGTCAGGTAGCCTGCAAATATTCACACTTTCAAATCATACTGTAGTTGGCAGTAGTCTACAGATTCTTCTTCCCTTTATCCTTGGTCTCTCATTGCTGGGTATGGCTATTTATTAATCAAAGCTCTATGCTCCAGTACAAGTTTCTAAAGCATTTTTTTGTCTTTGAGCCACAAGATAACAGTAAATGTATACAGTTTAATCACTATAGTTTCATACTCTTTGAGGAAGTGTTTCCACTTTCATCTCTTAACAGTGTCCACCTTTATGATGGCTTTTTGATAAATAATATCTCCTATTTAATTCTTGGCTACAGATAGCACTTATTGCTCTAGGAGCTAGAATGCTGCTGCTTGATATATAAAGGTGCTCATGTTTGAAGTACTTGACTTTAAACCAACAATTCTCACCCTGACTGCACAGTGGATCCCAAAGAGAGATGTAAAGACATAAGATTCTCAAGCTCCACCCCATCCCAATTACCTAGGCTATAGTATTATTTTTAAGATTCTTTAGGTAATTATAAACTGCAGCCAGTATAAAGTCTCACCACTTCAGACTGTAAGGTCTGGATTTTAGATATATCAATTTTAGCATTAAAATGAAAAGTTTTAGGTAACATTTGGCGAATAGTTAAAAACAAAGAGAGAGGTATATCATACTCATCTGTTGATGAGTTATTCTCACAAATGGGATCCTCATGAGACAAAGCTGGTATTTATTTTAATCATTTTAAAGAAAAGGAAACAAATCCTTCAAATGTTATGTAATATACTCAAGATCATATAATCTTAAGCAGTAGAATAAGACATCCATCTTTCATTTCTTCCCCTTTTCTTCCCAAAGATCTCAGAACAGTATTCTTCTGATTCCAAGCAGAAAGTTCCATCCATCAGGATACATGCCACTTGGTTTGATGAATCAAAATATAGCATCCTTCAGATCCCTTTGCTGAACAATACAATTATTTGTGTACGTTACTTTTTTTTTTTTCTGCTTGGCTGAAAGGTTTAATATGAGCTAAGGAAAATGAAGCCATTACTGCTATAAGATCTAATCCCCTTCCACCATCTTTCAGGATATTGGCACCACATATATTCAGAATTCCCCAAAGTCAGCTTGTGATAAAAACACCTTCAGACATGGCAGAATATGTTTCCTTTGGTACATGTTCATTAAAAATATACACTTGTTCACTATTGTGGATATGTACGTATTGATAGATGACACAGGCTGATTTAGGAAGAGATAAAAGCACATTTGGAACTTATTAGCCTTTCAACCAAGATATAAAATTCTGAAATAAAGAATGTATTCCTAGTCAACAATTTTCCTCTGCTCTTAGCCATCTTACACAGTACTGGACTGAATGTGCCATAAGGACATGTTCACACGTTTATCTCCATCTCCAGTTCAGTGCCTGGAATAGAGTGGATATTTGTGAATGAAAGAGGAAATAAGAGACATGTGTATTTGTGTGTGTGTGTGTGTGTGTGTGTGTGTGTGTGTGTGTGTGTGTGGCGGGGGTGTGGGGGTGGTAACAGAATGGAAATGCCTTTAGAAAAGATAACTCCAATGGTATTCTTCATTAGCACACTCATTAGGAAGCCTGGGTTTGAAGAATATTGAAATGACAAGAAGACCATGTGCAAATACTGCTTGCTATTTCTTTTATCTAAAGAATTTTACTATTCTTGCATTCTCTATCAACCTAGTTTTACTTGATGCAATGTTGCTATAAAAATTATCTTTTCTTCCTATTAACATCTCACTTAGTTCATCACAACTGAGATAATATCACCTCTAAAATGCAAAATATCAACTGCAAAGAGTAAGAAGTCTAAGCAACAGATGTTTACAAGTTAGACAAGCCAATTTCAAGAAACACCCATGGCGTAGAGATTTTAAATAAAAACAGCCTGTAGCTATTTGTATCTCTCCTTTATTTGGCTCAATGTTCTGGTAAGAATAGAAGCAAGTTTGGGGTTCACTTTTTAAGAATTGAGGCAAAAGTACAACCTATTTGGAGTGGCAGGAGGGGGAAAAACCCTTAGCCTATGAGGACTTGACTAACTAAGCAAGAAAAGCCATTCATTCAGGCCAGTTTCCCAACCTTTCCTACCACATTGAGGTTTACACACACCTAGAAATGATAGGGTTGAAAGCTTAATAACAGCTCAGCATATACACACTGAGTGTTGCTCCAAGCTTAACACTTTAATAGGGCAAAAATACAGCTCCTGCATGATTAGAAAAATAAGATGCAAATAAAACATTCATATAAAAATGTAAGCTTCCAAAAGCACAGTTATAAAATTAGAATGGGTAGAATTCAAAGAAAAGAGAGATTAGGATAAGTCAGAGAGACCTGGTAAAGTGTTCATGTAAGAAAAATATAGAGTATTTAAAGATGGTGGAAGAAAGAAAGGGAAGTAATTTGTGGATATGTTAGATAAATAATAGAAGTTCAAATTTCCTACAAGTTTGTCCAACCGGCGTTTTCACTTGGAACCCTTTAGCATCACTGATCTTGGTCTCTTCTCTGTAACTATCAGAAATATAAGGTATACAGTCATTACTCAGTATCCATGGAGGATTAGTTCCAGGACCTCCCATGTATACCAAAATCCATGTAGACTCACTCAAGTCCTACAGTCGGACCTAAAAAACCTGCATATATAAAAGTCAGTCTTCCTTATTACATGGATTTGACATCCAGAAAATACTGTATTTTCAATCCATATTTAGTTGAAAAAATGTGATTATGAACCACAGAGTTCAAATTTGTGCTGTTTGTGAGTCAACTGTATAATAAAAATCAGAAAGATGAAGAGAAACCAAATTATACAATTCACTTGAGATAACACAGGATTTGGTGTTAGGTATAAAAGGAAAACACATCACATAAGCAAAAATTGTTAAATCCCTACTTCTCATGCCACTTTGGTATTATTCTTTTTGATGACTACATGTCTACTTATGAAATGTTTGAAAGTTATTACATTTTATTTATGTCAAAAGACTTGTGAGCTATTTGAATTCTATGCCTTTTTTTAAACTATTGCAGATGACTGGATTCTTCATATTATTAAATTGTTGTATGTCACAGGAGATATCACATTTTATAGTATTTGTACTCTAATTCAGAAGTGTAGCAAGCTACCAGCAAATAAAAGTACATATATTGATTTACTCCAAGCGTAGAAGCCTATAATCAGAATATTCCACTTCAACATCTATTTATCTCAAAAGTCTAAAATCACCCCTCAAAAACACAAAATACTTCTATTCAATTGATATTTAAGGTTGTTTTCCAATTAACATCTTAAAGCAAGTTTCTTCTCAAATAATGTTAAATTATTTTGTTCAGTATTCCCTCTGTCAGTCAAACTAAGTAATTTTGTTTGGCTTTACTTGTTGAGATTTAGCCATAGGCCTGCATACAACAGCAAATCTTCTCAAATCATTCTAAATTGGAAATAATTCTTGATGAAGAGTATATTTCTAATACTGACCATATAAATATGGTCGCCATATGGTGATGTAGAAGGAACGTAAAATCGCACCTGAGGAATTGTCACATCTGTCAGCCTTGTACAGCAGGATTTAAATCAGATGATAAGATAAACTCTGCCATCAATCTGGATTGGTTACTTTCTTTAGACAACAGCATTCATGAAGAAGCACATATGTATCCATGTAGTATGATTAAGCTCTGCCTCCTCTTGCTCATAGATCTGTCCTGTTGTGAACTGAAGCTTAGATGTCCTGAAAGTTATTTCATCTGGTCAGAAAACACATGTATATGTTAGCTACTGAGAGATCATTAACGGGAGACAAGTAACAGAGATTTGGTTAAAGGGGGTGTGATTTAAAGGGGATGTGAGCAGTTAAAGGGGATGTGAGCAATAAAGGCAGGGAGTGGAAGGAAATAAACCTATAAAAATGAGATTCAATATCTAAATTCCAATACATGAAAAATGTTAGTGAAAACAAGGTGAAACTAATTCCTCCCTCATAATCTATGCTTTAGCTAAACACTACCTTCTTCAAAATGTCCTGTACGTCTGGTTCCCTCTGCCAGAATCGCTTTCCTCCCAACTCTTAACTAACTCCTCTTTATCTTTAGGACACAATTGGGGTTCAGAGAATGATACTGCAAAGTATGGCACTTTGGCAGGCTGAGTGCTTTGAATTAAAGGAGAACCAAAGCTTCTCCGATCTTCTCCTGCCCTCCTGTCTCTCACCCATCTTTCTCCCCCAAAGGGCAAGGCAGAGGCCTTCTTGTACGTTCTCTTACCTACCTGACGAGAGAACTTCCAAAGGGGAACTTATCTGTCATTTTGTCATTAATCCCCTCTATGGGAATCTCATGAACCAGGGAAGACTGTATCACAGGAGCAGAGACCAAGGTCAAAATCATGCCCAGACTTTGCCACAGGCTATCACCTATTCTTCTGAGGGTTGTTCCTAGAAAACTTTTATTACCTGAGAGACTGTAGCTGCATCACAAGACAACCTTTATTTACTCATACATTTCCCCCAACACCCTCCCATAACTTGCGTCGCCACCACGCATCAGAAGCACCAAACCCCTGTTCTTTCTGTAGCTCTAATGCTATATAAATTTCAATCCCTTTACCCTTTCTCAAGTCTCGTATTTCGTGATGATAAGGACAGGATGCAGGGAAATACTGGGTAGAAGAGAACGAGGTCACTGGTGAGGGCTCCACCCTCAAGCCTGGACTCTCAGCCCTAAATAAAAATATGCATTCCTGCTTTCCCGACCAAAAGATGCCTTTTCCAAAACCATCCTGGCCCTCCACACTCCCTGCCCTATACCCATAGAAACCCCAAGCTCCCTGGCAAAGGAGCAAAGTGGCTCAGCAGAGAAGGAGAGAAGAAGCATCTGAACATTGAGAGGAAAAGAGGCAGCTGAACATTCGGGACTATCGTTCATCCCCAGCCAAACTCCAGGGGAAGATTATCTTCCTGTTCCATCCCCTTTCCGGCTCCCTATCCCATTAAGAGCCATTGCCATTGCTCAATAAAACTCTGCATACACCACCCTTCAATCCGTTCATGTGACCTGATTCTTCCTGAATTCTGGACAAGAATTCGGGATACACTGGCTGCAGGAACCCAAAAAAGCTGTCACACTGAGTCTTCGCTAACGCTTAAGCTGTGTGCAGTGGCAAAGCTGAAAGAGAACTGTTTGTACCACACACCCTTAGGCTCCAGAGGTCGCGGGCAACCCCTAGACATTGTCAAAGGCTAGTACAGGGTTCATTCCTGCCAGCACCCAAAGGCACTTGCCCCAGCTTGTGCTCCTGCTCACCTGGGTACTCCCTATCCCACAATGGGTTTCAGTGGCTGAGTAAATCAGCCACCCTCCTGCAAGTCCCACAAGAGGGTAAGGGAACTCTCCCATCTCAGTGGGACTCCTGTATGTGTATGCTGGTAACTAAAATGCTTTTTTTTTATCCTATTAATCTGTCTACTATCAGTTTATTTCATGGACTCAATTATCAAACCTTCAGAGGACAGACAGAAAGTTTTCCCTCCCCTATAAAACAAAATAAAATCAGTTTCTTCAGGAAGTTTTGTTCAACCACTCAAGTCAAGGTTGGTTTTCCAACCATTTTGCTATATCATCCTGTAATCACTTCCCCATTTTAGCATTTAGCATATCGCACTGACATTGCCTATTTATTTAGGTCTATTCTACATCAGATAGTAATTAGAAAAATAATTTAGCTAGTTGGCTATTAGTTCAGGCAAATAAGATATTAATGTCACATCGAGAAAGATATCTGGAGGATATAAACCTGAATTTCTCATTCACAGTTGTGGTTTTTGACTCTAGAACCGTGACTGGTCAACAAGAGTAACATAAGTATTTGTTATTTGAATAAGGAAATTAGAGAAAAACCTGTATCCAGAGAAGCCAGTAAACCAAGGTATGTATTACAGCACTGAATAGATAAGACCAGGATCTAGTTACTTGAGCTCAGATAAAGAATTGGACCAGATAAGAGGAAGGAGCCTCACTCCTAGAGCTTGAGTAGAAATTCAGAGCAAAAACTACACACACTTAGACTAAGCATTAACTAGCATGGGGTCTTTAGCTGTTCCTAGTTTCAGAACAAGAATGATCCCATAGCATTGGGCAGAGCTAATCCTGTAAGTAGAGGTTAAATTAGTGAAAAAAAAAACATAGACAAGAATCAAATCAGTCATCATTGCCAAAGATTACAGTTGTTAAAGTTGTAAAGTTCTTAAGAATTGTAATAGAATGTATCAATCTTATTATTTATATACTGTTATGAACTAAATGGTTGTGTCTCCTCAGGATTCATATGTTGAAGTCCTAACCCCCAACAGGACTATATTTGTATATAGGGCCTCTGAGGAGGTGATAAACGTTAAACAAGGTCATAAGAATAGGGCCCTAATCTGATAGGTCTAGTGTCCTTATAAGAAAAGAAAAAGGCATGAGAGTAGTCTCCACCATGTAAGGACACTAAGAAGGTGCCCATCTGCAATCCAGGAGGAGAGCCCTCACAAGGAACTGAATCATCTAGCACTTTGATCTTGGATTTCTCAGCTGCCACAATTGTGATAAATAAATATCTGTTGTTTAAGCCACCCAGTGTGTGGCATTTTGTTTTGGCAGCCCAAGCAGACTAATATATGCCACAAATTTACTTTTGTGTATAATGTCTCCAAATAATTTGAATAACTTCTCTTGTTAGCATTATTTTACCACCTTGGAACTAGGGAAACAACAACAACAAAAAATCAGATGTCTACTGATGTTGGTAGACAGATAGTCCTAAAATCACAATAGGCTAATTAACCCTTCCACTTCATCTACTATGAAATTTTCCCATTATCTACTGACAATATCCAACAGTTTAGTAGTGCATAAAATGGAGCACTCAATAAGACTTTCGAAAACCATCCTACACTTATCATTCTGTAAGTCATCCTATAGTTGCTTCCAAAAATGTATGACTGACAAGGTTATACAATAACTGATCCAAGAAAACTTAAGCCACAGTCTTAATGATGATGGAGGATCCCTTGACTATTGCTACTGTTAGCTTTATTGGTTTTCCTTTTCCTGATGAAAATGATTGAAATGTTTTAAAAATCCATAGCATCCTGGATGTTGAGAGTTACGTAGGGCTGACTCAGCAGCTATTAAGGTGAAGTGGTTCCCGTGACCATTGGTTGCATTACTGTCTTCAGGAGAAAGGGAGCCCTACCCAGCGTGTCATATCTGGGAAACTTCCTTAGACTTTGTACAGACTTCCTGTTGATGATGGATGGATGTCATAAAAGAAAGTTATGAGGTGTAAATTACCATCACAACTGAATTTGTCCCTGCAGTGATAAGGGCAGTGGTCTGCTTACTTTTCAAAGGGACTATAATATATAGTGTTATAAAGCAAATCACTCCTTTCAGTCTTATGTCTACATATTTAATTATTATGCCTTGAAAACACATATATTATACTCTGACATCTCACGATTGTAACACTGATTATAGACATTAGGCCAGTTTACTTTGGACCTCGTCCAAGATAATTGAATTAAGAATATCTCAAGTACTTGTTACCAGTTGACCATACCTACAAATTGGTTCCAATGAGACAGATATGTTAAGGTTTCCAAAGACATGGTGCAAAAGAAAAAAGAAGTTTAAGCTTCTTTTTCTTCTTCTATTTGTGTACATATACCGCCCTATTCACACTTTCTAGACTAGGCAATTTGTTTACTGCACGTATAGAATAACAGTTGTGCTATAGTTCAAAAGTAACTGAGTTTGGAAATTTGTATCAGATTTACACTGCATTTAAAAAACACAGAGGAAAGAAGTCCTGCTGGTTTGCAACCTTAAGCAATTGTGAAATAGAAAGAAAAGTAATAATTCTAATGGTCTCAAAGAAACAATTTGTTTCCCTTTTACACAAAGCTGTAAAATCCTATCTAGACTACTTTGAAAAGTTTTCTAACAGCCCTACAGGAAACATATATAAATGGTACATAAATTACAAAAATATCAAATGTAACTAATGAAAGTGGTTTTTTCTACCACATATAAATCCCCGGATAATGAAATTTAGTCTTATTATACAATTTTCTGCTTTCTGATCCCCAAAAGTCAGAGTACAATAAAAACTGAATAATGCATTTTCATTTTTCTAAGCACTATAAATTCTTGTGTATTTCAAGACAGGACAAGTACCTCAAAAAGATCGTAGATATTTGACATCCATGACTATTTTGTCCTTTCAGAATTACAATATCTACATAAGCAATTACTTAAAATCATAAAAATATAACCAAGTTAAAAATTATTAAGTTTTTCTTCAATGTAAATCATAAAAATAATCAGGTTAGACAATCATAAGTTCTCCTTCAAACTAACATCTCTTTAGGTACAAATATGTGAGTTTTTGCTGACAGTTTTACAAGCTTAAAAATCATCTCTGATTAAAAGGAAAAACTGTGTTTCATTTTTTCCCTATGGTTGTATAATTTTTTTGGCACAAGAGATATAAATTTATATGTAAATCTTCTGAATATGACTTTTATAGTTTAAAAAAGTGAATGTTTTTAGAACATTATATAATCATATACAAAGAATACAGAATTTCCCTAAGTATTTTGGATAACAGTAGTAATTAAATACACACAAACATACAGACTAAGACATGTACATAAACATAAAGCATTTGTCAATTACTGTTCCTGCCATACTTATGAATTCCAATGGTTATAAACTGTAGAAGAAAAAAAGCTTTCAAGGTGATTATTATTTTATCTAAAATATTATGCCAAAAATACATCCATGAAATTGAAAATGTGGAAAACAAAAACTGTTAGAAATCAATTTATTTTTAATCATATCCACCTGTAGGGGAAGTTTTTTTTTTTTTTGAGACGGAGTCTCGGCTCTGTGCCCCAGGCTGGAGTGCAGTGGCGCTCTCTCGGCTCACTGCAAGCTCCGCCTCCCGGGTTCCCGCCATTCTGTACATTTATTGTTGTCAGGAGTTTTGCTTTGTATATTTTTTTCTTGACGTTTGAAGCATTTTTCCTGTAACATTTGTTTATATGCTTTAAGCGGCTTCTGATTTTGAAGAGTGACATTTTGAGCATAGGAACATCTTCTGTCATAATCATTCCTATATTCTCTCTATTAATAATCCCTAGATAAATACCCATGAATCAAAAAGGAGACTGGCAATAATGTAAAACCATTCAGTTATTTAAAAGCAGAATTAATGACTAATAGTATGCTACTAGTTAACCTCAATTTTGCTGTAGTGCTGCAAAAGAAAAAGTAGGTGGGAGGGAGCGTAGTTAACAGCCAATGTGAAAATAAATCCATAAAGTCAGAAAAAGATTGGGCTATTAACGGGAACTACAAACTCTCCAAGAACATTTTTTTAATGAAACAAAACAACACAAAATGCTTATTTTGTGTTGTTTAGGAGTAACTCAACAGAAAGAATAGGATTGGAGTACATATTCTTTATAGACACACTTAAGCATCTAAAGATTGTCTGCTAATTACATTTCCGTAAATCAAATCAAATTAAAATAATTTTTACAGATGAGGAGTCTATAAGTCATTTTTAAATAACTTTACAGTATTTTTCTTAAAGTACTAAAAATTATATTGATTACAAACTTTACGACTTGTAAAAGTTACTCTGAAATTGACTCTAACCTTTTTTTTTTTTTTTTTTTTTTTTTTTTTTTTTTTTTTGGAGTGTTTAGAAGTATCTTAATGATCTTCAAGATCCTTTTTTCTTCTGCAAGTTCAAGCGGGAAGGATATGCTCTGCTCTGCCAGCCTTCTGTGCTAACCAAATAGGACACACAGAGTCCTTCTCCCCCTAAACAGTATAAACTAGTTGCTGCCCTCTGTTCTTGAGCTGCTCTGCTTCCTGGACTTGAAGCAGGGCAGGATAGCTACAGTGCAGATGGAGCTGAATGCTGAGTATGACTAGCAACTCTGCAGGTTAAATTGTGAGAGAGGGTCATTATCCACATGCAAGAAAATACATTGCTAGCAGCACCCTTAAGTGGGGAAAGGGAGAAAGAATAGATTTTCTAATCTTACCTTGGGAGGTAAATTGCCTTTTTCTAGCATACGGGGTGAAATCTCAGTTTTTTTTTTTTTTTTTTTTTTTTTTTTGAAAGACACTTGATTTCAAATGCACGTTTAAATGGCAATTACTCATTTAAAAAGATTCGCTGGTCCCCTGACCCCCTTGAGTAGAAAGGTAATAAAACACACTGCTTTAACATAATGATCCCTTCAAGAGCTGTGTCTACTTTATGTGTGTCTGTAGATAGACTATTTTGCCTGAAGCACATTTATTTTGACTCCTTATGTGAAATGAAATCAATATATTAGGTATTTCTTATCAAATGGCATTTTGCAACATCACTTTTTTTCCAAATATAAAATCCAAAACCTTCCTAAGAGTGGAAATTCGAAATAACTCAAGTAAAAACTACTTCAGACAGTAGCAGAACAAATATTATAACTTTTATATTAAAAATTGGCTTATTGCTCTCTTGATCAGCAATGGAGGGACAAGGACACTCGTTATTATATAAATCATCCTCCAGAATTTATGAGGTAATAAAAGCAGCAAAATACAGATTCATAAAGGAGAGAATTTATGAAGTAGCTTTCAAAATCCTTTCAGTTAAGTTTCCATATATATTAGAAACTAAAAGGTTGACTTAAGGACTTTGGCTTATGGTTATTCACTTATTAAAACATTGTATTTGCCTTATTTCAGTTCTCCTGATTTCAGGAAAAAAAAAAAAAAAAGAGAAAATTTAAAATCACTGTTGCATTCCTGAAACAAATTTTTGGTGTATATTTTCTAAGAATATTGCATTAGGTACTCTGCCATTCTTTTCTGGAAAATCCTATTTGGGGCTAACTTTTTCTCCTATTGTGGGCCACCACTTCAAAGTCTTGTTTCTTCTGCAAGATCCTACTACCAAGGTATACTTGCATAACTCTGTTTTATACACACTGTCCTTTCTCAAAGCAAAGTGAAGTTCCATCTACAAAACTACCCACAATCTGTGCAACTAATTCCATGCACAAGGACATCCTGGAAAATAATACATTGAAAGGTAATTTTCACATCACTTTCCACAAGATGGAATGTTCCACAGTAAAACAGAAATGAAAACTGTCTCAGATTCCCTCTAAATAAGAAATAGTCCAACACTAAGCTAGACAATGAAATCAGAAAAAAAAAAATCAGAAATGATGTCAGAGCATAGTAAGGACTTCGATTTTACTCTGAGTGATAAGATAGGTCAAGGAAAATTTTTGAGTGAAGGAAAGACACGAATTTTATCAACACTATCACTCAGACTATTATGTTGAGAATATACTGTGTTATATTTGTAAAAATCAAACAGTCATCAAAGGGAAATACGATGAGTTTGGACCTGAGTGGTAAAAAAGTGAGAAGTAGTTGGATTTTGGATATATTTTAAAGGTAGAATCAACAGGATGTTTTGATAGAATAAATGTGGGTGGAAGAGAAACAAGAGTTGCCATGGATGAGTACCATTTTTGCTAACAACTGGAAGGGCAAAATCCCACTAACTCAAATGGGGTATGATAGAGGGTTGTAAGACCTATGGAGCTGGAAGACAATAATTGGAGATCCTATTTGAAATAGCAGGTTTGCTTACATAATCTTAAAAGTCACTTTCTCCAAGAATGGTGTAATAACAAATTTCTAATTGAAAAAAAAAGTCAGGTATAAAATAAAACATGCAGCATAATTCAAATGCTATATAAAATACCAACCACACATCTGTAAAGTGATTTTTAAGTATAAACACTTAACAGTAGTTATTCCTGGATGGTAAAACAAAATATGGGTGAATTTATTTCTTCTCTATACTTTTAATAAGCATGTGCTACTTTTACAATATGAACGAATGTAATAAACACCTCAGATTTATGTAACATCAGAGCATGTTCTAATATGTCAACATTCACCCATTTGTTGATCAAGGTTATTTTAATGTGTATCTTTTGTGGGGAATGAAAAATAAGTCAGATACATGTGTTTTTAGGTACTCATAATATTTTATTTTTTGACAAACATTATTTGTGATAATTTTAGATTTACAAAAAGGTTGCAAAGACAGTTCCTGTGTACAGGAACATGCTCTGATGCTTCATTCCAAATTGTGACAGTTCCTCATCTTACCTAATTTTTCATGACCTTGGCACTTTTGAAGACAACTGTTCAGGTATTTTGAGGTCCCTCAGTTTGGTTCTGTCTCCTGTTTTTCTCACGATTAGTCTGCAGCTATAGATTTTGGGGAAGAATGTCACAGAAGTGCAATGCACTTCTCATCACATCATATCAAGGGGTACATGATACCAACAAAATTTATTGTGGTAATATTAATCTTGGTCATTTGTTTAAGGTTCTTACTGCCAAGCTTCTCAAGAGCAAATTTACTGTTTTTCCCTTTTCATACATTATTTTTTGGAAATAAGTCACTTTGTCCAGCCTACGCTCAAGGGTAGGGAATTAAGATTCACCTTCCAGAGCAGGGAGTCCTAGAGATACTAACATTTTTATATAATGAGGCATTATCTTTTCTCCACCATTTGTTATTTGATCATGTATTAATATCAATATGAAGTCATGGATATTTGTTTTATTTTGGTTTTACAGTATTTTTATTTTTGTATCATAGTATTTTTATTTTTGTATTATTTCCATTTTTGAATTATTTCATTTTGACTTTCCAATAATATTATAGAGAAGGTGTATTTTAATCAATGTTTTACAGGTGAGTATTTGATTTAATGCTATAAATGTATACAATTCACGACACAGTGTACTATCCAACCATGAACCTCAGGGGGAGCCAGAGAAGAAAACACTAAGTAGTGTGGACAGCAGAATACAAAAATTATAATAAAGTAAAATTTCACGCAATAGAGAATATCTATAGAATTCTAGGCAATAGTAGACCAAGACAACACAATTGTTTTGAAGAGAAGAGGTGCATACATTCCATCAAATACAAGCTGAAAAATAGCTAAAAGATCATAACCACAAAATAAAGAACACACTCATTTATGCAATGTGATGTCTCTCTGTGTCTGCACATAGAGAGTCTCTTCCAAAATTGAAGAGTAAACACCACATTTGCTTTACTTTATGTACTCAAGAAAATATCTATGAAAAAGAACAAAGCGAGATTACTCTTTAGTCATGAGAGAAAGGCATAATCAAAACATAAATAACCTTTACTGATGGATGAATAGACAGGCAGATAGACAGATACTAAATAGATTTATCTCTTTTCCTATTTTTTTAAAAATGACAACTATGTACAGAATACTTTGATAGCCATGCACCAAAAACAAGAACACACAGAGAAACTTAGGCTGAGAACCTAAACATGAATAAATTGATCAGTCAGATTAACAAATGTGGGTGGGTGGAATTTCAAATGCTCCTCTATTTTTGTGTTATAATTCAATAGTGACGGCAACTGATTGAATGGAACTGGATACAAGGAGACGTCAGTGAAATGGTTACTAAATTTAAATAAACACCTTATCTTTTCATTTATCCAGCTAAAATGAGGAGAGTAGCAGAGAATACTTCTCATTCCTTCTAAAAGGCTAAAACTACGCTAATACCCAAACCAGATACAGACAATACAAGAAAACAATAGACTAAGATCTCTCATGAACATAGATACAGAAATCCTCAACAGAATATTAACATATCAAATCCAACAACGTATAAAAAGAATTATACACCATAACCAAGTGGGATTTATCACACCTATGTAAGGCTGGTTCAACATGCAAATACCAACTAATGTAGTCCATTAAATCAACAAACTAACAAATAAAAACCAAATGATCATATCAATATATGCAAAAAAAAAAAAAAAAAAAAGCATCTGACAAAATCCAATGCCCATTCATCATAAAATCTCTCAGCAAATTAGGTATAGTGGGAAACCTCAACTTAATAAATCATATCTACAAAAAATCCTACAGCTAGTATACTTGATGGCAAGAAAGTGAAAGCTTTTCTATTAAGATAAAACACAAGGCTATGATGCTCCCTCTTTGTTACCACTTTTCAACATCATACTAGAAGTACTAGCTAATTCAATAAGATAAGGAAAGTGAATTAAAATACACAGTTTGGGAAGGAAGAATAAAATAATGTTTTTCACTGGTGACATGATTGTCTATGTAGAAAATATAAAAGAATTGACAAAAAAACTCCTGGAATGGCCAGGTGTGGTGGCTCATACTGTAATCCCAGAATGCTGGGAGGCTAAGGCAGGTAGATCACCTGAGGTCAGGAGTTCAAGTCCAGCCTGGCCAACATGGTGAAACCCCATCTCTACTAAAAATACGAAAATTAACAAGGCGTGGTGGCACATGCCTGTAATACCAGCTACTCAGGAAACTGAGGCAGGAGAATCACTTGAACACAGGAAGCAGAGGTTGCAGTGAGCTGAGATCACACCATTGCACGCCAGCCTGGGCAATAGAGCAAGACTCCATCTCCAAAAATAAATAAATAAATAAATAAACAAACAAACAAACTCTTGGAACTAATATGCAATATTGCAAAGTTGCAGGATACAAGAGTAATATACCAAAGTCAATCACCTTCTTACATACCAGCAATGAACAAGTGAAATTTGATATTAAAAACACAATACTGGCCAGACATAGTGACTCATATCTGTAATCCCAGGACTTTGGGAGGCCGAGGCAGGTGGATCAAGAGGTCGGGTGTTTGAGACCAACCTGACAAACATGGTGAAACCCCGTTTCTACTAAAAATACAAAAAGTAGCCAGGCATGGTGGCGCACACCTGTAATACCAGCTACTCAGCAGGCTGAGGCAAGAGAATCACTTGAATCCAGGAAGTGGAGGTTGCAGTGAGCCAAGATTGTGCCACTGTACCCCAGCCTGGGCAACAGAGTGAGACTCAAAAAAAAAAAAAAAAAAAAAAAAAAAAAAAAAAAAAAAAAACCAGGAAAAAAAATACCTTTTGCATAAGAACATCCCAAAATAAAATCAGGTACAAATATAAAAAAGATATACACAATCCATGTGAGTAAAACTACAAAATTCTAATGAACAAAATTGAAGAAGTAGTACATAAATTGAGAAATATTTTTCATGAATAGGAATACGAAACAATGTCAAGATGTCAGTTTTTCCCAACTTGATCTGTAGCTTCAATGAAATCTAAATCAAAATTCCAGAAACTTATTTTATACATATCAACAAATTGATTCTAAAGCTTATATGGTAAGGCAAAAAACCCAGAACAGTCAACACAATATTGAAGATGGGAGGACTGACACTACCCAGCTTCATTACTGCCCATAAAGCTACAATAATCAAAACAATATGGAATCGCCTAAAGAACAGACAGATAAATCAGTGAGCACAGAAATAGACCTATATAGATATAGTCAATGATTTTTGATAAAGGAGCAAAGTCAGTACAATGGAGCAAGAATAGTCTTCTCTACAAATGGTAGAACAACTGGACATCCAGATGCAAAAAAAGTGGCTCTAGACACAAACCTTACACCTTTCACGAAATTAACACAAAAGAGAGACTTAAATGTAAAACACAAAATTATAAGCTCCTACAACAAGACACAAAAGAAAATCTAGATAACTTGGTTATGGCATTTATATTTTAGACAAAACACCAAAGAGATGATCCATAAAAAAGAGATTGATGAGGTAGACTTCACTAAATTAAAAGCAAATTTCAAGAGAATGCGAAGATAAGCCAAAGACTGGGCAACAGTACTTGCAAAATACATCTGATAAAAGACTATTATCCAAAATATACAAGGAACATTTAAAACTGAACAATATGAAAACAAACAGCATATTTAAGAGTAATAGACACCTCATCAAAGAAAATATACAGATGGCAAATAAGCATATAAAAAATGTTCCACATCATATATAACCTGGAAATGCAAATTAAAACAAGAATGAGATACTTCCACATGCCTGTCAGAATGTCCAAAATCTGGAACACTAACAATACCAAATGCTGGTGAGGATGTGAAGCAGCAAGAACTCTCATTCATTGTTTGTAGAAATGCAAAACAATATAACCACTTTGGAAGACAGTTTAGTGGTTTCTTACAAAATTAAATATATTCTTACCATAGAATACAAAAATTGTGCTTCTTGGCATTTACTCAAAGGTGTCAAAACCTTATATCCACATAAAAACCTGATCATGGATGTGCATAGTTGTCTTATTCATAATTACCAAACTATGAAAGCAACCAAGATGTCCTTCATTGGGTGAATGGATAAATAAACTGTGATAATCAGACAATGAAATACTATTCAGCGCTAAAAAGAAATGACCTACCAAGCCATGAAAAGACATGGAGGAACTTTAAATGCATATTACTAAGTGAAAGAAGCCAATCCAAAATGGCTACATACTGTATGATTCCAACCATATGATATCTGGAAAAGGAAAACCTACAGAGACAGGAAAAAGATCAGTGGTTGCAAGGGTTGGCTGGGGCAGAGAGATGAATGGATGGAGCACGGAGGTTTGTTATGGCAGTGAAAGTACTCTGTATGATGCTATAATGATGGATACTGGCCACTACGCATTTGTCCAAATCCACAGATTATATAACATCAATAGTGAACCCTAATGAAAATGGATTGGGGGATTATGATGTGTCAATATAGGTTCAACAGCTGTAACAAAGGTACCACTCTGATGTGGAAGAATGTGCATATTCAACAGCAGAGGGGTAGGAAAACCTCTTACCTGTCTCTTAATTTTGGTATTAACCTAAAACTGCTCTAAAAAATAAAGTCTTTAATAAAAATAATTAAATTAGCAACAACAACATAAAACCCCACAGTGTGGCTATCTTAAAAAAAAAAAAAAAAGTTAAAACTAAGTATATAGACACTTAGATAACTTTTGCCAGAAATTAAAAATAAATGCTATTGCCAAGGATACTTTTGAGAATCATGGCTATATAAAAGATTTAAATATTATACAATATGCATATATACTATTTTCATCAAATGTCATAAATATGCATATATATATAAACATTATATATATAAAATTAGATAGTTAGGAAATGCAATTGCCAACTATATTATTTCAGGATAGATAAACGCAAAGACACTACACTTTGACTATCAGAATATCCCATGGTAATGGCGAAATATGTTGCTAGGAAACCCAGTAAGAAGAAGAAAAAAAGAAAGTTTCAAGCTTGGAAAAATCTGATGTAAATCTCTAAGCAGAACTAATTCATTTTTAGTCTTCATGCTCTGACCTTTGTAAGACTTGCATTGTTCCATAAAGTAACCTTAAATATGCAACTTACAAAAGCCTACAGCTACAGATTTACCAGAGCTGGTCTGATTTCCTAAATTAATATCTCTACAAACCTGCGAGGATAATAGCAGTTCATTCCCCAGATGACAGAACCACCTGATATACAAAATCATTCATTCGTCATTCACTGATTGATTCATTCATTCAAAACAAATTAACACCAATCACTTGCCAGGTACTGTGAAAATACATATTGGAGAGGCAAAATTGAGCAAAACACAGTCCCTGCTTACTGAAAATACAAAATCCAGTGGCAGACACAGTTATTTATTCAATATTTGTACAAAGAAATGTGAAAATGTATTTGTCCTAAGTGCTACAAAAGAGAATACAAGTTGTTTTTAGATTTTTCAGTGGGTGAAGTTGACCTGACTAGGGAGGTCAGCAAAAACTTTCCTGAGAAAATGAAACTTATTTTACTTTGATATCAAGGATATGTAAGTGTAAACTATGTGAGAACAAGAGAAAATAATTTTGTAGATGAGGCCATATGGCAGAGAGTAGCATGGAGAATACCAGAAGACAGTGCGGCTCAAACAGGTAGAAAATACATTAGCAAAGGGGAGTGAGACAGGGAAGGGGTTAGGCTATGCATGTCCTTGTAAATTATGTTAAGGAGTTTTGCCTTTATGCCTAGAGCAATAGGAAGGCTTTGAAGTGTTAACAGCAGGGAAATAACGCGATTAGATCTGCATTTAAAATACATTTTAAATGCTCACTTTGGCTGCTGTGTAAAGAAGACAAGAGGGGAGTCAGAGGACATGTGAAGTGAAGTTAGGCTATTTAGTGGTCTAGGCAAGAAGGGTGGCAGTGTTAGTGTTTAGGAAGAGATGAACCCAGCCAATAAACTTTTAGGAAGCAAAATCCATAGGATCAAATAATGACAGCACACGGGGTGAGAGAAAAGTCAGGAAGGATTCCTTGGCTTTTGATTCCCATTTCCCTAACATTTAGGGTTGTTTCATTCCCAAGATTTCCAAGTCATTAATTAAAGAAGCAGGCTTCTTTGATATAAGGGTTAAGGCGAAGAGGATGTCAAGAACAATACACATGTCCCCAGCTTATGCGGAAGTGTGGCATCATCCAAAACAAAGAACACTGAAAGAAGGCCAGGGTTTACTGGTCTGTTTGCTTGTGTGATTAGTTAGTTACTTTGGTTATTTTGGGAAATTGGCCGACTCTTGGTTACGTTGAATGTATCAGAGATGACTAGCTATCCGCCAAAGATTAGTACTTGACTTTTCTCAGTGAAGAGTCATTGTGAGAAATTAGCTACTCTTTCAAGGACTATAGTTCCCAAACCTCCCCACCCCTCTGCATTTAGCTAGGACCCTGTGGTTGGTCCACACTAATGGAGTATGGACAAGAGCACAATGTGTCATTTCTGGGCCAGGAAGCTTAAGGAGTCTGCAAGCAAAAGTCCACAAGCCTTGAGACAAAGTAAAGTTGAGGATTAACCTCCCTGAATCACCATCTAGGAAGCTGCTTGCTGACTAGGAACCCTGAATCAAGATGCCACATGAGCAAGAAATCAAGTTTTATCGTGTTATACCAATGGAATTTAGAGCTATATCTGTTACAACAGCTAGTAATATCCTAACAAACACTTAGAGTTTGATAAGCCTTTGAGAGACACCCACAGGATGCCGTCAGATAGACAATTAGATAATTAGACCTAGAGCTCAAGGGAGAACTCTGGGTTGAAAATTTTAATTTGAGAATCATCTAAGTAATGGTGATAATAAAAAAATGTTAGTATGGATAAGATTGCTTAAGGAGAAAGTAGAGTTAGAATAGGAAAGAATCTTAGCTCAACAGCAGACAGGATTTCACATATGCAAGTACAGAAGTATAGTTATTTTCCTTTTAAAGTTGTAAATGTGTAATAGGTAAACAGGTACAAGTCTCTATTAGAATCATCATCTATTCAATGACAGTTAAAAAGTTTTCATATATTCCTGTTTTTACTCCATGAATATTTATTGAGTATCTACATAATGTCAGGCATAGTTTGGAGGACATGAATACAATAACTATTTCTCAAGTTCTAAGAAAGATCTCTCTGATAGCTTGTAACAGGGAACCCAATCTGGCCTGAAGGTCACGGAAAGCTTCCCAGAAGACCTTTCAGCTGAAACCTGAAAGTTTAGGAGAAGCAAGGCCAGCTGGGTAAGTAAGTAAAAAGATCCCTGGTTGAGGGTAGTAAAAAGATCCCTGGTTGAGGGTACAGCACGAAGCTCGTGAGATAAGAAGTTTGAGGTATTTTAGGAAGTAGAAGAATGACAAGTCTTAAGGGGGAGAGGGAGGCACAAAAGTTAAGTGGAGATCAGATCATATAGGCTGCATATGAAGGATTTTGGACTCTATCTTCAATAACAAGACATAATTAGTTTTAAGCAGGGGAATGGCATAGAATAACATCAGAACTGTATTGCAGGTTTGTGATACTAAGTAGGCTTTTAGGAGTTGCTTAATAATCCAGACAACATATAACCTTATTTTCAAGGGAAACCTTCCAGAACGCCAACCACTGTTTTATGAGCTATTGGTAACTCAACTTTTATTTATTTGATTATCACTTCACATATAAATTATTCACACAAATACTCTTTATTCAGTAACACAGTGTTGCTGGAGATCTTACAGCACTCCTCAAGGTTAACCAGTAATTCCAAAAATATGCATTCATTTAACAAATGTTGACTTGACCAGGTAATACAGAGGCAAATAAGACATGTGCTTGCCCTCAAGAAGCTTACTGCTTAGAGGTAGGGAGAGAAAAATCATGATAAGCCTAAGGACTATATGAGTGCAGAGGAAGGATGGAGCCCTCAGGGAAGTCTTCACAGGGGAAATGGTATTTAAGCAGGACCACAAAAGTTAAACAAAATTTAACAGGCAGTGCATGACAGAAGGCTATTCCAAAGAAAAGGAAAACCAAATGGGAAGTAAAATTTCATGACAAACATAAAGTAATACACATTGACTTGGTATGCTGATTCTACAAAAGTCTTTTGAGTCAGACAAAGGAAGCTGCATAGAGAGAGAGAGAGAGAGAGAGAGAGAGAGAGAGAGAGAGAGAGAGAAGAGTGGAACTGCTATCTTGTGATGTTTTGAAATCCTAATTCTACTCTGCAAATTTTTTTAACAGTCAATGCTATTTACGTTTCCTCTTCTCTTCCTTTATCCCTACCTTTGTCTCTAGATCTAACTTACACCTTTTCAAAATTTGAAACAACTTGGAAAACATGTTTAAATATTTCTTAATTTTACTATGTTAATCACCATTACTATGTTAAGCATCATTTCATAAAAAGTGTTCAAATTCAAATTATATCTTTGTTAAAATACAGTTAATATTTTCACATACTCAATATTTCTTTTAATCACATTTCTTGAAGAGATTTGATGTGCAAAGTAATAATACACATGTATCCAAATTATTAGCTAAATTGATACTTCTTATTGGCTGATGCTGAATTTAATAAAAACAAAATTATCAAGTATTTGAATGTTAATGTTTTTATTTTTTTTTAATGTGGCACATGTATAAGAAATAGTCGAGAAGAAGCCTAAATTAAGCAAATAAATAAAAGCTGCAAAGTTATTCCAGAGTTGTTCTGGGGGCAAAGTAGCAGGGTTCCTGTATATCAAGACACCAGGACAGGAAATTCATTGGTTCAATTTGCCTGATCTCTTGTCATGATCATTAAGACACTTCAACACCATACTTCTAACTACTTCTGTTCAGAACAATGTTTTTGTCAATGACAACAACAACAAAAAATTGATTAAAAAATAGAAAAGGACTTGACTAGATATTTCTCCATAAAAGATAGATTAATGGCCAATAAGCACATGAAAAGATATTCAACATCGCTAATCACTAGGGAAATGGAAATCAGAACCACAATGAGATTTTACTTCGCACACCTTAGGATGACTATTATCAAAAATAAAAAATAAATAAATTAAATAAAATAAAATGAAAAACAGAAAATAAGTGTCAGCCAGGAGGTAGAGGAATTGAAGCCCTTATGCACGGCTGGTGGGAATGGAAAAGGGTGCAGCCACTATGGGAAACAGCATGGCAGTTCTTCAAAAAATTACAAATAGTAATACCATATGATCTAGCAATTCCACCTCTGGATATAAACGCAAAAGAACTAAAAGCAGGAACTTGAACAGATACTTGTACACCTATATTCATAGCAGTATTATTTACTACTTTCAAAGGATAGAAGCAACTCGAGGGTTCACTGATGGATGAATGGATAAACAAAACAGAATATTATTCAGTCTTAAAAAGAAATGGAATTCTGAAGAAGGCTACAACATGGATGAACCTTGAAGATATGACATTAAGTGAAATAAGTCAGGCTCAAAAGGATAGATAATGTATGATTCTACTTATATGAGATATTTAAAACAGTAAAATTTAAAGAAACTGAAGCAGAAGGGTAGTGGCAGGTACTCGGTGAAGGGGAGAACGGTGAGTTCTGTTCAATGGGAAAAGGGTTTCAGTTTGGGAAAATAAAAAATTCTGGAGATCGATGGTGGTGATGGTTGCACCACAATGTGAATGTACTTAATGACGCTGAATTGTACATTTAAAAATGGTTAAAATAGTAAATTTTGTTGTGCACATTTTACAACAATTTTAAAAAGCTGAATCTCCAGATCCTGTCTTAATAAAGTAAAACATAAAAAGGAACTAAAAAACCCATGGCATTTTGGAAACTTTTCAACTGGTTATATTTTTATTTTTCAGATTGATTTTGGCCATTCTGGAGGCAAAAATCTGACAAATCTCTCCTCTCCCAGAGTTTATGTCATGCTTCTGTTAATGGTGGGGGTGATGGAGTGGCCTTACTGGGACTTCCATCAGCAGTGTTCTCATTCTTTTCCAGTCGAAGAATACCATAGAATGGGATCACCTCACTAAATCCATGCATTTCAGTGGATACTAAATGTTCTCCTAAGGCACTAAAAGTAGTTATCTATTTTTAAATGCAGAAATTAATGTAATATAAAATAATATCTATCAGCAAACCACAGCAGTTCTTAATCACTTTTAATCTAAGTATTCCAGAAAAGTGCTTCGACTGATTTGAGTTACCATTTTAATGACACTTATTCCATCTCTTGAAATGAGATGGGCTACTGTTTGAAAACACATATCATACCCAAGGCTGCATAAGGGTTTTTATCATTGTTTTTAAAGCAAAGGAAATCTTTAAACACACACAGTGGGGGATTTTAATAGATGACAAAATAAGGTGTTTTGACATGTTCACAGTTACTAAATTGCACAGCTGAGTCAGTTTCAGTGGTTCTCAAAACAAAGCTCAGTCTGAAAATTTTCTTTGGGGTAGCTGAATATGCCCATTTCAAGCCATCCTGAATACTCTAATGATCCCTTTAATGGTGTCTGAGAAAAAGTAAATTATCCATTTACTGGCATACAGTAGTTGGCAAATGTGGGGCTGGGTGAGGTACATCCTTTCAGGATTAGGATATTATACTGGTACATATCTTTGTGTTCCAAACAGGTATCAATGTGTTAGGATACTTTGAAAACAGATTTTTCAATAAGCCATATCAATTAACGAGTATCAACAACCTAAGCTAGAAACACCTCTTGAATACAAATGCTACTTCCCAGTTAATAGATTTCTTTAGGAATCCTTTTTTGTTTACCCTTAATGACTGTGCTGTGGTCTGAAAGTTTGTGTCACCACAAAATCCATGTGTTGAAATCCTAACCCTAAGGTGATGGTATTAACATCTGGGGCCTGAGTGCGGTGATGAGGTCATAACGGCAGGGCACTCATGAATGGGATTAGTGTCATTATAAAAAAGACTCAGGGGAGCTCGTTGACCTCTTTCACCACATGAAGGCACAGCTAGAGGGTGCCCAGTTATGAACCAGAAATCAGGTTTTCACCAGACACCCAAAGAGATCTTGAACTTCCCAGCCTCTAGAACTGTGATAAATAAATTTCTCTGGTTGATATGCCACCATTTGTTACAGCAGCCCAAATGGGTTAAGACAGATGGGAAGCCTTTCAAAAAGCATGTCATGTACTTTCTTGCTTTTTCTGAAACAGAGTACATTTTCCATCAGGTAGAAAAGCAGAAAGGCCACCTGGTGTCCTCCCTCCAAACAGGGAGCCCTGGTCCTAAACCTAAAACCCTTCCCTTGCTGACTGCATTATGGGATAGAATTTTTTTCCTTTTTTTTTTTTTAATTTTAAGTTCTGGGATACATGTGTAGAACACGTAGGTTTGTTACACAGGTATACGTGTGCCATGGTAGTTTGCTGCACCTATCAACCCGTCATCTAGGTTTTAAACCCTGCATGCATTAGGTATTTGTCCTAACGCTCCATGGGATAGTAACTTTTAAAGTATAAACTACTCCAAGTTTCTATAATAATGCCCTCAAAGGCAAGTGACGTGCATAGGAGCTGATGGTACCCTCCCAAATGTCCTCAAACTGCTACTCTTTTTAATTGTTTGCTAGACAGGTATTTGCACCTTCAGTTTTTACTAGGTAATATAATTTTTACTGCTACCAGCGTAGCTCCCAGAAAGATCTTTCTTCACCTTGTTCCTCTCAAGAGGCTTGCTGTGCTTTACAATACAGATAATCATGTTCATGCATAATAGTTCAGTCTAGGAATAAGGCAGTTTCAGTGAAAGCCTGTGGGTGGTGATTATTGGTAGGGTGCATAAGTGTTAGTGCATGGACTTTATGAGATCCATCTGTCTGGATCCTCAGGGGCCTCTTCCACTTATTTTCAGGATCCTGACTATGTGCTGTATTTCTATACATAATAAGATTGTCAAAAAGGTCAAAAGTGCTTCCTAAATGAAAAATAAGTACTTTCAGTTACATGCAGATAAATTATATTAGTTACAGACAAATTATCAAAGGTCATGCAGTTAATGGCAAATCTAAAGCTAAACCCCAAGGATCTTACTTCCCAGCTCAGTATTTTTTAATTTCTTAAAGAATATGCTATGCATTTTCCATCTATTCCTAACTACTTATTTCTTCTTAAGTCCTTCACATTGATTTTTCCAATGCTAATGAAACTACCCTATCAAAAACTCCCTGAGTTTCAAATCCAAATGCTTTCCCAGTCTTCCTCCTCCTCCTTGAATTTCTCTTCAGTGTTGTACCCTTCTGGTTTGCTCCTTCCTCTTGTTGAATCTCTTGATGATACACTACCTGGTCCTTCTCCAACTATTCAAATTACTTCTTTTCTCTTCAATAATTCTTCTTCTCTTCAAATCCCCTGAGTAGCATTTCTGAATATACAGTCCCAGCCCTCTTCTTGCTTCCCACTTGTTGATAAGACCCAAGTCTGAGTTGATAACCTTGACCTCTAAACACATTCTGCAACTGCCTAGGTACCTTTCCATCACCTTTGCTACAGTCCCATCAAGTATAAAAGAATTCAAAACTAGTTCCTATCACTCTCACTTAACTGGTTTCCCTCTCCCAACTCAATTACCTCCCAACAATAATGTCACTTCCTTACTCCTCCCTCTCTGAGAACTGACCTAGCACCCTCTCAATCACGCTGTCAAACTATCCCACCTGTCAACACATCTCAACAATTACTTTTCTAAAGATCCTCAGGTGTCTGATTCGCCCACTATTTTCACTCTTACCACAATGATGGAAGCCAGCACTAAGTTTCCACTTCTTTATCCCCAAATTAGACATACTGTTGTATCCAGGACACACTGTTATGTCAAAGTGTTTTGTAAAGAAAATACATGTTTTGGTTTTATTAATCATTATATTTGTTGTAGCTATTATCCTAGCCTCTCATTAACTTAAAACCTGGTATTTCCTACTACAGCTTAGTAGATGGTCTTCCTGACCCCAGCCTCCTCCATTTGAATTGGTCCTATATTTTCTACTTACTTTTCCTTAAATGCTGCTTTGAACATGGTACTACATAATAAGGAATTTATTCTGACTGTATGTTACTTATCACATAAAATTTAAACTATTTTGCTGGATTTCAAAACTCTTCATAATGACAAAAAATAGCATTTATGGAGTGCTAGGTTCTAAGTGACCATTCTGAGCATTTTATATGCATTAACTACTCAAATTCTTCCAACAGCTCTCTGAAGTACATACTATTACAGATTAAGAAATTGAGGCATAGAGAAATAATTTCTGCAAAGTGATAGGAATTTTGGAGACAGGACTTGAGAATCAGATTCCAGCATCTAAGCTCTTATAAACATTATACTCTAAAAACCATAATCTTACCCAACTCTATCCTTTCACAACCCCCACTACACCTCCAAAAATACTTCAATCTAAATGGGAGGATCACGTCTCCCACAAACCCCATCTCATGTCCCCCTTCTAAACTCTGATTTAAACCATGTAAATATTATCCATTTTTTAATACAACTAAACCGACCACATCAGTGAACCTCCCTAAGATAGTCTAAGCATTCTAATACTGCTAACCACATGGAAAACTTCTT